>NC_139010.1:50548862-51251362 GCF_964374135.1 Grampus griseus | reverse complement strand
TGCCCTAAATTTGGTGACAGGGATATGGATTCTCATTTTGTGGCATGAAAGACGAACTAGCATGCAGCGTATCCCATAGTGGGTGGAGTTTTCAAACACTGTTAACCATCGTCGTCATATTGCTGTGTTTCCCATACTGTGAGATGTCACCAGTGTATTCACTCCTCAGTTGACCAGAGCACCCTGGTCCTTGAGCATCTGGGCTAAGAGGGAGCTATCAGTATTTTCTCATTTCTCATAACAGCATTACAGAGTTGGGCTTAGTGAAGAGTGTGGGCTTAGGAACCAGCAGACCTGACTTAGACTCTGGCTCTGCCACTTGCTAGCTGGGTCGATATAGCCTAGTTACTTAATCTCTCCAAGCCTCAGGGTCCCCATCTATAAAGTGAGGACAGCAACTAGAAGTACTAGCACTGTACTCAGCACATGGATCTCCAATTTGGTCATCAGTATTTTTCATCTAATGCATATTATTAATTGGAGGGCATAGCTAAGCATTAAAGCAATGGAGGACAGGGAATTGGATGGTGACAGCCACTGGTGTTCATTGCTTAATCACACTGCACACCGTCCAGAGCATTTTTATTTTGGAAATTGTTAGCGTATTTTATCCCTGTTATCAGTTAAGGGGTCAAGTTCCTCTTTCTGCTTTGGCTGCTAGAAAATCAGAACCAAATTAGTGACTTAACCCTAATGGCAGGGCAGGACTGGAAGGCCTGTGGATCTTTGACTCGACTTTTCTTTCTTCTTGATTATCATACTGTTCAGTTTGTATTTTTTTTTCTTATCATAGTTTTCATTTTCCATTGTATCAAATGGCTTCTTATAAACGACTTTAAGTCTTTTGTGGGACAAGGTCAGGCATGTAACTAGGTTACTGAACAATTATGACTTGTTGGAGTATAAACATGAAACATTTTGATTTCTTTCAATAGCTGTTCCCAAGTTCCAATTATACTCCATCGAATCATTCTTTAGGCTTTAACAGAAGTTAGCTATATTCCATAACCTTCCTGTCACTTTCTGCTGTTACAATTTAGCCTGATACGGTATAAAATTTCAATCTCTTACGTGGTTCAAAGCTCTATACCTTTCCTCCCCACTTGTCAGGGTGCTAAATATATACAGAGGGAACTATACTCAGTATTTTGTAATACCCTATAAAGGAAAAGAATCTGAAAAAAGTAGATATATCTGTATGTATAACTGAATCACTTTGCTGTACACCTGAAACTAACACAACATCGTAAATCAACTATACTTCAATAAAGAAAAGAAAAGAAAGAAAAATAAATATATACACAGAGATTTATTGTAAGAATTGGCTCAGGTGATTATGGAGGCTGACAAGTCCCAAGATCTGCAGAGGCAAGCTGGAGACCCAGGGCAGCTGATGGTATAATTCCAGTCCAAGTCTGAGTCTGAAGGCAGGTGAAGACAGATGGATGTCCCAGCTCAAAAACAGTCAGGCGGAGATCAAATTCTCGCTCACTCAGTCTTTTATTCTATTCAGACCTTCAACGGGTTAGATGAGGGCAATCTGCTTTACTCAGTCTATGGATTCAGATGTTAATCTCATCTAGAAGCACCTTCACAGACACACCCAGAATAATGTTTAACCAAATATCTGAGCACCCTGTGGCCCATCAAGTTGACACATAAAATTAGCCATTGCAAGTGGAGAAGAGGAAGGAAGAAACGGAAAACTTGTCTTCACTTAACTAGTTAAGGTCCTCACCTGTTGCGTTGCTAATTATCCAGTTTATGCCACCCCGTTCCCCCTGCTGCTGTGTAACTCCCTGACTAAAACATTTGGCTCCAGCTCCATGTCCTCTGCTCCTGGGCTCTCCTTCCATCTCAGCTCCCACTGAAGGTGGCATAGGCAACACCCTCTTGGTGGGTACTTGCACTGGATAGACAGCCCTCTTAGGTGGAATAACAGCAAGATGGCTCAGGCCCAGCTCCCTGCAGTGCACTGTGTCCAGCTGTCCCATGGGCAGCTCAAGCTCATTGCCAGGCCCAGTGGTGGGCATGCAGCTCCAAGTGGTGGATCATTTCTCTGCACCTTCCACATCTCTCCAATCCTCTTTGATGCAGAGACAGAGGAGCTGGTCTGCTGTGAATATCCAGTGGGGGGAAGGAGATGCCAATCTCCTTTTCATGCTTCCTCAATCTCTATACTCAATTCTCTTGGCACCTGCCCTCCTTACCATGTAACATCTTATTACAGGTATAAAGTAATGAATAATATTTAATATTATTAATTTATTGGTGATTTCTGGATATTGGAAATGTCAGATAGGGAGATGCTCTGTGTTTTCCTTCTCATAAATTCTAGCTCTGTTCCTGTTTTATTGAACTATTTCACTCTGTAATACATTGATCACCAGGCCTACCATATTTACTTTGGTCCAGGTACATTTACTTTACCTTAGTTCATTCAATTCAGTTCCATTTCAGTTAGAATCAACTCAATTCAAATTCTGAGAATTCTCAATTTCTGAAGCTGGCCTCCATTTCCTCTTCTGTAAAATTATGGGACTGCACAAAATAGATCAGTGGTGACATAATTGTGGCAAGTGTGCTGCCAATCCTCATTCTGGTGTCCATGCCGACATGACTAATCAATCATGACACTTTTTTCTTGCCAAGTCTTGATCCATCCTGAGACTATTTTTCAAAACAACCCTTCAGACTAGTAATGCTCAATTGAGTGTAGTTGGCCCAGGAGAAGCCACTCAAAGGACAAGTGAGATGAACCTTGGCCCAAGTCTTGGCTCTGTCAGTTCCCAGGTATGTGACCTTGAAGAAGTCACTTAACCTCGTTGAGTCTTAGTCTCTTTTTCTGTTAAAATGGGAACAATAACCTCTAAATCACTAAATTCTAGAAAAAATCACCTGAGATAACAGATATCAGGCTTTGCAAATGTATAGGGCTTAACAAAGCTAAATAGTTCTTACTACAATGGTCTCCATAATCTTCCCATCTGGGACATTCATTCCCATTGTGGCTTGGAGCCAATTTTCTCCCTGTAGCTGAACTCCTGATGTCAAGTCTAGCCCTGGGACAGGTATTTAAAAATACAGACTGTAAGGTCAGAAGACCTGGGTTTGAATCCCAGATCTCTTCCTTCTTAGCTGTGTGAACAAACTGCTTTAACTCATCAGGCTCAGTTTCTTCATTGTAAAATAGGGAATATTAATCTTATCTGTATTAAAGGATTATTGTGAGATTTAAATGAGCTAATTAAACATTTACCCCATGATGTGGCATATGGTGAATGCTCAGTAAATGGTAATAAATAGGCTGGGTTGAGGGGAAGTTCCCATTACAGTTTAGAATTTGTCCTATAGGTGGGAAGTTTCACACCCTACATAGCCCTTCCACAAGACTTAAGAAAACCTTTCTAATCAACTTCATGAGCCATGAATTTAAGGGAAAGGCTTCCCTGCCTTTTTGATTTGGACTCCTCTTTAAAAAAATAAATCACAAAAGGGAAATACAGAAAAATGAAGCTGTACCCTTGACATACTGCACTATAGCCTATCTCCCCTACCCTTCACTGCAGCTGTGTTCTGCAGCTGAAGTTAGTGCCGTCCATTTTGGTCTTTCTGCAGGTTCTGGAAGGATTCAGTAAAAGTGAAATCCCTAAAATACCATAGACGAATGCTTGATTAAGCAAAGTCCTTTAACAAAAAAGTTATTTCCCCATAGGTTGGTTGAACGTTTTTCCATCAGCCTTTTGCTCAAGGAGGACCTTGGAAAAATACTTCTCAGGTGGGTTAAAGCTCAGGCAAACAAAATTACCCTTTATCCTTCACTCTAAAGAACAAGCAATTGCAGTGTTCTAGAATGTTCCTGGCATTAGCTACAGCAAGAAATGAGAGGAATTCTTGACATTTCAGAACTCTGATGTGGCAATTTCTTTGAACATTCTTTTAAAAGGAGGGTGAATTAAAAAAAAAAAAAGATCTTTCAATAGTTTCATTGTTGTACCTGAGCATTCCTTATCCAGTGGATTTACTCTAATTATCTAAATGATTCTAAGGAAGAGAGTTTCCCCTCCAGTAAGGGCACAGCAAAGTGATCCTTATGGAGACATGAATGTAAATTGCTTTGGGATGGAAAATTGACTGAATTTTAACAAGGGGCTGCTGCCAACAGAGAGCCTCTGATGCCTTTTATAAACCAGGATTTGGCTACATCTCTCTGTCTCCTCTTGATCTCAGGAGCCTGGATGTGAGGTGGGCCAGTGTTTGCGATAGTCCTGAGTTTCCTGAGCACTGTGCAGGGTACAATCACTGCTTGGCTACCATGATCTCAACCCTGACTGAAACCTGTTACCGTATTTGGTCATCCTGAATGCTCACGCCATCAACAGAAAATGCATCATAGCAGCAGGGGCAGCAGCACATCCAGAGCAAAAGGCAAAAGTAAGAAGAGGAGGGAGACAGAGAGAGAAAGAGAGAAGGGCAGACAGCCTATGACTGACAGAAATGCACTGAGCTCCATGAAGAGACACGCAGAGAAAAGAACTACCTACTGGCAGACACACAGGGAATGAAAAGCAGAGGCAGAGAGTTAGGCCAGAGAGAGGGGGGAAAAGAGAAAAGAGAACGCAAGGAATGGAAAGGGAGAGATAGAAATAGGACCCAAATTAATATCTGCCTATCTACGTATAGGTATATACATGTATAGACATACACATATACAAATAAAAATACATATGTGTGCGCGTGTGTTCAATCCATCTACACACCAAAAAACCTTGTTTGTCCATCACCTAGCAGGATTTCCATTCTACATTCCCACAGAGTTTGGAAGTATTTATTGATTTTTGTGGTTTTTTTGCCACGTGGCATGTGGGATCTTAGTTCCCCAGCCAGGGGCCGAACACTTGCCCCCTGTCGTGGAAGCGCAGAGTCTTAACCACTGGACCTCTAGGGAAGTCCTGGAAGTATTTATTGGATTTGGATGTAGAACATAAGGTACCTGTGAGCTCAACTACATTAATTTTCCCTCAAGTGTTCCTAATTTATTCATTGCCTAATTTACACTTACCAGACAAAATACTATAGATTTGCACTTACTAGTTTTAAGTTTCCTTTAATATCAACTCAAATTGTGTCCCCCTCAAAAGACATCATTTAGAACCTAGGTGCCTAGTCCACAAACAACCTTCACCCTCATCAGCCTCTTGACCCCTTTCCTCCACTGGCCCAAGCCCTGCTGGAGAAGATGAGGTTTAAGAACTGAACACTTTAGTTCCTTACTTTTCCTTACTTGCTTCTCATCTGTGAGAAGCCCTAAGCTACATCCTCACTCTCTTGCCTAAAACATGGTATATATGAGTTGAAGTAACTGGGTTTCTTTCTGTACGTATTTCCATTTCTGGCAGGAAGGGGTTCAATTTTCTGGCATAAATTCCTTTCCTGGATTCATGCCCACAGTCCTGGAAGAGTTTAGCTATCAATCCTTTAAAGTTTGATTGATTTGTCATTTTCTGATGCTGGAATGAGTTTGTTAGGGGAAATTTATGAACGCATTACCCTAACTGGCAAGGGCCTTGAGTGCTTGAGGATTTCCTGAAGAGACACTCCAAGAACCTTCTGTGGCTTTTTGTTTTTCCTTAGGATGTGGTGTGATCTTCACGGTCTATTTGTTATAATGCTTCCCTGACGTAAAACACTGGTAACGCGTAAATAAGCTCTCCCTGAAATACTTTGAATCTTTCCAATCTGGAAGTCTGAGCTTAAGCTCCCTGCTTTAAATACACTGCATACAAATTATCCACTGGAAGAGACAGCAAGTTCCTATCGAGCCCAAAGAGTACTTTTTACTCAAGTGTACCCGTTCTTAGCATGCCTGAGTACACAGATTTGGTCTTTAGAAATTTTGATGCTATGTTGTTGACTGCATAAAAATAACTATTGGTAGAAATAATTGTTGGATGGTGTTTTGCAACCTTCTTTGTCTCATTTAGTGCTTTTTTGCTTTGAATTTATTTTGTCTGATACTAACATTGCCCCTTCTGCCTATTTTGGTAGCATTTACATGGTATCTCTTTGTCCATCCCTTTATTTTCATTCTCTCAATGTCATCCTGATATAAGTGTGTCTCTTACAAAACAGCAGATAGTTTGGTTCATATTGTTATACCCCATATAAGAGCATCTGTCTTTCAAAAGAGGCATTTAACTCATTCATATTTATTGATTTGGACATATTCCTGCCACTTTATTTCACGTTTACACCTATTCATTTACTGACGTGCTTAGCAAATATTTTCTCTGCTTTCTTGTTGTTTCTCAGATATGGAGTCTTTGTAAATTTGTAAATTGCATTTGAGTTGTGGTTGTAACCATAGTGATGTTGATGAATGATGAAAGTGCCGCTTTTGCTAGCATGCCTTGAAGAAAGAATACTTGTCCTGAAGTTAATGATGTCCGAACTTGGTGAATCTTCTTGAGAGTGATTGCCATCGGGGTCGTGCATAGTTGTGATGGGATTTAACTACAATAAAAGTGCTTTGGACTTGGAGTCAGCCTAGGGTTTGAATTTGCCCCTCATCGTCAACACACACACACACACACATTTGTTATGTGACTGTGGATATTTAATTAACCTCTGCACCCACTAATTTCCTCATCTGTAAAAATCCTGAGATGATTGAGGGGATTAACTCAGGGAACAGTGGTAACATGGGAAAGCACTAGGCTTATTGCAGAGTCTTAACAATGTCTATATAAAAATAAAAACTCCATCTCTCTTGGTTTGTGGTGCATTTCCTTTTCGAAGCTGGGGTCTGGTTGGTATGCAGGAAAAGGAGAAGGCATGTGAGCTATGTTATCTGCTTGTCATCACAAGGGGAGCCAAGTGGCAGGCCATGGATTGAAGCACATCCGGAGCACTGGGGTGGGCCTGGGAATTCCACAGTGAAGACTGTGAGATAAGGAAGTGCCAAGGGGGGAAGCTGCTGAATGGCTTGGGCTTCTGCTGACCAGGGCCAGGGTCTTATGGGATGAGAGATGAGGAGGGAATGTGGCTTCCAGAGCCACCAAATAAGGAAGAATGTCATCTCTCTCCATCTCACCCAAGTGTAAATGTCAGCCACCAGAGCAACTCACCCCACACCATCTCAGGAACCCCAAACGTGGTTTTGAAAGGATCTAGGACAAGCTCTGAGCTAAGTGGTACATTAGGAAACGTTTCTTTTAGTTTTCAATATGCTTTCTCACCTCTCAAATTTTTTTTCTTTTTCTTCTTTTGCAAAACATAATTTACCAAGAGGACAGCTGTCCTTTGAAGGCAGGAGTTGCTTTAAACATCACAAAGCTCCTGCGATCCCAGCCCCCTCGCCTGCCCCACCTAGTGTGCTCTGCCCAGGTTGGCGGTTCTGATCTGTCACTCACCCAAACTGCTTCCCCAGGGAGCCACTGGGCTGAGCCTCCAAAGGTCATTTCCTTGCCAAACATTCCTTTTCAGTGAGAGGACGTTTTCATCCCCTGGTAAACAATCCCAGTCCACACAAAGCAGAGAGGGGTGCCTGTCCCTCTTCACGCTCTCCACTCAGTCCTGAGCCCATTCCAACCCCAGAGGCGTCAGTCTGCTCTATAAATTCCTTTGTGAAACCTGAGCGCCTGGGCTCCGAAGGGGAGCAAAGATCTTGGAGGGGTTACAGTTTCCCTCCTCTCTAAAGATCTGCTTGTGTTGGCAGCAGAAGGGGATGTTCTTCCAAACAGGCTCTTCCCTTTCTTATGTGAATTCAGTTCACAAAGCACTGCCAGTCTCCTTCTAAGTGGGAGAGGTAAGATCACGTCCTTTGCAGGTCTACACAGGAAAGAGATGACAGGCCTGGGGGGATTTTCTGAGTTAAAGAGGGTCTGAACCTCTTTCTCCAACTGTCACTATTAGGAGGGACATGGCTCCACTTATGGGAGGTGTAGGGGTGGAGGCTGGGTTCAGCCTGAGCTTCACGTGATTTTTTTTTAAGAAAGAGAAAAAAAGAAGGAAAGAAGGAAGGGAGGGAGGAAGGAAGGGAGGGAGGGAGGAAGGGAGGAAAGGAGGGAAGGAGGGAGGGAGGGAGGAAGGAAAGAAAGAAAGGAGACAGTAAGAGGATAGAAGAAAGAAGAGAAGGAGAAAGAAAAATAAAGAGGAGGATGGAGACATTTTTAGTGGCAGGACTTTCACTGAGCCCCCTAGTCCCTCACCACCAACTCCTCTATTAACTTCCAGTTCATTTTTTGAATTCATATTGTATCATTTCTTAATATATACGTTTCCTTAACCCCAGAATTTAAAAACAAAGTAGTAAGCCATCAACTGGTAGAATCTTAGAAAACTCATCATTGAAAAACAATGTATTGTTTTGGTGGCATTACAGGAGATAAAACGCAGAAAAGAAGTCAGCTGTGGCTCTCCTGTAAGACTTTCCATTTCCCCATTTGCCCGGGGTCTCCTGGAGCTTGTGGTCCAGGAGGTTTTCCCCTGAGTCCACGGGGTGGCTGAACCCGTGTGCCGACGGGTGCTACATTTTAATACTCTCATCAGAAACATCTCCGTGTCATTTCCAGTTGGATCGTGGCGAATGGTGAGAAAGCAGGTCATGGGAAAGCCATTCTGGCTGAGTGACTCTTCTTTCCCCCAACCTTCTACCTAGCTGGCAGCGCTGGAGCCTCCTGAGGGAGCTCAGAACCAGGCTGACAGGCAGGGCGCTGCTGGGCAGACACGCCTGCTCTCTGGCCTCCATCCAGCCCCCTGAGTCCAGGCTGGGGCCACCTTTTTTGTTTGTTTTTCATTAAACAATGTTTATTGAGTGCCTACTATGTGCCAGGGGCTGCTCTAAAGACTTGCAGAACACCAGTGAGAGAAACAGACAAACATACATTCCTTGCTTCATGGAGCTATGTCCTAAGGTTCCTATTTTACTAAGAGGTTTTATTTATTTATTTTAAAATTTTGAAAGGGACAGAAACATTGAAATAGTACAGTAAGCACCTGTATACTCTTCACTTAGATTCAACTGTTAATATTTTAAAGCTGTGCTCTTTTTCTTTCCACCTCTCTCTCTCAACACACAAACAGACACACACACACACACACACACACACACACACACTTTTTTTGCTGAACCATTTGAAAGCAGGTATCATGACACCTCGCCCCTAAATAATTCAGAATGTATTTCCTAAGAATAAGGACATTCTCCTATACTACCTCAAAATCATTATTACACACAAGAAAACTATCATCAAGTCAAATACAGTGCCTAAAATACAGCCCAAATTCAGATTTCTTTAATTGGCCCCAAAATGTATTTTATGGCTTTTGTTCTTTAAATTACAGGATCCAACTAAAGTTCACACATCTTGTCTGATTGTTCTGTCCCTTTTGTTTCTTTTACTCTAGAACAACTCCCCACTTCTTTTTTGTTTGGTTTTTCAAGTCATTGACCTTTTGAGGAGCCTAAGCTAGTTGTCTTGTTGACTGTCCAACATTCTAGATTTGTCGGAATGTTGCCTCATGATTGGATTCAGGTTAAACATTTTTGGTAAGAATATTACATAAGTGATGCTACTTCTTTTTTTTTTTTTTTTTTTTTGTGATACGTGGGCCTCTCACTGTTGTGGCCTCTCCCATTGTGGAGCACAGGCTCCGGACGCGCAGGTTCAGCGGCCATGGCTCACGGGCCCAGCCGCTCCGCGGCACGTGGGATCTTCCCGGACCGGGGCATGAACCTGTGTCCCTTGCATCAGCAGGCGGACTCTCAACTGCTGCGCCACCAGGGAAGCCCCCATCATTCTTTTTGACATGACATATCCCAAATTTGGAGAGCAGGAGCCCTTACAGCCGTTACAGCTGCATCTTTGGGCAAGTTCCCCATACTCCATGAGTACCTCCTTGCTTTCCAGCACAGTGTAGTCTGAGCTCATCTTGTACCTTCTCCATTCCAGACCTGGAATCAGCTATTTCTCCAAGGAATGGGAGCCTATATATATTAAAGTGACCAAGGTATAAACCTCTGTATAGGAGGAGACAAAACATGAAATGATACAGTGTGGGCATTTAAATACTTGGAAGGGAATAGACCACTGAATATCAGCTAGCGTGAAGAAAAATAACCAAGATACTTGTAAGCTGGGGATGGAGTACTGGCCTGGAAGTAGGGAGACCTCGACTTGGATCCTGACTCTGTGTGTGATTTGGGATGAGGTACTTAATCTCTTCTGGTGTCACTTGCTCCACTGTGTTTAATTTGGGGACTGGGCTAGACAGTACTGAAACCCTTTCTATGCTCCAAAATTTGACGTCCTGAAGAGTTTAACAATACATAGTTATAAGAAGGGTTTTGAGCCCATAGAGGGGCTTGTTCCTGTAAGATTTCAAGGGCAGAAACTTCACCTTTTAGCTTTTCCTCCTCTTGATCTAACAAAACTCATTGTAAATGTGCTCAATCAATGTTTTTGGTGGTGATGGTCTTTCCTGAAGCTAGAATGAAACAAACAGACTGAACTGCCAAGAGTTAGGTAAACCACAAAAAAAAAAACTATGTTAAAGTGAGAGTTTAAGCATTGGGATGTTTACAAAGGGAGGTTTTAATCTTTAAAGTAAGAGGGTCCTACCTGCCTAAACCTGGCCCTTCCTGATGGTTACCAAATGGACTCAATGAGTGCTCAGTGCTTTTCCTGGCCCTCGAGTTCTCTTCTTCCCAAACTTAAGATGTTTTGCAGCATTTTCTCTTTTATTAGGAAACTCCAAACTACACCAAGAAAAATTTTTTTCTAACACTCCTTAAAGTCAGAAACTGTATTTAAAAAATAATTCTCCTCTGCTTTAATAAATGGACTAGAAAGCTTAAATGGACTTTCTTTCCGTTTGCAGTGACAGAAGCACTTATCTCTCACCCCAAGTGGATGTCCTATGTAATTGAATGTGAAGTAATTCCAAAGTTGCATCAAAATCTTTTCAGAGTGTTACTATGACAATCAGACTTCTTTTTTAAAAACCACTTCAATGCAAACTCTCCATCATCCCACTGTCCATTCAGTACAATTTCATCGCATGAAGTAAGCTTAGCTTTTCAGAAAGCTTAGGGGCAGGAGGGGGAGTCATTATGCACTCACATTAGCTGCTTCTTCCACACACCCATTCTTCTCCGAGTGGTAACAGGCAGTCCACTCATCTTTATCACCATCTCAGAATGTTGGTTTTTAAAGGCTCTGCCTTCCTAAGACTGGGAATTAGGACAGAAGCCTAAAAGAGAACACATTGAGGAAATAAAGTCACTGACAGCTCTTCCTGCTTATTGATACCTTTCCTGCATGGACTCTGGCAAAAGCAAGAATCTGGGCAGAGATTCTCAGAGGGAAAGGAGGAGGGAAGGAGCCTTATCGATATCTCGAAGGCCTGGGAAACTTTGGAAAAGCATATTACCATTTCTTTCATTGGTTTGGGCCCCAGGCTGATCTTCTCATTTCTATTCATGTTAACAGAGGGTGTGAGATCTTTATGTTTATCAAGTGGGGCATGTCTTAAAAATGGTTGAAATACACTGGGCAAGTGAAGGCTTTACCGGCCATTTCCTGTTTTAGAGGTTTTGGAGAATCAACTTTGTGGTCTGCAAGTGACCTTCACACGTGAGTGTTGTTTATTTCTATCTTTTGATTCAGTGGTTTTGAGACCTCAATAAAACTTTAGGGGCCCAGAAATCATTTTGTTCAAAGTTCTCCTTTGGTAACTTGAGGAGTTGCAGGGACTTGCTCAACTAGTCCCATGGCAGAGGCAGGATTAAAAGCCAGGTTCCCTAATTCCTCACCCTACACCCTTCATCCTTTACAGCTTCATATATATACAACTGCTGCCTTCCCTGACCCTCCTTGGCTTTGTGCCAGAAGCAGCATATTCTATTGCCTGCAGTTTTCCTTAAATAGCTCAGTAAAACTGAAAACTCCACAAGGGCAGGAGAGTTTGTCTCTTGTGGGCATTGGTATATCTCAGCTCTAAAAAATGCCTGACACATAGTAGGGCCAAATAAATACGGATGAGTAAATTCTATGTGTGTGTGTGTGTTTGTTTCCCATAGTCGTAGTAAAGGCAAAGCCTTTCACAATCAGAATCCTGAGGCTGGGATAAGGATGCTTGACCGCCTTCTACATCTTCAAGGATACACGTATGCATATTTACGTACACGTTCATTTAAATCTATGCCCTGGAGCGGTGCTCTCAATGCTGGGTGGAAATTAGAATCAACTGGAGAGTTGTTTTTTTTTTCCAAGATAATACCTGGATATTAAAGCAAAGATTCAGATTTCATTCACCTGGGTTGAGGTCAGGGCATCAGCACCTTTTAAAAGCTTCACAGACGATTCTAAGATACACCCAGCCTTGGAATCACACCCTAGGAAAGGGCACTTCTGAGGTGCCCTAACTGGGAGGTTACGCTTGCTGTGGTTAGTTGGCGTTTGAAAGATGCTAATAAGTTGCTCACACTCCAGAGTAGGTCACCCACTTTAACTATCTTTACCTCTAATTAGTATTAGCAGATTATTTGTTATTTAAGAAAGGAGGATTCAAGATATGTGGTTTGGCTAGAAAAGAATGTAAGACTCCTGCCAGGTGTCAACTAAATATTTAGCCTCACTGTGTGTCAGGCACTTTGCTGTGCCCTTTAGAGTCCTAGGCCTATATTCAGTAATAGGAATTGGTCAGATCTTGTGTTGGGTCATCCACGAAAGGTTCTGTCATCTGATTAGACTAGAAAGTCAGCTGAAATCTACTGCTAGAATGCTTTCATTTGCCTCAAGTAAACTTTTTGTGCCGGGCACTGTCTTAGGATCTAAATGGCCAGGGGCTGCTTCATTGAGTTTACAGAATAGTCATGTGGCTGTGTGTACCTGTTGGCTGACATGAATCCATATGTGTGGCAGAATTTGGCTGGAGACACAATTTACATAATTTACAACAAGGCACCTGCTGCTGTAAGGTGTGGAAGAGAGACCTACAGCCTTCACCTACATCTACCAAAGGAGGCCGCCGATATCTGCAAAAAGGCAGCTTGTCCTGGGTTGCTCACAGCAATGTGCATGCACTTTCTATACAGAGCCCTGGATACAGGAGGACTTTGGTCTTGACTCTGTCCCTTTTTTTTTTTTTTTTTTTTTTTGCGGTACGCTCACTGTTGTGTGGCCTCTCCCGTTGTGGAGCACAGGCTCCGGACGCGCAGGCTCAGCGGCCATGGCTCACAGGCCTAGCCGCTCCGCGGCATGTGGGATCTTCCCGGACCGGGGCACGAACCCGTGTCCCCTGCATCGGCAGGTGGACTCTCAACCACTGCGCCACCAGGGAAGCCCTTGACTCTGTCCTTTGAGAGGAGATAAAGGCAGATGCCACAATCCTGCTCAAAATGTCTCAGTACATGCGGCTTTTCAAATGCAGGTGATTCCATCCCTGGTTGGCAGGGGAGGGGAAACAACCTTGAACCTCATTTGCTTCAGCCTTATGACCTCCCTTTGGTATTTCTGAGTGTGTAACTGAGCCTTGGCTTCCTTGTAGGGATACTTGGGTTCCTAGTTGCACAAAGTCAGCTATTTCACTGAGCCAACAGTGGTGAGTAGCAGCTGGGACTGGGAAGGCAATTAGGAGGGACGGCAAAATGAGCAATTACAGGTGCAACAGCAGAACAATGTGGCTTCCAAGTCAGAATCTGGCTACAGTCCCCCAAGTCCTTCCTTTTAGTATCAAGGTGGGTGCTCTAAGGGCAAGGAGTATTAATAACAATAACATTTTTGTGCTATAAAATACTTTGGATTGTAGCAAATAAAAGGACCATTTTGAAACACAGCCTGAATGTCCATAAATAGGAACATGGTTAAATAAGCAAGGGTATGTCCACACAGAGAAATCCGTATAGTTGTTGAAGATAATGAAACAGACTTAACTGTGCTGTTAGAAGATGATCTCTAAGACAAGGATCAAGTGAAACAAATCAAGTACCGAATCAACACTCAGCAAGATTGCAATTAAGCAACCTTCTCTCTGTGTTGTTTTAATTTTCAACAACATATTTATATATTACTTACACAGTCAAGAAAATATAGTAAAAAGTCTGAGTAGAAGTATAATATCCTAAAATTTGGAAAGACAAAATTGTCTTTGGAGCTGAGCTGTGGCCCACGAACCCTGGTGGTGTCTGGGCATGTCTCTCAAACCCTGGGGGACAGCAATAGGTGCTTTAGGCCCTGCTTCTCTGCCTCTAACTTTCCTCACCGGTAAACAGGGTTATAAGTCTGGTCTTGTTGAAATGCATAAATCCTGAGGGGAGGGAAAAGGTTCGTCAGGTAACTCTGGCCAAGCTCAGGACTATTCCCCTGCTCATTCCAGCCATAGATAGTTGACACTGGGTTGCTAAATCATTCTAGAACCAACTTGCAGGTCTGTTGTCTTAATTCATCTTGGTAAGGAAAGGTTATACCTAGTTTGAGGTTATGATCAAGCCAAATATACAAATTTCAGAACTTATCCCACTAGGGGAACTTTTATGGGAGGGAAGCTCCTGAAAAACAAGTGACAGAGAACTCTCCTCCAGTTGCAAAGTTTGGTTCTCAATTTTGATGAATAAGAATGATTTGAAAATACAATTTTGTCTGATGTGTTGTTAGGGAGCTAAATGTATCTACAATTTCTTTCTGAAGAGCAAAATCCTCTCATGTTTTATAATGACAAATTATGATTTTCCTCGTCTGGAGATACCCGAGGATCTGGCCAGCTGGCTCCTTCTCTAAGTTCTGCCCATTCCATCAACCCTTCCTCAAGCGTCATCCTCTGCAAAGTTTTAATACTTCTTGGACTCTCCTGCATACAACCAGTCAGGTTTGAGGGGATGATTAATTGACCAGAGGAAGGAATGGGCTTGGTGAGCCATCCCACCCACTTTCACTTCCAGTTTTTGAGGTGATCTGAACACAGAAGAGCCCTTTAATCAGTTTTGGTTGGGCCCTGAGTGGGTCTAGGTATGAAGCACCATGGGAAATCTGCTCTGGCCTCAGTGATTCTCTGCTTCTGATGGATGGAATCCAAACTCTTCAACCTAGCATCCACCAACTAGCTGTGTGTCTGCAGCCAGTGACAACACATTTCTGTGCCTCGGCATCCTCTCTGCAGAATGAAAGCACTGGTCTTGTTTGAACTCTGAGGGCACTAACAGCTCTGGGATTCTATATCCAAGATGCTTAAACAACACACAACCCTTCCCTCAAAGATATCTCCTAAGGCTCCCCTCAGTTTGGGTCAGGCCTGGAACAAAAAGGCATAACACAAATGGTAGGAAAACCTTAAATGGGCACTTCTTATTTAATGAGACCAATGAAAATGGTTATAGCTGTCTCCACCTCAAAGAAAATGCCAGGAAATTTCCTTTAAGTAAAACCTTTTAGGATAGAACTTTAGGAGACCAGAATAGATAACAGGAGTTATTGCGAGGGTCCCTCTTTGCCAGCACTTTGGTTTTGGGGTGTGTGTGTCAATGTCTCATTCTGAAAGTTCCAGAAAAAACATCAGTTGAAGGGGGAAGAGATTGGCAGCCATGTTTGTTGTGTGGGCACGTTTAAGGGAGTGATAAACATAGGTCAACATAACATCCTAATGAACACACTTGTTCCATTCAGACTCTCACTCCCCCACTCCTTTCTTTTACTAAGAAAAATTAGGTTTTAAATGGCTTTGGAGATAGTAATCTCAGTTTCTCCTTGAACTGTAAAGAGACCTAAGTATTTTCACATAATTAAACACCTCAGAGATGAGAAGCCAGAAACAGAGGTCTTTTCACCCCATCCCAAAGTAAAGCTCTTTGCTCCTCTGGCAACCTGTCTCAAGCATTCATGCATCAGAATTACCTGAGTGCTTTGAAAAATACAGATTCCTAGGACTCACCACAAATCAACTCAGAATGCCTGAGGTGGGGCCCAGGGATATGCATTTATTATTATTATTTTTTACTTACTAATTAACTTTTTTTTCCAGAAATTTTAAATTTCCTTTTTTTTTTCCCCACAACTCACCCACACACACTGTATTTTATTTTTACAAGACAAACAAACTGACACCAAGCATTGTAAATGGATGACCGCAACAAAAGCAACAATGATTGCAATTACCAAACACGAAACACACTCATACTATGTCATAATATTGACATTCAATCCAGGAATCCTCCACTGTAACAGCTCCTTTACTTTGCAGTGAAAATTGATTTGTATATTTTTTGCCTCTGAGTCCTTGTGGGATTTTTTTTTTTATTAAAACGGAGAGTCACAAAAATTATAATCATCCTCATCAGTTCACTCGGTCCCATATAATTAATTTTTTTATCTTGATCTTTTGTTAGCACTTTTATGAATTCATCAGTTTTCCATTGACCAGCTCCCACAGGTTAGTCTTTTATCCACAGCACCTGAGCACTTTGGCTCTATGACCTAATCAAGGTTATATTGTTACTAATAACCGGTCTCATATAACCTATCTTGGGACATTTTGGAAACTTTTTGAATAAAAATTGCTCCAGTAAGCATGCTGTTTAAGAAGACAGTAAGCATGTCATGTGCTAATTATGGCCTGTGACACCATAAAATAAAAGTGCATTACTGAATGCTTTCAATTTCTTATAATGATGGGAAGGTGGCATGTCATGGGGCCTTTTTAGCCCCAGACATCACTCCAGAGAATTCCAAACAGATATAGACAAGGGCAATTAGGACCCGGATCCTTTCCTCTCAGGCTGTTTACCCATGGGAATAGGATGTCCTGAAGCAACACTTCCCTCAAGTGACGTGTCGATAAGTCTGGTTATCAGAAAGATATTATTGGTGGTGTGATACGCAGGGCATTTACATTTTCTTGATAGGGTTAGTCATATGAAAGCTGACAAAGAAGGAAAAGGAGCAGTGGTGTGGTGCAAAGTCAACAGACAGCTGTCCCCTGGCTTCCCGATAAATAGGATGACTTGCATTGCTGAGCGGTGTGGTCACTGCCAAAGGAATGGCCCTCTCACATTTCTTCCTGATTCACATATTCAGTGGGGTTACTTGTCATCCCCTCCCTCTCCTGCTTCCCAGACACTGAGTCTGGAATGAAACTTCACCTGCCTCTGAGCTGGCCCCGGGTGGGGGCAGGGGTGTTACTTGGGTTCCCAGGTTGGAAGATTAGCTCACCCGGCCCTAGCTATATAAGCTGACCAGAGCAAGGGGGCTCCCCAGGGCCGACTCAACATTTCAACCCCCAGGAGGAAAACAGACAGAGGAACTTTAGGTCAACATGATGGTTCTGAAAGTAGAAGAGCTGGTATGTAAAGCACATTATTTCTACGAAGTGAAAAATGGGACAGCCTTGATTTTTATTTGAAAATTGAAATGCCCTTTTCTTTCTTGCATAATGTGCTGGTACTCTGAAAATGTCATATATGGAAAATGGTTGGTTTATGTGATGAAATAAGTGAAACTGGAAAAAGAGAGCTGGCAGTAATGAATTCTCTACATATTTCCTATCTATTATCTTCTCCTTTGCTTTTATTACTAAAGTGTGCAATCATGTATAGTTATCAAAATGCCTTAGGGGAGAAGTTCTATTGCAAGAATATATGTCTGGAAACTATAACTCAAGGCAAGGGATCATCAACCTAAAATGAAAGAATTTTAAATAATCGGTGGGGATGCGGAGGACAGATTGTGATTTTCCTAGGAGAAATGTGATTAAGTAGATTAAAAGTAGATTTAAACATTTCAACCTAACCTAAACCTTGATTTAACCAAGAGAGGGGGACAAGCATGTGAAGGTTATCCTGGAACACTGCAGCAACTCGTTGCTGCCGGAGATAGGAGAATGTGCTGCAATGGAGGCCACTGTCAGCAGGGAGGGAGGGCTGGGGGCTGCCTGCAGCATCTTCTGTGGAGAATGACCCCAGGACAGGCCTGCTACTTCTGACTCTGCCATCTTCCCTTGTAGGTTACAGGGAAGAAGAATGGCAGTGGGGACGCTGGGGAGTTCCTTCCTGAGGATTTCAGAGATGGAGAGTATGAAGCTGCTGTCACTTTAGAGAAGCAAGATGACCTGAAAACACTTCCAGCCCACTTTGTGAGCCTGCGGGAGCAACAGTGGAAAACTGAGAAACAGCGAGAGGCAGAGGTAAGACCCTTCCATGAAATTCATGCGTGGGAGGTTGGGGACGGGGCAGAGGATGGAGGTGCCAGACAGGAAGGAGAAGAGAGAGAAACCAAACAAATGCAACCATTCCAAAGATGTTTCTTTACCAGATTCTAACCTATAAAGAGGCAACTTCTATGTGACAGGTTGCAGAAAATAATTCTTTGGCAAGACTATGACCTCTGGATTCCAAATCAATCACTGTATGTTCTGTGACTGTGTTTTGATTGAAAGACTTGGAAAGAGAAATGTGTCCAGTGAATTTCTGATGTCTTACACTGTCTGGTTAATCCCAAACAAGGGAGCCTTCTTCTTCTTAGTAATGTGGTTTGTGGTCCAAGGATCATCGTTTGACTGTGGCCGCTTTCTGTGTTGACAAAATGTGTTGCTGGGTGAATTTTCACTGCTTACTAACCACAGATAAAACATGCATTTGTTAGCTGTAGTCCAGGATAGTCTATTTCATGAGCCCTGCTTAGTGGGCCACCTGAAAGACAATGGCATTGGAATTTTAGAGCTTAAAACTTATTAGTGGAGTCTTCTGGGTAAAAAAAAAAACAAAACTCATAAGCATGATACAAAATTCTACAGAAATCTGGGGTTTGTTTATGGAAATAATTACAAAATCATCACTTAGAGACTAGATTCTATCTCCAGTGAAAAGCTGATGCTATGAGAAAGGAAAGTGAAGATGAAGGCAATTAGCGGAAAAAGTTGACCCCTAAGTACTTGAATAAGAAGTCACTAAATCCAAGTCAAAGACTTATTATAAATTTTTTATCTTTTTGCACAAACTGTTCACGTACTTAGCTCAGACCTTGCAGATTGTTTTGACACAACCAGAATGCTTGTCAGTAGAACTCACTGTATTTTGAAACATGGATTTCTTTTTTAGCTCAAGAAGAAAAAACTAGAACAAAGATCAAAGCTTGAAAATTTAGAAGACCTTGAAATCATCATTCAACTGAAGAAAAGGAAAAAATACAGGAAAACTAAAGTTCCAGTTGTGAAGGAACCTGAACCCGAAATCATCGTAAGGGCTGCTTGGTTTTGCAGTATTACACCTCGGCATTAGGCTACAGGGGAATAAATATCTGTGGAGGGTGTGATTGAATGTTGGAAAACCCATGGTAACTCTCACACTGTTTTTTCGGCTTTAGACAGAACCTGTGGATGTGCCTAGTTTTCTGAAGGCTGCCCTGGAGAATAAACTGCCAGTAGTAGAAAAATTCTTGTCAGACAAGAACAATCCAGATGTCTGTGATGAGGTAAGGCTTATACAAAGCACTGCAAAATCCAGCTCATTAATTTTGTGTTTCTTATGCTTTGCTGCAGCCTTGCTAATCTAGTGCCAAAAATCAATCCACCTGAAACAGTCTCCCCAGCTGTTGCCACATATGCCAATAGCATAACAGGGGAGTGCAGTGGTCCAAAAAAAGAAAATGCTGGATTAGTGCTAGGGATTGCATTATTTTTTGCACTCTAATATACTTCTGACTGCTTTTTCAGCTTGTCTTTAATTTTTAGATCTTTGGGATAGACTCTTAATATGGCAGGACGAACGAGTCACCAATGGAGAAATATATTATTAGCATTATCTTTGATTGGACTCAAATACATCAGCTCCACACAGGGAATCTGTAGACTGGAGTTCAAGTGCTAGCTCTATCACTACTGGCCTATTTGATTTTTAGCAGCCAATCTGCATTTTCTGGACCTCAGTTTCCTTATCTGAAAATAGAGGGCATTGGAGTGAAATGCCTAAAAGGTGTTCCAGCACGGTCTATTAATCCATTTACATGAAGCCATTTACCAGAAATCACTAACCCTTTTTGTATCCTTTCCCCCATGAATTGGAATAAGGAATCATTTCTGAAGTGGAATGAAAAATGTCTCCCATTTTCTTAAAAATGAATTGAATGCTTTTTGATATTCAACCTATCAACTGTCCCAGATGGAAGAAAACAGCCTGAACTGCATGGCAAATACTACAGACACCATGAAGGCACAAAATACAAGAAAGGGAAATGTCAGCATTTAGGTAGTTTTGAATCTTTAAGCCCATGTGCCTCGATGTAGACCTCGAAGCACTTAGAAATGTATGTTGCAGGAGGCGCAAATCTCAGTTGCAAAATAATCGTTGTAGACAACGAGTTTAGTAAATTTGACATTTCTAATTCATAAAGAAGCACTCAAGTTTCTATCAGCTAGGTCATCAGAGTCCCCAGCTTCATACTTCTTAGAAAGGATTTATGCTCATTTTTATATGCATCGCTCCCTCTCTCTTTCTTAAATCTCTATTTTGACAGTATAAACGGACAGCTCTTCATAGAGCATGCTTAGAAGGACATTTGGCAATTGTGGAGAAGTTAATAGAAGCTGGAGCCCAGATTGAATTCCGTGATATGGTAAATATATTTCTTTGTTTGGAAGTGAGCCAAAGTAAGTAGACTATATGAAACTTGAGAAAACCTACAATGGAAAAGGGGGCTGACTGTATTGAAAATTGATCTGCAAGAACTAGGCAGAAGCTCGTTTCTCCGTACAAAGGGAAGTTGGGAGATGGGACTAGGTCATGTGGGAAGTATTTTCTACACATACTGAAAGGAGAGGAGTGTTCCAGGGAAACGAAGGAAGTGAGAGCTGCTGGACAGAATTCAATAACCTCATCGAAGACTTGGGTCATTATCACGTCAGTAGCCTTACTGAGAAGTAACGCAGTCAACACTTGCCTTTCAGCCTCCATGTCCTTCCACCATATGTGGCCACCTGCTCCTGGCCCCTTGGCTGCCAACAGCATCTCAGAATTCTCTAGCTGCACACCTTATATGATAGATGCTGATTGCCATCTGTGAGATTTGGGGCTAGACTGCATACAAAATGAATTTCATCTACGGAAAGTAGCTGCTATTCAGACCTCAGTAATTCAACCACTGTGATTTCTACACAGACCGGTACACAGCATATTTTACGACCTGAAGATTGAGCTGGGAAAATGCTTTATTTAAATACAGCTCAATTTGACTTTTCAGCAAAGTGGAAAAGGGACTGGAAAAGTCCAAAGGAACTGGCCAAAATTGAACCCAAAAGACGTACACACAGAAAAACAAGAAAAGAAACAAAATATAAAGTTTGTATAGAAAGACACAAAAATTCACGAGCATGGGATTTGGAGGGCCAGGGATATACCAGACTTACTCCTATGAGTAAGCGCAGTGACCACGAGTGATGATGGTCAAGGTACAGAGGGTGTGCTGGCACAAATGGCAGGAGAGAACCAGCAAGGGATGAGGAAAAAACAACAGGGACAAGGGAGAGGTGTCAGATCCAGATGAACATCTTTTGGAAGGGACTACTTTTATTCTGCCAGAATTTTAAAATACATTTGTCTAGAACTTTTGAGTCTACCTGGCAAAAGCGGTTAAAAGTTCCAGGCAGACTGTGGGTTAGAATATCTCTTCTGCCACTTACTAGCTGTGTTTCCTTGGGCAAGAAACTTGAATATTTCGGAGCCTTGTTTTTCTCATCTGCAAAACGAGCACAGAATACCCACTTCATAATGTTGCTGGGAGCATCATTGTGTCTGAAGTACGCGGCACTATGTTGGCACGAGGAAATTCCCAATAAATTGTAGTTCTTATCCTCTTTTAAAAAGATTTATTAGGTTTATTAAGAACCTCCTAACGATGCAAATACGCACATAGATACATACACAGGAGCGCATACACTCACATTCACACACTTAAGAGTTTAGCCAAAACATTAGGCAAGAGCCTTCGACTACAATAGTTACAACTGGAAACCTAGACAAGGACAGCCCAGTGTCACTCACGGATGCCCTAGCAAACCTGGCGTTCCTGGGCTTTAGAAATGAAGTACTAATTCCTCTGTCTAGGTTCTTCTTTCACTAACTCCTGTCCTTTTACCTTCCCGGTATAGCTTGAATCCACAGCCATTCACTGGGCAAGCCGCGGAGGAAACCTGGATGTCTTAAAACTGTTGCTGAACAAAGGAGCAAAAATCAGTGCACGGGATAAGGTATTTCTCCTCCTCCTGTCCCCCTCCTTCTTCCCCTCCTCCACCCTGTCCCTCCTCCACTTCTCCCCTTCACACATGCCTTGGGGTCTGGGCAGCCTTTGTCCTCAAGCCCAGGGACACAGCAGGCTCTTGCATTTTGCAGTTGCTCAGCACGGCGCTGCACGTGGCGGTGAGGACCGGCCACTACGAGTGCGCAGAGCATATCATCGCCTGCGAGGCGGAACTCAACGCCAAGGACCGAGTGAGTAGCCCGGCAGAGTTTGGCCTCCTAAAGCTTCACTCATTTACATATTTGGAATAACTGCCCCAGCCGGGCACCCTTGCGGGACCCACTTCCTGGCCTCAGGCTCACCTTGTCTGTTCACTCTGCTTCTCTAGGAAGGAGATACCCCCCTGCATGACGCCGTGAGGCTGAACCGGTACAAGATGATCAGACTCCTGATCATGTATGGCGCCGACCTCAACATCAAGAACTGTGTAAGTGCTCAAGCAAGGGGCCCTGCTTGCCAGCCTTCTAATGAACAAAAATATGGCTCACATACTTGAAAAGATTCTTACAACGGTAGTGTTGATATTTCAGGGGTCTCTTGATGGTTTAAATGCCCCTGGTCATTCCCATAAGGACATTGCTGAGTTTGGCAAGGACTCAGATCACCTGGTCAGAGATGGGGAAGACATCGTGACTGCTATGACCTCGGTGCCTAACATAGCCTGTAGTAATTCTTTAAAAATTTGGCCTTGAAGATAAAAGATGGCCAAACCGCCCATGCTTACAGACATAAGCACAGTCTGCCTTGGCCATCCCTGGCTGAGCAAGGTTTGGGGTAGTCAGGAATAAAGACACCCACCACTGCTGAAGTTGTCAAAAATTCCACAGTGGTCAATGCAACCAAGGGCCAAGGAACTCAAATTAATCAACATCTAATCCAAGTAATTCTGAATAGTCCTCCCCTCCTTACAGCAGCATGACAGGCTACCACTTTTTCCAGGGGGAGCCATGCTTTTGCCTTTTTTTTTTTTCGCGGTACGCGGGCCTCTCACTGTTGCGGCCTCTCCCGCTGCGGAGCACAGGCTCCGGACGCGCAGGCTCAGCGGCCATGGCTCACGGGCCCAGCTGCTCCGCGGCATGTGGGATCTTCCCGGACCAGGGCACGAACCCGTGTCCCCTGCATCGGCAGGCGGACTCTCAACCACTGCGCCACCAGGGAAGCTCCATTGCCTATATTTTTGAGATAATTTCTGTTCATTCTCCTCTTTGGTTTATCTGCACATCCCTCAAAATACTTTCCTGTATTTAAGCCCTGAAAATGCTTGTATAAGTCCCCTTTATAAGTATGTATTAATTAAGCTTCATCTGTAAGCCAGGGAATGTAACCAAATTTTCCTCATGGTCCCAATTCCCACTCAAGCATCATCTAGGCTTTAAAAATATCACTGGGAGGGGGCTTCCCTGGTGGCGCAGTGGTTGAGAGTCCACCTACCAATTCAGGGGACACGGGTTTGTGCCCCGGTCCGGGAAGATCCCACATGCCGTGGAGTGGCTGCATCCGTGAGCCATGGCCGCTGAGCCTGCGCGTCCGGAGCCTGTGCTCTGCAACGGGAGAGGCCACGACAGTGAGAGACCCGCATACCGCAAAAAAATAAATAAATAAATAAATAATTTAAACTATCAGAAAGAGTAGATTTAATGAAATCCCCAAGGCTGCAGAAAATATGATTTTTTTTCAGGCAGTGAGAGACACCACCTGCAGAGATAAATAGCGTACAGATCTGGGGAGACTGTGTAAGTAGCCAGGGAATCACGAGATAAATTTCAATACAGAGGAGTTCGAGGAATTCATGAAAGAATAGCTCCAAATATACAAATAGTGCTCAGGGCTCTGAATTATCAGTAAGACCCCAGCATAAAGGTTCTGGAACTGTTAATGTCACTGACCCAATGGATGGATGTTCCCCAAAAAGACCACTAAGCTATTGGACACCATCTTGAAGGGAACTGGAAACAATACATTACTGTATTGTTGTCCAAAACTCTGTC
The DNA here is from genome assembly GCF_964374135.1 of Grampus griseus. NCBI lineage: Eukaryota > Metazoa > Chordata > Mammalia > Artiodactyla > Delphinidae > Grampus > Grampus griseus. The sequence continues at coordinate 51,227,094 of NC_139010.1, read as the reverse complement.
TTCATGTTTGCTGATGAGTGTCCCTCAAGGTGCGATGCTACAAGGTGAGAAGGTCCAGAATGAAGGTTGCAGGGCCACTAACTCAAATCCGCACAGGTTCCAGGCAGATGGCATAGATGACTTACATGGTGGCTGCTGGTGCCATGCACACAGCTTACTTAAAGGTAGCAGCCCTTCCCCAACTCAGCCCATTGCTGCTCCGTGAAACCACAGAAATTGTGCTGCCAGGTCTCCCAGTTTTTTCACAGAGATCACAAATTCAGCTGGGAAATCTCTTAATTTCCAACTGTTGCCAATTAATTCCAGGTTTAAAAAAAAATCTAAGCTCTGTTTGGGCCAAAACAGGTCTCTAGCTTTATTTGCATCTCAAAGCTGCCAGTCTGCAGTCTCTGGGATAAAGAGAGACTTCTGAATGAATAGAGATGGAAAATTTTAGGACTTCTCAAATTTAAAGACAAGAGTTGAGAGGTGACACAGTTTTAATTGTTGTAAATATCTTGAGATGTATGCTTAAGGTAAAAAACTTTTGGTCTCAAAAGTTATTTATTCATACATCATTGATATCATCTCCAAGAAAAATAAATTTCCTGGGAGAGACCAATGTAAGTTCTGAGCAGCTGTGAAAAATCTACCCCTTGGAGTGGTACTTGTGTACTTAGGCCAAGGTGTTGAAGCAGCTCATTCTCCTCCAGTTTTTATCAATCAGGAATCATTTTCCAAATTGATAGGAAGTGGTTCTTGACCAAGAGGGATACTACTACCTCCCCACACCCATTTTGCAGGATACTGGGCAAGTATGGAGGCAGTTTTTGAGTTTGAAAATGACTTGGCTTACTCTTACTGTTTCGTGTGTAGGGACTGGGGATTTTTACCACCACCTGGGATATCCCACAGGAAAGAAAACCATTGCTAATCTGAAATGCCAAAAGCATTCCCGTGAGAAACAGTGAAGGGCTGGTTTGAATATAAACTGCAAATCACTCATAATGGAAAACATAAAACACTTCAATAACATACACCTATCCATTACCTCACTAAATACACACACACACACACACACACACACACACACACACACACACACACTCACACGAGATGAATTTATAGACGCCTCCCCCCTGGAAGTCAAATTCCCTCCTCTATTTTGATTAGGCTGGGAAGACCCCGATAGATCTGGTGCTACAGTGGCAGAATGGAACCAAAGCAATATTTGACAGCCTCAAAGAGAACTCCTACAAAGCCTCTCGCATAGAGACATTCTGAGGAAAACGACGATAGAAGCTTCCATTGGCTGCTCTTCACCGCCCCGAAGAGCAACTCATCATGAAAACCAGCTTCCCTTTATCAACTGTTGTAAAGCGGCACCTAATTATGTTTTGAGAAAGCACAGGGACGTAGGTATTGACATTTCCCTTAGTGAAACCCACTCTATTTATTTGTATTTATTACTGTTTATTTATTTATTTACTGTGATACCACCGACATTCAGATCCTTTGTGGTCACCCATTTGGAGAACAAGCTTAGTTTCTATGGGATGCATCAGAGCCTCTTCCCATAGGTAGCCCTTAAACTGTGTTAACCAGAAGCGCTGTCAGTGCCGACTTACGTGTCACCTCGCTCATGGAAGATGTTTCAGGGTGTTTTTGAAAGACAAAGGGGATTATTGCAGCCTTCTTTTCTCCTGAATTTTTCATGCTGAAGTGTGAGGCCATGGAAAGCCTGTAGCGACAGGAAAGGAAACAGAATGAAAGTGATTCTGTGAGGACTGTAAAGCCCGCCATTCGACGCCTGGGCCTGGTAATTCTTACTAGGTCACACGCTGTACGTACCAAGGTAAAGAGAATGTCTTGAGTGTAAGTGGAAGGAGTGGGCCGCTGGGCCGTGCAGAACTGAATGAGTTCAAAACAGATGAAAGTAACTGCGAATTGTAAATGTGTAAATGTATATTATGCTGTATGTATATTTTATGTTCATAATAAAAGCAAATCCTAACCCTCTTCCCTCCTTTCAGTGAGAATCATGCAAAAAGGCCATTTAGATGGGGTTTTCTTTGTCTTCCAAGCTTTTCATATTAGGAGTGTCCTGTAGAACCGCACCTCTCAGTATTTAACGTGTACACAGATCACCTGAGGATCTCGTTAAAATTCAGATTCCGATTCCTCCAGTGTGGGTGGGGCCTGAGATTCTGCATTTCCGACAAGCCCCCAGGCGATGCAGAAGTGGTGGTATAGCACAGCCACATTGAGCAGCACAGCTGTGAAAACCATAAAGATACCCAGGAGTTCAAGCTTTTTTGGCCCCAGTGATGGGGAGAAAGAGACCTCTGGTGGGCAAAATGATTACTGCAAGTTAAGGTGTTCCCTTAAGATGTTCCCCTGGGGCTTAACTAACCTGAGGATTAACAATTATTGTGCACACCCGCGGTAATGGCAAAGCCTGCCCATGAGAAAACACACCTGGCCAATGATTGTTGACCTCCAAGGGGAGCTACTTTGCCGCCACGTGCTGGGCCAGGTGCTATGACCTGTGACGAGAAAACCAAACTGTCCCCGTCCTGCCTTCCTGGAATAGATGAATATTAAAGAAATAATCACAGAAATAAATATACGGTAACAATCTGCAGTAAGTATATAAAGAAGTAAAAAGTACAGAGTGCTGAGAGTCTAAGCTGTGGAGGCCCGTCATTCGATGGGGAGGCCGCGGAGAGGGTTTCTACAAAGACTTCTTTGAGGTGGGAACCTTTCAGGGGAGTCTGAAGGATAAACTGGAGTTATTCAAGCACAGTGTTCAGGCAGCAGAGAGAACACAGAAAAGGGCAAGGTTATGGGAAAAGTATGAAGGCCAACGTGAAACACTCGCACTAGTACCCCTCCCATAAAACACCCCAGATAGGATAAAATTCATAACCTCTTTGCTATGCCTGTAACACTTTGAGAGGGCATGTAGGCACAGTCCATAACCAGAAGATCCTCCAGTTAGCTGATCATGGAGTTGTGAGGATGGTTTGAAATATTTTTGTACCTTTTCTATCTAGTCTCTGAACAATCTGTAGAGTCCACCTCCTGGGGGCGTCAGGAGCTTCATTCTCTCTGTTATCTCCCTCTCAATCCCCTTCTGCCACCCCCTGCTCTCCCTTGAGGGTCCTGGCTCTAACCCGTCAGATCCTTAAGGCTTGGGGTCCTTCCATTTCTTCCAAGTAAAGCACCTACAACATAGGCAGCATCTCCACTGCTGCAATGATGTCTCCCACAGCATAGCTTGGGTGTGTTATTATTTACGTGGCTAAGTTTTCTCTTGATGTCTTCCTCAAATTCCCCTCCCCACAAGAGCTGGAAGCTAAAGGAGAGAAGGAATTAAGGGGTTAAAACACTTTTGTGTTGCTGCATATAAAGATTTGCACTAGTACAGAGGTAGGGGGCATGAGAATCAACATGGAATAAGTCCCATTATAACAAGGCCAACTCAGTGACCTTTGCTAATGGAAAAGATAAACACTTCAGGCAAAATCTTCAAGTTTCTGTCACACTGGCGGTCAACATTTTTTTTTTTTTTTTCCGGTACACGGGCCTCTCACTGTTGCGGCCTCTCCTGTTGCAGAGCACAGGTTCCGGACGCGCAGGCTCAGCGGCCATGGCTCACAGGCCTAGCCGCTCCGTGGCATGTGGGATCTTCCCGGACCGGGGCACAAACCCGTGTCCCCTGCATCGGCAGGCGGACTCTCAACCACTGCGCCACCAGGGAAGGCCCTGGCACTCAACTTTTATAAGCTCCCTGTCTTCCCACCTAAGCCAGCTCCCACCTAAGCCAGACCCACAGTCCGCGTCTTGTGTCCTTTTACCAGTGAAGGGAATGTCCCACTGGACAATGGAGACTCTTGGAAGTTGTTCTAGACTTTCCCTTTGCCTCATCCCTCTTTCAACCAACCACCAAGACTTCTTACCAAGCATACTACCTAAGGGGTGCTGTAATCTGTCCACTTCCTCTCATCCTAGGAGCCACTCCCCTAGTTCAGATCACCACAGCAGCTCCCAGATTACTCAAATGCCCTCAGCTTACTTCCCTCCAGTCTGGTCCTCAAGTTGCAGCCAGGGTGATTTTTCTAAAATGCAAATATGATCAAGTCATTCTCCACTTCAGAATTTTTCAGTGGCTGCCCACTTCTCTCAGGATGAAATAAAAGTGCCTTAACGTTTTCTAAAACTCTTGAAATCTGGCTGCCGTTAACTCTTTATTCTCATCTATTTCTCATTACTTTCCTAGCTAAACAGCAAATTTCAACTCTACTGAATTTTCAGTTTCTTAAAAAATCCAGGCACTAGTTTTTGTTCTCATATATTGTGCCAACTCCCTGGAAGGCTCTTCTTCCCACCCCACTGCATCATTTCTCCTCATTCCTCCCCTTCAGGGTAGCTGTATGTCCTCCAGGAAGCCATCCTTAACTCTTACTAAGACTTTGTTAGTCTCAAGTGTGTTTCTGCTGTACTTTTTTTCTCCATGTCATAACATCTGTCATACTGCCTTTATCCCCCAAATGAAAAAATTTCCTCTCCCCTTGAACAAGCAATACATGCTCATTAAGTATTAAGCCAATCATAGAAATGAATGAAGAAAGCAAACATCACCAATAATCCTAATTTAATGACGCGGATTATTTCTGTGCACATTACATATGGGCACTGTACATTTAGCTTTATAACTCTTTTCAATTGAACAACTTATTCTAGACATCCTTATAAATGGTAGTCTTATGTTTCAATGTACAATGGAATTTAACCAATCCTATCATTATTGGACATTCAGGTTGTTTCCATTTTCCCATTTTAGACATTGTTGCAATGAATATTCTTATCCATGCATCCTTTACACCTAACCAGTTATTTCTGAAGAAATACATTTATAGAAATACCTATAAGGTTGGTATCAAATTATCCCTTCCACAATGTTATTGCCTTTCCCCACAATCATGAAAATACTCATTTTATAAATGTCTTATTTTTTCAACCCAATTAGCAAAAGAAAGATATATTTTTGATTATTTTCCCTTGATTACTAAAAAAGTTCAGCATCTTCAGGTTTATTGAGCATTTTTCTGGGCCAGTCTTCCTTGCTCAATTTTCTATTAAGTCAGGTTCCCTGGAAGCGGTGCTTGAAATAAGGATTCTTGTGGAAGTGATTTCTTGACAGTGGTCTATAAGGGACTGAGGAAAACAGGACAGGGCAGGAGAAGAAAAGAAAAGAGGCAAAGACATGGTTTAAGAAGTCTCTCCTAAACCTAATCCCATGGGGAGCTCAGGAGCATAAACTGCACCACAGAGGCCAGAAGGCCAGGCTGTAAGGCCCTGCTCAGGCATTCACCATGGGCCAACCTCCAGGGGAGGGTGAGGATAAACCATTAATATCCAACATCTGCAGCAGCTGGAGAAGGGGTACACCAGCCTGGTAAAAAGGACCTGGGGCTTCCCTGGTGGCACAGTGTTTGGGAGTCTGCCTGCCAATGCAGGGGACACGGGTTTGTGCCCCGGTCCGGGAAGATCCCACATGCCACGGAGCGGCTGGGCCCATGAGCCATGGCCGCTGAGCCTGCGCTCCGCAACGGGAGAGGCCGCAATGGTGAGAGGCCCACGTACCGCAAAAAAAAAAAAAAAAAAAAAAAGGATCTGGATGGACACTAGCAGTATTTGTCATGTTGCATATTTGTTTTTTAAAAGCAATTTCTTTAAAGAAGCATATTCCTCTCTGGAATATGCACTGTAAATGTTCCTTCCTAGTTGTTCGTACTTTTCTAACACTAAATTTTTATAGACAAATTGATCAAGCTTTTATGTTTCCTGGCTCTGGTGACCACGTTTAGGTCTTTTCCAATCCAAGCTTATTTTCTTTTTAAATAATTACCTTTTTCTTTAGTATTTTACACTTTAAAAAAATTTAAATCTTTAATCCACCTAAATTTATTATGCGTGTGTACTGGGTATGAGGTAGGGAATGGACTTGTTGTTTTCCCTAAATGACAGAATAACAGCTGACATTTAGTAGGTACATTCTATGAGACAGGTTCTGCTCTGGGCCTTCTACAAATTTTAATCCACTTAACCCTTGCAATAATGCCATAGGGAGAAGAGAAGAAGGAAGTGAGGCACAGAGTGGTTACGTCACTTGTCCAAGGTTACAGGTAGTAAGTACTAGCAAGTTGGAATTTTAACACAGGCAGTGTGTCTACAGTCTTTGCACTTAACTGTACTGTACTGTGCTGTCCTGCCTCTCCTGCCAGGTAACCAGTTGTTCCAACACCACTTACTGAACAATCCATCATTACTTCCTATAACTGAAGTGTTCCGGACTCCCAGCTCTTTCATTCTTCTATATGAATTTCTGTACCAATTATACACTGTTTTAGTTACTAGAGTTCTGTTGTACTCTGTAATACTCAGCTGTACAAGTGTCTTTCATTGTTTTTCTACAAAATTCCCTAGCTATTCTCAAACTTTTTTCTTTCAAAATAGCAAGCCTAAAAAGAAAACCCATACACAAGCAAACAAAAATACATACAGACACTTTGCTTTGGATTTTGTTAAATTCATAGATTAAATCGGGGGAGAATTTGATGTACCACATCTCCCTTCATGTATTCCAGTCTAATTTCCCACGTCACTTTTATTTAACAGTTTTCCTCACAGAGTCCCATCATTTCTTGGTAATTTATGTCTTTGTGATTAGGGCCACGTTTTTTTTTTTTTTTTTTCCCATTTTAAAGTAGACTTGTTTTATTTTTAAAAATTTTTATAAATTTTTTAACATCTTTATTGGAGTATAATTGCTTGACAATGGTGTGTTACTTTCTGCTTTATAACAAAGTGAATCAATTATACATATACATATATCCCCACATCTCTTCCCTCTTGCATCTCCCTCCCTCCCACCCTCCCTATTCCACCCCTCTAGGTGATCACAAAGCACCGAGCTGATCTCCCTGTGCTATGCAGCTGCTTCCCACTAGCAATTTTACATTTGGTAGTGTATGTATGTCCATGCCACTCTCTCACTTTCTCCCAGCTTACCCTTCCCCCTCCTCATATCCTCAAGTCTGTTCTCTAGTAGGTCTGCGTCTTTATTCCAGTCTTGCCCCTAGGTTCTTCATGACCGTTTTTTGTTTGTTTGTTTTTTAGATTCCATGTATATGTGTTAGCATATGGTATTTTTCTCTTTCTGACTTACTTAACTCTGTATGACAGACTCTAGTCCCATCCACCTCACTACAAATGATTCAATTTTGTTTCTTTTTATGGCTGAGTAATATTCCATTGTATATATGTGCCACATCTTCTTTATCCATTCATCTGTCTATGGACACTTAGGTTGCTTCCATTTCCTGGCTATTGTAAATAGAGCTGCAATGAACATTGTGGTACATGACCCTTTTTGAATTATGGTTTTCTCAGCGTATATGCCCAGTAGTGCGATTGCTGGGTTATATGGTAGTTCTATTTTTAGTTTTTTAAGGAACCTCCATACTGTTCTCCATAGTGGCTGTATCAATTTACATTCCCACCAACAGTGCAAGAGGGTTCCCTTTTCTCCACACCCTCTCCAGCATTTATTGTTTGTCGATTTCTTGATGATGGCCATTCTGACTGGTGTGAGATGATGTCACATTGTAGTTTAGATTTGCATTTCTCTAATGATTAATGATGTTGAGCATTCTTTCATGTGCTTGTTGGCAATCTGTATATCATCTTTGGAGAAATGTCTATATAGGTCTTCTGCCCATTAGGTCTTCTGTCTTGTCTTCGTCTTGTTTATGGTTTCCTTTGCTGTGCAAATGCTTTTAAGTTTCATTAGGTCCCATTTGTTTTTGTTTTTATTTCCATTTCTCTAGGAGGTGGGTCAAAAAGGACCTTACTGTGATTTATGTCATAGAATGTTCTGCCTATGTTTTCCTCTAAGAGTTCGATAGTGTCTGGCCTTACATTTAGGTCTTTAATCCATTTTGAGTGTATTTTTATGTATGGTGTTAGGGAGTGTTCTAATTTCATTCTTTTACATGTAGCTGTCCAGTTTTCCCAACACCACTTACTGAAGAGGCTGTCTTTTCCCCACTGTACATTCCTGCCTCCTTTATCTCTGGGGTTTATCTCTGGGCTTTCTTGATCTATATTTCTGTTTTTATGCCAGTACCATACTGTCTTGATGACTGTAGCTTTGTAGTATAGTCTGAACTCAGGAAGCCTGATACCTCCAGCTCCGTTTTTCTTTCTGAAGATTGCTTTGGCTATTCGGGGTCTTTTGTGTTTCCATAAAAATTGTGAAATTTTTTGTTCTACTTCTGTGAAAAATGCCAGTGGTAGTTTGATAGGGGATTGCATTGAATCTGTAGATTGCTTTGGGTAGTAGAGTCATTTTCACAATGTTGATTCTTCCAATGCAAGAACATGGTATATCTCTCCATTTGTTTGTATTATCTTTCTTTCATCAGTGTCTTATAATTTTCTGTATACAGGTCTTTTGTCTCATTAGGAAGGTTTATTCCTATTTTATTTTTGTTGCAGTGGTAAATGGGAGTGTTATCTTAATTTCACTTTCAGATTCTTCATCATTAGTGTATAGGAATGCAAGAGATTTCTGTGCATTAATTTTGTATCCTGCACTTTACTAAATTCATTGATTCGTTCTAGTAGTTTTCTGGTAGCATCTTTAGGATTCTCTATGTATAGTATCACGTCATCTGCAAACAGTGACAGCTTTACTTCCTTTCCGATTTGGATTCCTTTGTTTCCTTTTCTCTTCGGACTGCTGTGGCTAAAACTTCCAAAACTATGTTGAATAAGAATGGTGAGAGTGGGCAACCTTGTCTCTTTCCTGACCTTAGAGGAAATGGTTTCAGTCTTTCACTAGTGAGAATGACGGTGGTTGTGGGTTTGTCATATACAGCCTTCATTATGTTTAGGTAAGTTCCCTCTATGCCTACTTTCTGGAGGGCTTTTATCATAAATGGGTGTTGAATTTTGTCGAAAGCTTGCTCTGCATCTATTGAGATGATCATATGGTTTTTCTCCTTCAGTTTGTTAATATGGTGTATCACATTGATCAACTTGCACATACTGAAGAATCCTTGCATTCCTGGGATAAACCCCACTTGATCATGGTGTATGATCCTTTTAATGTGCTGTTGGATTCTGTTTGCTAGTATTTTGCTGAGGATTTTTGCATCTATGTTCATCAGTAATACTGGCTTGTAGTTTTCTTTCTTTGTGACATTTTTGACTGGTTTTGGTATCAGGGTGATGGTGGCCTCGTAGAGTGAGTTTGGGAGTGTTCCTCCCTCTGCTATATTTTGGAAGAGGTTGAGAAGGATAGGTGTTAGCTCTTCTCTAAATGTTTGATAGAATTCGCCTGTGAAGCCATCTGGTCCTGGGCTTTTGTTTGTTGGAAGATTTTAATCACAGTTTCAATTTCAGTGCTTGTGATTGGTCTGTTTATATTTTCTATTTCTTCCTTGCTCATTCCAAGGCTGAGCATTTCTAAGAATTTGTCCATTTCTTCCAGGTTGTCCATTTTATTGGCATATAGTTGCTTGTAGTAATCTCTTATGATCCTTTGTATTTCTGCAGTGTCAGTTGTTACTTCTCCTTTTTCATTTCTAATTCTATTGAGTCTTCTCCCTTTTTTTCTTGATGAGTCTGGCTAATGGTTTATCAATTTTGTTTATCTTCTCAAAGAACCAGCTTTTAGTCTTATTGGTCTCTGCTATCATTTCCTTCATTTCTTTTTCATTTATTTCTGATCTGATCTTTATGATTTCTTTCCTTTTGCTAACTTTGGGGCGTTTTTTTGTTCTTCCTTCTCTAATTGCTTTAGGTGTAAGTTTAGGTTGTTTATTTGAGATGTTTCTTGTTTCTTAAGGTAGGATTGTATTGCTATAAACTTCCCTCTTAGAACTGCTTTTGTTGCATCCCATAGGTTTTGGGTCATTGTGTTTTCATTGTCATTTGTTTCTAGGTATTTTTTGATTTCCTCTTTGATTTCTTCATTGATCTCTTGGTTATTAAGTAGTGTATTGTTTAGCCTCCATGTGTTTGTGTTTTTTACAGATGTTTTCCTGTAATTGATATCTAGTCTCATAGCGTTGTGGTTGGAAAAGATACTTGATACGATTTCAATTTTCTTAAATTTACCAAGGCTTGTCTTGTGACCCAAGATATGATCTATCCTCGAGAATGTTCCATGAGCACTTGAGAAGAAAGTGTATTCTGTTGTTGTTGGGTGGAATGTCCTATAACTATCAATTAAGTCCATCTAGTTTAATGTATCATTTAACGCTTGTGTTTCCTTATTTATTTTCATTTTGCATGATCTGTCCATTGGTGAAAGTGGGGTGTTAAAGTCCCCTACTATGATTGTGTTACTGTAGATTTCCCCTTTTATGGCTGTTAGTATTTGCCTTATGTATTGAGGTGCTCCTATGTTGGGTGCATAAATATTTACAACTGTTATACCTTCTTCTTGGATTCATCTCTTGATCATTATGTAGTGTCCTTCTTTGTCTCTTGAAATAGTCTTTGTTTTAAAGTCTATTTTGTCTGATATAAGAATTGCTACTCCAGCTTTCTTTTGATTTCCATTTGCATGGAATATCTTTTTCCATCCCCTCACTTTCAGTCTGTATGTGTCCCTAGGTCTGAAGTGGGTCTCTTGTAGACAGCATATATACAGGCCTTGTTTCTGTATCCATTCACCCAGTCTGTGTCTTTTGGTTGGAGCATTTAATGCATTTACATTTAAGGTAATTATCGATATGCACGTTCCTAAGACCATTTTCTTAATTGTTTTGGGTTTGTTATTGTAGGTTTTTTCCTCCTCTTGTGTTTCCTGCCTAGAGAAGTTCCTTTAGCATTTGTTGTAAAGCTGGTTTTGTGGTGCTGAATTTTCTTAGCTTTTGCTCGTCTGTAAAGGTTTTAATTTCTCCATCAAATCTGAATGAGATCCTTGCTGGGTAGAGTAATCTTGGTTGTAGGTTTTTCTCCTTCATCACTTTAAATATGTCTTGCCACTCCCTTCTGGCTTGCAGTTTCTGCTGAAAGATGAGCTGTTAACCTTATGGGGATTCCCTTGTGTGTTATTTGTTGTTTTTCCCTTGCTGCTTTTAATATATTTTGTCTTTAATTTTTTTCAGTTTGATTACTATGTGTCTTGGTGTGTTTCTCCTTGGATTTATCCTGTATGGGACTCTCTGTGCTTCCTGGACTTGATTATATATTTCCTTTCCCGTATTAGGGAAGTTTTCAACTGCAATCTCTTCAAATATTTTCTCAGTCCCTTTCTTCTTCTCTTCTTCTTCTGGGACCCCTATAATTCGAATGTTGGTGTGTTTAATGTTGTCCCAGAGGTCTCTGAGACTGTCCTCAGTTCTTTTCATTCTTCATTCTGCTCTGCGGTAGTTATTTCCACTATTTTATCTTCCAGGTCACTTATCCGTTCTTCTGCCTCAGTTATTCTGCTACTGATCCCTTCTAAAGAATTTTTAATTTCATTTATTGTGTTGTTCATCACTGTTTGCTCTTTAGTTCTTCTAGGTCCTTGTTAAACGTTTCTTGTATTTTTTCCATTCTCTTTCCAAGATTTTGGACCATCTTTACTATCATTATTCTGAATTCTTTTTCAGGTAGACTGCCTATTTCCTCTTCATTTGTTAGGTCTGGTGGGTTTTTACCTTGCTCCTTTATCTGCTGTGTTTTTTTCTGTCTTATTTTGCTTAACTTACTGCGTTTGGAGTCTCCTTTTCACAGGCTGCAGGTTCGTAGTTCTTGTTGTTTTTGTTGTCTGTCCCCAGTGGCTAAGGTTGGTTCGGTAGGTTGTGTAGGGTTCCTGGTGGAGGGGACTGGTGCCAGTGTTCCGGTGGATGAGGCTGGATCTTGTCTTTCTGGTGGGCAGGTCCACGTCTGGTGGTGTGTTTTGGGGTGTTTGTGGCCTTATTATGATTTTAGGCAGCCGCTCTGCTAATGGGTGGGGTTGTGTTCCTGTCTTGCTAGTTGTTTGGCGTAGGGTGTCCAGCACTGTAGCTTGCTGGTCATTGAGTGGAGCTGGGTCTTGGCGTTGAGATGGAGATCTCTGGGAGATTTTCGCCATTTGATATTATGTGGAGATGGGAGGTCTCTGGTGGAACAGTGTCCTGAACTTGGCTCTCCCACCTCAGAGGCACAGGCCTAACGCCTGGCTGGAGAACCAAGCACCTGTCATCCACACGGCTCAGAATAAAAGGGAGAAAAAGAAAGAAAGAAAGAAAGAAGATAAGATAAAGTTATTAAAATAAAAAATAATTATTAAAAAAATTTTTTTAAATAAAAAGAAAAGAAAGAAGAGAGCAAGCAAATCAAAAAATAAATCCACCAATGATAAAAAGCACTAAAACCTATATTGAAAACAAACAACAAAGGACAGTCAGAACCCTAGGACAAATGGTAAAACCAAAGGTATACAGACAAAATCACACATAGAAACATACACACTCACAAAAAGAGAAAAAGGGGAAAAAAAATATATCGTTGCTCACAAAGTCCACCTCCTCAATTTGGGATGATTTATTGTTTATTCAGGTATTCCACAGATGCAGGTACATAAAGTTGATTGTGCAGATTTAATTCGCTGCTCCTGAGGATGTTGGGAGAAATTTCCCTTTCTCTTCTTTGTTTGCAGAGCTCCCGGGGTTCAGCGTTGGATTTGGACCCGCCTCTGCGTGTAGGTCGCCTGAGGGTGTCTGTTCCTGCCCAGACAGGACAGGGTTAAAGAAGCAGCTGCTTTGGGGGCTCTGGCTCACTCAGGACGGGGGGGAGGAAGGGGTACGGAATGTGGGGTGAGCCTGCGGCGGCAGAGGCCAGCATGACGCACCAGCCTGACGCGTGCCATGTGTTCTCCTGGGGAAGTTGTCCCTGGATCACGGGACACTGGCATGGTGGGCTGCACAGGCTCCCATGAGGGGAGGTGTGGATAGTGACCTGTGCTTGCACACAGGCTTCTTGGTGGCTACAGTAGCAGCCTTAGCGTATCATGCCCGTCTCTGGAGTCCACACTGATAGCCACGGCTCGCGCCTGTCTTTGGAGCTCCTTTAAGCTGTGCTCTTAATCCCCTCTCTTCACGCACCCCGAAACAATGGTCTCTTGCCTCTTTGGCAGCTCCAGACTTTTTCCCAGGCTCCCTCCCAGCTAGCTGTGGCACACTAGCCCCCTTCAGGCTGTGTTCACGCATCCAACCCCAGTCCTTTCCCTGGGATCCAACCTCGAAAGCCCAAGCCTCAGCTCCCAGTCCCTGCCCGTCCCGGCAGGTGAGCAGACAGGCCTCTTGGGCTGGTGAGTGCTGGTCAGCACCGATCCTCTGTGCGGGAATTTCTCTGCTTTGCCCTCCGCACCCGTTGCTGCGCTCTCCTCCGTGGCTCCGAAGCTTCCCCGCTCCGTCACCCGCAATCTCCACCCATGAAGGGTCTTCCTAGTGTGTGGAAACCTTTCCTCTTTCACAGCTCCCTCCCAATGGTGTAGGTCCTGGCCCCATCCTTTTGTCTGTTTTTCCTTTTTTCTTTTGCACTACCCAGGTATGTGGGGAGTTTCTGGCCTTTTGGGAGGTCTGAGGTCTTCTGCTTGCATTCAGTAGGTGTTCTGTAGGAATTGTTCCACATGTAAATGTATTTCTGATGTATTTGTGGGGAGGAAAGTGATCTCCATGTCTTACTCTGCTGCCATCTTGAAGCTCCTCCCTCAGGGGCATCTTTTAAAATGGTATTTTATAACATGTTATTGTTAATGAAAACTACTGGCTTTTATATTTATTTTATAATTGACCACTTTGCTGAACTTTTACTGAAGGTAATGTCACCTTGTTGCAACTAAACCATTTCACGTTCTAACCAAAGCAAACTTTAAAGAAACCCACTTGCTGTTCTTCACTGGTGACCAGCCATCATGCCCTCTTATTTTGAATAATAGGATAAGCACCTGCTCATAAACAGAAAGCAGGCACAACTGCAAATACATAACAAATGTATTTTAAATACAGGTGCTAAAAAGCACCTGTATTTCTATCCTTTACCCAGTTGCTTTTCTTGAGTTTTTCAAGACTCACATTGTGCCATTAACTTTTCTTCCTTTCTAGTATAACACGAAAGACCTCAATGTTATACCTGGTACAGTTGGGGCTAAAATATAGTCAGTTGGTTGAAAAAGTAGATCATTGTGGGGCATCAAAAAAAAGTTGAACATACATCCCCTTAAACATTTTAAGTTTAAAATATATAAATGTACACTCACGTGCCAATCTTTTAAAGAAAGGTCAAAGCCTATTCTTGGAAGTATGGCTCCACTGATGGGAGATCTACAGTTTGTTGAGTTCCAGTCTCTTTAAAGAAGAAAGAAAAGTGATATTTCATTAGGTTTGATTTGCATAATTAGTAATGTTGAGCATCTTTTCATGTGCCTATTGGCTATCGGTACATCTTCCAAAGATATATTGGATACTTTTCAGATCTTCTGCCCATTTTTATTTTATTCACTTATTTATTTTTGGCTGCGTTGGGTCTTCGTTGCTGCACGTGGGGTTTCTCTAGTTGTGGCAAGTGGGGGCTACTCTTGGTTGCAGTGTGTGGGCTTATCATTGTGGTGGCTTCTCTTGCTGTGGAGCATGGACTCTAGGCACATGAGCTTCAGTAGTTGTGGCACATGGGTTCCGTAGTTGTGGCTCACAGGCTCAGTAGTTGTGGCACACGGGCTTAGTTGCTCTGCAGCATGTGGCACCTTCCCGGACCACGGCTTGAACCCATGTCCCCTGCATTGGCAGGTGGATTCTTAACCACTGCGCCACCAGGGAAGCCCCCTCTGCCCATTTTTAAATTGGGTTGTTTGGTATTTGTTGTTGAGTTGTATGAGTTTTTTATATATTTTGGCTATTAACCCCTCATCAGATATATGATTTTAAAGTATCTTCCCATTCAGTAGGTAGTTTTTTTTTTTTAACCTGACAAAAACTTTTACACACACACACACACACACACACACACATATATATATGTATATTTCCAGATTCTTTTCCTTTATAGGTTATTACAAAATACTGATTATAGTTCCCTGTGCTATACAGTAGGTCCTTGTTGGTTGTCTGTTCGTTTTGTTGATAGTTTCTTTTGCTGTGCAGCTTTTTAGTTTTGCATTTGTTTCCCTTGCCTGCGGAGATATATGTGGAAAGATAATGCTAATACCTATGTCACGCCCGATAGCCTGTTAGAATGGCTATTATCAAAAAGGCAAGAAATAAGAAATGTTATAGAGAGGATGTCGAGAAAAGGGAACCCTCATGTGCTATTGGTAGGAATGTAAATTGGTCCAGTCACTAAGGAAAACACTATGGAGATTCTTCAAAAAATTAAGAATAGAACTACCATATGATCCAGCTATTCCTCTTCTGGGAATTTATCCAAAGAATATGAAAGCACAAATTCGTAAATATATACATACTCCTATGTTCACTACAGCATTACTTATATAGCCAAGATATGGAAAAAACCTAAATGTCCATCAACAAATGAATGGATAAAGATGTGGTGTGTATGTGTGTGTGTGTGTGTGTATATACACACACACACACACACACACACACACACACACCACATATATAAAATGGAATACTACTCAGCCATAAAGTTAGAGGAAATCTTGTCATTTGTGACACCACTGATGGACCTTGAGGGTATCATGCTAAATGAGATAAGTCAGATAGAGAGAGACAAATACTATATGATTTCACTCTTATGTGGGGAAAAAAAAAGAAAAAGAACAAACTAAATGAAACAAACACACAGATAAAGAGAACAGAGTAGTTGTTACCAGAGGGGAAGGAGGGATGGAGGGAAAGCAAATCGGGTAAGGAGTCAACTGTATGGTGATGGATGGAAACTTTTGCTGGCAAGCTGTAATGTACACATGAGTTGAATTATAATGTATACACATAAAACAATGTTATAAACAATGTTACCTCAATTTAAAAAAAAAAGAAGAAAAAAGAGAACTTATAAAGACTCTGGTAAAGCAATCCAAGTGCAGAATTTCCACTGGATCTCCTCTAAATCTAGTTGTCTTGCTCACAACTATTTTGACAGTTCTTTTTAATGACTCATCTTTTCCAAACTTTTCAAAAGCATTAATTTTCCAGGGAATTCCTTTTTTTCCCCTCCTGGTTCATCAGTTTTTATAATTTTAAATTAACTTGGATTAATTTTACAATGCTAAATACAATGGCATAAACAGACTTGTGAATAAACACACACCTAACTTTTGGTGAATCCAAGTGGGGTGAAGGCAGAAGCAAGCTGGCACTCAAGGAAGTGGCAGACTCTGGGTGTGAGGGCTCAGCAGCAGTGGCCATGAGTTTTATGGAGGGAGTGTAGTAGGCTAATCCATCATATTGCTTAAGAAGAAGTAAAAAATGCTTTATTTTTAGAACCATGATGCTTAATATATAAAGAGAAATGAACATACACACATATGTGTGAAATATTCTTCTATTTGTATTTTGTCAAGGGTTTTTATTCTTGTTTATTTTTCAAAAATCAGGAGTGGACTTTAAATTTTATCAAATGTCTTACAGGCATCTATTAAGATGAGTCTGATTTTTCTCATTTGACCTAGTAATATGATAAAGTGTAGTACATTGAAAAGAACTGAAAAATCCTTACATTTCTAGAATAAATCTCACCTGGTTATGGTATACTCTGTTTTACCAAGATCTTATTTAAGGATCTAAATTCATAAGTGAGTTTGGTGTAAAGCTTTCTTTTTAAAATTATCTATTCTCTGACTCTCAGAACAGTGTTCATATCTTCATCTAAATGATTTTCTTAATATCAATATAGCATAAATGCAGATATTTACAAAAAAGGCTACTTCTACTTAATATAATGATCCTGCTATTAAAAAAATTATTTCCAAAGTTGATTGAGTCCAGTGCTTTGAGATTTTTACTATAGCAATTAGAAAAATCAATATTAGGTTTTCAGGGGCTTCCAACTCAAAGGAATCCTATTTCAAGGATATCACGGAGGTAAGAACCAGCAAACGAAGAGGCCAAGTGTGATTTTACGTGCACTTTTCCTTTCCTTCCGCAAATTTTACAGCAATTCCTTTTAGAAAGGACTTGGACTTGACGATTATAATGAAAGAGAGGCTTAAAGCAAGAGAAGATCAACTAAAAGCCAACCCCTTAACATAAGTTTTAAGAGTCCTCAAAATAACCACTTTTTGAGTAGTAAAATTTAAATAAGCCATGTATATCAAGTAAAGCTGAAAAGCATGAACTTTTAAATGAGCAAGAAACATTTTTAAAGAGTCTCTTGAATATTGAAACATCTTATTCAATTATACCTTCCATTTATCACTTAACGGAAAGGATAAATGAACTAGTCTTTGCTTTTCTCTTAAAATATCTAAATTCTTTACGGGGACAGCCTTTTTTTTTTTTTTTAAATGCTTTACTAGGTTTTGCTATTTTAATGGCTTAAATATAAGACTGCTTTTATAGACTACCGGTATCTAGCTCCAAGTGAAAATAGTGAGTCATACGGAGGTTCCATTTCTGTTGCGGCTGATGGATTCTCAAAAGGCAGAAGGGAGTGTTGACAGAGACGGCGACTCATTTCAGCTCTCACACTTGGCTTTCTTGCAGGCTGGAAGAGAATCATCATCTACTTCTGATGTCCGAGGTTTCTTCACCGTGGAAATAATTCCAAAAGCAGTTTTTCTAGTTTCTATAAGACAAACAGGGAAACCAAAGTGCCTGAAGTTAAGCCATGATTTCAAAAGAGGTGGTTTTAACAAGCATCCCCATGTTACTGTGACTTACAGCATGAGTAAATGATGAAACCATAATAAACTGCTATGAGTGTTGATGCCATTTACAGTTCTCACCTTGCCCCACCACCAGCTTCTACAAATATCTGTATATTTTTAACATCTAGTTCATTCCAAAGGGACTACCCCAAGGGTAAAACTATATAGGGCAGGTTATCTCTAATGGTCTGTCCGAGGCATCTTAGGTAGCCAGAACCCAAGTTTCAGAGCTTGGTGCAGCACATGCTTAAAGTGTGGTAGAAACACAAATGAATCAAGACAGCAACTACAACAGTCTGCTTCCCTGGTTGTGTGTGTGCTCACTTCATTTTATAGCACAGACCATTCATTATCTGTGTTCCCCACTAGATCATGATTATACCTCTGAAGAATCAATTGTATGGCGAACATCCAACAATGCCTGGTTATTTAACAGGTGTTTAAGAAATACTTGTTGAGTGAACGAGGAATAACGCACATGGTTATTGATCTCTTATATATTGGTGACAATGAACAAAGAAGAATGGGAATTATTAAAAGTTTAGGTCAGGTTGCTAGTAGAGTTCAACTTAAATGTAGCTAACTTCTGCTAAAAATGTACTAAGGGGCCAGGCTCTGTGTCATCTACAGAGGATCTTAGGATGCCTAACACAGTACTTCTTCCTACCACACACTGAGATAGCACATCAGGGGCAAATATAATAGGAATGGAGGCACCACAAGAAGTAACTCTGCCTGGATGAATCAGGAAGGTATCATGAAAGAAGTGATGCTAAGAATAGGGAAGAAGGAAAAGGAAAGGAGAGGAAAGTGTTCCTTTGCAAAGGCATAGGGAGAGAGGTAAGAAGAATCTAATATACTTAGGGGACAATATGGCCGGTGTAAAGGAGGAACATGAAAAAATTAGGGGGAAACGAGGCTGGTACTTGTGAAGGGCCACAATGCCGTGAAAAGAGATTTAAACTGAGTCCTTAGGAAACAGGGAAGGACTGGGGAGGAGAGAAAGAGAGACCCCTTGGATACAAAGGAGATAAAAATCAAAAGGATTTGATAAACATAAATTTAGTTAAGAATTATTTCTTATTTCATGTACAAAAGTCAATTCTAAAAGTTAAATATTACCTTCTCATTTATCAGGATTAATTTACCAAGTCTACTAAATCTTTGCCAGTTATTTAAAAGCATTTTAATTTATAAAAGGGACAAAACTGCTCTCAAGGTCATTAAAATAACAACATAATCAGAGAACCTCAAAATAAACAGCAATTGCCCGTGATTTCCAAAAAATGTTACATTTAGAGATGTTTATCACTATGATTATGAGTAAACGTCTAAAAATCAGTAGAATGAATAAAAAATATAAAAATTAAATTGCGAAAATCAACACTTTGTAACAAAACTAAATGCATTAGTTTCAAAATTATATTAGTTCCATCTCAGAAATATTTTTTTTTACATCACATGAACATTTACTTCTTAATCTAAGACAACGGATTATAAACCGTTGAAAAACAAGACTTTTATAATTATCAGATAAAGTAACTCTTTTAGATCTTGAACCTCTTTCCTCTGTCCCCTCCCCACAACCTCCTTAGAATTGCTATTCATTGGTTTCTAGAATCCCACAGGACCCATCTAACTCTGATGCCCTGTAGCAAGCCTTCCCATGTAGAAGCCCAGCTACTGCATGTCCCAAGTCTTCTGTTTCCCAGGTATCCATTCCTGCACTACCTTCAACAATTGCTCTCATGATAAGGTTTTCACACCCTCCAAGAATTAACCATCTTCTGGTAGTGCTTCAGTGCAGTGCTGTCCTTCTTAAATGTGGCACTCAGGGTGATAGAGATGCCAGTCAGGACTTATCAGTGCAGAGGATAATGATGACACTTTGAATCTTCCTGCCTCAGAATCTTGTATTTCTTCTAATGTAACCTTAGGCTGAATTTGCAATCCTAGTAGACTGAATTTTGAAACTGCTGTCTCAAATTGATCCCAATGTCAACTAAAGTCAGGGTAATTATAACATCCTGTAGATGGGTTGTTAATTCTTCAGGGACAGCAGGCATACACTAGGACTGTCCTGGGCACAACTAGAATGAATGGGAATGCTAAAGTCCACAAGGCTTCTTTTAGTTTAGCTTCTGTAAAAGCCTAGCTTTATATATAACTTATTTTGAATAGCTGAGTTTTTTGAAGCACAGATCTTCATATTTTTCCCTACTAAATTTTAAAAATTAACTTCCCTTCCTTGTCTCAGTCTGTTTTAAACCACTAATTGTTATCCAAAATCTTGATGATTCCTTATGTTCATTTAAAATAGACAAAAATAATGGCAGAACTACCAGTGTGAACCAACTGTTCCCTAATTTCAAGAAAATCCTGATAAAGTTTTAATTAATCTGGTCATTCCCAGAGCTTATGTGATGGGTCTAGGTTATGTAATACAACAATCTCAAACTAAAAATGTTGAAAACAAAAGCAAAATCATCTAATTCATCGTAATACAGTAACCAGTTCTACGAAGTGGAAATCAGATCACTAAGATCCAGACGTAATACACAAGCTCTCAATAACCTAACTATTCATATGCTAAATCACCCAGTTTATATGTAGCAACCAATTCTGAAGTTTAACATTCATCTGGGTGATATCAAGTCAATTGCTTCCTGACCACTACCACCAGTGCTAAAAATTACAAAGAGAATGAAGATAAAACAGCAGATGAAAAGTGTAAACTTTTTTCTTTTAAAAAGCCTCATTTTTACTCTCCAAAGTCCTAGCATATCAAACACTTCTAGTTCAATTTTTATCATCTGATGAGTAAGAAATTCAGTGCCTTCAAGTAGTGAAATTAAGGTGAGGAGGAAGACATATATAAATGAAATGTGAGTAACGAATGTGTAGTCTGTGCATAACTGAACAGGTAAACCGCACATGAGACAATAATCGCAAGTAATAAATGTGAGAAGCTATGATTTGAGTTTGTTAGCGGGATTTTTAAAAACGTATTTGGTGCTTCTGTGTTCCTCATAACTGGCTTAACATATATTTTTCACCGTTCAGTTCTCTAAAACAGTGATTTTCAGCAGGGAAAGCATGTCCCTATGGAGGAAAAAGGGAGATGAGACGCCTATCAAAATGCAGGCGGGGACACACGTGCAGAACTGGAAAGAACGCATTCAATACTCATTTCTGGAAGGCAAACTACATTCATTCCACAAACTACTGAAAATAAAGCCTGAAGTAAAGGGCGAGAAAGCACTGATGGGTATGGCTAAACAGGTTCAGAAAAGATGATCCTAATGGAACTCTGAGGGGCAGGATAATGAAAGTAGATATGGCTCAACTGTTTCACAGAAATGACTGGCTCTTAACATGACCACCCGGTGTTTTTCTTGGAAGGACTTGCTCACCTCCGTGCAGAAGCACTGCTCGGCAGTTGGTGGACACTGCGGCCTTGGCGTCACTTTCCGACAGCCCAAACAGCAACCCTCTGGGGGGTCGTTAAAGATTTCAACCCAGCGTCAGCTGAGGACAGGAGACTAACAGAAACATAACTGACAATGCCAGTTCACCAGAGAGAGGCACTGAGAGAGACACTTTAATTCTATAGTTCTTACTCCAAATGGAACAGGCATTTGAGAAAAGACTCATTTAACTCTAAGCTTTTATAGAGTCCTTCGTTCCCCCTTTTTCTATTTCACCCTTAATCCAGAAAACAAAAGGATGAAGTTTTCACAACCTGATGTAATTTGGTTTTGAAGCTATTAATTGATAAATTTATAGTAAAAGGTTAAAAAATCTTGTTAAAGTATAACATACCAAATTCCAAATTTCCTAAAAGAAAATTTCAATGACTTCTTACTCAGAAAAGGATACAAGTTTGCCACATCGTATGGGCCTCTTATTTCTAAAGGCTAAAATAAAATGAACAAAAAATAGATATGAAAGAAGTTATTCGTAACATTTCAGTGACTTCATCTGCAGTAAATAGGATGCTTAAGTATCTAAAAACAAGGAAGTCAACTGCATAAATTTAAGTCCTTATAATTTTGACGGGTTACTTACATTTTTGAAAATATAAAAGATCCCTGAAAAGCATTTTGCAACAATTTAAAGGAAAAACTATTTATATAAACAAACTTTGAAGCCCCAAAGGAATGGAGATAAATTTTACTCTTCAGCAATTACAATGAGCAAATGCAATTAAAAACGAAAACATGCAATAAACCTTTATTACATGACTAATTTAACTTGAAAAGGGAAAAAAAAAAGGACTTAATGCCAGACTTACCCTTTCAGCAGCACTAGATATAATTACATTCTACGAAATAGAAAGTAATCAATATTAATCTCAGATAAATGTCAAAAAATTGAAGTCTTATAATACAAATAACCAGTAATCAAGTTTTAACATAAATACCAACTTCTAAAGTTAAGGTAAATAAAGTGAAAGGATGAAAGACCTCATGTCAAACTAAAGGCAGCCTAAAATAAGAAACAGAACAAGAAGCCTTCCCAACAGTTCTTAGAAAAGATGCATTAGTTTAAAAAACTAGTTGAAAAGGTCATATAACCTTAATTCAACTCAATGATGACAACTGTATCTAGATGATTCTTTCACAGTAGGTAAACGGCCAATTCTTTACTGAAAGATAAAGACTTTCAATATAACTTTCCCCCCTGGTATTATTCTTCCTTAGGATATTTTTCTTTCTCTTAAAACTTGCAAAGCTCATTGACATGGGAGAATTTGTTGCTGTGCATTAAGAACTTTCTGCTTTAAGGATATGGGGTCAGCTTGATAACCCCAGTATATTAATAATAATAAACTGCTAGGTTTGAAAAATATCCTAAAATTATGGAACCATACCTTTCCTTTGCAGACCTGCATCAAATTGAGGGCGTTGGAAATTGTGTACCTTCTCATTGTGGAGTCTTTGATAGCGGGGCTATAGACAAGTTCAAAGCCCACACCTCGGTCAATTGCCTTCACAGGAAATGAAGAAAATAAACTGTTAAAGCTAAACACACACTGTCTTACTTTATTTTCACTGAACTTCCCCCTCATCTCACACCCCTCCCCCGCACTGCCCACCTCCTGCATGTCCAGGTACAGCCTTGAATAAAGGCGGATTTGTGCCCGAATGGCACCATCTACAGGAGAAGAAAACAGATCTGTGGCTCTGTCTCAACAGAGTTTATCTTAGCTGTGGGGAAGCTGACTTTATATAAACAGGAATCATCAAGAAGCTGAGGAGAGCAACGTCCCAGTGGG
Organism: Grampus griseus; assembly: GCF_964374135.1. Lineage (NCBI taxonomy): Eukaryota > Metazoa > Chordata > Mammalia > Artiodactyla > Delphinidae > Grampus > Grampus griseus. The sequence goes on along the minus strand of NC_139010.1, from coordinate 51,203,959 downwards.
GTGGCAGAAGGGCTACTACTCCATGAATTATCAAAAGGAAACCGGAGATGTGTTCCTTACACGCAGGATAAACTGTTTGCAAACATAGTAAACCAAGTAATTTGACCCAAGAATGAAGAGACAAAGAAATGAGCTGAAAAACGTCCAAAGAACAGGAGTGGAACGCCTCTCGGGTAAGTCATTTATTATGCATATGTTGAAGGAAGAAACTAACGGGCCACAGTTGAGTGCCATGTGCTAGGCACTGTGCTAAGAGTCTTATGTATTTATTTAACCCCTACAATACCTTTAGAAGGCACTGTGGCAGAGACAGCTAACTGCCCCGCTATCTCTTCTCTTCTCCCCTTTTTCTTTACTAACAGAGCCCCTGATCTTAAACGGGGCTCATGGATGCCTGGCAAAGAAGATGAAAGCAACCTGGGCCCTTGACAATTCTGCCAAGCTTACCATACTAGCTTGGCGTTTTACATGAGAAAAAGAAACTTCTTTCTTATTTAAGATGTTCTTAATAGGCAGGCATCCACAGGTAAGAAAACAGCCTGGAAGAAGTGGCAATGGGATTTACTACACTATGCAGCTTCCCTGATGAGTGATTCAAATCTTCATCCATTCACAACAGATAGGTTTTTAAGCCAGCTGTGTGTGGGAATGGGTGAGCAAAAGCTGACATGGTTCCTCTCTTGTAAGAGCTTCCAGTTTAGTGCAGGAGACCATCAAATAATTACACAAAAATCCAAAACTTCCACTGTGCTAAGTGCCATCAAGAAGTCTGGGAGCGGGTGAGGAAGGACTTAATTAACTAGCAGAGAGAAGCCTCTGCAGAGGGAGGGGGCAGTATGTGAAGAAGCTCCAGGGTTGGAGGAAGCATGTAGCATGTAGAGAAGGTCAAAGGCTGGAGAGGAGAGAATGAGGAGAGCCCTGTGGTGGGAGTGGGGGCTGAAGAGGATGGGAACTGCCAAATGGAGACAGAATTAATCTTAACAGCCACACGAAGCATCTAAGGATTTTAGCATGGAGGGGATAATCAGAGTCAGGACGGCAAAGTCGCTTGGTTTCAGTGGTCTAGCAAAGGAGGAAAAGCAGGCAAAGACCAGGCAGGATGGTCCAAGTCTCTGCCTGGCAAACGATTTTCTATTTATTACCCAGAGGATGAGTTGGGACTGGTCCAGCTGTGACTGCTGGAGGTCTACTCCTGCGTGTTACAAGGACTGGAAAAACCTGTCTTCTTCAGATCTGGCAGTCCACCTTATTTAATTCACATGTACTGGCAGATTCCTTCCACTTGCCCTTCCTGAACAAAGACTTCTTTTCTTCTGCCCCACCCCCCAATCTTCCCTTTCCTTAACTTTTCTGCCTGCCTTGAGGTGCCCAGAATTTATTTTAGATTACCCTATATATATGATATTAGTTTAATTAGCATTTACATGCTATTTTCCACACTGCAACCTCCCCCTCTCCCCTTTTCAGACAACTTTTTCCTGCCTCCAATTCTTTGGCTTGTGTTAATTATATCTGGGAATGATGTCTGTTATGATACTCTTTGTGCCATAAATATATATCTCATTCTCCCTGCCTAACTTGTACACTTGAGAGCTGGTATCATGATACTTCTTTGTAACACAGAACTGTCTTTTATACAAAAAGCATTTAATACATTTATATTCTGAGTGAATAAATAGTAGCTTATGGAAAAGAGGTCATGTGATAATGCTGTTCACTATGGATTAGCCATCACAAAAGAAACCAGGGTTAACTTGGCAAACTGAAATTCACAGATAAACCAAAACATGTCCTTTAAGCGTAGTCTCAACTATCCCCCTGGCTATTTCTCTTACCAAAACTACTAATTAGCCAAAGAGGCTTACTTACAGGTATTTCTTTTCCTCATCCCTCTAGTTGCTGAACTAAAACACAAGTCGGTAGGATGGAGAAGAGGGGACATAAAAGACATGGATGACACACAGAACTAGGTGACCAGGTCCCAAAGAATTCTGGAAAATTTGCTGCCCCCCCTCCTTGGGGACCAGATCAAAATACAAACTCCTTTTTTGGGGGTTGGAGAGGGTTAGATGGACATAATTATCCACTTAATTTTTTTTTAAGAAAAAAGTTCTGATTCTGATCTTAGTACATTAATCAAATTCACTTTCAAGCTGGAAACTCTCAGAGAAACTGAAGATAATGTGCTACTGAAGGCTGTGAACATTTCTTTCATAACACCTTATTTAAAATTTTTAGATAGATGAAATAGACTCATTACCTGAGCTCCTGCTTCTAAGCCCATTTTAATGCAAATTGCCTTAAGCTCATCACCTGATTGTTCCTAACAGCCTTTTCATGAAGAATGCCAGTGCCTGCCTGATTGGCTTTTGTTTGCATCTCTGACCAAAGGTTCTGGAGTATGTAGATGATTTCTTTACTAATGAGAAATAACAGTCATAACGATGCTACAAACCAAGAACAGGTGTGTGATATTTGAAAAGAGATGGTGGTGGTAAAATTCCAAGAACTAAGCAAAGCTTAAGAGAAAGGAGAAAGGAAATAGGGGGTTGATTACTGGGACAATACACAGATTCCCTGTTAATTTCATAAAAATTAGTTCTTTATTGAATTCGAAAGGATGATACTGTTGGTGTCATTCCTGGTTTCCTTCTTTGAGATAGGTAACTTGTTCATATGATTCACAAATCAAGTAACATAAGAAAGCAAAAAAGCCTTCACTGTATCTCTGCTCCCACTTGCCCCACCCACACCTCCCATAATCACTTTCACTAACTTCTTGTGTCTTTTTCTAGCGTTTCTTCAGATACAAGCAAATATGAATATATATTATTATTTTTCCTCTCTTTTACCCCAAAGGTAGCCTACTACATTCTGGTTCTGACTTGAAAGGTTTTCCACGTCAGCTCCTAACTTCAGCATTGCTTTACAGCTGCAGAGTACTCCACTGCAGAGGTATGGCATTTACCCAAGCCTCTACTGATAGATTTTGGGTTGTTCCAGTCAATCTATAGCATAAACACTAATTTTTTAGTGTTTTGGGGGATTGCTGGATATTATGGGTTCATTGTTTCCCCCCATAAAAGGTTATGTTGGGGTCCTAATCCTCAGTACCTTAGGATGTAACATTAATTGGCAATAGTGTCATTGCAGATGTAATTAGTTAAGATGAGGCCACACTGGGATAGGGCAGACCCCTAATCCAGTAGGACTGGTGTACTTATAAGATGATGGCCATGTGAAGACAGACAGGGAGAAAGAACATGTTGTAAAGACAGAGGTAGAGATCGGAGTTATGCAGTTGCAAGCTAAGGACCAGCAAAGATTGCCAGCAAACCATCAAAAGCTAGGAAGAGACAAAGAAGGACTCCCCTAAGGTTTCAGAGGGACCATAACCCCAATAATGTCCTGATTTCAGACTCCCAGTCTCCAGAACAGTGAGCCAATACACTTCTGTTAGTTTAAGCCACCCCATTTGTGGTACTTTGTTATGGTAGCCCCAGGAAACTAATACACTAGGTCAGAGGGTAAAGCATTTATAATTTTGATAGTTGTTGCCAAATTACCCACTGCCCCATAAGGACTGTTCCAATTACACTGCTACCGTCAAAGTATGAGAATGCCTGCTTTCCCACAGCCTCACAAAAGTGTATCATCAAACTTCTGGATTTGTGCCAATCAGATAGGTGATTTTAACGTGAATTTCTCTTAGCATGATGAATTTAAGCATCTTTTCATTTGTTAAAAGGCCATTTGTATTTCCTTTCCTGTGAAATGTCTTTTCCATATTCTTAATCCATTTTTTTGGATTGATCATCTCTCTCTTTTTTTTAACCTTATCAATTTCTAGGAGCTCTTTATATATTACAGAGATTAGTCACCTGTCTATGATATAAGTGAAACTATTTCTACCAGTCTGTCATTAGTCCTTTTAACTTTGTTTCTGATGGTTTTTTTTTTTTTGGCCACACAGACATTTTTTTGGTAGTGACAGGTTTGCTGGCACTGCTCCAAGTACTGGATCAATAAAGTACTTAACATAGTTAGGTTCACAATATGTGTGATGAAAAATAAAGTTTATAGAGCACTCACACCCAACTCAAGGATATATGGCAAGATTCCTGGAACAACCTCACTGCTTCAGATACTATTTACTGGATTTCTCTCAGTGGGGACTAACTGGATCATGAAGACAGAAATGGATTAGGGTTAAAGGAAATGCTGAGGGGAAAACATCGGAAAGAGAGCATAAAACATACAATCACTGGAAATGGCTCAATAAACTTGAAGTTATTGTTGAATGGCACTAACACTGTAAAAAAAAAAATCAAAGGTGAAGATACGTGCTGCTTAAAAAAATTCTTCTCAAAACCTGAATTCATAAAGATCATGTTTTAAAATATGAAATTATTCTGTGCGTAACAAAGAGCTCTGCTGTAAAGTAATTTTAAATAGCATTTCCCAGTGGGAAATGACAGCAGGTTTAGAATCAAAGCTTAAGTACAAATCCCAAGTCAACCTTTGAGAGAGACATGTACCTGTTGTGAGCCACAAACTACCTGAGTCTCAATTCCATCACCTGCATCACAGAGGTAATTCACATCTACCCCACCCTAAAGCTGCTGGGCTACAGCAGGTGTGAAAGTGCTTAACCCTTAAAATGCTAAATAATTAGAAGCCATCTGGCTATCCAAGAAGAGGAGTTGAATTCAACTTTTTTGAAACCCAACTATTACATGATAAAATGATTCCCATACAACTTACTTAAGACTCCAGAGGAGGTTTGCAGGAGATTTTAGAGGGAATTAACATAATTGAAATTATGGTGAAATTAAGCATGTGGTGAAAATAACAAAAGGATTGAGAGCTGAAAGTTATACATAAGGAGTGCTTTGGTATGTTTTAGCTCCTGGGCCCTCCTTTATAATCCCAACCTTTTTTTTTTTTATAACTTTGTTGAGGGATCATTGACAAATAGAATGCATATATTTAAAGTCTACAACGTGATGATTTGATATACATATACTCTACACTGTAGAATGATTACTGAGATCAAGATAATTAACACATCCACCACTTGACATAGTTAACCATTTTTTTTGTTTTTTTGTTTTTTTGTGTGTGTGGTGATGGTGGTGAGAGTGCCTAGGATACTCTCTCAACTACTTTTGAGTTACAATACTGGACTGTTAACTACAGTCACCCACGCTGTACGTTAGAGCCTCAGAACTTGTTCTTGTTTTAAGTGAAAATCTATACCCTTTGACCTACAATCCCAATCTTCTGAGCTGATAATTCGCACATGGCTTATGGCCTCTAGGTTAAAGGCTAATGAATTAAATATCTTAATGCTCCTATTTCTCACCACCCCATCCAGATTAAGATACCTATACAACTAGTACTATTTACCCTGAACAATAAGGTGGACACTTTTTATTGTATGCTTCTAGCTTTTAATTTAATTTTAATTAATTTAACTTTTAATTCCAGTTTCTCTTACATGAAAAAGAGGTGAATGAATGAATAGGGACTCTTCTGCTTCCTGACCAATTCACACCGCAGCCTACTTCTACACTAGACGAGGGCTAAAAATAATCCTGCACAGCCTTCCCTCTACTCCATCATCTAGTTTTTATTAAACAACATATGTAAAATGTTCATACCAGATTTTTAAAAAAGCAGACACTGTGTTAAGTACTGCCTATCCCTCTCACTTGTCAAATTTTTACTTTTCAGAATTCTTAAATTGAAAAATGTGGGAATGAAGCCAAAAATATCCATCAAAAAATAGCACCTTCAGGAACTTACAGATGGAATCAGAAGGTGGGCTGTACTAGTGCTGCCGCCTCCAGTGCATCTCCTCCTCACGCTGCCCCAATGCCCCACCCCCCCTCACAGTGAATGCTGCCTGCCAAGCCCTGACAACCAGCTAAGAACTAACGGTTCACAGGATTTGGCTGTGTTCCCCAAGCTGTACCCAGACATGCAAAATTAGACATATACTCATTCAATTGACAGATTTTAGGGAAGACCTCTTATAAGCAAGGTATTTGGGTAATGAAAAAAGGACCATGACACAGTTGGTGCTCTCTAGAAGCTCACAATCTGGGTTGGACAGCAGGGCACATTCCTAAGAAACCAATCAAAGGACGAAGCCAAAACAGCCACTGGGCAGCTTATCACTGTTGTGGGACATGAGGAATTATGTGCTGTGCACTGCTGTGCATTCCATGGACTTGGCCTTAGCATCACATGCACTATCTCCTCCCAGCCAAGGACACAGTATCGTATGTGGGTTTACTCAGGCAAAGCCATCTAGAAAATGGCCTTCCTAGTTCATTAAGGTGAAGAGAAAAGCAAAACAGTTGTAAGTTTAAGAGCAACTTAAGGAGGGTGCCATCTACATGGAAAATGGACTGGCAGTGTGAAGCTGGTAAAAAGCTTTGGCAACTTCTAGAGACAGACACTACTAGCTCTGGGGAGCAACAACATGTGAGGCCAGTAAGACTGTCATAACCTTGGGAACTGTGTTAGTTTGAGCCTTTTATCATGGTAGCTGGGGCACGTCGGAGATCTCATCTGATGGGGAGTCAACCAGGTCTGTCCCATCCCTGTGTCTGGAGAGCTGAACAGCTTCTCCTTCTTCATTTTACCACTTTTAACAACATATATCTCCAATTCTAAAATGTGATGATTAAGGGTCTTTTTTTTTTAGTGTTTACTTATTTAAGTACCGGCAAGAATGTGGGGAAACAAAGATTTGAGCTTAACCAATATTGTTATATGTTCAGTAGTACTCTCATTATTGATCAGAAAAGAGCTGTTTTATAGTTTGCCCTTTAAATATATAACTTTAAAATTCTGAATACTTTTCAAGTACAGCTTTAGTAGCACACACTTAGGGGTAGAACACAAGCCATCTTAAATTTTTCCACACTGCATTCAATTTTTCCATACCATACAGATCATTTTCTCCTCTCACGGTATCTCCCTACTCTCAGCATCAAGCTAATTCCTTAGCAGTGGAGAGGGAAACAAAAATTGAGGAACTTGTGATTCTACAGAGACAAAAGAATAGGGGAGTTATCTATCCTGAAAAATCCATAAATTTTTAATTTTCCAATTCTGACAGGATTGGGGGTGTAATCTAGATTGTCTGTCAAACCTTTTTTCTCCTTCAACAGCACTTCTTGAGAATGGGAGAGAGCTTTGGAAGCCTCTATTCTAAAAAAGCATCCTAACTCCTCCCAGGATCTGGTTGTCAATGCAAATAGTTGACAGCTCTGCCAACCTTACAGCTCCCATTGTGAAACAGTATCACTTTTATGATGGAGTAAGACATAAAAAGGTGTGACAGGTGGAAGATAAGGAGTAGAGGAAAACAAGAGAAATTACCTAGAAAGGTAACAAGAAAAATTCTATAGCAGAGGAAGGAGCACAAGATCTGTTGAATGCATGGTCCCCCTCTTAGGTTATCATAAAGGTAACCCTGGGCTTTTGTGTGAGCCAGCACATTTCAATGCAAATTTTAATTCTGCAGAGACCATGCCTACCGTGCTTTCCAGGCCCTGCCCCCTCCAGTCCCTGCCACCCCACCTTTTCCGTTTGCTGGTGCCTTGGGAACCCTCTCTCTATTTTGCCCTACGCCTTTCTTGGCTGCTCTGTCTCCTTAATGTTCAACATTCAGACTGTAAGTGTCCATCATTATTAGCTATCCTCTTAGGAAATTTCCTTCACAAATTTGAGCTTCTAAGGCCTTTCAAACACATCTTGGTAATTCACTGGATATTTTTTATTTTAAGCTTTCTTTTCTACCTTTAGTCAGCTTAGAAAAAAAAATCCTCTTTTTAAGTTGCCTATTTATTACTAGCCTTTGTTTTTTCCCCTCTAAGAACAGCAGTTTCTTCTGCCCCTTTTCCAGTGTGTTAACGCACATGTAGAGATTCACATATAGAATGGAAACTGTGACACTTACCACATTAATAGGGGGTCTTTTGAAGTAAAATGGTAGCTTCTCTGTTACAGTTATGCAGACTAAATCCACATCTAAATGTGTACAAGCAACCTGTCAAGAAGAAAAAAACAGGTAAAGCCAAAAGGAAAATTGGCACATGTTAAGAATGGGGTAGGGTCAAACGTGATACAAAGAAATGTAAATAGATATGGCTCACTCCATAGGCATTACACGGTTCTGTGTTCAAATACATCTGTCCCTTTACAAAGTCAATGCTTAGCCATTCCTTCACATTTGGTTTGAATGGTTTAGCTGTAATCTAGCTGAAGCAGAGTGATATGTCTATAGACCATCTCAACAGATAGGGTCTAGAGACCCTCTAATTCATAGTCAGCTACATAAGGAGAAGTTGCTAAGAGAGGCTGAGTTTCTGGAAGGTTACTTCAGATTGTTCTAGAAAAAGGAAACTAACTGCTCTGAAATCCAAGAAAAAATAAATAAATAAGCCAAAAGGAATGTATGCATGGTCCACTTACTCCAGAAATTATTTATTTTTATGCCAGCAATTGGCCCACGCCTGTGGCTCCTATCAGTCTATTGACTGGCCAAAGAAATACATAGCACTACTAATGGCATTTTGTTCAAATGCTAATAGAAACAGAGCATCTCCATAAATGGTCAAAGCAGAGCTGTTATAAATCAAATGACACTGAATGCACTTTTTTCAACTTTTAATTTTCCTTTCCTTTGTTCTCATTTTTGCTATTATTTGTTGATACTCTGCATTTACTTCCAAAAGAGATTTAAAGCTGCTTATAAAAAAAGACATGCAAGATAAAATAAATAGATAAGGAAATGAGGATAAAAGGAAAACCAGGGAAGGAACATAAAGCCAGGGAAAGGTTACTAGCATAACAGTACAGGCCAAAAGACAGGGCTAGAAGCTGCATACCCGTCTCTCATTTTGCCATTATTTGATTTACAGCAATAAAAGGAATTGGCTGTTTTGTACCATGACAAAAATAAGCCTTACTATCAATGCTGGTGTAAATCCAAGCTGCCAGGGTGGCTGTACTGGCAAACTAACATCCGTGGCATGGACCAAGAGAAAGGGGTCAAGAGGGGGTGACAATGCCCCACAGGGTCAGCTCGACCTTCAGCAGTGACAGGAATGTCACATCTTATCCTTTGTCTTCAGAATCCCCACTTCAGTCGTTCCTACCCCCACCCCAGGGCTCCAGGAAGCAGGTAGTGATCAGAGGCTGCCTGGCTTTAAGACAGTCATAGTAACTTAGTAAGCCTGGGAAATAAGGCTGGTTTGGCAGAAACACTTGGCTCATAAAGAATCTGCCCCATCCCAACTGCTACAGCTGTCCAACTCATAAAAGAGTCATTGAAAATTCGATAAGAATGGATGAAGTAAAGGTCTGAATAGCAGATAAAACATAAAACACGCTCAGCTTCTGTTTGCCATTTTTAAACTACCAGATTGGCAAAGATCAAAAAGTTTAGCAATATACAGGTGACACAAAAATAAATAAACAGGGACTCACAGGGTCTTTAAATCAGTACAGGGTCTTGAAAAGCATTTCAGCAATAGGTATCAAAATTTGTAAGCACACACCAGCAAATTCCTATACGTACAGGAATGTATCCTACAGAGACTAGAAATGCATTCTATAGCCATATACCTTACAAATGCTTGAGGATATTGGTGAAAGGACGGTCGCTGCAACACCAATCACAAAAGACTAGACACAACTAAACATCCCTCAATTTTACTTAAAACAAATTATGGTCCCTTTATGCAAGAGAATATGCTGACTCCTTAAACAGAATGAGGTACCTCTCTAGTGGACATTATGGAACCATCTCCGAGATACACTGCCAGGTGAAAAAACCACGGTATTAGGAAGGAAGGAAGGAAGGAGAGGAAGAGGAGAATGAAGAAAGGAAGGACGGACTAGGTAAAAATACTTCTAAAAAGAAACACAAGAACTGCTAGCAGTGGCTGCCTCTGGAGAAAAGGGAGAGAGCGTTTTGGGTGGGAGGAAGGTGTACTTTTCAGTGCATACCTCTCTGCACTGTTTCAATTCATTATTACAAACACAAATTATTTTTCATTTCAAAAAGTTGATTCATTTCTTAAAAGCCTGTTAAACATTCTTCCCCAGAGTAAAGCTAAATTAGGTTACCTTTTTATTTATGTATTGCTCCTTTCTTCCCTCTTTTATATAACAGTAGCTAATTAAAAAATATCCCTTGTGTTGGTTTAAGTACACTCATTATAATAAACTTTCAGTTACAAAGAATGGCTCCACTTGGCTCCCTCTGATACCTCAGACTTAAAATGTTTCAAACCGAATTCTTTTGTTATTTAGCTTTCTATTAATCCAAATGTTCAACTGATACATTTAGATAACTATAAAATAAGAGCTAATGGTCACACTATAATGAAATGCTTTCTAAATCATTAAAAAGATTAAATTATGTCCAAATATATTTGTGATTAAGAATTTGATTATAGTGGTTTTGGCAGGTTGTATATGAATTCATATCAATTGTTCTTAACCTTTTCTTTGGCCAAGGATTCCTATGAGGATTTAAGGAAGGTATTCCCCAAACTGCACATATGCACACATACATTTATCTTTGATTTTATGGAACAAGCGGAATAAGAGAAGGGGGTTCAGTCTCCCCCAACTCCCCTTCATGGATGTCAGGTTAGTACATTCTAATATTTTATTCAAGGGAGAGCCAGGCTTGCCCAGGGAAAAAAGAGATGCCCGTAAATGGGGCCTCCCAAACTAAACTGTTTTAAGAAAAAAAACAAACCTCCCTGAAGAATTTATTTAAAATGGAGATTACCAGGCCCTACTCTCAGCAGTAAATTCAGTAAGCAGGGTCTAATAACCTGCATTCTAACAAAGTTTCCTGGGAAATCTGACACCAGTGGAGCCAGAGCATACCTTAAGAAGAACTGCCTTGAAAGATACGCCTTTTCAGTAGCCTCAGGTGTTAGCAGCATATACTACAATAATGCTCTGCAGAGAGTAAGGCATGGATTTTGGAAGCAAGAAGAAAACAGAACTTCTATTTTCATTTATTTTTAATTCCTTCCCTTAAAATGTTTTGTTCAGTGTGTGTATATTATTTCATAAAGCACACTGATATAACGGAGCATGCAAATAATTTTTTTTATTGGAGTATAATTGCTTTACACTGGTGTGTTAGTTTCTGCTTTATAACAAAGTGACTCAGTTATACATATACATATATCCCATATCTCTTCCCTCTTGCTTCTCCCTCCCTCCCTCCTTCCCTATCCCACCCTTCTAACTGGTCACAAAGCACCGAGCTGATCTTCCTGTGCTATGCGACTGCTTCCCACTAGCTATCTATTTTACATTTGGTAGTGTATATATGTCCATGTCACTCTCTCACTTTGTCCCAGCTTACCCTTCCCCCTCCCCGTGTCAAGTCCATTCTCTAGTAGGTCTGCGTCTTTAACCCTGTCTTGTCCCTAGGTTCTTCATGACTTTTTTTTTTTTTTAGATTCCATATATATGTGTTAGCATACGGTATTTGTTTTTCTCTTTCTGACTTACTTCACTCTGTATGACAGACTCTAGGTCCATCCCCCTCACTACAAATAACTCAATTTTGTTTCTTTTTTTTTTTTTTTAACATCTTTATTGGGGTATAATTGCTTTACAATGGTGTGTTAGTTTCTGCTTTATAACAAAGTGAATCAGTTATACATATACATATGTTCCCATATCTCTTCCCTCTTGCGTCTCCCTCCCTCCCACCCTCCCTATCCCACCCCTCCAGGCTGTCACAAAGCACCGAGCCAATATCCCTGTGCCATGCGGCTGCTTCCCACTAGCTATCTACCTTACTACGTTTGTTAGTGTGTATATGTCCATGACTCTCTCTCGCCCCATCACAGCTCACCCTTCCCCCTCCCCATAACCTCAAGTCCGTTCTCTAGGAGGTCTGCGTCTTTATTCCTGCCTTACCCCTAGGTTCTTCATGACATTTTTTTTTTCTTAAATTCCATATATATGTGTTAGCATACGGTATTTGTCTTTTTCTTTCTGACTTACTTCACTGTGTATGACAGACTCTAGGTCTATCCACCTCATTACAAACAGCTCAATTTCGTTTCTTTTTATGGCTGAGTAATATTCCATTGTATATATGTGCCACAGCTTCTTTATCCATTCATCCGATGATGGGCACTTAGGTTGTTTCCATCTCCGGGCTATTGTAAATAGAGCTGCAATGAACATTGTGGTACATGACTCTTTTTGAATTATGGTTTTCTCAGGGTATATGGCCAGTAGTGGGATTACTGGGTCATATGGTAGTTCTATTTTTAGTTTTTTAAGGAACCTCCATACTGTCCTCCATAGTGGCTGTATCAATTTACATTCCCACCAACAGTGCAAAAGGGTTCCCCTTTCTCCACACCCTCTCAGTGGGTTTATGCACCCTCAGTGCATTTATTGTTTGTAGATTTTTTGATGATGGCCATTCTGACCGGTGTGAGATGATATCTTATTGTAGTTTTGATTTGCATTTCTCTAATGATTAATGATGTTGAGCATTCTTTCATGTGTTTGTTGGCAATCTGTGTATCTTCTTTCGAGAAATGTCTATTTAGGTCTTCTGCCCATTTTTGGATTGGGCTGTTTGTTTTTTTGATATTGAGCTGCATAAGCTGCTTGTAAATTTTGGAGATGAATCCTTTGTCAGTTGCTTCATTTGGAAATATTTTCTCCCATTCTGAGGGTTATCTTTTTGTCTTGTTTACAGTTTTCTTTGCTGTGCAAAAGCTTTTAAGTTTCATTAGGTCCCATTAGTTTATTTTTGTTTTTATTTCCATTTCTCTAGGAGGTGGGTCAAAAAGGATCTTGCTGTGATTTATGTTAGAGTGTTCTGCCTATGTTTGCCTCTAAGAGTTTGATAGTGTCTGGCCTTACATTTAGGTCTTTAATCCGTTTTGAGTGTTTTTTTGTGTATGGTGTTAGGGAGTGTTCTAATTTCATTCTTTTACATGTAGCTGTCCAGTTTTCCCAGCACCACTTATTGAAGAGGCTGTCTTTTCTCCATTGTATATTCTTGCCTCCTTTATCAAAGATAAGGTGACCATATGTGTGTGAGTTTATCTCTGGGCTTTCTATTATGTTCCACTGATCTATATTTCTGTTTTTGTGCCAGTACCATACTGTTTTGATTATTGTAGCTTTGTACTATAGTCTGAAGTCCAGGAGCCTGATTCCTCCAGCTCCGTTTTTCTTTCTCAAGATTGCTTTGGCTATTCGGGGTCTTCTGTGTTTCCATACAAGTTATGAAATTACATGCAAATAATTTAAAAGAAAATAAACATACACATATTGGGGATGTCGGATCACTATTTTTTTTAATTGATACAGTACACACTCAAGGTAATTTGGAGACCACTGGACTAAATAACCTGAATTCTCCTCACCCTGTCTTGTCCTGAATGGGAGTAACAATGGAAAAGAATATGAAGAAGAATATATATGTCTATAACTGATTCACTTTGCTGTACAGAAGAAATTAACATAACATTGTAAATCAACTGTACTTCAATAAAAATTTTTTAAAAAATCCTAAATGGGAATAACTAACTCAGAAGCTCCTGAAACTTCTATGTATCTCTCTCTGCCAAATTCCACCATCACCCCCATCCTAAGAAGCCCCAGCCAATGGAATCTGCTTACAGTCTTTCATCTTTGCCTTATCCCCTGGGGTAACTATGGAGAAAAAGGATTTATCTATGAGATATCTTCCAGATCCTCTGAGTGGAAAAGAGTATGTTATTTCCCATGGAAACAACTCTATTTAAGGTGGTTAGATTTTATACTACTAATTGTTAACATGTGTATAGGAATGCTTTTATAACTCATTTTGGAGACCTTAGTTACAGAATATCGTATCTACGGACACTTGTTTACATTCTAGATAATCAACTTACAAACCAAACAAATAAAATCACTTAACAGAACATAACCTGTTAAGCAACAAACTGCTTGCATCTGACCCAATTCCAAACCATGATATGCTTACAAAAGCTTTATAATTAAAAGAAAAAAGTCTTTTTAAATTGATTTTCTATATAAAACGGGGAGAATGTCAACTTCAACTGAGTCTTAAAGGATGGGTAAGATTTGGAAAGATAAGATGTTCTGATTTTAAAAACTGTTTTCTCTGCAGTCAATTCCAAACAAATACTCTGTCAATTATTTATAGCTTTCTTCCATCTTCCAGAATATTTCTGACTGTTCCACCCATCATCATGAATTATGTGTTCACAGTTTTGAATTAAAACTTGTGAATAATCTGAGAAAAACAAGTAATAAGATAAATTCACTAAATCAAATTATAATGTATTCTAAGACTCCAAAGTCCTATCTCTATGACATAACTACCTTAAGTTTAGAGCAAATCATTGAGCCTAAGTCTCAATTTTCTCTTCTACAAAATGGGGATAATAATAGGCCTTTGTCCCAATTATCCCCAGGATTGTTGTTTTCTCTAATCACCAGTAAATGGCTATGGAAATTTTAAGTTGTATGCTCTTCAAAATCCATTCGAAAAACAAGTGTACAATAAAAAACTGGGTACACTACCAACTTTTAGTCTACAGTATAACTGAGTTGTTAATATTTAATAACAAAACTAAATTGCTGTTTAACAAATTTGGACATACCCATGGTCCATTTTAGGGTTTCAGCACTGAATTAGAACCCCTGTGGAACTTAAAAAAAGATACCCAAACTCAACCCCAAACCTACTGGATCAGAATCTCCAACAGTGGAAATCTGAACGTGCCTGATTTTAAAAGGTTCCACAGGGGTCTCTGATGACTAAGAACTACTCAAGCCTACTCCCCGTTTTTCTGAAATGAAATTCTTGAGAATTACTATAATTGAGCATTTTAGAAAAGGAGTCACCAAAAAACAGGAATTCACAGATAACTTGTACTATTTCTCTGCATTAATACAGTAAGTCCCCTACATACAAACCTTCAAATTACGAACTTTCAAAGATACAAACGTGCCCCTGTATGTCAGCTGTTGTACTGTACTACTGTACTTTTCAAGGTACTGTACTGTAAGATTAAAAATGTTTTCATTTTTTGTGTTTGTTAGTTTTTTATGTATTATTTGTGTGAAAAGTATTATAAATCTATTACAGTACAGTACTATATAGCCGATTGTGTTAGTTGGGTACCTAGGCTAACTTTGTTGGACTTACAAACAAATTGGACTTACGAACGAGCTCTTGGAACAGAGCTCATTCGTATATAGGGTACTTAGTGTATAAACAATTAAGAATTGTTAATGTGCCTTGAAAGTGAAATTTGCCACACACGAGTCTCCTTAATCAGCAACTCCATCTACTGGATAAACTTAGGGAAAATCTTATAATTTTAGAACGGACTTCGCTTAAAAACAAATTATGCTGTAAAAGTAAAACATCAAAGACTAGTGCTTTCTTTCCCCCCCCATAATATCCCTTTAGTGGATACACTTTTGGCAGATGGCTACCTAAATAAAGACAACATTCCAAACTTCTTAAAGGAGCTATACCACACTTTACACAGTAAAACATATTCCTGAAAAACTATATTACATTTGATTTTTTCTTTTCTGTGATCACTTACAATGCCCAGTGTGTTCTGTCTCAAGTTGACAAAATGACCATACACATTAAACAATTTTCCCTCCTGAAAAGTCATAGAAATGGCCATTTGAAAAGGACAAAAGAAATTAAATTCATAAAGGTTCTCTTATACAAAAAGGAATAGTATCAGCAGATGGTTGATTCTGAAGGATTTCTAGAAGACCAAAGGCTGATATGATCATGCTGGCATATGGACCACACCTCAGAGCACACAAACGGGAAAGCTAAAACAGAGAAGGAACCTTCTATGCCACAGTAGAACCTTGCTCCCTTCTTCTGTCACAGGCAGCAGCGAATAGTAAGAAGGGCAGAAACTGAAGCGCTTTTAGAGCTAGAAAAGTGATGGACCATCATTTACCTAAGAGAAGTTTCAAACGAATGAATGAAGCAGAGATAAAGAAACAGAAGAAAACTTGATGGACTCTTTTAATCTCAGCCCATCAAATATCTAGCAGAATAAATAAAACAAAACAAAATATGTCACCCAAATACACCCTTGTGCAATTCCAGAACACCAAGTATAAATGAAAAATCCTCAAAGTTTCCAGATGAGATGATACAGGTCACCTACAAAGGTATAACATCAAACTTCTTATATAAAATAATGAGTACTATTTTCTTTTACTATCTGTTACTTACATGAAAAAGTTTTTCTGTCTTTGGAAAAACTGCAACGATATCATACAGCCGGACTCTTGAAGAAGTTGCTCTCTAGTAATATAAAAAGAATGTTATCATACTTATGCAACAACAAATGCATATGGAATTCTGACTAATGTCCTGGCTGCACTTATATTTCAATTGTGTAACACTTCTAATATGCCACTGACATTTCTGCTTTGCTTTGTATGTTGTCAGAAAAGACCTCCTCAGCACATGAGACTCCAGATACCAACTTCCATCCCACCAAGGAGGAAGGAATCATCCTTCCTTCCTTCCCACATTGTTATGCTTTAACTGTGTACCAAACATTTTGTTTGAGATAGAAAAATCAAATTAGATAGCTGCTGCTCTTACAAGCTAGTGGAGGAGCTTGCCAGAAATTTACTGAGCACCTGCTGTGTGTGGGGCACTGGGGATACAAAATCACTTAAGGCATATGTCTGTTCTCAGTGGAACTCACCATTTTTTGGTGAGATAAGAAATACACGTGACTAAGTGTGATGTGATTAGGTTCACAATGAGAATACTGTTAAATACAAATTAAACTGCTAAGCATGCAAGAAAATACCCGAGAGTCCTAAGACAGAAGAAGAGGAATTTATCCGTTAAAGATTGTTTATAAAAGAAAGTCTCAAACTTATATGTGTATGCATGTGAAAAGGCTGGAAAAATATATATTCAAGAGTACAATCTCTGAGTGATGAGATATGGGATATTTCTTCTTTGCCTGTTGGCACCTTTAAAATTTTTTACCTCTTATTCTGCAAAAAGAAAAGTCATGATAAAAATTAGAGGAGGAAAGAGATAGGTTGAAGAGAAGCAGCAGGTACTGTGCTTGAGCAGGTAAGAAAACCTGCTGGGCAGATGTATGCTGAGACAGGGCAGGCTCCAGGTCTCAGAAAAAGTCAGGATCCAGGACTCTTTGTCCTCTGCTTGCCCACTCCCATCTGGAATGTGGACAAATAGGGGCCACCAGGATGTTCATGATAACAAGAGAAAATCAAACTCTTCGTGACCATAAAAAGTCAGCTCCATTTATGTCTCCCTGGGCTTAGATAACCAGAATGCTGCCTGCAGTTGTATAAAATCCCAAAATTTGGCTTTCTGTAATTTCTTTAGCAATGCTAATGTTAGAAAGGAGGCCAGCCCTTCCTTGATTACTCCTGTTCTATGATAGAGGAGGCCATTCCAGCTAAAGATGAAACAGCTCACCTTCTCAGAGATCTCACTTTCTCTCTCCCTCACTGGACCCATCCCATCAGCACCAGGCATTCTCAAGTCTCCATCTAACCAACAAAATCTAGACAGCAGGTTCTCATCCACCAGCCTCCCTATGCCTTCTGTTCCTCCACAGAAGCAATTTTCTCAAGCAAAGTCAGCAGCACACACTGGCTGCCTGTTCTCACGTCCCTATCATTTCCGTGGAAATGGCTTTTACTAAGGCAACCAATGACCTCCACGTCATTAGGAGACTTGCCCATTCAACACATGTTTTAGCCCTTCTCTGACTTAACTACTTAGGCACCTTGATGCTGCTGAGCCTTCTCACATTCCTCGTTGTCCACCTACTTCTCAGACAGTCCTGCCTCAGTCTCTAATCCTAGCTCATCCCTCATCCTTTACTCCACCATTAAATACCGAATTTCCTCAGGGCTCTGTCCTAGACCTTCTCTTCCCACATATTCTTACCAAGAAGTCTCATCCAGTCTCATCATTTCAATTACTCTCTACAGGGTGACCACTTCCAAATCAGTATCTTTAATTAGGGTCCCTCTTCTGAGGGTCACACCTTTTTTTCCAACCCCTCCAGCTCCACTGGAACTCTCACAATAACCCATCACGTCTGAAACATGATGATCTAAACTTACTTCTCTTTCTATGTCCCATCTCAGGAAATGGTACCATCTACTTACCTGGCTGCTCAGGCCAAGGCAGGGAGTCATCACCTTCTATCCAATCAACAAATCCATCCAAATCCTATCAATCCTCCTGTCTCCCCCAGCCCCAGTGCCTCTTAAATCCCCTCCTTTATCCCTTCTAATCTATTCTCTATAATGCAAACTTCATAATTGTACTCCCTTGGTTAAAACCTTCAAAGGCTTCTTCTAATTGCTCACCCAGACCCACCTCCCTAACCTCATCCCAGGATAGACAGCTCATCAGGCTCAACTCAACTGGTGTTTCATTTTCCAGAATGCATCATGTTTCTTCTTGGATTCAGGACCTTGCATAATCCATCCTGTCTGTGGAAACATTCTCTCCCTCACTTGGCACCTATAACACTGATTCTTCTGGCCCCTGTTTGAACATCAGCTTCCTCGGTGGGCCTCCTGCTGCACATTCCCAGGACATTCCTTATTTGCTACCTCCCACTTTTTAAACATTCCTCCCATTTTTATTTATTTTTAATTTTTAATTTTTTTGCGATACACGGGCCTCTCACTGTTGTGGCCTCTCCCGTTGCGGAGCACAGGCTCCGGACGCGCAGGCTCAGCGGCCACGGCTCACGGGCCCAGCCGCTCCGCGGCATGTGGGATCCTTCCGGACTGGGGCACGAACCTGTGTCCCCTGCATCGGCAGGTGGACGCTCAACCACTGCGCCACCAGGGAAGCCCCCCTCCCATTTTTAAAAGGATTGTGTCTGTATTATTCATAGCAATATCCCCAGTACCCACCTATGTCTACTTCATGTAAGTTCAATGAAAACCACTTGCTGAAAGATTCTTTAATTGTGGTATTCTTATACATGTGCCATGAGTAGAAGAGATTCTGTTATACTATGTGAATTCTGAGCTAAGGAAAGCAGTCAAGTGTCACACACTGGGGGTCGGGGGAGATGGAAGAATGGGAGGAGTTGGAAAAACAACAGTATTCAGCAGAAATCAATACAACTTACAAGGCCAAGAGAGAAGAAAAACAACTAACCTACCAAAACATTGCAGTGAGATGGATCCGAAACGATAATTGTCAGTCTAGTTAAAATCTTAATTGGTTTTGATTTTCCCTGTAATCAAAAAAGCACAAAATAGAAATGACTGATTTTCCTCCTAAGCAGTGAAAGTACTCATTAAAAGGTACTAACAATAAAAGATAGTGAAGATCAGTAAAACCTAGTCCTCACTCTCAAGGAATTTATAATACAGGTGTACCTAGTTTTATTTTGTTCTGCTTTGTTGTGCTTCACTGATATTGCATTTTTTACAAATTGAAGGGTGGCGGCAACCCTGTGTTGAGCAAGTCTATTGGCGCCATTTTCCAACAGCATTCGCTCACTTCATGTCTCTGTGTCATATTTTGGTAATTCTCCCAGTATTTCACACTTTTTCATTATTTTCATATTTGTTATGGTGATCTATGATCAATGCGAACCGGGGCCCTCGCAATGGAAGTGCCGAGTGCTAACCACCGGACTGCCAGGGAATTCCCTGATCACTGATCTTTGATGGTACTATTGTAATTGTTTTCAGTGAAAAAAACCATACCCATATAAGACATCGAACTTAATCAATTGTTGAAACGACAACAAAGGATTCAGAATATTATATAAACTTAGTTGATAAAGCAATAGCAGGGTATGAGAAGACTAACTCCAATTCTGAAAGATCTGCTGTGGGTAAAATACTATCAAACAGCGTTGCATGCTACAGAGAAATCATAGTGAAAGGAAGAGTCCATTCATGCAGCAAACTCACTGTTGTCTTATTTTAAGAAACTGCCGCAGCCACCCCAACCTTCAGAAACCACCACCCTGATCGGTCAGCAGCCTTCAGCACTGAGGCAAGACCCTCCACAGGCAAAAAGATTACAACTTGCTGAAGACTGAGACGACGATGAGCATTTTTAAGCAATAAAATATTTTAAAATTAAGGTATATACATTGATTTTTTTTTTTTAGACATAATGCTACTTCACACTTATTGAACTACAGTACAATGTAAGCGTAAATTAATATGCACCAGGAAACCAAAACATTCGTGTGACTCGTTTTATTGTGGTGGTCTGGAACCAGACCTACAATATCTCTGAGGTATACCTGTACAGCCAGAGAAAAAGAGATGTACATAATGTTTCGTGGAAGAGCTGAGTCTTCATGGAAAGCTAAGACTAGTAGACAGAGGAAGGGGCAGTACAGATTAGAGAACCACATATATGACTGGGCATGTCTGAGCTGGATGAATAAGTACTATGTTTCTTAAACAAAACACTTACCTGTACAATTGGCAAAGTTGTAAAGAGTTCAGAAACAGCTACTGGTTTTTCAATTTCCTACAACAAAGAAGAATATTTTTTTTAAAAAGCTAATTTCTGGCACTCAGAAACACTAAATAAGTTGTGTGTATGTGCATGTGTGTGTTTTTTAACGAAGAAAGCTAAAGCAGAGAAGCAGCTGAGAACACCAATGGATAGGAGGGATGAACAATAGTTGTTAGAATGAAACAATCTGTAAGGAACAGTTGTTGGCCTAAAGGGAGATATACATATTTACTAGTATGTTTGGGAGGGAAATCAATTAGTAATGAGTCCATGACAGTACAATAAAAAAGATTAAATATTGTGATTACAGTTTAATGAATAACAATGCACTTTTAAGAAATTATTGAAAGTTACTTAACATCAAATCAACTTTAAGAATCCTTATACCATGCCCTAGCACTTCACAAAAAACTATCATTTGTACAAATACGCATCAGCTCAACTATTAACATTAAAATAAGATAATGCACAAAGAGCGCTCGTCAATATTACCAATATACACAAAATAACTATAAATGCTGGTTATTATTAACTTAAGAAATTGTATTTTACCTGTTTCTTTTCCTTAAATTCAACAACATGATTGATGGCAACAACTGAATAGCCCACTGAAAAGAAAAATTGAACATTCTTGTTAAATACAACAACCTCTTTTACACATAAGCTCATCCCAATTCATGTCAAGACTAGAAGGTACTAAGAAGAATGGTTATGGGCTCTGGAGTCAGATGGCCCATTTTCAAATCTATGCATTACTACTTAGAAGTTACTTAACCTTAAGTTTCAAGTTCTTCGTCTGCCAAATGGTGATAATAACAGAACTCACCTTATACGACTGGCAGAATTCAATGAGATAACACACAAAGGATGTTTTAGAACAGTGGCTGGCACAGAGTCAGGGCTTTGTTTGACTTTGGTGGTGTATCATTAGCATTATACCAAAGACACTTTGCGCAACTCCTTTAAACCATCATTCTCCTTCGTGTCCTTTTGTTCATTTTCATCCCATCACATGTATACTTTTTCACCTTCATTCTTACTCGTTTCTTTTGCTTTTTACCCTTTCTACTTCAAAGGCCCTTTTGCTAAGGAAAAATGTAGTAACGACTCCCTCACACCACTGTCCACATACGCCTCTGAGCTACCCACCAAGAGACTGGGAACTCTTTGAAGCCAGGGCCTTGCTTTATCAGCCTCAACACAGCCTTGTTTTGGACATGTGGACTATCAAAAACATGCCTAAATCATGACTCCAATCTTTAAGTTATTTAAACACCAATGGGAACAACAGGATATTAATATTAAAAGCTAATGCATATTAATGCCAAAATAGTGGTCCCCCCTCTCATTAGTTTGTCCAGTTTCCTTCTTTTCTTCCTCCCTCAATTATTTACTGAGCAACCATTACTTAACAGGCCCTGCAGAAACCTCTTTATTTTTAACTCCCTCTATTCCCACGTAGACATTTTACAATCTAAGGAAAGAGACAGCAGTCGCGATTAACTCCAGTAATTAAAATGGGGGTCTTAACTCTCAGAGCTTTTGCTTCCCTTGGATTCAAATATGCGTAACATTCTAGCATTCTGGCCATCCTGCTCCCCTCTCACTCTCCTAGTATGTCCTCCGCCCCCACCAACCCTCCCTCGACATAGTATACTTCAAACACTCGCGACCCCATGTCCCTCCCTCACTTCTCGGACCCACAGGTGCACCAGCTTCCTGCATCTGAGTGTCAGAACACTGTCGTGAGACGCAGAAAGGGGCGATATTAAAAGCACTGACATAGTAGACTATACTTGGAAGCCCTGGCTTCTGCCATCCATCAGCTGTGGGGCCCTATGCAAATTCCCCGCCCTGTCAGGCCCTCAGTTTCCTCAATTCGCAAGAAATAAGAAGCTAGACTGGGTAACAGCTCCCCAGTGCTTTCGACTTTCCCGCGCCCAGAATCAGAGCGACACCGCAGGGGCCCTCAGCTTCCAGGGACAGCCAGGAGACCCCATGAGACGGGAACGAGGCCCGCCCGGGTCCCTCCCGAGCGTGGCCTGACAGTCTGGGGGGACAGAGAGACTGGGCAGGCACCGCGGCCCGCGAAGCCGGGGAGACTCACAGTGAGCAGCAATCTCCACTAGCCCGCGCAGCGCCTTCAGGTCGGAACCCGCCCGCAGGTCCAAATCCGCAAACGCCGCCATAGCGAAATCACGTGACGGTCGCGCGCCTATCTGCGCAGCCGCCGGGCCCGCCCCCTCGGGCATGCCGGGAATTGCAGTTTACCTGCGCGGTCTGACCCCCCCCCCCGCCCCCCCCCGACTCCCGTGGACTAAGATCAGCAGGTTCCTCGCTCGCCTTCAAGTACCGGCAGAAATTAGTGTGTGGGAATCTACAGCCTCACTTCAATCCTTCTTCGTCTTTTTCCGAATGAGAATGTTTGGTTTCTCCCGGAGGAGTTCACATCTTCCACCGTTCCTCCTATGAAATAATGTAGAAAGTGATTCTTTCAAAATGTACGTATACAGCATTTATTGAGCGCCTACCGTGAACCAAACCCTTTTGCTAAGGGCCGGAAACGCTTAAAAAGTAGTAGGGAACCCGTTTTTCTTTCCCTCCCCTAAAGTCCATTCCGTTGTTTATAAAATGGACTTAACGGGGAAATGGAGAAACTGACCTAAAAGAGCACTGCCCGAGAAAAAGGTCTTTTTGCCCAATCACAACTGGCGGTGCCCCAGCACGCTACTCTTTCTTACAGTCAACGCTCTCAGCCACGAGATGACAGGATTCTCTCTAGGATGAGCGGTTAGCTCCAACGCTGGTTTAGCCAAAAACCAGTTAGACAAGGAGGGGCAAAATTAAAACGTTTTACAGTTTTCCATCTAAGAAATGTACAATCAAATCCCACACATTTGATGTTTCCACATTTTTGAACTTCGTGTAAATGAACTCTTCTTAAAGATTGATAAATCAGTGATCCGAGAACATAAAACTGTGGAACTATAGTTTACATCAGTGCTTCTCAAACGTCTGTGATGAAGGGCCAGGTCGCTGCCGCCCCCTGCCCCCCCCCCAATTCTTCTAGGACCAGTACGTGGTCCATTGTGCATTACCAATAGGCAGATCTGTCCTCAAAAGACTAATCTAACATCTGAACTGCTCTGTACTCAGCTGAATAAGAAGAGTCCACTAACTGGGGGCTTGGGCATCCAGACAACGCCTAATGGCTGTGAAAGTTTCTAAACATTTCCAATTTCTGTGCTAACTTGCCACAAACAATACACAGTCTCTGGTCTATAGGGCCACATCTTGATTTGTACTCCTGTTCATGATTTCTTT
This sequence comes from Grampus griseus, assembly GCF_964374135.1. NCBI lineage: Eukaryota > Metazoa > Chordata > Mammalia > Artiodactyla > Delphinidae > Grampus > Grampus griseus. The sequence goes on along the minus strand of NC_139010.1, from coordinate 51,180,045 downwards.
CTTGGTCTCAGAAGAGAATTCTAAGAGGGATCTGTCCCATGTAATAGCATGTAATTCTCCTTTTGGTTTAATTTAGTGAAGACGAAATCTTTTTCTTTCCCAATACTTGGTATTTCCTGAGTAAGAACAGAAGAAAAATGTACTTCTGCAAATAGAGCAAAGTCATATAAAGCAAACCCTTTGCTTTTCATCAGAAAACCTGGTGTTAATTTCACAGGTCTTCACCTATGACCACAAAATCTAGATTGGCCAGAAATATGTGTGGTGAAGGTGAATAAGATGACTCATTATTTGATGCCAGCATTAGACTACAAAGAGCTTCTTTCTTTGAAAGTCATGGTGCTGTTGCTGTGAACTGTACCCTTTAGACTTCTTTTCTCATCTTCACCCTGGGCTTCGGTGACAAGGAAGAAAAAGGGCAAGAAGGAAAATGGATGGATAACACTTGAGCACTTTACTGAGGGCAAGTCTGTTTGCTAAGTAATTACCTACATATCTATTTAATTTTCAAAGCAACTGTGAGTTAAGTCCTGCTTTTTAGCAACATCTGCATTTTACATCTGAGTCATCTAAGGCTTAGTTAATCGTGGTAGACCTACATTTGGATCCGGGTAGTTTGGTTCAGTTCTCACTTGGTGTACTGTCTCCTGGGCAAAGCAAGCAGAGAGGAGAGTTGGAGGATAGGAAGGGAGGAGGAAGAGAAGAAGAGGGAAAGGAAGAAGAGAATGGAGGGCTGGAGGAAGAGGAAAGAGGAAGTAGGGAAGGAGCGGGGAGGAAAGGATGGAGATGGAAGAGGGGAGGAGGGATGGGAAGAGGGAAAAGGGATGATGGCATAGGGGAGAGGAGCAGGGAAGAGGGGTCAGAAGTTGGCCTGGGGGGCTGGGTTCCTAGAGCAAAAAGGATCTGGAGTTAGAAGACCTTGGAAATTTCTGACTGGAAGATAATTGTACTGTATAATTACTCTACAGACTTCCTATCTACTGTCTGATTTAATCCTCACAACCAGCCAATATTGTTATTGTTATTCCTATTATATCAAGTAGGAGTCCTGGGCTCAAAGAGGATGACTCTTCAGTTATTTCCTCTTCCTTAGGGAGCTAAGAAAGAGAAAATGGGCTTTAGCATCCAAGGCCATGTTCCAGCCCTTCTGGGTCTTCCTGAGGGCCTCTCTTGGGCTGGCCCCTCAGTGTCAGTGCATGCTCAGTTGGTCTGTGCCCTTATCCTCTTCTGACTTGGCTCACCCTTCCTGAGGGAGCTGAGAAACACTCCTCTGGGCTTCCTGTCCTCTGTCAGCTTAAGGCTGAGGTGGGGCAAGGCAAGAAAGCAATATTATAACATGACTTGCACAGGTGTGTCAAAAACATCTGGCAGGGTCTTCTTTTCCAGATTGAGGGAGAAGTTTGGGAGATTTGGAGGGGATATGGGACAGTTTCCTGGAGGAGGTGATGCTTGAATTAAATTTTGATGCATGAAATCGAGGAGCAACAAGATTCAGAGGTCTGGCATGTATCCAGAACTGGCATAAATTAGGTGGTACTCAGTAAAAAGTTGCAGATTTAATAAATGAACCCATGACCTCTTGTTTACCTTCATACCCATGTCAACCCAGTTGTAGCACTGTTGGATGTATTCAATTACCTAAACACATGGCCAGAAATTCACAGAACTATGCATGTGGTAGACTGGCATGATACACCAGCAACCCAAATAGAACACCCCCTCTTGTTCCCAATGATGGAGCACTTACTGGAGCTCCTGTGCCGATCAGAAAAAGATGCCCTTCCTCCGACCAGACTCGCATTTGCCCCTGTTTATCACATGGCTGGTAAGTCTGTACAGTGAATCACCTGCCCAGCTTTTCCCAGGGGCCCTGGTAAAGCATACTAGAGGAGTTAATTGCTAAGTCTAGAACTCAAATGGGACTCCACAGGGTATCACCAATTCAAGGAGCCTCTCTCAATAATTCCTCCCTCAGAAACTCCCCTTACTGACCTGATAGCATAAGAATTTGTCCATCTTCTAGGCTGTGAGTATCCCTGCTTGCAATGGTAGGGGTTTTTTTTTTTTTTAAATTGCAATTAAGATGAAAGTGAATTTTTTTTATATCTATGTGTCTATCAAAAGTTTGAAAACGAAACACAGGTGAAGAAGTCTAGTGTATTATAAAAATTATCATTGTAAAAATAAGGAGTATTCCTACCTTTTTAAGATGCAAAGTGTGCCTGTGACAAAAGAATACAACTTAAGACGTTATTACGAAAGAAATCAAAAGAGCTATGATTGGTATCTGGAAAAGATGTGTGATGGAAACGGATGGAAAGAAAAGGGCTAAAATTTCAATATGGTTGTTTTTTTAATGCAAGTAAAATAAGTGATTGTATTAGTGTCAGGGTCCTCCAGAGAAATAGAACCAAGAGTGTGTGTGTGTGTGTGTGTGTGTGTGTGTGTGTGTGTGTGTGTGTGTATGTATATATATATCGAGAGAGAGAGAGAGAGAGAGAGAGAGGAATTTTAAAAAAGAAGCGACTTGTGTGATTTTGGAGGCTGACAAGTCCCAAGACCGGCAGTTGGCAGGCGGGAGACCCAGGAGAGCTGATGGTATAGTTCCAGTCTGAAGGCAGGCAGGCTCAAGATTCAGGAAGAGGTGATATTTCAGTTTGAGTCCACTGAAAGGGGAACACCCCTGACTCAGCTTGAAGGCAGTCAGGCAGGAGGAATCCTCTCCTATTAGAAGGGTCAATCCTCTTGTTCTATTCAGGTCTTCAACTGATTGGATGAAGCCCACCTACATTATGGAGGTTAATCTGCTTTACTCAATCTACTGGTTCAAATGCTAATCTCATTCAGAAAAAAACTCAGATACACAGCCAGAATGTTTGACACTTATCTGGGCATCCAGTGGCCCAGTCAAGTTGACAGAACCACTACAGTGATGCTGCCTTGAATTGTTGTGGATTTTTTTTGTGGGGGGAAGTATAGTTATTTTACAATGTTGTGTTAGTTTCTACTGTACAGCGAAGTGGAGTTCCCTGTGCTATACAGCAAGTTCTCATCAGTTATCTATTTTATACATATTAGCGTGTATATGTTAATCCCAATCTCCCAGTTCATCCCACCTCCCCTTTCCCCACTTGGTGTTCATACGTTTGTTCTCTACATGTGTGTCTCTATTTCTGCCTTGCAAACTGGTTCATCTGTACCATTTTTCTAGATTTCACAAATATGTGTTAATATACGATATTTGTTTTTCTCTTTCTGACTTCACTCTGTATGACAGTCTCTAGGTCCATCCATGTCTCTACAAATGACGCAATTTTGTTCCTTTTTATGGCTGAGTAATATTCCATTGCATATATGTACCACATCTTCTTCATTCGTCAATGGACATTTAGGTTGCTTCCATGACCTGGCTATTGTAAATAGTGCTGCAATGAACATTGGGGTGCATGTGTCTTTTTGAGTTATGGTTTTCTCTGGGTATATGCCCCGTAGTGGGAAATTGTTGTGTATTAAGTGAAGAAAAAAACTGCTCAGGCAACTAAAACTTTGTTTTCTTTTCCTGAAGACTAGTTTGCAAAGAATATTTATAGAAGGCAAAAGAAAGAACAGGTCCTAAACAGAAACTAGCATTTGCAAACTCTATTCTCAGTATGTTGGAAATATAGCTTAGAACTTGCAGGGTAAATTGCATGAAAAAACTAGGTTATTTCTGGCATTTTCTATTACAGTTGATAAGTAAGTAGATATATAAAAGTTGTGTTGAGAATTTTGATATGACTAAATATCTTTTGGAAATGGTGCTCAAACAAGGCACATCATTAGGAAGTGGCTTATTTTTGTGTATGGAGAAAAATTTTGCGCGTTTTAAAGTAGACGTGTTAGAATTGGTAACCATGACTACAGATGGGATTCCTGCAGCGGTCAGTGTTAACATCAGACTCATGAAACATAAGCACAATGTGACATTTTGTCAAGACACAGAATTTTAGCCAATTTATTATACTATAGGCCAGAACCACTTTGAGCTTTAAAACTTAAAATCTATACAAATGATAGCCATCATACTTGACCATGACCCACAGTCTGTGCTCAAAATAGCTGTAGTGCATATAGTGGATGCTGAGAAAATTTTGAACTGCTGAAAGAAATTTACTTATTGATGCTATCAAGGAAAAAAATATCCACCTCGGCTCACCAGTGGAGGCTGGACCAGATTTGCTTCTTTTGTCGATGCTATAACCCCTTTAAATACTCTCTCTTCCCACCTTTTGAAAAAGCATATAAACTGATTTGTTCATATATAGCAAAATCGTGTCTTTGGCAAAATGATCTGGCTAGGAATAATCTAGCTCATTTTTGGCATAGAAACTGGTTTCTAGATGTGAAAATTATGGTCTAACCTCATAGTGCAGCACCAATGTGGAGTTGAAGACTGTGATCCAAAAAAGATACTAAGATTTAAACCTTGAAACTTTATGGCAATCTGCTTAATTTGCCCTTCTCAATTAATATCACTAATGTGATTAAAGATTACAAAAGGAAGTTTTTCTATTTAAGCACCTACATAATAGCCTCAATTTTGCATCTTGGCCCACGAAACCTAAAATATCTACTATCCGTTGTAAACTACAGAAAACGTTGACTGAACCCTTCGTTATTTTTTTAAGTATTTTATTCAAGTATAGTTGATTTACAGCTGTAAAATTACAGCTGTGTTAATTTCTGCTGTACAGCAAAGTGATTCAGTTATACATATATATACATATATATATGTATATATATATACATTCTTTTTCATATTCTTTTCCATTATGGTTTATCACAGGATATTGAATGGAGTTCCCTGTGCTGTACAGTAGGACCTTGTTTTTAGCTGCTCAACCCTCTTTAAATCAGAGGTCCACAACAGTGTTCAGACCCTGTATTCTACCTCTCAGCTAACCCTAGGGGGGCACTTGAAAATTTGTGTGGGTATGTTTTTTTTTTTTTTTCGCTTGTCATAGTAATTTGTTGTTTTAATCTTATCATTGTCATTATAATTGAGAAGTGAGGTGGTTGACACTAGCTTTTAGTGGGAAGAGGCCAGAAGTGTTAACTATGCTGCAGTGAATGAGAAAGTCTCATACAATGAACACTTGTCCCTCATCTTGTATGACTTTTGAATATCAAGCCAGGCATTCACATGGGGTAGAGCTTGCTTATCACTACCTGAGCCTAGAACCTAAATAGGTTTTACATATAAAAGCACGGCAATTTTTCCACAATTTTTATAGGCACAGAACTTTCTAGGAGTATAACTATTGAGTAAATGAGGGAAGATTGTACTTTTCTTTGCTTGGAACTATGAGAGTTGGTTGGAACTACATATATAAGAGAACTATAAGAGTTGTTCCCAATTTCAAAAAATTATGTCATTGCAGCAACACTACTTTTGTTATTCGAGTTGACAATGCAGCACACCTGTATCACTATGCGTTTACAGCAGTCACATTCATGGTGATTCATATATGTACGTATTACCAGACATACCCACACATACATACATACATCATCTTATATGCTATCTGATATATGTTAAATAAGTAAATATATTTATGTATTTAGACCTTACTTCAAAATAGTATGCATAAGTTAGAACTATTGACAATATTCAGTTAGTTATCTTGTCTATATTTAAACATTTAAAAAATATAAACATATTTGTTATAAGTAGATGTAGGCATCTGCTATATTTTTGATACAGTGGTGCCCAAGCATTCATATACTTAAGTACATATTTATTTATTCTCTCCTCTATCGCTACAAAATATTTTATTTAAAAAAAAGGTGCTGTGGACTGAATGTTTGTGTGCCCCCAAATTCATCTGCTGAAATTCTAACCCCAAATGTAATGGTACTTAGAGATGGGGCCTTTGTGAGATAGTTAGGTCATGAGGGTGGAACCCTCATGATGGGATTAGTGCCCTTGTAAGAAGAGACATGAGAAAGCTTGCTTCTTCTCTCTTTGATCTCTGCTATATGAGCACATAGCAAGAAGATGACCACCTGCAAACTGGGAAGAGGGTCCTCACCAAAACCTGACTTCCCAGCTCCAGAACTGTGAGAAATAAATTTCTGTTGTTTAAGACACCCAGTCTTTGGTAATGTGCCATAGCAGTCTGAACTGACTAAACCAGGGGGTTCTGAATCTCATAAGTTGAGAATTTGCCTCAAATATAAAATCCATTGTGCAAAGAATTTATCTGTGTTCAGAAGTATTTTTATTTCTGCACAATAGTCTTTGGTTATAAAAATGAATAAAACTAAATATTGCTTCCAGTTGGAGGAATCAAGGTTGGATTCTGTACTGTAGACAACGATGCAAAATAATAATAATACCTGAAACTAACTCTGTACTTTATTTTGGTTCAGGAAAAAAATTCATCAAGTTTCCAGTCTAAATCAAAGGAATAGGGACTTCCCTGGTGGCATAGTGGTTAAGAATCCACCTGCCAATGCAGGGGACACAGGTTCAATCCCTGGTCCAGGAAGATCCCACATGTCGTGGAGCAACTAAGCCCTTGTGCCACAACTACTGAGCCTGCACTCTAGAGCCCACAAGCCACAACTGCTGAGCCCGTACACCACAACTACTGAAGCCTGCGCACCTAGAGCCTGTGTGCTCCGCAGCAGGAGAGGCCGCCATGATAAGAAGCCCGAGCACCGCAATGAAAAGTGGCCCCCGCTCGCCACAACTAGAGAAAGGCTGTGCACAGCAATGAAGACCCAACGCAGCCAAAAATAAATACATAAATAAAAACTTTTTTTTAAATTTATAAATCAAAGGAATACTGATTTTTAAAAAATCAATTAAATATTTTTATTTCTCAAGTTGTGCATTTTCAATTTAAAATGTAGTCAATAACATAGTTTCCCAACCTTAGCACTGTTGCCATTTTGGGCCAGATAACCCTTTGTTGTGGGAGGTTGTCCTGTGCCTCTAACTACTGATGCCAGTAGCATCCGTCTGGTTTAATAACAGTAGATGTCTCCACACATTGCCAAATGTATCCCAAAGGGCAAAATCCCAGGCCAGTAATATTTAAGTGTTCATGCCAGGTAATTGTAGGGTCAGTGTCTGATTTTTGGGGAGGGTGGTTTTAGAAAGTGAAAGGAATACATTTCCTGACTATAGGGAAGATGTGGTTTGCTTTTCCTCACGTAGTAGGGACCCTCAAGGAAGCGGGCAGACCTATTGCGGGATGGGTGCTCCGTTCACCGAGGGCCATGGACCCTTAGACTCTGGGTGTACAGCCTCAGTCAAGGTTCCCATGCTCCTGAAGGACACAGGAGCAGCAGTACTGCTTCGTGGGATTATGTGGGCTTAGACAACAGGGAGAAACAGAGCAGCCTTGTGGAATGGTCTGCTTTGGGTACAAGACTCCAGGTCCATCAGTGGAACCTCAGGGTAGGGCAGGGGAAGAGGGAGCCACAATAATGACAAGTTGAATTGCCCATCAGATAAATAGGGTGGGGGCTCAGAATCATATTTAATTTTAGAAAAATATGACACTTCTTACAGAGTAAAGTTCATATGTACCTTGCATGGCACACGTGATTCTTTATGATTGGCCCCCAAGAAGTCTACCCTCGCCGTTTCCAATGCATTTTATATGATGCAGTTATGGCAAGTGTTCCACATGTTAATGGACCCCTGTTGGCACTGCACTCCCCTTTGCTCCAGTCTGCTGATGAAACTTCTGCCTGAGGGGAAGTGTTAGCTCTGTGAATTCTTTGGTCTCCCCAGGAAGAGCCAATGCTTCTTTCCTCTGGACTCCCACATATTTGTTTCATACTTATGAGGCTTTTCATATTGCACTGTATCTAGTCTGTCTCTTTCACCAGGTAATGAACACCTGCAGAGTGGAGAATTTTGCCTTATTTGTTCATCCCTAGCACTTAGCACAGTGCCTATTAATATATAGCTGGTACATGTTTATTGAATGACTGGATCAGGGATAGTTTTGCCTGGAAATGGGGACATGAACATAATGGCAATTTTCATATCACATTATTTTGAAGACTGTAGAAGGATTCCTAAAATTCTACAGGGGATTAGAAAATGTAGTATAAGATGCAGCCTATCAATTCTTCAATGAAAGACTTTCTTACTTCTTTCTATTCTACTTATCTTTAAATACCACATGTCCCTCTATCTTCTGCCCAATTCTCTGCTACTCTTTTGAATAAAACTACTCCAAAAGTTGTATGCCCTCCCAGTTGCTATTTTCTCTCTCCTCATGATCTCTTGAACCCATTCTAGTCTACTTTTATTCCTGCCACTTCACTGGAATAGTTCTTTCCTTACTTGGCATTTGGCCGAGTTCATCAATTTCTTCTCCTTGAAACATCTTCCTCCCTTCCCTTTGAGCATCCAATCTCTCTTGGTTTTCCTCCTAACTCAATGGTCTCTCCTCAGTCTTTGTTGGTCTCTCTTCCTCTCCCCAACCTCAGGATGTTGGAGCATCCTAGGGTTAATTCCTCAGGCTTCTTCTCTATCCGCTCTTCTTCTTGAGAGATCTTCTCCTGAACTTGTATCTGACTATATGACATCTCCACTTGGATGTCCAATAGGGTCTCCAACTTACCGTGTCCTTTTTAAAAAGAACTCCTAAAACAATACCTGGCATGTATTAGATGCTCAATAAATATTGACTCAATCGAGTGAATGCTCATATTATCTGTTTTTCTTTAAGGTGAAGGACTTAATTTTTCTTTCAATTAGTCCTTCAGATTTGGACCATGGAAGCTGACATTGTCCAATTTGTTCCCTGAAAAGAGCTTTCCATGGAAGTTCTCTCTGTGTGGAATTTGTATGAGGAATAGATTCACCACTAGAGGGTGAGCATGTACCACTTATATTTCGAGAAGGTCACGGTAAGAAAAAATGGAGTAATTAGAAAAATTAGTTAAGTGTTCTTGGATCTATCCATTCTCTGATTTTCTGTTCATATTTTCTTGCTGTTGAGGAAAAATTTTAAAGGATACATTTACTTTGTAAAGAGAATGAACATTTTCTAAATGGAACCAAAGGAAAAAAAAATACATTTTTCTAGTTAGCATTAAGGGAAAATGCAAGTGAAAGTATCACAATTAAAGGACACATATATCTGAATCAAAACAAAACTCACCATTCAATTTTAAGATGAGGAATTATTTTAAATCATGAACGACTCTTGGTTATAGGCATTTTCCTACATTTTGACAAACATTTATTGAGCACCTAGTATGTAGCGGGAATAAGAAAATATCCTTGCCTTTGGGGAGTTCACAGTCTGCTGGAAAAGACAGTCATGTAAACATAAAGCGTAATGCACCAGTAAGTGCTATAATAAAGATGTGTAGAAAGTGTTTTAAGAGCCTTCAGAGCCTAGAAAGGATGAGACTAGCCATGGTGAGGGGGATTTCACAGAGATGGGGACATTCTTGTGTCCCAGACTACCATTTATCCCAACTGGGCCTCCCCATATCTCTGTTGACAGTTGCTAGGATGGGTGTTCTGGCTCTGTGCTACTGCTCTACAACCCAACTGGTACACAGTGTAGGATTTCGATATTTATACACACTAATCTTAGTACTATACCTATCTAAGCACTGTTTTCCTAGTCTTTTCTCATCCAATTCTGCGGTCAACACCCAGACAATTAGTTTAGTTGAGTGAACCAATAGGGTGTACAAGTAAATAGCTGAAAAACTTTGGAGAAGTGCAAGAGTAGTCCTGTAGAAAGTCAGCCTCATCGGGCATTGGAAATTACTAGAGCCCCAGTCAGCATGACGTTAGTATGCTTAACTGACCAGTGTGTTGCCAATGCATCCTATGGCATAGAAAGCTTTATTTTCCTTGTGTTTCTTAAATTAAATCTAGACGGTCAGAGTATGCTGGTTTATGGGAAAATAAACTCTCCTAAGCTTATGTCCTCCGGCTGGGTATGTGTGGGCCTGCAGAGACATGATTCAGCACATACCTTTAGATGAGCCAGAGGTGTACCTACAGGAAGAAGAGCTTATAAAAAGACAATAATTCTTTTTTTTTTCTTTTTTTTTTTCTTTTGCGGTACGTGGGCCTCACACTGTTGTGGCCTCTCCCGTTGTGGAACACAGGCTCAGCGGCCAGGATCACCGGCCCAGCTGCTCTGCGGCATGTAGGATCTTCCCGGACCGGGGCACAAACTCGTGTCCCCTGCATCAGCAGGCGGACTCTCAACCACTGCGCCACCAGGGAAGCCCAAGACGATAATTCTTATTGTAGGATGCGGTTACTCTTCTGTACTCCCCCAGAACAGTTTTGAGTGCAGGAGATTGCCAGTTGGAAACCTCAGAAAGCTGTCGTTTCAGGTGCCCTCATTGACAATTTTAGGAAAATGCTGTTATAGGAAATGAGAGTCTACACAAGGTTTGGTACTTTTTAAAATAGCAGAGTTATTTTTTCAATGAAAGAAATCAAAGGGATTAAAAACTAAAGATGTGATTTGATTTAGATGCCAACCCCTCTCTTATTATCTCCAATATAAGAGCCAGAGTAGGGTGGCAGGGGGAGGGGAAAGGCAGCAACACCTTGATACGGATTTTAAAACCCCAGGAAACCAAGGGCAAAACAACACATTTAGGTGAATGTTTAGGTATTTTTATGAATATTTTGTGAAGCTGTATCTTTAGCTTTTTTGTGTGAGAAAATTGTGGAAAAGGATAAATGAGATTTTAATATTTTTATTAAGATATGATTATTTGTTATTCAATGTTAGAGGGAAACAGAATTCCAAATTGTTCTGTCTGGATTTTGGAATGATACAATGATAGATGAAATTTAAACTCAACATAGCAACGTAATGCTGCAGAAGCTAAGATTTTCAATAACTGTGTTTATGCACTGTGATAGCTTATAAATTAAAAACCTAGCAACTCTTAGGAAATACACTCAGCCATCACCAGGGATAATATAAGTGACTTCTGTATAAAAAGGGGAGTTTGGACCTGATGCTATATTGCAAATGGAAGAGGAAGTAAATTTGAAAGTAGTATTTTACTGATTATTTGGTGCATTTATATGTCTACAATGAAAAAACAAAAGCAAAAAACATCAGAAGAAGCTATGAAACATAAGTGGGCTGGGTAAGGGCTGACCAGAGTGTAGGGGGCAAATTATATTGACGTTAAACTCAAATAAAAAATATTGCTTTTCAAATTCTTTGTATAATTAATTAATGTGGAATATTACTTAAAAGAGCCAAGACATAAAGTAAGCTGACCCTGATTAGAGTACTCAAGGGGGATAAAAAAATGAGAAAAGTCAAAATGAGTTAAAATAAGTTAAAAAGTTAAAATGAGAAAAGTCCCAAGTAGCTTGTGAAATTTGCCACCTTAAGGAATTTTTAAGAGGCCTTGAGACAATTCTAAACCTCAAAAACCAAAAACCTGAGACGTTTCAATGCAGTCATGAGTGATTTTGGACAAGTCATTAAACTTGTCCCAGCCTCTATTTCCCTCTCTGTATTGCAGGGTGAACAAATGGTTTCTCAGATGCCTTCCAGCTACAAACTAGTTTTCTTTTGTCTGAAATTATGTTTAATACTAACTTAAGTAAGGTTGAAGAAATTTCCTCACCCATCCTCTTAACCATGAAATAGTATTTTTTTGTGGTCTACATGTTACGCTGCACTCTTCCTCTGAATGTGTTGATCTGCTTACCCCAGACAGAGGAGAGCCGCTGACATGTTCACAGTAGTGAAAGAGCTGTCAGCATTGGCCCATGATTTAGGGATTTATTTCTTCTACTTAAAAAAATTTTTTTTGGAATGTGTAGAGGGAAGAATATGAACATAGTAATCAGATAAACCTGGGTTTGAAACCTCTTACTTACCAGCTGATTGCAATAGCAACTGTGTTTCCTTATCTGGAAAAACAGGGCTAACACCCACCCTGAAGAATGAAGAGTGTCACCCAGCACTCACGTCAATACATTTTGAGGTTTCTGTTCCTTTTCTTATTTATGATCCGCTAGGGTCTAACTAGAAAAGAAAACAGATTTGATTATTCTTAGTCTTTAGACTAAAGAAATCACTGCTGGCTTCCGATAAAATCTTTAAACAAAATGGAGTGAAATAAGTCTCACACATAATAAAAATCAGCCACTCTGACAGGGTTTCAATACCAAGGGGATTTTAGGCAATAGGCATTAATTAAATCAACATACACACCCAGGATTCTGCAAAACATTTATAACCGGTCATTTCTTCTCTTACGTGCAAGATTTCCAGAATGCCATGGGAGAATTAACCCTCATTTTAATACATTAGGCACTGAAGTCTGAATGTAAAAGCAGCCAAGGTCTATTTTCAGAGCTGAGAGGCCTGTTTCTAGACGCCTGGAGTGTTGGTCACAATGGGTTTAAGCCCTCTGGAGGTCCCTTCCCCAGAGCCCCCATCTCATCCTAGGTGTCAGGACCCGGGCGTCCCTCCCTCTCCCTTTTCTCCTTCTGAGCTCCCACCCCCACCCCCATTCAGCCGCTTCTCTTTTCTCCATCTTCGCTTTCTCCCATCAGTGGTCAAAATAGGAAACGGAAGTATCTGTTTGTTGCTTGGTGGAGTGCTAAGAAAGGTTTATTTTAAATCAAGATTAAAGAAAAAAAAAATCCCTCCCCGGATTCTTCATTTTGCAATGAGTCCGAGCGTCCACGGGCTCCCTAGTCCTCCCCCACCAAACTGTCGTTCACTAGTGAGAAGGTTCGGGTCTGTCGGAGGGAGTGTGAGCCTCCTGCGGAAGATCCCCGGGCAAAGCGGCTCGGGATTCCGGGAGGCACGTGGAGCACCGCTCCCCGCCCAGTGCCGGGGCGCGCGGGAGAGACGGCGGCCCCTGCCCAGCCGGGGAAACCCGTCCCGGAGCCCGGGGCGGGCGGGCAGCGGCCGGCGGCGGCGGCGGCGGCGACGGGGACGCGGCGCGGTTGCCGCAGGGGAGCGGCGGCGGCGGCGGCGGCGGCGGCGGCGGCGGGCGCGAGGGGCGGGGCGCTCTCCGCAACTTCTGCCGCTGCCTCCCGGGCGCTCTCGGCCGAGCCACTCGGCGGCTGAAGTCTGCGAGCGGTACGAGCGGTGCGGTGCGGCCAGCCGAGCCCGGCCCGCCGGCCCCCGATCCCGCGCGTCCCGGGGGTCCGTCGGGTGCTGGAGGCGCCTCCCGCAGGGAGTCCCCGGGTGGCCGCGCTCCCGCGTCGTCCGCTGCTGTTGGGGGACCGGGACGTGCGGGGCCGCAAGGCCGAGCCGGGGCGCCCTCCAGCGGACTGCGCGGGCCCCATGGCTGGGCCGAGCGGAGCGGAACCGACGAGGTGAAGCCCCCGGGCCGGCAGCCGGAGCGCGTGGCGGGGGCGCCGGCTCCATGGGCAGCGACGCACAGCGGCACGATGATGGACGTTAACAGCAGCGGCCGCCCGGACCTCTACGGGCACCTCCGCTCTTTTCTCCTGCCAGAGGTGGGACGCGGGCTGCCCGACCTGAGCTCCGACGGTGCCGGCCCGGTCGCGGGCTCCTGGGCGCCGCACCTGCTGCACGGGGTCCCTGAGGTGACGGCCAGCCCCGTGCCCACCTGGGACACACTCCCGGACAATGCCTCCGGCTGCGGGGAGCAGATCAACTACGGCAGAGCCGAGAAAGTTGTGATCGGCTCCATCCTGACGCTCATCACGCTGCTGACGATCGCCGGCAACTGCCTGGTGGTGATCTCTGTGTGCTTCGTCAAGAAGCTCCGCCAGCCCTCCAACTACCTGATCGTGTCCCTGGCGCTGGCCGACCTCTCGGTGGCCGTGGCGGTCATGCCCTTCGTCAGCGTCACCGACCTTATCGGGGGCAAGTGGATCTTTGGCCACTTCTTCTGCAACGTCTTTATCGCCATGGACGTCATGTGCTGCACGGCCTCGATCATGACCCTGTGCGTGATCAGCATCGACAGGTAAGGGCCGGGCTGCCCCGTCCCGGGGTCCGCCTGGGGATGTGCTGGCAGCTCAGCCCCACACACTTGCCTTTCTTGGTCGGATAAACCAGACTCCCCTGCGGGAGGAAGGGCTGCGCTTAACCACCCCCCCCGCCACACACACACATCAACCCGACACCAACCAAACAACTTCAGTTACAGCGTAGCCTATATACACCTTTAAAAGAAGAGCTCGAAATGTTCTGGTTTACGGTAGTGAGAATTTTAAGACCAAAGTTAAGAGTATTTTAAGCGTTAGAAGTTCCACCAGGGGGTTCCTTGTCTTGGTTTTCAGAAGGAAGGGATTTGATCCTCTCTGAGCCTGACAAATCCTTGCTGTGAGCCTGAAAGAATCAGTTCTTTAAGAAATCAGCGGGAGAAGAGCCACCTTGCTTTCCTGATTGCACAAGCTACTTCTCAGGCCAATAAAAAGACCTAGAATGGCCCCAAAATTGGGGGGTCTACATGTTTTAACGTTGCACCTCTGTGATTGCTGATTCTGAGTCACATTCTTTTGGAAGTCTGGTTTTACTGTCTGGCAAGTCTGTCTGTATCCTCCAGGCTTACTGGAGCCTTATTCCCTGTCTGAATGGTTGGTTCTAGCATTTCATCATATCCCTTGGGAATCTTCTCTTGAGAACTCCCCCACTGGAGTAATTGAAACAGAGGCTGACTGTCTGTCAGGGATGCTGAGGGAAAAAATTCCTGTCTTGGATGTCAGATTGGAATAGGAGACCTGCAAGGTTTCTTCAGACTCTAGGATTACAAGATTCTGCAGTGGAGCTAGTTGTTGGTCTTAGAAATATTGTGCAGTTGACAACTTGAAGTACGGTCCTAATGCTCTGGCAACAAAACAACTCTCTGCTTCTCTGGAGACTGAAATAGTAAAACCTTAATATTCACAGCTGGAGTTTTGCTAGTGTTTTAAAACCAGCACAGGCTGGTATCCTGTTGTGTTTAATGATACAGAGAAACAGTTGCTTATTTTCTTAGTGGACCTACAGAACCTTTAAACGTGTAGACCTTACAGCAAAGGAGAAGTAATTGATGCCTCCACACTTAAAATGAGAGTGTCTCAAAGGATGGTGTAGCACAAAACTGAGGTTTTCCTCCTTTTCCTCCCTGTAAACACTGCTATATTGTGTGTGTGGGTTTTTTTTGTTTGTTTGTTTGTTTTATTTTTTAATATTTAACATGTTGTGCTATTTTACTGCTTGGCCAGGGTTTATAGTTACTGAAGGAAGGGGATATTTTCAGGGAAGAAAAATACATTGTATTTGCATTTAGTTAAAGATCTAGATTATTTTAAAAAATTGATCCTGCCATTTTGTATGTTATGTTAGGAGCTTCTAATAGCAAACAAGGAATTATTTTTAAGAGTAGAGCATGAACTGCATACGTGAGAATATTAGCTCCAAACTTGACAGCTGAAGTTCTGAATGACTGTAGTTAAGCATGACCACAGATATGCATTTACAGTCTGACTGCAGTCTGGCTGTGGCAACAGGAACTGGGAGAGTGCACTCAATATACACAGTAAGTATATGCTTGAATTATAAGCGTAAAAATCCGACTGTTCATCCAACGAAAACGGTGCTTCTTGCATGAATGGAGTCCTTTTAAATGGAACTTAGTGTAATAAAGCGAATAACAATTTCTGCTGCAAGTAATGCATTTATAAGCTTTTTTCATTTCATAATTGATAAATGATAAGCAAACAGCACAGTGTGCTAATTTGTCTCCTAGGATGACCAGGTTTGGGTGGGACCACGCTGAGATTCCTGTACATGAGCTAAAGGTTTTCTTTACTCATGATGCACATGTGACTTAGCAGCAGCAGGAACATCTCCAATACAGAGATGAGGTTAATCCTTTCTTTTTTTTAACATCTTTATTGGAGTATACTTGCTTTACAATGGTGTGTTAGTTTCTGCTGTATCACAAAGTGAATCAGTTATACATATGCATATATCCCCATATCTCCTCCCTCTTGCATCTCCCTCCCACCCTCCCTATCCCACCCCTCTAGGTGGTCATAAAGCACCAAGCTGATCTCCCTGTGCTATGCAGCTGCTTCCCACTTGCTATCTGTTTTACATTTGGTAGTGCATATATGTCCATGCCACTCTCTCACTTCATTCCAGTCCCAGTTTACCCTTCCCCCCCCCCTTGAGAATGTCCTCAAGTCCATTCTCTACGTCTGCATCTTTATTCCTGCTCTGCCTCTAGGTTCTTCAGAACCATTTTTTTTCTTTTTTTAGATTCCATATATATATGTGTTAGCATATGGTATTTGTTTTTCTCTTTCTGACTTACTTCACTCTGTATGACAGACTCTAGGTCCATCCACCTTGGCCAGAGCTTCTAATTTCTTTGTCAACTCTATCCTTACGATTGTCACAAATTGTGTTAACATAGGGATGAAGATTCTGTCTCTTAGTTTTTTAATGAGAATTGCCCCATTGGTGAATTCTGCTTAACAGTTATCTTAGAAGATGAATATGTCATTTATTTAGATAAAATGAAGAATTTATAGCATCGGAAGACACAGATTGCCTTTCTTCCAAGAACACACAGAACTAAAAATGAGAAAAAGGAAAATGCATTTGTTATCGGTTGACTGATAAGGTGCATTATTTCTATTTTTTCTTCAGTTCCATTGTGGAATATGGCCAATGATATAAAAATGTGCTAAGAAAATATGAAAAAATTTAATCTTCCTTCATTCATTTATCCATTCTCTCTCGGGTACCTAATATGTGTTATGCTATGCTTCGTGCAGCATAAGCAAAGATGAATAATAATATTCTGAGCCCATGCTATGTTACAAGAATTTGGTTACCTGTTGGGCATTTAACCTGTCTAAAATGGAACATTTGATTTTTCTTAACCCCTTCCCACCATGCTGGGATGCTTTTCCAGCCTTTTCCAATGGAATTTCATGCCCTTCTTCTTCACAGGCTTCAACACTCTGATCCCCACCGTTTATAGATAGTGACCCATGATCATTGAAAAAGTAGCAGCCATTGGATGGAAACTACTTTGTCTTTCCACCACCAAACGATTTTTCCTGCATCTCTACCCTTTTTATTTCCTTCCAGTTAAAAAACAAGAAGACACTGTATCCCAGCAAAGACCAAACCACCTGCACTTCACATCCTATTCCCTCTCACATTCTGGAGGACTTGGTTTTTCCCTTGAGTCCTCATCTCTTCTTTGCCTTCAGTGTTGCCTCTCAACAGGGTCAAGCTTGATATTCCATTTTTAAGAACTCCTTCTTTGGCTTCACTCCTCCCTCCAGTTACTGCTCCACTTCACAGTTAAGCTGCTCAAAGAACTGTGACCACAACCTGACTTTATTTCCTTACTCCTCAGATAGGTGCGTTTGACCCTCACTAGGTCTGCTGTAATACTTTAACTGGCCTTCCTGATTCCACTTCTGTCCAGTCTTCATCCATTGCCTATGAAGAAGCTAGAATGATCTATTTTTTTAAAAATGGTTTTAAGTGAGATAACATTTCCCTGTAGTGAAATGCACAGATATTAAATGTACATTTTGATGAGTTTTGACAAATGTATGTACCCATGTAACCAACACTCCAAATAAGATATAGAATATTTTGTCATCCCAGAAAGTTTCCTTGTGCCCTTTTTAGAATAATCTTTAAACAATAGAAGTCAAATTATCTTTTATATACAGTTTAAAAACATGCAAAACAGTTCTATATATTGTTTAGGTGAACTGACATAAGGAGTCAAAGTATAAAATAGTTCAGAGGAATGGTGAGCACCAAATTCATGAGAGTAGTTATCTCTGGTGGGGTGGGTGGAGGTGTAATCAGGGAGTAACATACATATCAATGATATCCGTCGTACTTTGTTTCTTAATCTTGATGCTTGATACAATCTTGTTATCCTGCATATAACTTTCTGTACTTACGAAATATATTTTCAAACGATTTTTTGAAATACATACAGAAAAGTGAGCAATCCTAGATGCAGAGCTTGATGCATTTCCACTAAGTGAACCCATGGAGGTAATCTGCAGCTAGATCAAGAAATTGAACATCACCAACCTCCTAGAGGTCCCCTCTTGCTCTTCTCCAGTTTCTAATACTCCCAAAGATAACCATTGTCCTGACTGTTAGCATCATAGATTAGTTTTTCTTGGACAAAACCTCATAAAATGGCATCATATAGTGTGTACTCTTAAATCTGGCATCTTTTGCTCAATAGTAATGTCTGCTGTGCGATTCATCCATAGTTTTTAGCCTGTCAACGTTTTATTCATTTATTTTTGCTGAGTAGTATTCCATTTAATTTGCTTATCAGTTCACCTGTAGATGGACATT
The DNA here is from genome assembly GCF_964374135.1 of Grampus griseus. NCBI lineage: Eukaryota > Metazoa > Chordata > Mammalia > Artiodactyla > Delphinidae > Grampus > Grampus griseus. Next base: position 51,161,701 of record NC_139010.1, on the reverse strand, counting down.
TGCATTGTTTCCATTTTCTATATATCACTAACAGTGCTTCTATAAATATTTATTTATGTCATCCTGTGTACATATTGTCATTCCTTTTGGGTAAATATAACCCTGGATTATAAGGTACCTTATTGAATTTTAATTCTATATACCCCCCTGACATCTTTTGTGTTATTGTCATGCATTTTAATCTACATATTTTAAAAACCTATTAGATATTATCTTTATTGTTATTTTAAGCAGTCAGTATTCATTCTTATTTACCCACATGGTTACCTTTTCCACTGCTCTTTATTTTTTCCTATATTATCATGCCTTCGTCTGGGATCATTTTCTTATGCCTGTTAGACTTTCATTAGCATTTTTTAAAGTGAGGGTTTGCTGGTGACAGATCCTCTCAGTTTTTACTTATCTAAAAATGTCTTAATTTTACTATCATTTTGAATGATATTTTCTCTAAGTATGGAATTCTATGTTTGAGTTTTTGTTCAGCACTTTAAAACATTATTCCATTATCTTCAGGCTTCCATCATTTCTGTTGAAAAATTAGTCATTTACCAACATTGTTATTACTTCTTTGAAGATAATGTGTCTTTTTTCCTCTGGCTGCTTTCAGGATTTTCTTTTTGTCTTTAGTTTTTATACATTTTTCTGTGATGTCCCAAGGTTTGGCATTATTGATTATTTTCTGTTGTTTATTTGCTGTCAACCCTGCTGAGGTTCTTAGTAACTTTTGTATTTGTGTATTGATATCTCTAATCAGTTTGCTAGTATCTCTTTAAATACTTTTACTATCCTCTTCTTTCTTCTTCTATGTCTTCAAAGTTACATAATTTAGATTGTTTTACTTTATCACACATGTATCTTACACTCTTTTCTTTCTTTTCCATTTTATATTTTTCTCTGTTCTTCAGCTTTGAAGAATTTTGACCTACCTTCCAATTTATTAATCATCTCTTCTGCTCTGTTTAATAGGTTGTTTGCTCTTATCTATTGAGTTCTTAATTTTAGAGTACTAGAAATTATATTTGATCTTTATTTTTTACTTTTTGCATTTCATCCTTTTTATTGATTCTAACTCTCTGGTGAAATTCTTTGCCTTTTAACTGAATTTCTCCAACTTGCTATTTTACTTCTGAGCATATTAATCATAGTTAGACTCTTTTTCTACCAACTCTAATATCTGAATCACTTCTGGTTTCTTTGTGTGTGATCTCTCCCCCCCCCCCCCAACCCCGCCCTCAGCTCTGGGTTTTGGCTTTGTGTCTTGGCATGCTTAATAAACTTTAATTGTATACTCAACATTTTGTATGAAAAACTGTGGATGTTGTATATGATGTTATTCTACTCCAGAGAAAATAGCTTCTAGGCAGGTATGTTGGGGGACTGATTATTGTAATCCAGTTAGGGACTTAGCTGACTGTAGGCTTTGTTTTAGTTTTGATAAAGCTGTGTCTGCCACTGGCCAATGCCTCTTTCTAGGGTGTAACTTTCTTGGAAATTCAGCTAAGAGCATAGGGAGTTCTCAATGACTTCTCCCCTTGGCTAGTTCAGAACTCTGTTTCTTTCTCTCCTTAGCAGTGTGAGACTATCAAAACTCTCACTGAAAGTTTTTTTGGGAGATTTCTCCTTGGCTTCTTAGCCTCCTGCCCTGCAGAGCTTCAGAATTCAGCAAATGTCTTGAGAGGAATACCAGCCAAGTGTTGGGCATAGTTTTCTGTTCCTTCCTTCTTATTTGGATCTTGGCATCTCAGGTCTCTAATTTTTGTTTTTCTTTCCTCAAGAGACTACCAAAATTTCTTCTGGTATTTTTGCCTCTTAATAGCATTTCTGTTGAGGCTTTTTGCCTAGATCCTCAGCTCCTTACCCCTCACCTAGCTTAGGCAAATGTCCCAAGGGAAAGAGTGGCTGCAGAATTTTGGCTCATCTCTTTGTGGTTCTCTCATTTCTAGGATTTTGTCCCCTCCACTCCTGGTTTTCTCAAAAACTCTGTTATGCCTTTAGGCAGGTGTGTGTGTGTGTGTGTATGTGTGTGTGTGTGTGTGTGTGTGTGTGTGTATTTGTGCTTTATCCAGCTTTTCTAGTTGTTTTCAGCAGAAGCATTGGTCTGAAGCATTAAGCAACCCCATCATAGGTAGAAGTGGATGTGTGCCTGAAAGATTTTAAATGTATGTAGATATAGAAATATAATGATGTAAATTTTGTGCTTAAAACCCTTCATTGGCTTTTCATTTCACTAGGAATACAATTCAAAGACTTTAGCACACCTACAAGGTCCCTGATTTATTCCTCCCTTACTTCCCAACAACATTTTGTACTGTATTTCACCTTGCTTTCCATAGTATAGTCATATCGACCTTTTTCAGTTTCTCCATCATGCCAAATTCTTCCTACATCAGGCCTATTCCATGTAAGCCCACCAACTAATATATTTGCAATACTATGATTTCATGTCTGGAGTTCTGTTCCCTAACACATGTTTTTTGATCCCAACTTGGATAGCTTAAAAGTGTTAAACCCTCTAAGATGGCAACAATTAAAATGTATGAAAAATACCAAATATTGGCGAGGATGTAGAGCAGCGGGAACTTTCGTACGTTACTAGTGGGACTGTGAATTGGTGAACAACTTTGAAAATAGTTTGCCATTATCATGTAGTGTTGACGATACATACACCCTATGATTCTGGGATTCTACTATTTTACCACTAGGTATATGTCAGAGAGACTCTTGTCACCAAAAGTCTTGTACAAGAATATTTATAATATCCACAAAGTTGAAACTCCCAAACTTGAAATAATATATAAGTGTATCCGTAGTAGAATGGATAAATCAATTGTGGAACATTCACAGAATAGAATACTATTGAGTAGTGGTTCTCAAACTTGAGCCTGCATCAGAACTATCTGGAGGACTTATTAAAACACAGATTACTGGACCCCATTCCAAGAGTTTCTGGTTGAGTAAGTCTGGGGTGGAGCCCAATTATTTGCATATTTTCATTTAAACAAATTCCCCAATGATTCTGATGCTCCTGGTTTGGGGACCTGACTTAGAAAACTGTTGCTATATAGCAATGAAAATTGTTGTAGTAAAATGAATCTCACAAAGTAATGTAAACAATTTTTTATTACAAAATTTTTGAAACTTATTTAAGAGTCAAGAGTATAGTATAAAGAGCCTAATCTATCCATCGCCTAGCTTCAACAGTGATGAATTTGTGACCACCGTATTCAAAGTATACTTTGCAACTCCTCCTTCCTCACAGTATTTTAACTCAGATGTCAGACATCATGTAATTTCACCCATAAATTCTTTGGGGCCACAAACATAATGCTGAGCAGAAGAAGTGGAGTCCAGAAGAACACATGATTCCCTTCATATAAAAATGAAAGAAACAACATTGTTTAGAGACATACATAAGTGTAAATATCGTAAAGAAAAGGAAGGAAGTATACATCACGAGAACAAGGATAGTAGTTAATTACTTCTGGGTGGGAAGGAGGGGTGCTGTGATCAGAGAGGTGTGCTTTTGAGGTGGTGTAATGTTTTATCTCTTGCCTGTAGAGGTAGTTACATGAGGGTTCACTTTAAAAATTACTATTAAAATATTCATGTATATTTTAGGCACTTTCCTACATATGTATTTTGTTTTACATTAAAGGGACAGAAGTATTTATTTGATGACACCTTGTGAGGTGTATATGGATTTACATCAGATGTATGGTTAATCTGAGCGGATACAGTTATTGTTTTAATGCTCTCAGCATCCATTAGTTTTTAGCCTCATGTTTGAGGGCAGGGGTCATTTTTGGGTTGTCCACAGTTACAGGAACTCCTGTGGCTAACTTGCAAGAGCCATAAGCTTGAGTTCTGACTGGTGTCTGGCTGAAGCCTTGCTTCCTTGCCAGGTACTATGACTCATTTGCTTCGATGATCTGAGTTCTGCTCTTGGCCTTAATTCTGCTGTGATCAGCAGTGCAGGGTGCATTCTGGTGTCTCTGGATCCCCTTTATCTTTGAAGGAAGTCATTCTTGCTCATCTCTAAAATTAATTTTCAGCTTGTATATACACTTTAAGAGTTGATAGAATCCTCTTCTTTCGGTCTTTTTCTCCATCTTGTCACCTGGGCTGTGAGTATGGTAGCTAGAGCTCTGGCCTTCATCTTGGTCAAGACAGACAACCAGAGCCACACTTGGGAAGGAGAAGCAGTGCACCGGGAGGGTAGCTGGGATTCTGGAGGACTGTGGGCTCCACAGGATTGCGGGACTCTGACTTCTTACTGATGGATGAACAGATACCATCATGTTGTCTGTCATAACTGCTAAACCTAAGTGCCAGTTTCTTATCTTATGTGCTTATCCTTCACACCATTGTCCATATACACTTCCTAAAACATCATTGTGAGGTGTCACTGTGTCATTCTCCTTTAGGAATAACAACTACCATTTTTGAGGGGCTTTTGTGCTACATAAATTTCTAGAGATTCACATAATATCTCATTTAATCTTCACAACACCTTTGTAAGGGCATTTATTGAGGCCTGTGCTGTCATTGAGGTCGGCTGGCCAAAGGTATAGGAGACAGAGTGTGAACATTTTAAATCCCATTCTGTAGATGAGGAAGCTGAGGGAACACACACACTGTATGTGGCAGGAACACCATCTGAATCAAAAGCCCATATCTGTTCCTCTACATCATTGTAGCCATTGTCTGCTGTATAAAGAGAACATTGTTAAGATAGCATTCAAGGCCTCTTGTGACTTGACGCAGCCTTCTTTATAGCCTCAATCTGACTAATCCCATCATAGGCATCCTCCCTTTTAACAAGATGTCAGAACAGAACTAATGTTCTTACCCCCCAAACTTCTTCCTCTTCCAAGGTTCCCATCACAATAAGTGGCATCAGGCTGCACCCATTTGCTTTGCTAGACATTTAGGTATCACTTTTGAAACTTTCCACCCAGCCCCCCACTGTCACCAGTGCATCGCCAAGTCCTGCTCACTGTCCCTTCACTTTTCTTCTCCCCAGTCCCAGCGCCAGACACTCAAGCCAAGCCTCTGCCATCTTTCACTTGGACCATGTGAAGTAGCCTCCCAGGGCTTTCGTGTATCTACCCTTGCTGCACATTAATGCAGAGTGTGTAACCTTAGCTGCACGTTAGAATCACCTGGGCAATGCTCGGAGCCCATCTCTAGAGATCCTGATGTAATTGGTCTGGGTGGACCTTGGCATCAGTATCTTTGAAAATATCCCCCAGATGATTCTAATGTGTATTCAGCCAGAGGGAGAAGCCCTGAGTTAGCGTGATCTTGTAAAAATGCAAATGCGATTCTATCCATGGTTCCCAAAGTTTACTTGCACATTAGCATCACTTAGGAATCTTCAAAAAATTCCAAAGCCCATACCCAGGCCATACACAAACCCAACTGATGCACAGTCTCTGGGGGTGAGACTCATGCATTATATTCTGGAAGCTCCCTAGGTTAACCCAATGTGCATACAGGTCTGGGCGCTGCTGAACTATGCTGTTCTCCTCTTCAAACTCTTTAATGGGTTAGTGAGTTCCCCTGCTCTTGGGATAAGTTCCTAAAATTTTAATATGATTTAAAAGATCTTATAATCTGACTTCTGCCTATCTCACTAGATCAGGGGTTGGCAATTTTTTTCCACAAAGAGCTAGATAGTAAATATTTTAGGCTTGTATGCCATATAGTCTCTGTCGCAGCTCCCCAACTCTGCCACTGTAGTGTGAAAGCGGCTATAGACAATATGTAAATGTACGGGCATGGCTGTGTTCCAGTAAAACTTTATTTATGGCTACTGTAATTTGAATTTCATAAGATTTTCACAATGTTATTAAATATTAGTCTTTTTAATTTTTTTCAACTATTTAAAAATATGAAAACATTCTTAGCTGGTGTGTGTGGGGAGGCTATACAAAAACAGAAAGGGACCAGATTTAACCCTGCTGGAGTTTGCCGACTTCTGCCAAAGTGTCTGTTCAAGTCAGTTCAATTCTCTAACTATCGTGTAGGTCGTCTCTCTTCCTCCCCTGCCCTCCTTCCCCCCCCCACCCCCCATATTCTGGCAACTCTGAGCTTGTTTCTATTCCTTGAGATTTTGCAATTCAGGGACTTCACAAGTCTTTTTATTGCCTACTCCCCACCCCACTCCGCTGACACACTTATGTGCCTCTTGGGCTGGTTCATTCTTATCACTCTTCAGACAGGTCCTCAACTAGATGTTACTGCCTCATGGAAGCATTCCGAGAATCCCCAGACTATCTTAGACAGTCTTATAACTCCCTGCATGTTTTCTTTCTTGCACTCACCTCAATTTGTAATGACTGGTTTGTGAAATTAATTGTAATGGATTCATGATTTGTGGGGTCATCCATACAGCAGGCATGGTAGGACCAGGGTCTCTCTTGTTGGAGACTGAATCCCCAGCCCCCAGCATAGTACTTAGCACATAGTAGGTGTTCAGTTAATCCGTGTGGATTGACTGAGGAAGGAAGGAAGGAAGAGAGGGAAGGTGGGTGCCTCTGATTCCCAAATGTCTGGCCCTAACTTCTTTTTTTTTTTTTTTTTTTGCGGTACACGGGCCTCTCACTGCCGTGGCCTCTACCATTGAGGAGCACAGGCTCTGGACGCGCAGGCTCAGCGGCCATGGCTCACGGGCCTAGCCGCTCCGCGGCATGTGGGATCTTCTCAGACCGGGGCATGAACCCGTGTCGCCTGCATCGGCAGGTGGACTCTCAACCACTGCGCCACCAGGGAAGCCCTGGCCTTGCCTTTTTATTCTCCAGCTTCTTATGAAATGTTCTTCTTGGTGAAGTTTTTTAGGGAAACTAAATTAGAGTCAGGAGATTGTGTAATGAAACAGAAACGGCGTGGAGGCAATGGGACAGTCCCAGGGGGTCGTCCCATCAAGGCATAGTAGGCTGGTGAGTCACTTTCTGCTCTCCACGTGGGTGAGGAACACTGACATAAATAAAGCCCTAGTGATGCAAAAGATTTAGCAGCTTAGAGCCAGGAGTCAGCTCTTTATTGTCATCATTGCTGTGCCATGAAGCAGGGTGAAAAGGCAGGCAAAATGAAGCAAAAATCCCAGATCCTTTTCGTTTCAATGAACAAAACATATTTCGACCAAGCTCATGCATCCCAGAAGGAAAGCCATAGGTGTCAGGCATGAAGGAGATACCCAAGTAGGGAAGCACAGTAACTGACAGTCGCAATATCATTTATTGAGCACGTACTATGTGCCGGGCCCAGTGCCACGGGATTTATGTGATGCATCTCATTTCATCCCCATGACCACTCTGTGGTTACTCTCATCCCTGCTACTCCTGCAGGATGAGGAAAGGGAGGCTGAGAGAGGTTAAGTAACTTGCCTAAGAGCACACAGGAGGAAAGCAGTGAATCCTGCTTGGCTGAGGGAAGGTCTGACTCCAGCTCAGAGGGCTGTTGGCTTTGTGAACATCATCTCTGAACCGTGTCAAGTGAGAAGTGTTTTCTCCTGCTGTTCAGACAGGACAGTGATGATGTTAATAATAATTATTATTATATTCATATCAGTCCGTAGTCTCTTATCTAATATCCTTGGGGCCAGATGTGTTTTGTCACATTTTTCTCTAGTGTTCATCCGTGGTATCTCCCACTCCAGTCCATCTGTTAGCTTTGGGGTTATGGTCAAGGTGAGGTCGCTGTGGAATGTTAAGATCCACATCTTCATAGTTTTAAGTTAGATGAGTAGGAGGTCCTAACAAAGAGGCCAAGTGTATATACGTGTGTGTGTGTGTGTGTGTGTGTGTGTGAGAGAGAGAGAGAGAGAGAGAGAAGAGGGGTGGAGAGAGGGTTAGGTAGGTGGTGGGGATATGGATGGAGAGAGAGAAAGAGGGAGGGGAGGGGAGAGGGAGAGAGAGGATACATGGGCGAGCAAGCTAGAGGAGATGGTGGGGGTGAGATTTATTTACTAAGCAAACCCTTGTTGTTTGCCTACTGGGTATTGAAGTACTGTGGGGATACAAAGCTGAATAAAGACGCAGCCTCGTCCTCAAGGGGTTATCTAGTTGAGCCTAAATTAAGATTATTTTATTCACACACCAGAAAATTTGGACCTTTAAAAAGTTAGGTTGTACATGTTGCTTTGCAGTCAATCCCTGTGCGATATGACCTTTCTTGAAAGAGTTTATGAGTCATTTAGCTTCTGTTTGCAAACAATTGGCTAGTTTGAGCACTTCCATCAATAAAACCCCCAGTACTCTATGGTCTGTTTTTGAACAGCCTTTCTGTGCCTGGAGAGTTCTTGTTAAGGACTGCTGCAAAACGAGGACTGCTAGGTCAGAACTAAGCGCTCATGCTTCTGATGTTGCCTGTTGAAGTACAGGATGCTAGCCTTTGGGGGCTGAGCAGCTGTGGGACTTTGGGGGAACATCTCCAGTGCATCTATTTGGGGAGCTTATTTTTGCCCATTTAGCCAGTTTGTATTCTCACTTTCATCCTGGCCTCTGTTCTGATTCAAATTCTGTATTTCTGGGCATTCTGATAATATTTCCCAATCTTTCAAAGAGAGGCAGCTGGATAGCTTTCTTCCTTCCAAATGGTTCTTTCATGTGGAGCATCAGGCAGAACCGTCCACCTAAAGGGGGCTATCAATATTTATAGCCTATCATGGGGAGACTTAAATGGCATGCTTCAATCCATCTATAATCAATCCAGCCCAGCTGCCTGAATATTTCAGAATTGTATTTTGGGAGAAGTATGTTCTATACGTTAGGTTTGAAAAAGTCTCTGATATTCTCAAGAGAAGTCTTTGCAGATTCTCCCGTTTAATAAACAGATTACCTCACGGTTTTATACTTGATAGTTTTCTGAATACTGCCAGGCTCCTACCACTCTGGCTTCCTTTCTGGGTCAAAGGTGATAGTCCTTGGTTAGCAATTTCTTCTTCTTTTTTGTATTTTATTTTATTTATTTTTTTATACAGCAGGTTCTTATTAGTTATCCATTTTACACATATTAGTGTATATATGTCAATCCCAATCTCCCAATTGATCACAACACCCCTCCCCCGCTGCTTTCCCCGCTTGGTGTCCATATATTTGTTCTCTACATCTGTTTCTCTGTACAAGTTCATCTGTACCATTTTTATAGGTTCCACATACATACGTTAAATACGATATTTGTTTTTCTCTTTCTGACTCACTTCACTCTGTATGACAGTCTGTAGATTCATCCACGTCTCTACAAATAACCCAATTTCATTCCTTTTTATGCCTGAGTAATATTCCATTGTATATATGGACCACGTCTTCTTTATCCATTCATCTGTCAATGGGCATTTAGGCTGCTTCCGTGACCTGGCTATTGTAAATAGTGCTGCAATGAACACTGGAGTGCATGTGTCTTTTTGAATTATGGTTTTCTTTCGGTATACGCCCAGTAGTGGGATTGCTGGGTCATATGGTAATTCTCTTTTTAGTTTTTTAAGGAACCTCCATACTGTTCTCCATAGTGACTGTATCAATTTACATTCCCACCAACAGTGCAAGAGGGTTCCCTTTTCTCCACACCCTCTCCAGCATTTCTTGTTTGTAGATTTTTTGATGATGCCCATTCTAACTGGTGTGAGGTGATACCTCATTGTAGTTTTGATTTGCATTTCTCTAATAATTAGTGATGTTGAGCAGCTTTTCATGTGCCTCTTGGCCATCTGTATGACTTCTTTGGAGAAATGTCTATTTAGGTCTTCTGCCCATTTTTGGACTGGGTTGTTGGTTCTTTTAGTATTGAGCTGCATGAGCTGTTTATATATTTTGGAGATTAATCCTTTGTCCATTGATTCGTTTGCAAATATTTTTTTTCTTAATTTTTTTTTTTTTTTTTTTTTGCAGTATGCGGGCCTCTCACTGTTGTGGCCTCTCCTGTTGCGGAGCACAGGCTCCGGACGCGCAGGCTCAGTGGCCATGGCTCACGGGCCTAGCCGCTCCACAGAATGTGGGATCTTCCCAGACTGGGGCACAAACCCATGTCCCCTGCATCGCCAGGTGGACTCTCAACCACTGCGCCACCAGGGAAGCCCCGTTTGCAAATATTTTCTTCCATTCTGAGGGTTGTCTTTTCGTCTTGTTTGTAGTTTCCTTTGCTTTGCAAAAGCTTTTAAGTTCCATTAGGTCCCATTTGTTTATTTTTGTTTTTTTTTTTTTTTTTTTTTTTCTTTTTTGCAGTACGCGGGCCTCTCACTGTTGTGGTCTCTCCCGTTGCGGAGCACAGGCTCCGGACGTGCAGGCCCAGCGGCCATGGCTCACGGGCCTAGCCACTCCGCGGCATGTGGGATCTTCCCGGACTGGGGCACGAATCCGTGTGCCCTGCATCGGCAGGCGGACTCTCAACCACTGTGCCACCAGGGAAGCCCTATTTTTGTTTTTATTTCCATTACTCTTGAGGTGGATCAAAAGAGATCTTGCTGTGATTTATGTCAAAGAGTGTTCTTATGTTTTCCTTTAAGAGTTTTATAGTATCCAGTCTTACATTTAGGTCTCTAATCCATTTTGAGTTTATTTCTGTGTATGGTGTTAGGGAGTGTTCTAATTTCATTCTTTTACATGTAGCTGTCCAGTTTTCCCAGCACGACTTATTGAAGAGACTGTCTTTTCTCCATTGTATATCCTTACCTCCTTTATCATAGATTAGTTGACCATAGGTGTGTGGGTTTATCTCTGGGCTTTCTGTCCTGTTCCATTGATCTATATTTCTGTTTTCATGCCAGTACCATGTTGTTTTGATTGCTGTAACTTTGTAGTATAGTCCGAAGTCAAGGCGTCTGATTCCTCCAGCTCCGTTTTTTTCCTTCAAGACTGCTTTGGCTATTCGGGGTCTTTTGTGTCTCCATACAAATTTTAAGATTTTTTGTTCTAGTTCTGTAAAAAATGCCATTAGTAATTTGATAGGGATTGCATTGAATTTGTAGATTGCTTTGGGTAGTATAGTCATTTTTACAATATTGATTCGTCCAATCCAAGAACATGGTATATCTCTCCATCTGTTTGTATCATCTTTGATTTCTTTCATCAGTGTCTTATAGTTTTCTACATACAGGTCTTTTGTCTCCCTAGGTAGGTTTATTCCTAGGTATTTTATTCTTTTTGTTGCAGTGGTAAATGGGAGTGTTTCCTTAATTTCTCTTTCAGATTTTTCATCATTAGTGTATAGGAATTCAAGAGATTTCTGTACATTAATTTTGTATCCTGCAACTTTACCAAATTCATTGGTTAGCTCTAGTAGTTTTCTGGTGGCATGTTTAGGATTCTCTATGTATAGTATCATGTCATCTGCAAACAGTGACAGTTTTACTTCTTCTTTTGCAATTTGTATTCCTTTTATTTCTTTTTCTTCTCTGATTGCCGTGGCTAGGACTTCCACAACTATGTTGAATAATAGGGGTGAGAGTGGACATCCTTGTCTTGTTCCTGATCTTAGAAGAAATGCTTTCAGTTTTTCACCACTGAGAATGATGTTTGCTCTGGGTTTGTCCTGTATGCCCTTTATTATGTTGAGGTAAGTTCCCTCTATGCCCACTTTCTGGAGAGTTTTTATCATAAATGGGTGTTGAATTTTGTCAAAAGCTTTTTCTGCATCTACTGAGATGATGATATGGTTTTTCTTCTTCAGTTTGTTAATATGGTGTTTCACATTGATTGATTTGCATATATTGAAGAATCCTTGCATCCCTGAGATAAATCCCACTTGATCATGGTGTATGATCCTTTTAATGTGTTGTTGGATTCTGTTTGCTAGTATTTTGTTGAGGATTTTTGCATCTATATTCATCAGTGATATTGGTCTGTAATTTTCTTTTCTTGTAGTATCTTTGACTGGTTTTGGTATCAGGATGATGGGGGCCTCCCAGAATGAGTTTGGGAGTGTTCCTTCCTCTGCAGTTTTTTGCAAGAGTTTGAGAAGGATGGGTGTTAGCTCCTCTCTAAATGTTTGATAGAATTCACCTGTGAAGCCATCTGGTCCTGGACTTTTGTTTGTTGGAAGATTTTTAATCACAGTTTCAATTTCAGTGCTTGTGATTTGTCCATATTTTCTATTTCTTCCTGGTTCAGTCTTGGAAGGTTATACCTTTCTAAGAATTGTCCATTTCTTCCAGGTTGTCCATTTTATTGCCATAGAGTATTGCCATAGAGTTACTTGTAGTAGTCTCTTAGGATGCTTTGTATTTCTGTGGTGCCTGTTGTAACTTCTCCTTTTTCATTACTGATTTTATGGATTTGAGTCTTCTCCCTCTTTTCTTGATGACTCTGGCTAATGGTTTATCAATTTTGTTTATCTTCTCAAAGAACCAGGTTTAAGTTTTATTGATCTTTGCTATTTTCTTTGTTTCTATTCATTTATTTCTGCTCTGATCTTTATGATTTCTTTCCTTCTGCTAACTTTGGGTTTTGTTTGTTCTTCTTTCTCTAGTTCCCTTAGGTGTAATGTTAGATTGTTTATTTGAGATTTTTCTTGTTTCTTGAGGTAGGCTTGTATTGCTATAAACTTCCCTCTTAGAATTGCTTTTGCTGCATCCTATACATTTTGGATCATTGTGTTTTCATTGTCATTTGTCTCTAGGTATTTTTTGATATCCTCTTTGAGTTCTTCAGTGATCTCTTGGTTATTTAGTAACATATTGTTTAGCCTCCATGTGTTTGTGTTTGTTACAATTTTTTTCCCTGTAATTGATTTCTAATCTCCTAGCGTTGTGGTCAGAAAAGATGCTTGATATGATTTCAATTTTCTTAAGTTTACTGAGGCTTTATTTGTGACCCTAGATGTCATCTATCCTGGAGAATGTTTCATGGACACTTGAGAAGAAAGTGTAATCTGTTGTTTTTGGATAGAATGTCCTATAATTATCAATTAAATCTATCTGGTCTGTTGTGTCATTTAAAGCTTGTTTCCTCATTAATTTTCTGCTTGGATGATCTGTCCATTGGTGTAAGTGAGGTGTTAAGGTCCCCCACTATTATTGTGTTACTGTTGATGTCCTCTTTCATAGCTGTTAGCAGTTGCCTTATGTATTGGGGTGCTAATATGTTGGGTGCATATATATTTATAATGGTTACATCTTTTTCTTGGATCGATCCCTTGATCATTATGTAGTGTCCTTCCTTGTCTCTTGTAACATTCTTTATTTTAAAGTCTATTTTATCTGATATGAGTATTGCTACTCCAGCTTTCTTTAGATTTCCATTTTCATGGAATATCTTTTTCCATCCCCTCACTTTCTGTCTGTATGTGTCCCTAGGTCAGAAGTGGGTCTCTTGTAGACAGCATATATATGGATCTTGTTTTTGTATCCATTTAGCGAGCCTGTGTCTTTTGGTTGGAGCATTTAATCCATTCACATTTAAGGTAATTATTCATATGTATGCTCCTCTTACAATTTTCTTAATTGTTTTGGGTTTATTTATTTATTTATTTTTCCCAGTACGCGGGCCTCTCACTGTTGTGGGCTCTCCCGTTGTGGAGCACAGGCTCTGGACGCGCAGGCTCAGTGGCCATGGCTCACGGGCCCAGCTGCTCCGCGGCATGTGGGATCCTCCCGGACCGGGGCACGAACCCGTGTCCCCTGCATCGGCAGGCGGGCTCTCAACCACTGCGCCACCAGGGAAGCCCCTGGGTTCGTTTTTGTCGGTCCTTTTCTTTTGTGTTTCCCACTTAGAGAAATTCCTTTAGCATTTGCTGTAGAGCTGGTTTGGTGGTGCTGAATTCTCTTAGCTTTTACTTGTCTGTAAAGCTTTTGAGTTCTCCATCAAATCTGAATGAGATCTTTGCCAGGTAGAGTAATCTTGGTTGTAGATTCTTCCCTTTCATCACTTTAAATATGTCATGCCACTCCCTTCTGGCTTGTAGAATTTCTGCTGAGAAATCAGCTGTTAACCTTATGGGAGTTCCCTTGTATGTTATTTGTCGTCTTTCCTTTGCTGCTTTCAGTAATTTTTCTTTGTCTTTAATTTTTGCCAGTGTGATTACTGTGTGTCTCGGCGTGTTTCTCCTTGTGTTTATCCTGTATGGGACTCTCTGTGCTTGGGTGGCTATTTCCTTTCCCATCTTAGGGAAGTTTTCGACTATAATCTGTTCAAATATTTTCTTGGGTCCTTTCTCTGTCTCTTCTCCTTCTGGGACCCCTATAACGCGAATGTTGTTGCGTTTAATGTTGTCCCAGAGGTCTCTTAGTCTGTCTTCATTTCTTTTCATTCTTTTTTCTTTATTCTGTTCTGCAGCAGTGAATTCCACCATTCTGTCTTCCCGGTCACTTATCCATTCTTCTGCCTCACTTATTCTGCTGTTGTTTCCTTCTAGTGTATTTTTAATTTCAGTCATTGTATTGTTCACCTCTGTTTGTTCTTTAATTTGTCTAGGTCTTTGTTAAACATTTCTTGCATCTTCTCGGTCTTTGCCTCCATTCTTTTTGCGAGGTCCTGGATCATCTTTACTATCATTATTCTGAATTCTTTTTCTGGAAGGTTGCTTATCTGCACTTCATTTAGTTGTTTTTCTGGGGTTTTACCTTGCTCCTTCATATGGTACATAGCCCTCTGCCTTTTCATTTTGTCTGTCTTCCTGTGAATGTTAGCAATTTCTTGACAGAAAAATTGCCTTTTCTTATTATGGGAGTCCTAGGGGATTCATCTATTCACATCTTCAGTATTTATTGATTACTTAATCTTTATTGGTTACTCTTTTATATCCTCAGCAAAAGCAAATAAGGCCTCTGCTATCTTGAATCTTACATTCTAGTAAGAATAAATAGGCAAGAAACATATAAACTAAACACACACACACACACACACACACACACACACACACTGATTCATTAGTAATAAGTGCCACATGGAGAATTAAAACAGAGTGATGTGTTAGAGTGGTTGATCATGGAAGGCCTGTCTGAGGAGGTGCCATATACATCATGATGTAAATAACGTGATGGAGCTGCCTATGTGAAGATCAGGAGGAAGAACATTCCAGGCAAAGGCAGCAGCTGGTGCAAAGGCCCTGGGCCAGTGTGATTGGAGTAGAGAGATCAAAGGAAAGCCCAGAAGGAGATGAGAGTAAAGCAGTGGTCACAACTCATAATGGGATTTGGGACAGGTAAAGAGATTGGATTTTATTCTAAATGCAGTGGAGGCCTTGGAGAGTTTGAAGTCTTGGGTGACATGATCTGGTTTGTAATCTTAATAGTTCCTTGTGGTTACTTTGTGGAGAATGAAATGGAAAGTAGTGTGAGTGAAAGCTGGGAGACCAATGGGAAGGCTTCTGTTGTTGTTGAGATAAAAGATGATTGAGAGGAGTGAAGATGGAGCAAAGTGGAGGAGTTCAAGATACGTCTGGGAGGCACACTGGCAGAACTAACTGATGGATTGGATCTGGGGGGTGAGGGACAGAGAAGAAAAAAGGATGACTATGTGCTTTGGGCTCGAGCAACTCAGTCGATGGTTATGCTGTTGATCAAATAAGAGAGTAGCAGAACTGGTGGTGAAAATCAAGAGTTCTATCTTGGGTTTTTAAAAAAATTTATTTTATCGATATATAGTTGATTTACAATGTTGTATTAATTTCTGCTGTACAGCAAAATAATTCACTTATATATATATAATACACACACACACATTCTTTTCCATTATGGTTTATCACAGGATATTGAATATAGTTCCCTGTGCTATACAATGGAACTTTGTCGTTTATCCATTCTCTATATAATAGTTTGTATCTGCTAACCCCAAACTCTCAATCCTTCCCTCCCCCCACCCTTGGCAACCACAAGTCTGTTCTCTATGTCTGTTTTGTAGATAAGTTCATTTGTGTCATATTTTAGATTCCACCTATAAGTGATATCATTTGGTATTTGTCTTTCTCTTTCTGACTTCACTTAGTGTGCTAATCTCTAGGTCCATCCATGTTGCTGCATATGGCATTATTTCATTCTTTTTTATGGCTGACCGCTACATTCCATTGTATATATGTACCACATCTTTATCCATTCATCTGTTGATAGACATTTAGGTTGTTTCCATGTCTTGGCTATTGTGAATAGCGCTGCTGTGAATATAGGGGTGCACATATCTTTTTGAATTATAATTTTGTCTGGATATATGCCCAGGAGTGGGATTGCTGGATCATGTGGCAACTCTATTTTTAGTTTTTTTTTTGAGGAACTTCCATACTATTCTCCATAATGGCTGCACCAATTTACATTCCTACCAACAGTGTAAGAGGGTTCCCTTTTCTCCACACCCTCTCCAGTATTTGTTATTTGTAGACTTTTTAATGATGGCCATTCTGCTTTCTGCCTGTGGACGCCACCGAGTAAGCATCATTGATGTCTCCCCCCAGCTCCACTGCCATCATGTCTAAGTCAGAGTCTCCCAAAGAGCCCGAACAGCTGCGGAAGCTCTTCGTCGGAGGTTTGAGCTTTGAAACAAGTGATGAGAGCCTGAGGAGCCATTGTGAGCAGTCGGGAGTGTGCACAGACTGTGTGGTAATGAGGGATCCAAGCACCAGGCACTCCAGAGGCTTCCGGGTTGTCATGTATGCTACTCAAGGCCACACGAGGTGGATGGAAGAGTTGGGGAACCAAAGAGGGCCATCTCAAGAGAAGATTCTCAAAGACCTGGTGCCCACTTAACTGTGAAAAAGATTTTTGTTGGTGGCATTAAAGAAGACACTGAAGAACATCACCTAAGAGATTATTTTGAACAGTATGGAAGTGATTGAAATCATGACTGACCAAGGCAGTGGCAAAAAGAGAGGCTTTGCTTTCGTAACCTTTGATGACCATGACTCCATAGACAGGATTGTCAGTCAGAAATACCACACTGTGAATGGCCACAACTGTGAACAAAGGAAAGCCCCATCTCAGCAAGAGATGGCTAGTGCCTCATCCAGCCAAAGAGGTCGAAGTGGTTCTGGAAGCTTTGGTGGTGGTCGTGGAGGGGGTTTTTGTGGGAATGACAGCCTTGGTCATGGAGGAAACTTCAGTGGTCGAGCTGGCTTTGGTGGCAGCCGTGGTGGTGGTGGCTATGGTGGCAGTGGGGATGGCTGTAATGGATTTGGTAATGATGGGAGCAATTTTGGAGGTGGTGGAGGCTACAATGATTTTGGCATTTACAACAATCAATCTTCAGATTTTGAACCCATAAAAGGAGGAAACTTTGGAGGCAGAAGTGCTGGCCCCTATGGTGGTGGAGGTCAGTACTTTGCCAAACCATGAAACCAAGGTGGCTATGGCTGTTCCAGCAGCAGCAGGAGCTATGACAGTGGCAGGAGGTTTTGATTACCGCCAGGAAACAAAGCTTTGCAGGAGAGGAGAGCCAGGGAAGTGACAGGGAAGCTACAGGTTTGTGAACTCAGCCAAGCACAGTGGTGGCAGGGCCTAGCTGCTACAAAGAAGACATGTTTTAGACAGTACTCGTGTATGGGCAAAAAAACTCGAGGACTGTATTTGTGACTAATTGTATAACAGGTTATTTTAGTTTCTGTTCTGTGGAAAGTGTAAAGCATTCCAACAAAGGGTCTTAATGTAGATTTTTTTTTTTTTTGCGCCCATGCTGTTGATCGTTAAATGTAATAGTCTGATCATGGTGCTGAATAAATGTGTCTTTTAAAAAAAAAATGATGGCCATTCTGACTGGTGTGAGGTGATCCCTCATTGTTGTTTTGATTTGCATTTCCAAGAGTTCTATTTTGAATGCTAAGTTTGATATCATTAGACATTTGGATATAAGAGTCTCGGGTTCCAGAGAGAAGTCAGGACTGGAGATACAAATTTGGGCTTCATTGGAAATGATATTTAAAGCCATAGGGTGGGGTCCAGCTACCCGTCCTTAGCAAGATAAAATGTTTAGAGGTCAAGAGAAGAGGAAGAGCCAGCAAAGTTTAAAAAGGGATGGGCAGTGAAGTAGGAACACCCGGAGAGTGCTATCATGGAAATTAAGGGAAATGTTTTGACAAGGATAGAATATCACCTGTGTCAAACGCTGTTGTAAGATAAAGCTAGAAAAATGGCCAATGAATTGGGTGACCTTGAAGTCACTGGTGATCTTGAGAAGAGAGGTTTCAGTGAAACAGTGGAATGGAAGCCCCGGTGGAGAGAGGTGAGGAGAGACTGGGAGGAAGGAAGGAGAGACATTGACTAGAAACAGCTCTTTCAAGAAGTTTAGCTACTCACCTGGGAGTCGGGAAACCTGCATTCCAACCCTGTATCTGCTGCGTTGTACCTTCGTGATAATTGTTTATGTGCCTGTCTTAAATTCCATTAGAAGGGGCAAGAACTTTGACTTCGATTTTCCTAGTATTTGCAGAGTTCCTGGCACACAGTAGGCGCTGAATCATATTTGTTGAATGAATGGATCAATGGATTAAGGAATATCCTACTAGAGTAGAAACACTTTAGGCTCAAGACAGTGTCTGATTCATCTTCCTCAGGCTCATGTACACTAGTGGGAATGCAAAAATATCCCTGAATGAATAAATGAGTCTGGTAAATTTGGGAGTAGAGTAGGGGAGCTTGGTGTGGAAAGGTCAGGGATCGGGGCTGTTTAGACCAGGATTCCCGTAGGATTGGGGAAGGGCACAGAAAGCTCTGTTAAGACAGAAGCCAGGGGACAGGACACAGATTCTGTTTCTGTGACTCCTAACTGTGGCCTTGCGTAAGTCACTGTACCTTATTTCTAAACCTCGTTCCTCATGCATGGTAGAAATATCTCCATGAAGTTAACATAAGGAATAAATGAGATTATATACTTGAGGAGTTTAGCCAAGAGCCTGACTCATATAAAACAACCACTGATTGAGAGCATTGTTATTATTACTAATATTAATATTAATAATAGCTGTGCCAGGGAATTGAGTTCTACCAGCTAGTCAGGGCAGCTCTCTGGGACTGGAAAGTTGTTTGAATGGGAAGGTTCACTGATGCCCTTTCTGAGTCTTTTCTTCTTTCATCCTAAAAGGAAAAAGCATCAATAAATCAAGTTTGCCTTTAGGAAAAGTCTATATGGGGTCTTGATGAGGCTTCAGGGAATGCCAGCCTGCCTGCAAACCACCCTACCTGTCCAGTGATGCCAGAAATAGGGGCCAAGGTCAGTTCCATGATTTCCTTCAGATGCTGCTTGAGGCACGTCAGGGACTTGAGTTCATTCATGCTGAGGTGCGCTCAGTGGGTCAGTCGGGAAGGATAAATGACTGGTACCTTGTATAATGTTGTAGAGAATGGGGAGGGGAGGGTTTGTGGTGCACCGTCAC
The DNA here is from genome assembly GCF_964374135.1 of Grampus griseus. Taxonomy (NCBI): domain Eukaryota; kingdom Metazoa; phylum Chordata; class Mammalia; order Artiodactyla; family Delphinidae; genus Grampus; species Grampus griseus. Next base: position 51,142,411 of record NC_139010.1, on the reverse strand, counting down.
TCCTCAGATAACATCCTAGCTGTCTCCTGCGCTTGCCCTTTCCTCTGTGTACTTCGTATGTGTCACAGGAGGTATAGGGGCTGCTTCTGTTTTCCTGCATATACCATGTCCTCCTTTGCTTCCATGTCCCAGTACATTCTGTTTCCTCTGCCTAGAATGCCCTCCTCTTTTCTGCCTATTTCCCAAGCATTCTTCATGACGCAGCGAAAGTGTCATGGTCTCCAGGAGGCTGTCCCTGACACCTTGGTCTGGCTTAGGTGCTCCTCCCAGGCTCTCCCTGACCACTCTGAGCTTCCTTCTCTATTACCATCAGGCTGAAATGTAGTTGGTTATATTTCTCTGTCCCCCACAGATCAAGTGCTGAGGTTCGTGGGAACAGAGACATCTTATTCATCTCTGTTTGCTTCCAGCTTCTGTTGGTATGTGGAAAGTCTCAATAAATATTGGCTGGAGAAGTGAATGAATGAATGAATGAATGAATGAAACTGGCAACAATTGACTATTTAATTGTGTCTTGAGTATGAAACAGGAAGGGAAAATGAAAGAGGGACATAGAAGCTGCACCATTTATGACACAGTTCTGCTTCGGCGGGTCTTGTTTCCTTACTCCCTTGAGTGGGTACCTCATCATAGCTGCCAGAGCCTTTTTTCTATATCTTTGAAGGCACAGTTCTGCTTCTCATGGCTTATGAAGATGCTGTGGATTTCATTTCCAGGATGTCCTGTCACCAAGGTCTCCCTGTAAGGAGGGTCAGGATAATAGAGTTTTTACCTGCAGAGCGTATTATATGAGCGTCCCCAGCAGCCTTATTGGGTTAGCTTCCAAGCCCCAGGGGCAAGATTAGACACTGGAGACAGTATGATGGGATGCACTACAGCCACAGATATTTCAGATATACTTGTACAAAAAGAAATCACGTTTTGAATCTAACCTTGCCTCCAGAACCTCTCATTGCTCCATCTTTGGTGAGTCTGAGGCATTTTTCCATTTACGTGCTGGTTCCTGTCTTGATTCTTCTTCCAGGGAACAGCTCCTACCCTGGTAAATTCCTAGGAGACTGTTACATTCCCCTCAGATATCATTTGTGTGTAGCCTTGTGATACATTATAGAAATGGCTCCCAGCTCTTCCCATGTCTGTTGTGCCTTTCAAGTGTGACTTTATAACCCTTCCCATGTTGACTCTTGGCGTGGCCGTCTAACTTGCTTTGGCTGATGGGACTTTAGCAAACATGGTGTAGGCAGAGACTTGGAATTTGCCTTCTTTTGCTGGTTTTGGGAACCCTGTGACTGCTATCATGTGAGGAAGCCCAGGCTGGACAACGAGAGACCCAGGGCTTAGTCCTCCGACTTCCCTGGCTGCCAGTTACCACGCAGGTGAATGAAGCCATCCTAAACTACTCAGGCACCAGCAGGTCTACCACCTGACCACAGACATAAGAAAACCCACCCGAGATGGACTGACGTTGCCTGGCCCAGAACGGCCCCCCTAACCTGCCAATAGGGAGCTGAATAAATGGCTGGTGTTAAACCACATGGTTTTCGATTAGTTTTTACACAGCAAAGGCTAACCGACAGCAAGCCTTTAGTATTTTGACCCTCCTTTCCCCTGAATTTATGTTCCCATGTTGATTTGTTTGTGTTATAGCACAATGTCCATAATGTTCTCTGGATGACTGTTTATAAGTCTACCTTCGCAGCAGACCTTGGATACTCCAAAAGCAGCAGTGGTGTCCGCAGGGCTAATAGGATTTGCTCACCTAAGGCCTATCCCAGTGCCTGGACCAAGAACGCGCTCTGGAAATGTGGACGGGCCAGATGAGAATGTGCAGCTCAGTTGTGATGTCTTTGGGTCTTGGCTTCTGTGTCACCAACAGTCTCTTCACTTATTTCTTCCCCACTCCCCAGCTAGGAATCCAAAACCTGATGTTTGCTATACTCGTGACATTTTGTATTTTCACATTCTCTTTTATAGTTATGGTGGTCTTTTTCCCATCCTTATCCTATCTTTGTGTATCTATAGATAATAAAGTCCCCCAAGTTTTTTAAAAATAGGATTATATAGTCATAAAAGATGCTGCTGGAATAAATCCTTTTGATGGAATCCAAGTTTCCTTTTTCTAAATTATAGTTTTCAAATGGCATTACATGATGATTGATTTATATTTTCTTTGATTTTATTTTCAATGTGGAAGATTTATATTTTCAAAATGAACAGTTTTTACACTGAAAGCTATTAATTTCATCTTGTCTAAGGTGATAACTTCAAACAAATCCGTTTAATGTGTAGCTTCGGTAAAAATCTATGATTGATTGTTGGCATTTTGGGAACCCTAGAAAGTCAGTCATATGAAGGAGTCCTTCAGAGTCAGAATGAAGGAAGAGGAAGGTAACTCAGGTAATAGTCATTAACAACTCCCCAAGAAATTTTTGTTGGATAAATGCCCAGTGGAGGATTAAATGTTGCCTTGTATCAGTCAGACTCTGGGCTACATGCTGACCGTCTCTTCGAATCTTCCCAACAGCCCCATGCACTAGGTTCTATTATCACCATTTTACAAACGAGGAGAGGCTTAGAGAGTTTAATCAGGTTACCCAGAGTCAGAACCTGGAATCAAACTTGGGTGTATCTGATTTCAGCGCTGGCGTCTTAACTCTTATGCTTCACCGAGAAGTGGATAGAAAATATGGTCTATTCCTTTTAGGTCATGTATCCTCTTTTAAAGATAAAAATCAGATAACATATCTAGACCTTGGAGGTTCATCTAGGAGCATGATATCAGCACCTTGAAATATTCTGTACAGTGATAGCATAGGGACCGACCTTGGTGTGTATGTTGCTCCATACCCATTCCTAACTGCCCAGAAGTTCCAGGTTTGGCATGTCAGTGGTCAAATTAACAGACAAACAGAATCAGTGAGTGTTAAAACTGGAAGGGACCTGTGCTAGTTCCCATCTCCAGGTCTTACTCTCTACCCTTCTCCACTCTGTTCTCTTCCCTGGGAAACTGATATGTTCTTTGGCTTCTTGTTGAGTTCAGCCAATGGCAAGTCCAGGGAAGGATATCAAAGGGAGATCCAGCCCTTCCTGCAAGGTGATCACCTTGCACTGACTGTGCCCCTTGATGGGAAGTCACTGCTCCTCTCAAGGTGGCCCTTGCTACATGACTCCTTCCTTTTGGGTCCTGTAACTGCCTCCTTCCCTCCTGCCTTTGGACCTGGGATGGTGATTATTCTTCTGTGGCTGCCCTGTCCTTTGTAGTTTCCCTACCTCCTGCCCATACCTCCGTAAATAGTCACCTTGAATTATCCTAATTTGAGTCTATTTCTTGCTGAGACCCTGACTGATAGAGAATTCTAGAGCTTATGTAGTCCAACCTTTACATTCTATAAAGAGAAAACTGAAGCACAGAGAAAGTAAGTACCTGTTGAAACAACTAAGTGGCAGAACCAGAACTTGGAAGGCACACTGGACTGACTTGTCCAGTGACTCCAGTGACAGAAGACAGTGACTGGCACAACATAAGTTGAGGAAGTTGTTCATTTATTTCCCTTTTTTGTAGAGCAACTTTTCTGGGTCACATCTTCCTGTGATGACTTTGGGCCATGTCATTGCTCAACTGCACTTGGGCAACTTCTCAGCTATGACTTTTGCCTTACCTTGGGTGCTCTAGAATAAAAAAATTCATGAATAGTCTTCTGTGTTTATCTGGTTACAAATTGAAAAGCAGTGTAGGCGGGTGGTTTGTGTGCGATTGTAATTAATGTCTTTCAGGGTAAATGCTTTTTGTTCTTTAGGAAAGGCAGGATTTTCATCAGCTTAATAACATCCACAAACCAATATGGCAGTGAATCAGGTTCTTACCATCAAGGGAAGAATATCATTACACTGTTTATTGATACCAATTATTGAACTGTATTCAAGTTGTAATTACTGAAACTTGGCTTTTGTCAATGCACTAGCACAAGATAAATAGTCAATAAATAAAAGTCTGTTGAATTATTGAATGAATGAATATTCTTATTGTTTAGTGGGAGATGGTTTAAAGTTAGCAGTAGCACCTAATCTGTCTAGAGCAGGGCTTCATTCTTTGACCTCTCAGGTGTTCTCTGTTGGCTATTGAAATCTGATAAATTAATTAAAATTTTATTGACGCCCTTTTTTTTCTTGTTCCTTTTCCATACCTGTGTTGATATAGAAAGAGCACTGCTTTCAGAATGGAAAGGCCCTGCTTTTTGTTCTCATTCTGTGACTTCCTTAGTAACTGTAAGGTATCATTTCACTCTCCCCGTTGTGAAGTTGGGTTGGTAATACCTTTCTCTTAGGGTATTTTGGTGGTAAAAATAAAAATGTATATGCAAGAGTGCTTTTCTTGTAAGTTGTGGAGATTGTTGCTTTTACTGTAGTATTAGGGTGTTACAGCTGTCCTTTGAAACAACAGACTTGGCAGGACTGTGGGGTCTGTGTTGATGTTTTAATCGTTGTGTGTACTAGTTCAGATGCTTGGGATCCTCTCCCGGTATCTGTAAAAGTCACTTGTAGTTCTCATGATTCTAAAGAAATAACTCAAGAAAATGATCAGAAACCACATTTCCTATTGTGGATATTCCCCTTTTGTGGGTTGGGTCGTTCTAAGAGCCTCCAAGTCCTTGCTCCAAATAATAATGGTCTGAATTCATGTTCAATTCCTCTTCTCATCAACTCTTTCCCCCGCAACATCTCTTTCAATGTGTTGGGGTCCTTCCTTCCCTCTTTGCCCACACCCTCCAATAACAAAAACAAAACCTAAAAGCCGGTACTCTCTCTTTTTTTTTTTTTTTTGCGGTACGCGGGCCTCTCACTGTTGTGGCCTCTCCCATTGCGGAGCACAGGCTCCGGACGCGCAGGCTCAGCGGCCATGGCTCACGGGCCCAGCTGCTCCGCGGCATGTGGGGTCCTTCCGGACCGGAGCACAAACCCGCGTCCTCTGCATCGGCAGGCGGACTCTCAACCACTGCGCCACCAGGGAAGCCCAAGCCGTTACTCTCTTAATCTGCCTGGGAACAACTTAAAAGATCTGTATTATTTTATTATGTGGAACAATTTGTTTCCTTTCAGCCCCTTTCTCTCTCATCAGATTAGCCTAGAACCTTCCCTTTCACGACCTAGAATGACTTTTTCCCCCAGAGGTGAATTCTTCACTTTCTTAGAACACAGAAGCAGCTGGAGTAAATGTTTCCCCCTTTTTCAAAATAGGAGATTTTCCTTCCTGATAAATATAGATGTAGTTATGATTAATAAAATGCAAATTTACTTAAGAGCATTTAAGCTATCATAGCTTTTCGTCATTCTGTATTTTTTCAGACAACCGATACTAAAAGTACAATTACTACTAAGTGTGGGCTTGAAAAATGTTTTGACATTTAAAAGGGGTCCTCATTTTTGAAGGAGGATAGGAATCCCTGGGATATACCTTTTAGGTTGTGAGATACTGCCTGCACTCTATTCCTCCCCAGAACTAGTGGGAAGCTAGCTGGTGCCAGTATAAGTGAGGTTCTTTGAGCAGGATCTAGGATGGAACTGAGGGGTTTTGTTTCAGGTTCATACAGTGAAGAATAAGGCTGAACTAAAGCTAGTGTCCAGGACAAAAGTGAGCTTGGGAACTACGAGGACAGTTCGAAGCAGGTACGCCACAAAAGTAGAAACCATATATCAGGTTAAGCCTTCATGGGGCAATTTGGGGTTGTGACTCCAAATTACCCACAAATCATTGGCTGTTTGGGAGAAGTTATGGCGGAATGGGGTATGCTGTTCAAAGACAATGTCCCAAGCCCAGCAGATCCCTCTTGACTTGGTTCCCAGCCCTAGACATGTCTGCTTGCCATAGTGGATAAAGAAGCAGTATTTGTGAAAAGGAAGTAGGAGAGATTTTCTGGGAGGGAGTGCAATGAACACGTATTTCCATAGTGGTTTTTATTTCATCTTTTCATTGTTGTTTAACAGCTTTAGTGAGGATAATTTACATACCATAAAATTTACGTGTAAAGTACACAGATCAGTGATTTTGAGTGAATTTATGGAGTTGTGTATATATCACCTCGATCCAGTTCTGGAAAATTTTCAGTACATCCCCCAATTCCCTGTGCCCTTATTTCCCATTTCCCATTCCTAGGCAACCAGTCTTCTGCTTTCAGTATCCATAGATTTGCCATTTTTTTTGAAATTTCATGTAAATAGAATCATACAATATGTGGTCTTTTGTGTCTTGCTTCTTTCAGTTGGCATAATATTTTTGAGGTTCATCCATACTGTAGTATGTATCAGTAGATCATTCCTTTTATACACACACACACACACACACACACACACATATATTTGCAGAATAGTATTCTGTTGAATGGATATACCGTGTTTTGTTTATCTACTCAACAACTGAAGGACATCTGAAATGTTTCTACTTTTTTGGCTGTTATGAACAGTTCTAAGTCCTCGTGTGGATATTGTTTTTATTTTTCTTGGGCAGATAACTATGAGTGGAATTACTAGTAAGAATATGTTTAACTTTCTAAGAAACTATCGAACTATTTTCCAAATTGGTTGTACATTCCCAAAAGCGATGTATGGGAGTCCAGTTTCTTTATGTTCACACGTCTTTTTTGCTTATAGCCACTTTAGTGGGTGTATAGTGGAATTTAGTTGTCATTAAATTTGCATTTTCCTATCCATTCCTGATTTTGAGCAATTTATTAGCCAATCGTGTATTTTCTTTGGTGAGATGTCTATTCAAAACTCCACCCCCCTTTTTAGTTGAATTGTTTGTGGGTTTTTTTTTGTTTTTGTTTTTTTTGGTACGTGGGCCTGTGACTGCTGTGGCTTCTCCCGTTGCAAAGCACAGGCTCCAGACGCGCAGGCTCAGCAGCCATGGCTCACGGGCCCAGCCGCTCTGCGGCATGTGAGATCCTCCTGGACCGGGGCACGAACCCGCGTCCCCTGCATCAGCAGGTGGACTCTCAACCACTGTGCCACTAGGGAAGCCCTGTTTGTGGTTTTATTATTGAATTGTAGGAGTTCTTTATATATTCTGGACACAAGTCCTTTATCAAATATATGATTTGCAGATATTTTCTTTCATCCATATATTTTCTTGGTAGTATGTGAATTATTTTATTCATTTATTGTTGGCAAATATTGATTATCACTTACTGTGGAATGGATTCTGTTCAACACTTTGGGAATAGAGAGCAAACAAACCAGACCAAATCCTCGTTCTCACAGAACCTTGGATCTAGTGGAGGGACTCAAACAACACATAAACTAAAAAGTGTAATAGTGAGTAATTTGTGCTTTGCAGCAAATTAAAACATGGTGAGGTGAGTAGAGAAGTGCCTTTTTAGAGTGAGTGGGTCTGGGACACATTTTCTCCAGTACTTGGACATTTGAACAAAGACCTGAATAAAATTAGGCTGTAAACTGCATGGCTGTCTATGCAAAGGGTCCCACTCATAATCTTTACAAATCATGACTCTAAATTTCATTGCTCTGGGACAAAGTCCTAGGTCATGAACACCAGGGATGATATTCAAGATATTTAACTATGACCACTGACCAATTACAGTGGATGTGGGTATTAGGGCTGGATGATGGAGATAGTGGGGGCCACTCAGAGAGCGTGGGGCAGTAGCTGTTTGCCAGCTAGAATGGAAGTATTATATTAACAAATGGTACAGTCATACCAGTGTATATACCTGGTATGAGATCAGACTTACACCAGACATTGTCATGCAATTTGAGGGAAAGAGGAGTTGAGTCAGGGGAGGGTCTCAAAGTATCAGTGTGGAAGCACCAAGAAGAAACCAACCCGGAGTCTGGCCGGTGGACAGGGGACTTTTAGGGGTCCTGATCCAACGCAGACAGGCATGGAGGCTCAGCACGGCTCGAGGTCTTTCTCTAGAGTATTAACTCACAACCTGGGCTCCTATGAGAATCATCTGGAGAGCTTTTAAAAAGTGTCTGCACCTGGGTCCCAATCCAGGCCAGTCAAATCAGAATATCTGCAGGCAGGGCTTAGGCAGCAAGCGTTTTAAAAGCGCCCAGATGATTCTAATGGTGTCTACATTGAGAAGCCCTAGGGAGAACCCATTTTGCTTTGAGCAGGATTGCATCCAGTCCTGAAGGAGATAAGTAAAATGAAGATACTGTGGAGCATCTGCAAACATGCCTTCTTGTGTTGCTTGAGGAAAAGCAGAGAGAAGCAGCAGCAGCAACTCCCGTTTTTTGAGCACTCGTTAAAGCACATGACTTCATGTAATCCACTAATTATTATCCTGGTAGACTTTGTTCCCTTTATACACGTGAGCAAACTGAGGCTCAGAATCACATGATTACATGTGTGATTACTCAAGATCACACAGTTCATAAGGGGAAGAAGTCCTCCTTTTCAGAGGATGAGCGTTCTTCATGTGACAGTCCTGGAAACCTTCAGTTTCTTATTGCAAACAGAATTGCAAAACCTGAAGTTTGGAAAAGAGGCTTCCATGTTCCCACAACGTATGGCCCAAGAGAACAACGTTAAAAGCCATACTTTGGGGCTTCCCTGGTGGCGCAGTGGTTGAGATGCCGCCTGCCAATACAGGGGACACGGGTTCGTGCCCCGGTCCGGGAAGATCCCACATGCCGCGGAGCGGCTGGGCCCGTGAGCCATGGCCGCTGAGCCTGCGTGTCTGGAGCCTGTGCTCCACAACAGGAGAGGCCACAACAGTGAGGGGCCCACGTACCACAAAAAAAAAAAAAAAAAGTCATACTTTGTATTCTTAGCATATTTTTTTCCATTTTGATTATTGTTATTTTTGGTGTAGTTCTAACAAGATTGCTTATCTGGTTTCCCAGTTGTCAGATTAGAGGCAGAAAATCAGAAAATGGAGAGGAGTTCATCAAGGCAGGAGCATTAAAATGGCACTAAGTTAGAGGCAGAACTTCAGAGTGAAGGAGGAAACAGCTTCCTCCTCTGAGATGAGTGCATTGAACTGGTTAATCTCTGAGTTCCCTTCCAGCTCTAAAATTCAATGTATTTAAGATAAAATTTATAAAAAGCTGCCAAAAACACATACAAGAATGAGAAAAACCTAGAAATCTGGACCCAGTCTGGAGGAAATAACCCTAGAGAAACCAATAGCTCTTGAGAGCATGTGAGAGCTGTGTCACAGGCAGCAGAATACTTGATTCTTTGGATGATGGCACTGAGTCATCAGGAAAGCATTAGATTTTGTTCTGCATATGCTGTTTCAGGATGCAAATAAAGCACATTACTTTTGAAAGATTTAATTCAAAAATGCTTATCAAAATGTTTGCTGCCCAAACGTGTACTGTTTGAACAAGCCGCTCAGAGGGACATCTTCCTTGATATATTTTCCGTGGTTTTATGGGGGTTTTGTTCCTCAGTGGAATAATTCAGATAGTTACGACAATATCTTGCATCTACTGGTTTATACTAATTCAAAGTATTTTTCCATCCTAGATTCTAGTTGGTACTTTGACAAGATTTCTAGTTCTTCTTATGGTGTGTGCTTGGTACGAAGCATTCTTGCAGTGCTTCTCACATGGCTTTATGGTGAGCTGACTATGAGTCTGTTAGACTCACGGCTACTTGAGAGCAAGGACTGGGTCTTCTTCATTTTAGTTTCCTTTGAATATCGATAAATGTGTGTTAGATCAGCGAATCAGCAAATGAATGACCTGCAAAAGGATAAAGTTCCTCAGTGGCCCTGCCCCTAAATCCTGTAGATTTGTCTTTCACAAGGCAGTATCTCTTGTTTACCTTTCTTTCATGCCCATCACCCCTCCCCTGTTTTTTTTTTACTGCACTCCAAAACAACCACTGAAAAATAAATCCCCACGTGCTGGTTGTAGAAAGTTTAGAAAATACATAAATGAATACACGTGAAAAGGAAAAAAAAATCACCAGGAGTCCTGTTATCCAGAAATAACCATCACTGACCATTAGGGGGTATCCTTCCAGTCTTTTTTCCTAGACATTTCTTATATAACCCAGGTGTCAGCTGCCACTCAGCCTCGTCTCTGAGCTTCCCCAGAAGAATCCACTTGCACAGAAGTATTTATAAGCCATTTCTAATGTATTGTAAATTTTCTTTGGCAATGGAGTTTTTGTTTTCCTTTTAATCCTCCTCTCTCTTTTGTGGGCTCCCATCTTACTAGATCCTGCCTTCTTCCACCTACCTCTTTCCTAGACTTCTACTATCTTATGGAAGATACTATTTTATTTTTCATTATTCAGAGAACTTTTAAGCTTTGCGCTCGTACCATCAGTTTACGTAGTAAATTGTGGTAGTGGAGTTGGTTGAGGGAGGTGATAATTTTTTTTCTCTTACATATCAATGTCTTTCGAAAGTGGGTTCATGCTTATTTTTCTCCCCCCATTTAAAAAACTGTGGTAGGGTACAAATAAAATTTACAATCTTGACCATTATTAACTGTACACTTCTCTTCATCTTGCAAAACTGAAATTCTGTACCCATTAAATAACTCTCCATTCTTCTCTCTCCTCAGCCCCTGGCAACCACCATTCTATTTTCTGTCTATGAATTTGACAACTGCAGGTACCACATCTGTGTGGAAATCAGACAGCATTTGTCTTTTTGGGAATGTTTTATCTGTCTCAGCATTATGTCCTCAAGGTACATCCATGTTGTAACGTGTCGGAATAACCTTCCTCTTTAAGGCTGGATAATATTTCATTGTATGGATATATCACATCTTGATGATGCATTCCTCTGTTGATGGACACTTGGGTTGCTTCCACCTTTTGGCTATTGTGAATAATACTGCTTTGAACATGGGTATACACATGTCTCTTCAAGACCCTGCTTTCTGTTCTTTTGGGTGTATAACCAGAAGTGAAATTGCTGGATTATATGCTAATTCTATTTTTAAATTTTTGAGGAACCACCATACTATTTTCCACAGCAGCTGCACCATTTTAAATTCTCACTGTACATAGAATTTTATCTCTTGCTGTTTTCATTTAAAATTATTTTGGGTGCAGTTACCCCACAATTAAGTCATTTTTCAAAAGTATGTCTTTTGGAGACTGCATAATTGTGTACCATAATATATGTAGTTATTTCCCTATTTATTGATATATTCAGGTTATTTCTGGGTTTTGACTGTTATTAAAGAGTATGATGAAAATACTTGTTGGTGTCTTCCCGCCACCGCTGCCGCCACTGTCACTGCCGCTGCTACCGCTGCTGCTGCTGAGGCTGAGGAGTTTGCCGAAGCCCTGGCCTCAGAATCAGCCCAGTCTTACCGCCCGCGCTACAGGCACCAGCTCCGGGAGCACTGACCACTCTGACCGGTGCAGAAGCAGGAGCTGCCTCAGCCTGTGGAGCAGCGGGGATGGCGCCGGCTCCCCTTGCCCTCCCTAACCACTTCCTTTCATTGTCTCAGTCATGGGGAATGCGGCGACCGCCAAGAAAGGCAGCAAGGTGGAGAGCGTTTGCTTTAGACAAGTGTTTTAATACCTCCAAGCTGTACTATAAAACTGAGAAGGATGAATTTGATAAAGAGGCTGTGGTCTTTTCCAGCTTTATAATTCAATGATTCCCATACACTTATTAAAAGAAAGAAGGTATATTTAAAAAGTAACAAGACTTGGGAATAAATTATAGAAGGCTCTCACAAAATTATGTGGGTAGAGAAGTGGCAAGTGAGCCTCAGTGTGAGCAAATACAAGAAAACGTATTTAGGGGAAATTATTGATCTGTACTTAAAGAATGATAGCCTCTGATCCACCAAAGGGCAGACAGCAGAAGCAAGAAGAACTACAGTCCTGTAGCCTGTGGAACAAAAACCACATTCACAGAAAGACAGAGAAAATGAAAAGGCAGAGGACCATGTACCAGATGAAGGAACATGATAAAACCCCAGAAAAGTAACTAAATGAAGTGGAGATAGGCAACCTTCCAGAAAAAGAATTCAGAATAATGATAGTAGAGATGATCCAGGACCTCGCAAAAAGAATGGAGGCAAAGATTGAGAAGACGCAAGAAATGTTTAACAAAGACCTAGAAGAACTAAAGAACAAACAAACAGAGATAAACAATACAGTAACTGAAATGAGAAATACACTAGAAGGAATCAATAGCAGAATAACTAAGGCAGAAGAACTGATAAATGACCTGGAAGACAGAATGGTGGATTTCACTGCTGCAGAACAGAATAAAGAAAAAAACAATGAAAAGAAATGAAGACAGTGTAAGAGAATTCTGGGGCAACATTAAACTCAACAACATTCACATTATAGGGGTCCCAGAAGGAGAAGAGAGAGAAAAAGGACCCAAGAAGATATTTGAAGACATTATAGTTGAAAACTTCTCTAACATGGGAAAGGAAATAGCCACCCAAGTTCAGGAATTGCAGAGAGTCCCAGGCAGGATAAACCCAAGGAGAAACACACCAAGACACATAGTAATCAAACTGAAAAAAATTAAAGACAAAGAAAAATTATTAAAAGCAACAAGGGAAAAATGACAAATAACATTCAAGGGAATTCCCATATGGTTAACAGCTGATTTCTCAGCAGAAACTCTACAAGCCAGAAGGGAGTGGCATGATATATTTAAAGTGATAAAGGGAAGAACCTACAACCAAGATTACTCTACCTGGCAAGGATCTCATTCAGATTTGATGGAAAAATCAAAAGCTTTACAGACAAGCAAAAGCTAAAAGAATTCAGCACCACCAAAACAGTTCTACAACAAATGCTAAAGGAACTTCTCTAAGTGGGAAACACAAGAGAAGAAAATGACCTACAAAAACAAACCTCAAAAAATTAAGAAAATGGTAATAGGAACTTACATATTGATAATTACATGTGAATGTAATTGATAATCACATGTGAATGGATTAAATGCTCCAACCAAAAGACACAGACTTGCTGAATGGATACAAAAACAAGATCCATATATATGCTGTCTACAAGAGACCCACTTCAGGCCTAGGGACACATACAGACTGAAAGTAAGGGGATGGAAAAAGATATTCCATGCAAAAGGATATCAAAAGAAAGCTGGAGTAGCTATACTCATATCAGATAAAATAGACTTTAAAATAAAGAATGTAACAAAAGACAAGGAAGGACACTACATAATGATCAAGGGATCGATCCAAGAAAAAGATATAATAATTTTAAATTTTTATGCACCCAACATATGAGCACCTCGATACATAAGGCAAATGCTAAAAACCATGAAAGGGGAAATCAACAGTAACACAATAATAGTAGGGGACTTTAACACCCCACTTACACCAAGGGAAAGATCATCCAAACAGAAAATAAATAAGGAAACACAAGCTTTAAATGACACAACAGACCAGATAGATTTAATTGATATTTATAGGACATTCCATCCGAAAACAGCAGATTACACTTTCTTCTCAAGTGCACCCAGAACATTCTCCAGGGTAGATTACGTCTTGGGTCACAAATCAAGCCTCAGTAAATTTAAGAAAATTGAAATCATATCAAGCATCTTTTCTGACCACAACACTATGAGATTATAAATAAATTACAGGGAAAAAACCCGTAAAAAGCACAAACACATGGAGGCTAAACAGTATGTTACTAAATAACCAAGAGATCACTGAAGAAATCAAAGGGGAAATCAAAAAATACCTAGAGACAAATGGCAACAAAAACATGACAATCCAAAACCTATGGGATGCAGCAAAAGCCGTTCTACGATGGAAGTTTATAGCAATGCAATCCTACCTCAGGAAACAAGAAAAACCTCAAATAAACAATCTGACCTTACACCTAAAGGAACTAGAGAAAGAAGAACAAACAAAACCCAAAGTTTGCAGAAGGAAAGAAACCATAAAGCTCAGAGCAGAAATAAATGAAATAGAAACAAAGAAAACAATAGCAAAGATCAATAAAACTAAAAGGTGGTTCTTTGAGAAGATAAATGAAATTGATAAACCTTCAGCCAAACTATCAAGAAAAGAGGGGAGAGGACTCAAATCAATAAAATTAGAAATGAGAAAGGAGAAGTTACAATGGACATGGAAGAAATACAAAGCATCCTAAGAGACTACTACAAGCAACTCTATGCCAATAAAATGGACAACCTGGAAGAAATGGACAATTCTTAGAAAGGTATAACCTTCCAAAACTGAACCAGGAAGAAATAGAAAATATAAACAGACCAATCACAATCCCTGAAATTGATTAAAACTGTACCAACAAACAAAAGTCCAGGACCAGATGGCTTCCCAGGTGAATTCTATCAAACATTTAGAGAGGAGCTAACACCCATCCTTCTCAAACTCTTCCAAAAAACTGCAGAGGAAGGAACACTCCCAAACTCATTCTGTGAGGCCACCATCACCCTGATACCAAAACCAGACAAAGATACTACAAAAAAAAAAATTACAGACCAATATCACTGATGAATATAGATGCAAAAATCCTCAACAAAATACTACCAAACAGAATCCAACAACACATTAAAAGGATCATATACCATGATCAAGTGGGATTTATCCCAGGGCTGCAAAGATTCTTCAATATATGCAAATCAATCAATGTGATAAACCACATTAATAAATTGAAGAATAAAAGCCATATCATCTCAATAGATGCAGAAAAAGCTTTTGACAAAATTCAACACCCATTTATGATAAAAACTCTCCAGAAAGTGGGCATAGAGGGAACTTACCTCAACATAATAAAGGCCATATATGAGAAACCCAAAGCAAACATCAAACTCAATGGTGAAAAACCTAAAACATTTCTTCTAAGATCAGGAACAAGACAAGGATGTCCACTCTCACCCCTGTTATTCAACATAGTTTTGGAAGTCCTAGCCATGGCATTCAGAGAAGAAAAAGAAATAAAAGGAATACAAATTGGAAAAGAAGAAGTAAAACTGTCACTGTTTGCAGATGACGTGATACTAAACATAGAGAAGCCTAAAGATGCCACCAGAAAACTACTAGAGCTAACCAATGAATTTGGTAAAGTTGCAGGATACAAAATTAATGCACAGAAATCTCTTGCATTCCTATACACTAACAATGAAAGATCAGAAAGAGAAATGAAGGAAATAATCCCAATCACCATTGCAACAAAAAGAATAAAATACTTAGGAATAAACCTATCTATGGAGGTAAAGGACCTGTACTCAGAATATATGACACTGATGAAAGAAATCAAAGATGATACAAACAGATGGAGAGATATACCATGTTCTTGGATTGGAAGAATCAATATTGTGAAAATGACTATACTACCCAAAGCAATCTGCAGATTCAATGCAATCCCTATCCAATTACCAATGGCATATTTTGCAGAACTAGAACAAAAAAATCTTAAAATTTGTATGAAGACAAAATAGACCCTGAATAGCCAAAGCAATCTTGATGGAAAAAAACGGAGCTGGAGGAATCAGGCTCCCTGACTTCAGACTATACTACAAAGCTACAGTAATCAAGACAGCATGGTACTGGCACAGAAAGAGAAATATAGATCAATGGAACAGGATAGAAAGCCCAGAGATAAACCCACACACCTATGGTCAACTAATCTATGACAAACGAGGCAAGGTTATACAAAGGAGAAAAGACAGTCTCTTCAGTAAGTCGTGTTGGGAAAACTGGACAGCTACATGTAAAAGAATGAAATTAGAACACTCCCTAACACCATACACAAAAATAAACTCAAAATGGATTAAAGACCTAAATGTAAAAATGGATGCTATAAAACTCTTAGAGGAAAACATAGGAAGAACACCCATTGACATAAATCACAGCAAGATCTTTTTTGATCCACCTCCTAGAGTAATGGAAGTAAAAAAAGTGAACAAATGGGATCTAATGAAACTTAAAATCTTTTGCACAGCAAAGGAATCTACAAACAAGATGAAAAGACCACCCCCAGAATGGCAGAAAATATTTGCAAATGAATCAACAGACAAAGGATTAATCTCCAAAATATATAAATAGCTCATGCAGCTCAATATTAAAAAAACAAACACAAACAACCCAATGAAAAAATGGGCAGAAGACCTAAATAGACATTTCTCCAAAGAAGACATACAGATGGCCAAGAGGCACATGAAAAGCTGCTCAGCATCACTAATTATTAGAGAAATGCAAATCAAAACTACAATGAGGTATTACCTCACACCTGTTAGAATGGGCATCACAGAAAGTCTACAAACAACAAATGCTGGTGAGGGTGTGGAGAAAAGGGAACCCTCTTGCACTGTAGATGGGAATGTAAATTGATACAGCCACTATGGAGAACAGTATGGAGGTTGCTTAAAAAACTAAAAATAGAATTACCGTATGACCCAGCAATCCCACTACTGGGCATATACCCAGAGAAAGCCATAATTCAAAAAGACACATGCATCCCAACGTTCACTGCAGCACTATTTACAATAGCCAGGTCATGGAAGCAATCTAAATGCCTATTGATAGATGAATGGATAAAGAAGGTGAGGTATATATATATAATGGAAAGTTACTCAGCCATGAAAAGGAACGAAATTGGGTCATTTGTAGAGACATGGATGGACCTAGAAACTGTCATACGGAGTGAAGTAAGTCAGAAAGAGAAAAACAAATATCGTATATTAACGCATATATGTGGAATCTAGAAAAATGGTACAGATGAACCAGTTTGCAAGGCAGAAATAGAGACACAGATGTAGAGAACAAATGGATGGACACTAAGTGGGGAAAGCGGGGGTGGTGATGGTGGTGATGGTGGGATGAATTGGGAGATTGGGATTGACATATGTGCACTAACATGTATAACATAGATAACTACTAAGAACCTGCTCTATAAAAAAATAAAATAAAATTCGAAAATACTTGTTTGCTGCTATGATTATTTTCTCAGGGTAATCTCCTGTAAGTAGAAATTATAGGAGTTTGTTATTTTTAATACTTACTGTATATATTGCCACGTTCTTTGGAAAGATAATACCAGTTTAGTTTCCACCACCAAGAGTATGTGAGAGTATGTTTCATTGAATTCTTGTCAACACTTGGTAGTATCATTTAAAAAAAATTGTTTTTTAAACTTCGACAATTTAAGAAACAAACATGGCATTCTATTTTATTTTGTCGTTTTGATTAGAGATGTCCACCTTTTATCATATCTTATCTGGCCTTCTATTTCTTCTTTTGTGAATTGTCTTTGCCTGTGTGTTCATCTTCATTTTACTGATTTGGAAATAACTTTTATTTCTGATTATAAAAATACTGTGTTCATTGTAGAAAATTTGGGGTATACAAAATATATAAAGGAAGTAAAATTTTACTTTTACGACTTAGAGATAAATACCATTAAAATGGTGAATATTCAAGGAATCTTTTTTCTTTGTATCTCAGTATCTATACTAATTAAAAATTAAGTCATAAGAACTCTCTATATTTGGAGGCTAATCCCTTTTTTGTCATATATTTTGCAGATATATTTTTCTGATTTATTGTTTGCTTTTTATTTTTGTGTAGTTTTTTTTTTTTTTTTTTTTTGCGGTACGCGGGCCTCTCACTGTTGTGGCCTCTCTCATTGCAGAGCACAGGCTCCAGACGTGCAGGCTCAGCGGCCATGGCTCACAGGCTCAGCCGCACCGTGGCATGTGGGATATTCCCGGACCGGGGCACGAACCCGTGTCCCCTGCATCGGCAGGCGGACTCTCAACCACTGCACCACCAGGGAAGCCCTGTGTAGTATTTTTAATACAGTCAAAACTATCTTGTTTTATTTCTTAGATTGCATTTTTGCTTAGGATGTCTTTATCCTTTGATAATTTAAATATTTGTGAATTATTTTAGCTATTTTGTGGATTTTTTTTTTTACAGTCAGTTCTTTCATTATTTTCGTTGTTGTAGTAAGGTTTAATACATACTGAGGTCTGTTTCTGGGCTATTATCCTACCTGATTAATTATCAATTCTTATACCACTATCTTGCTGTTTTAATTTTTTATTATCTGATAAGACCATTTATTTCCTTTCCAAAATTTCTTGGCTAAGATCATCTAGGTATTCTTCTAGATGAGCTTTAGAATTACTTGACTCATTTTGAGAAAACAAATATCCTATTATATTTCGAAGATACAATTTCTTTATAAACTTCTACTTTTTAATGACTAATATCTTGCCTGATCATTTTGGGATTATTAATTATGCTTTTAAAAATTATACTTATTTTAAAGTCTCTCCCTGTTTGTTCCAATAATTCTTCCTCTGGTGTTAGGTCTTGTTGAGTTTGGTGATTTTGGTTGTCCCCAAATGTTTTGGAGTTCTTGGTTGTGGACTCATCTTGCCTGTCTGCTAATGGTGTCTCTTTCACTGAAGCAGCCTAGTAATGATAAGGGAGGGAGGATGCATTTCCAGTGGGCTGTTCTACTGGTCAGTGTTTGGGGCACAGGGGTGAGTGGGCAGTGACAGGTTTTGCCTGTCTGTTCCTACTGTGATAACTATCTCCACTCAGATCACACTATTGGTTGCCCTGGATCCCTCTCCTATATCCATTCTACTTCTTAGCTTAGAACACCCCCAGAAGCTCTACCACATTGTTCAGCAGTCATTTTCTCTGAGTATTTTGGACTGTGGTTCCTCTTTTCATCTTATCCAGTCTACTTTCTATCTTTAAGGTATTCCATATGAGTTTTGGTTCGCTGAAGGTTCCCCTTCTTGCTTTCCAACACTGTTATGGGTTTTTAAAAAAATACTCTTTTATACATCAAGGAATTAACATATAAGTGTTAAGGCCACAGTTTACACTGGTCTGCAATTCTGAGCTGATTTTATTTTTGTTTGTTTTTTAAAAAATTTGTTTTTAATATAATTAAACTTTTCACTAGCTATACATTAGCATGTGTGTATATATATATATATTAGATATGTTGACATACAACTATATTATATAAATAAATTTATTTTTTTATTGATTTAGGTACCTGAATCTAAGCCCCAGAACTTTATTTTATTTTTTAAAATTTTTATTGGAGTATAGTTGTTTTACAATGTTGTGTTATTTTCAGGTGTACAGCAAAGTGAATCAGTTATATATATACATATATCCACTTTGTTTTCTATGTCTGTAACTATATTTCTGTTTTGTAGATAAGTTCATTTGTACCCCCTTTATAGAGTCCACATATAAGCTATATCATATGATATTTGTCTTTCTCTGTCTGACTTATTTCACTCAGTATGACAATCTCTAGTTTCATTCATGTGGCTGCAAATGGCATTACATTGTTCTTTTTTATGGCTGAGTAATATTCCACTGTATATATGTACCACATCTTCTTTATCCATTCCTCTCTTGATGGACATTTAGGTTGCTTCCATGTCCTGGCTATTGTAAATAGGGCTGCAATGAACATTGGAGTGCATGTATCTTTTCAAATTAATGTTTTCTCCAGATATATACCCAGGAGTAGAATTGCTGGGTCATATGGTAGTTCTATTTTTAGTTTTTTAAGGAACCTCCATATCGTTCTCCATAGTGGCTGTACCAATTTACATTCCCACCAACAGCGTAGGAGGGTTCCCTTTTCCCCACACCCTCTCCAGCATTTATTGTTTGTAGGTTTTTTGATGATGGCCATTCTGGCCTGTGTGAGGTGATATCTCATTGTAGTTTTTTTTTTTTTTAATTATTTATTTATTTATTTATTTTTGGCTGTGTTGGGTCTTCATTTCTGTGCAAGAGCTTTCTCTAGTTGCGGCAAGCGGGGGCCACTCTTCATCGTGGTGCTCGAGCCTCTCAGTATCACGACCTCTCTTGTTGCGGATCACAGGATCCAGATGTGCAGGCTCATTACTTGTGGCTCACGGGCCTAGTTGCTCTGCGGCATGTGGGATCTTCCCAGACCAGGACTCGAACCCATGTCCCCTGCATTGGCAGGCAGATTCTCAACCACTGCGCCACCAGGGAAGCCCTCATTGTAGTTTTGATTTGCATTTCTCTAATAATTAGTGATGTTGAGCATCTTTTTATGTGCTTTTTGGCCATCTGTATGTCTTCTTTGGAGAAATGTCTACTTAGATCTTTTGCCCATGTTTTGATTGGGTTGCTTGTTTTTTTTGATATTGAGCTGCATGAGCTGTTCGTATATTTTGGAGAGTAATCCTTTGTTGGTTGCTTTGTTTGCAAATATTTTCTCCCATTCTGAGGGTTGTCTTTTCATTTTGTTTATGGTTTCTTTTGCTGTGCAACAGCTTTTACGTTTAATTAGGTCCCATTTGTTTATTTTTGTTTTTATTTTCACTACTCTAGGAGGTGGATCAAAAAAGATCTTGCTGCGATTTATGTCAAGGCATGTTCTTCTGCCTATGTTTTCCTCTAAGAGTTTTATAGTGTCTGTTCTTACATTTAGGTCTTTAATCCATTTTGAGTTTATTTTGTGCATGGCCTTAGGGGGTGTTCTAATTTCATTATTTTACATGTAGCTGTCCAGCTTTCCCAGCACCACTTATTGAAGAGGCTGCCTTTTCTCCATTGTATATTCTTGCCTCCTTTGTTATAGATTAGGTGGCCATAGGTGCGTTGGTTTATATCTGGACTTTTTATTCTGTTCCACTAATCTATATTCTGTTTTTGTGCCAGTACCATACTGTTTTGATGACTGTAGCTTTGTAGTATAGTCTGAAGTCAGGGACCCTGATTCCTCCAGTTCCATTTTTCTTTCTCAAGATTGATTTGGCTATTCAGGGTCTTTTGTGTTTCCGTATAAATTGTAAATTTTTTTGTTCTAATTCTGTGAAAAATGCCATTGGTAATTTGATAGGGATTGCATTGAATCTGTAGATTCCTTTGGGCAGTATAGTCATTTTCATAAATAAATTAACATTAAACTATACTTGCATTCCTGGGATTAACCTCCTCTGTGGTCATTATGAATGATTCTTTTAGTTTATTTTAAAAATGTTTGTCAATGTTTTGTTGTGATTTTCACATATGTACTTCATGACACTAATAATTACTTGTTTAATGGCTAGACTGTAAGTACCAGGAAGACAGAGAACATATTTTTTCTTATGTTTTAGCATAGTGCCTGGTAGATAAGGGATATTAAAATTAAAGACATGGGACTGGTCCATAGTTAATTTCAGCAATTTTTTTTATAGGATTTTTTTTTCTTAATTAATTTATTTATTTAGGGCTGTGTTGGGTCTTTGTTTCTGTGCGAGGGCTTTCTCTAGTTGTGGCAAGCAGGGACCACTCTTCATCACGGTGCGTGGGCCTCTCACTATCGCGGCCTCTCTTGTTGCAGAGCACAGGCTCCAGATGCACAGGCTCAGTAGTTGTGGCTCATGGGCCTAGTTGCTCCGCGGCATGTGGGATCTTCCCAGACCAGGGCTTGAACCCGTGTCCCCTTCATTAGCAGGCAGATTCTCAACCACTGTGCCACCAGGGAAGCCCCTCAGCAATTTGTTTTTAATGGGAGCTCGTTTTCTCAGATATTAGAATTATATTAGATTTATAGAATGAATTGGTTGGTTTTACATCTTTTTGTCCATATTAGAACATCTGGTTCTGGAGCCTTTTTCTTCCCTTTAATTTTTCAGTTTCTTTCACTACTAATTAGTCTCTTTACACTGTGTACTTCTTTGAGGGGGTTATCTGTGAAATTTATATTTTCCTATAGATATTTCAGGTCAGCTGAATTGTATACCCTACTTCATCTGAAATTAATATGGCCATCTGCTTTTTTAAAATTAGTGTTTGCCTAGTGACTCCGTTTATCCTTTAACTCTTTGTGATTTTAATAGATGTGTTTATTTTAAGCTATCTCTTGTTGAATATTTTTAAAGATAATCTGAGCGTTCTTGTTAATAGTTAGATTATTTACTTAAGTGATTTTATAAGTCTTACGTCTTTGTTTTTCATGACGGGTGGTTATTTTTGTGGGAAGCAGGGAGTGGCTGCTACTGGAATGTTGGCCAGTTGTCATTTTCTGTGACATTTTCTTGTACAACTCTGAACTTTCTGACTTTGGTTTCCTTCCCTTCGGACTGTTTTGGTTATATCCATCCTGCTGATTTTCCCCAAACACTACTTTGATCATTCATTTCCCCTTTGAGAATCTCCCCGTTGTCTCCAGAATAAACTTAAGACCCCTTAGGTGGTGTTTAGAGCCCTCTAACCATAAGGTGTATCTTCTATTGTTTCTCATTAAGCCCGTTCACAAATTATTGTTCCGCTGAATGAGTCTTTGTATCCCTCCTACTCCCTCCACAAACCTGCCTTGTAGTTTTTTGTGTTTGAACTTTGTTCAAGATTTTATTCACGTTTGGATATTATTTTCCATGTATCCAGATGCTAGTGAGCATCCTCGGCTCAAGTTGGACCGACTCCACTGAGTCTTCCCTTATTAACAGCAGGAAGTGGGCTTCCGCTCCTGTGTGAGGGAAGGCAGAGAAAGGGACAGGAAGGTGCCCATGGGTAGATATGATCATCTGCATTGTGGTTCTTGGGATGGATGGGGCATTCATGGTGTTCACTGTATTTGTAAAGATAAATAAAATAAAAGGAGAGTCATACACGGAGCAATGTTGATAATGTGTTATAAATGAAGAATTATGATTATTTCCATCTGGTATGGCTGTAGCCAAAAAAAAGTCTTCTATTTATAGACTTTATCTGTTATCTCCCCAATTAGACATAGAGGTCTTGGAACCAGGGACTTGGTGTTGCCTTATTTTTAATCCCCCACTGGACCCTGCAAGAAGATAAGCTTGGCTCAGAAGTCAAGAAACTTAAATATTGGAATCATGCTATCATGTTTATAGTCCTAGCACTGAGAACTTGTGTGATGAACTTGTTTGACACTTAAAAAAAATTTTTTTTAGTGTTTTTTGAGTTAAAAAATGGTTTCATGCTCCGTTTCATTTCATCCTTTCAACAGCGTCATCTAACCTTTATGGGTCATAGATGCCTTTGAAAATGAGGAATTGGAGTTACATGATTTTATGGTTTCTTCCCTCTTCAAAGTTCTTTAATTTCATGATGTATTTTTTGTAGACTATACCGAAAGCAGACTTGGAGATTTCTCAGGTAAATACCAAAGAATTATAGGGAGCAGCTGTGACTAGATACTTCAAATTTGAAGAATTAAAACTCTTGTCAAATACTGGAATAATTTTCACATTTGTGAGGAAAGATCAAGAAACAGGAGGATTATCAAGCTTCAGTTTACTGGAAATGATAATGATACCTTGACTGAAAGAAAAAACTGGAAGGGAATATCAACAGTTCACTTTAAACATTTTCTCTTTGGGCTCATTAGATATAGGATAAATACCAAATGTACATCTTTATTCTACGTGCAGTTTTAAGGGCTACAACATATTTTAATTTAAGCTAGCCTTATCTCAGGTTGTTCTCTCTCCTCCCCTCCCCCCTTCAGTGCATGTGAACAAAAAAGTATATACACACACTGGACCATGCATTTTTCTTGAACGTTTCCTGAATCTGCTACCTTGAGTCTTTCCATTTAACCCTCCTATTGAATTCTATTCAGTATTCAATGTGCAACTTCAATACTAATTATTTATATAACTTTTCCTTTAACTTCCCAGTTCAAATTGATCATCCCCCAATCTACCTCCTCATTCCTTCAGGTATTATATATAATTACACACACACACACACACACACACACACACACACACACACTTTGGTGGCACTTCCCGTGTACTGCCTTATTGTAAATGTGCATATGTCTGTCTTTTCTAGATTTAAAGCTTGTGGACAGGTACTTGGTAATATTTTTCTTTGTGTCCCACCTAGGAATCATAATAGTTACTGGCCTTTGGTAATTGCTCACTAAAGAGAATAGCTTGGAACAAAGTTTTCTGAACCCCCCCTTTTAAATGAAATATTATGTAAGATTCAAATATGGAGAAGAGATTAAAAGGACATTTTGTTAGTATAAGCTGTTCGTTTGAATTTGCGACATTCGATTACTATAAAGTCATTCAAAAGATCAATGAGGCTGATTTAATAAACTTCCAATGAAATTTGTGTTTATAGAAAACAGTTCTAGTCACATCAATCTAAGCATCCGATTTAATTTTCTCTCTCTTTTCATTCTGTGTCTCTCTGTATCTCTTTCTCTCTCTCATATACACACACACTCTCTCTTTACATGGTATCCAGAAAATCTGGGTTCACACAGATGAGTAGCTGCACATGGTAGTATCTTTTAATAGCTTGCTCTTCAATTTAACTGTTACAGTAGCTCAAAAGAGTAGGAAATGCTCATTTCAAATTAATATCACAGCAAGTAACAAGTGCATGCAATTATTAATTGTTAAGTGTTCAGTTTAAAGAGTCAATTAATGTGTTCCTTGGCCATCTTAATTTGTCACCATTTAGCAGAAAATACCATATGAATGTATCTTGTCATTTAATTGAGAGGAGCACACGTCTGTTGTGCTGTATTGGCTTGTATGATTTTATGTGAGTAGACATGGGTAGGTCTGAATTTTAGCAAAACAAAACAAGAAAAGACCTGCAGTCTTCTTAATCAGCATCACATTCCCAAGAAGTTCAAATATATCCACAAGGAAACTTTATCATGAGGGCTCCAGAAAAAGGCAGAGGTAACCAGGCAGCACAAATTAAATCATTTGGGGTCTGCTTTTTGTTAAAATTTGATAGAGAACACAAGTGAGTGTGGCTGATGCTCTATAGCACAGTTCCAAAAAAATGATTGATATATTTTAACAATGAAATTTGAACCAAATATTTGCAGAACCCTGGTAGCCATGTTTGACTACTCACACAACTAGGATAAAAGATGTTGGCATTGGAAAGTTTCATCATGTCTAACCCTTTCATTTTTCCAGATAGGAATCACAATGGTGTGTGAAAGTCTCCAGCACAATGTTTAGTGTCTGCATTAAATGTTTATTTTCTTGAACTAATGAATAAATAAATGAGATAAGAGAAAGAATGGTAAGTGTTAATACTTATTGAATATTTACCATATGCCAGACACTCTGCTAAGTGCTTATAACAAACCTGGGATTGTACTATTATTATTCCCATTTTACAGATAAGAAAACTGAGGCATAAAGAGATCACGTAACACGTTCAGTGTTGCCCAGCTTATACATGGCGGAGCATGGATTTAAATTCTGGCTCTGTGATCTCCCTAAATCCAAACATTTAACCATGGCACTATACCAGCGAGATGCATTTAGCAAGCACAGTGCTTTCTCTAGTGGCTTATTTTTGTTTAATTGTAGCTGATTTTATGCAACCATGCAAGACTGATCTTTCTGTTTTATTCATCATTTTCATTGAACTACAGTGATTCTTAATTGTCTGTTAACCTTCAGCCGTACATTTGCCAAGAGCATTTAAAGAAAGAGATCATGTCTGGGCACTTGGATTTATAAAGTATGTTTGATGTTCCCAGTGAGCCTCTCCGCATTCTTTTCAGTTCAGGCAGATGCACTGATGTGTGTGGGGTGTCCTTACTGACAGTTTTATCGTGGGCAGAACAGACAAAAATAGCATTGAAAACCAAAGTCCTTGGTTATTTCTTCTTCTTTACATTTCAGTGATGGTTGATTTTGTAGCTCAGCAGGACTAGTTTTGAAGACCATACAGGAAAAAAAAAATCACAAAAGGAGAGTCAAAGTAAAGGCCTTGAGAATTGCTGGGTCTTTATGCTGCTTTGAAGAGCTTTTTGTTGTGCAATAATACAAATAGCTTAGAAAGAAGGAAATAATATTTGTTTAAATGATCATTGTTTACTTCTCGTTTCAGTAGTTATTTAGCTGGTGGACGTACTGAGAAACTTCATAAGGAAGGCCTCATATTCTCTGTGGGAGAAGGATGTCAGTACATAGTTATGATATGATATGATATGATATGATAATGTTACTTCTCAGGTGCTATAGGATCTCAGTAATGAGAGTGAGCAGCTGGAGGTGGGGCACAGAAGGGAAGAGCTTCACAGTGGAGGTGACACTTGAGCAAGGTATTGAAGGATGAATAGGAGTTTACTAGGTTAGGAAGTGGGGATTAGAAGTGTACAGACTCTTCTGGACATTTGCATTTTGGCCCATGACAGTGCTTCCCAGCATTTTTCATTGACTTCTTCTCTTTCTTTATCTTCACTTTATGTCAGAGGGGAAAAGCAACCACAAGTGACTAACTGAAATAAGATACTCTTATTTTTTCTATTATTTTTGATAAGAGGTCTTAAAAAAGCAGTTAATTCAGTTTGTTTGGTTTAGATAGTACCTTTATTCTTCTCTCATACTAATACATTGATATCACAATGTATTAGTAAAAAAAATGTGCAAAGAGAATTGGGTTCCTGCAGAAGTAGACATCAGGAACAGTCATTTTCTTTTGGGCTTTATATCTGGACCCAGTTGAATTCTTGGTCTCCAAATGATTGGTTTTATCTGCTTTTCACAAGATTAGTACAGTCTTTTGTAGCTACACATATGTAGGTTTTTCCTGTAAGAATTTGAGATCTTCCTTGTTATGTTGTGTCCATGATCATGGATTTTTCAGAAGAGCTCTGTTTAAAATGTTCTGCTTTGTTGACCCCTTAAGAATACCACGGATCGATTGGTTTTAGGTTTGGAATGTTAACTTTATATACTAGGCAACTAGCGTCGGTTATCAAATCAAGCGTGAGGTGTGTAGCATGATGGCAAGGCACCTACATGGAGACATTTTCCTGACGTTTTCAGTTTCCTCGTCTGTAAAGTGCGAATAATAATGGTACCTCCCTCACAGGGCTGCAATGGAAATTGGGGGAGCTAATGTGTAAAACACTTAGCAGCTGACGGAAGTGTTGGTTCTTCATCCCCATCCCCAGCTGCCGGTGGAAGGTAGTGAGCTTGGTCTGCACTGTTTGCTGATGGACCCTAAGCATGCCAGGTAATTGCCATAACCTTTGGCTGCCTTTGACAATGCCATCAACCACTCGGTAATATTGGTAGTCTTTCCTGTGCCAGGCCTCTTTCCACTACAACTGGCTGTTGTAGCTCCAGGGTAATTTAATAGTAATAGAAGGTGAATCATTTATTCAGTAAATATTTATTGAGTACCCACGACCCAGACTCTGTAGGGGTTGTGAATGGCGATTTACCAAATAACTAGGGTGTGGACCCTGCCCTTGGGAGGGTGCGCTCATTGTTGTAAACAAATAGTAAGGCAGCAGGAGGCCATAGCGAGAGGTAAACTAGTGAAGTGGTTAAAGCGTGCTGATTCTGGAGCCAGGGTGTGTGGGTTCCCATCCCAGCTCGTCTGCTTACCAGTTCGCCAGCCAGATACCGTCTCTGTGCCTCAGTTTCCTCATCTGTACAATGCGAATAATCCTAGTACCTCCCTCGCAGGGCTGCAACGGGGATTGGGTAAGCTAACGTGTGAAACACGCATTACTGCAGCTGATGGAAGTGTTGGCTCTTCATGCCCATCCCCAGCTGCCGGCAGAAGACGGTGAGCTTGGTCTGCACTGTTGACTGAGGGATCCTAAGCATGGCAGGCACATAGTAGGCACTCCTCCTGAATAAATATGTTGAAAGATAAGGGAGGGTGTGACGATGGGCTTTGTGAGTCTAGCTGAGTGAGTAAACGATGGAGTTACGGGTCCAACAGGGAGTCAGAAACTTTCTAGTTTACTCAGTTTCTAGATTTCTGTCCTGCTCATTCGGAAGAGAGATCGTTATGATTAAAGAATGCCGTTTTTATGAGAAGGTCTTCCTGAGAAAATGCAACAGCACAGAAGATGGTTCTTCCCGTGTCCTCTGCTGGAGGGGAAGGAGGGCTCCCAGCGTAACCTTTCACCTCCTGAGGGCATCTTATGCGGGGCTGGCCTCCTGGGGGTTGTTGTGGCCACTCCTGTCATCTGCTTCTTCCCTGCTCTTTCTCTCTACATTGAACAAACATCTTGAAGGTAAATGTCAAGACTAGGAGCTTAATTTGTCACATTGAGTGCGGCTGTGTGTGGAACTGCACTTTGCATTTTAATGTCCTGCTTATTCCAGAAAAGTGGCATTTTACAGATTTCCTGTATTATTCATGAATTTCAAGCCTTTGTGGTTTTAAAAATAAAAGTTCAGGTAATAACCGAGAGTAAAGGGAAGTTAGACTCTGTCAGGGTTTCTCACCCTTTCCCCATCTCATCGCTTTTCCATTTTTTAAGCATTTCTTACCTTGTTCCTATGTCATGTACCCTGATGTCAGGAAGAGACACACATGGAGTGTTAACCCAGGCATCACAGCTGGCCTCTTTATTAGCTTCAAAGTTCCCAAGAGAATGTGTGTGGGAAGAAAAAACATCCCTGACCTGCGTAGAGAAATATGAACAGGTCTCTAGCAGCAGGCAAGTATACCCAGCCTTTTCCTGCGGCTGAAGCGGATGAACCTTTCTTAGCTGAGGCCTACCCTCGGCCACTTGGCACTGACAGAGTGTGAAGGCCCCCAAGGCGGTTATCCTGCTTGTTGGGTGTGTGGGCAAACGCTGAGCTGGTGGTCCTCCAGCTGCTTTTCTAAATTATGTGTTTTTAATGAAAACACAGGTTGGTTCAGGTTGCAGATCAACCTGGGCAGAATGTGCTGAGGAAGTTCCTCCCCAGAAAGGCCTGGAAGGAGCAGTATTTTAGCTGGAAGCCAGGTGGTGTGAAAGCTCCTCACAGAAAGGCCACATCCCCATGGGCACATGAATCTAGGTTGGGAAGCACACTCCAGGGGCAGGTACATTCTCACGTTGGGTTGCTTAGCAGGCCACACAGTGACTGTTTCCTAGCTCTCCTGGGAAGTGCTGCTGAGGGCTGGAGGACTTTGTGGACCTCTGTACTCAGGGCTCAGTCCTTATCATCAGGCATTACAGGGCACTTTGAAGAGCAGTAAGAAATATCGGGGAAAAAACCCCATGATGTTAAGACTGCGTAAAGAATAAGGATCAACTATAATAAAAAGTCACAACAAATGCTGGAGAGGGTGTGGAGAAAAGGGAGCCCTCCTACACTGTTGGTGGGAATGTAAATTGGTGCAGCCACTGTGGAGAGTTATCCATTCTATATATAATAGTTTGCATCTGCTAACCCTAAACTCACAATCCATCCCTCCCCCCTCCCCTTGGCAACCACAAGTCTGTTCTTTATATCTGTGAGTCTGTTTCTGTTTAATAGATAAGTTCATTTGTGAAAACACTATGGGGGTTCCCCCCAGAAACCTAAAAATAGAGTTGCCGTATGATCCAGCAATCCCACTCCTGGGCATGTATCCAGAAAAACAACTATAACTCAAAAAGATACATGCACCCCTATATTCATACGGCAACACTATTTACAATAGCCAAGACATGGAAACAACCTAAATGTCCATCAACAGATGAATGGATAAAGAAGATGTGGTCTATATATACAATGTAATATTACTCAGCCATAAAAAAGAATGAAATAATGTCATTTGCAGCAACATGGATGGACCTAGAGATTATGATACCAAGTGAAGTAAGTCAGAGAAAGACAAATATATGATATCACCTATATGTGGAATCTAAAATATGACAGAAATGCACTTATCTATGAAACAGAAACAGACTCACAGACATAGAAAACAAACTTACGGTTACCAAAGGGGAAAGTTGGTGGGGAGGGATAAATTAGGAGTTTGGGATGAGCAGATACAAACTACTGTATATAAAATAGATGAACAAGGTCCTACTGTATAACATAGGGAACTATATTCAATATCTTGTAATAACCTATAATTTAAAAAAATACGTAACTGAATCACTTTGCTGTACCCCAGAAACTAACACAACATTATAAGTCAACTATACTTCAGTAAAAACAATAAATTAAAAAAATGCCCAAATCCCAAAATTAATGAAAGGAAAAAATACCTGGCCATATACTAGTGAAATATCAGTGATTGCCTGATATAGCATGTATTATTTTTAGAAGTCCTTAAATGATATTAATAAAATACTGTGTATGTTCATTGAAATACAAAAGGATCAACTATAGTAAATATTATTTAAAATACATCACAAAAATGGAGGCTGGAGGTGGATTGCTGGAAGTTAACACTTTAACCACAGGCAAAGTGTTAGGATTGATGGGGGGAAAATATAGGGGTGCCACTCAGTTACTCAGATAATATTTATTTAGTGGCTACGTACCAGGTAACAAGTCATGTATTATATGGAGGTGTGTGTGTGTATCAGAGAGAGAGAAAAAAGAGAGAGAGAAAGAAACAGACAGACCGATGGGGACCTTAAATAGGTGAAAAGGAATTTCATCTAGGATTTAAAAATCCCTTAGACTCTTCTTGGCTTTCACCAAGAAGACAGCATTCAATGTGTATGTCTCTGCCTCTTCTTCAGTTCGATTACCTCAATTAGATATTTAGGTCTGTCTGAGTGATCAAACACCTTTGATATTTCTTATACCTCTAAGTGATGTCTGTGGGACAGATAAGTCTTTTGCTACAGTTGTTTGTGTGTTTCATTCATTCATTCATCCAACCAGTATTTAATGCCTGTCAGCCATTGTACCAGGGTTTGGATTTCGTGCTGATCAAGGAAGAACATGGTTGCTATCCTAATGCATCTTACCTTACTGAGGATCCAAACAAATAAGTGTGTAGTCATGGTCCAGGGTAGTTGATGCTGTGATGAGGAGATGCTCTAGGAGCTCAGAGCAGGGCTCTCAGTAACACTGCAGAGTCTGGAGGAAGCTGCGTCCAAGCTGGTATGTAGAGAATGAGTAGGACTTAGCCTAGGAAAGACTGTGGAGTATTCCAGGCAGAGTAGCATCCAGTGCGATAGCTGGGAGCGTGAGTGTTCCCCAGAGTGGTCAAGAGCACGAACGGCTGATGCATGAGCTGGGCAGTAGGATAGAACTATATGTACTTGTGCTAATGACGCTGAATCACACAACCAGCTATTACAGATTCTGAATTGAGGCTTTATCCTGACTGATCACCTTGGAGAGTGAGTTAGTTCCACAGAGGACCAGGTAGAAGAGTGGTCAGGTCAGCACACATTAATTCCCATTCCTTCAGCAAACCTCTTGGCTTCCTTACACTTTACTGATATTGGCCCAGTTGTGCTCACTACTCCATTTGTGAGAATTCTGGGAATTTTTTTTTTAAAACTATGTATTAATAGAATTCGTTCTTTTAGCTGCTGTTTATTGAAGACAACCTATGTGCCAGGAACTGTACCAAGGATTTTATAGATGTTCTTATTTAAACCCTGATGTGGTCCTGTAAGGGAGGAGCTGTTATCCCTGTTGTGCAGATGAGGACCAGAGGCTCATAGAGATGTAGAGCAGGGATTCAAACCCAGGCTGTTTATCTCAGAGGCTGGGCTTGGAATCCCAATGCTTGAGCGTCAAAGAAAGAACAACATGGAGGTATTTAGTATGTTTTGCGGGGGCTATTAATGGATCTTTTCAGAGTCCTTTGTGATTAATTTTAAGGTAATGAAAGCGTTATAGGATGTAGATGGTTATATCCCCTGAGGTGGTTGGCAACATAATTAGATAGTTTTGTGTGTGGTGTATTTTAAGACAGATAATGTATAAAATGCCATACTATTCCACATCATCTCTACAGTAGGACTTGTCTTAGTGAGAATGTAATTAATCCCCATCTTTCTGTGTGTAATTTTATTGTACCTGTCACGAACTAAATTTTCTAGAACTCTTGCTTGAAGTCACATGATACAAATAATAATTATACAGTAACCTTTCTCCTCTGGGCAGACCTGGTTGGAAAAATCCATGGTGAAGAGCCAGAGCTTAATGGAAAATGAGAGGAGATAATAAGAGACAACTCAGGCAGAGGTGAGTTTGACGGGGCGCCACAGGATAGCAGGAACATCATGATTACTGAAGCAGATGACGAGGAGAGGGAAACAAACCATTCAAATAATGGGGTGAACAAAATACTGAGTAAATTTTAGCATCAGATTAAAATCCAGGCTATTTCTGGTAGTATTATGGATGGACTAGTTATTCTGTAAAGCCTATCTAATGCAAAACCCTAGAATGCCAGATAAAATTAAAAGGAATATATGTCATTTAAATTGCATGGCTGATCTGGCCAGAAAGTGAGAGGAATCCTTATAAGCCTGAAATGGAGAGAAAGCAAGCAGTCAGAGGGGGAAAACCAGCATGGAAGCTGGTGGCCTCCCTGGGGAGAGCTGCTGATTTTTGGCGACCTAGAACCTTGACTGCAAAGACTGCAATCTGTAGGCAAGAGATAAACCCTGGGTTTTTACAAAACGGGGAATGAGATTGAAGCTGCCACTCGAATTCAGGACCCTTGCAAGGATGCCCTGTGGGTGTGGGGACTTGCAGGGAGTTAGCAGGGAAATTTGCTTTTCTTAACCCTGGCACTGTATGGTGCAAAATCTCTCTTAAGGATTTGTAACCAGAAGCAGGCACTGAGGAGGTTTAGGTTCAAGTTCATACTACTCCTGAGGTGTAAGGAAAACAAACAAAAAACCCCAAACTAGAATTTGGTATAAAGGGATTATGGATTGACAATGCTGCCCGGCCCGGCAGAAATGGAGGCAAATGGCCTCTGGAGAAACACACGTTCATTATAGGCCTCAGAGAGTCCCTGCAGTTAAAGTCCCAGGAAGCCCAGGCTCACAATCACCACATCATAAAACTCCTCAGGAAACCAGGCACTGCTAGCAGCCACTACTCACAGCCCAGTTGGGTCTGTAGACTTTAGATGTAATTATAAAATACTGAACCTCAAATACCCATGTTTACTGTTTTTAAAGAAGTAAAAGATGCAATCGAAAGTATGAGCAAGGAACAAAAACAATCAAAACTGACCAGGCAGATTTGTGGGAAGAGGAAATAAAAGGCCCCAGGATGAGTGTTAGAAAATTGTCCGAGCCTCAGATGAGCTCTTGGGAGCCTCAAGAACATGGAAAGGGGCAAAGGTTTGCCTTGTTTTGGAGGATCCTGGTTGAGTCTACTTGGCCATTCCAGGGCACTGTCATAGCGTTGTCAGAGTGCCTTTCCTTTGGAAGGATCCAGGCATCTCATTCCTTGATATCTAGGAAAGGTAATGGGGCATGATTCTAGGGAGTTAATTACTTAGGAAGTCAGTAATTCTAAAGACTTTTGGAGAGGTCTGTATTGACCATATAGTACTCTTCTGATGTCTTCTGGATTTTCTGTGGAATATGAGCTCAGTTTTCTCATTGTTTCCACAGGAGAATGTCTTAAACTCTTCTTCTCTTTGAAAGATATATTTAAAAGCAAAACTCCAAAAAGTTGTGGCTTATTGGTTTGGCTTAAATTCCTTATTCTCACTATTCAGCTTTAAAATAAAGGAGACATAATAGAGACATGTCCGATATATACAGTGAAGAGAAAAAAGCAGGTTGTAGAATTTGTAGGGTATGATCTCATTTATGTGAAAAGATTACATATCAACACGTCTGAATGCAGTATGTGCAGAGACTTTCTAGAAGAATACACCGTTATAGCGATTTTTTCTGAGAGTAGTATTGGGAATCTAGGGTGGAAATGGGCAAGGAGACTTTCACTTTTGAATTCATACCTTTTCATATTATTCAAAATTTTTGCTATGGGTCTCATATTACTTTCTAATATAAAAACTGAAAAAGGTTTCAAAATTTAAAATTTCAATCATATATGTAAATATTTATTCCTTGTAAGGGAGTTTTGATTGTCCTTGTTTTCTTCTTCAAGAGTACCAGTGGTACTCTTAGGAGAGAGGGAGAAACTTAAGACATACGGAATCCTACAATGTTCTAGGCACTGGGCTATGTCTGTCTCTCGCTGGGACAAACAACTACAGCACCACCTAAAAAACTAACAAAAAATCAGATAACTTCCCATAATTCCATTGGGTTTTACTTCTTAGATTTACAAATGTAGGGAGCTTGATTTTGTCAGTCTTAGTGATGATTGACCTTCACACTGGACATGAGTCTGTTCCATTTCCCTGTGGCATTGTGCCTCTCACTATTCCTTCGTACCCCCTGAGCTGCTCTGTGTTTATTCACTTAACCCTTTATTGCACATTGATGAATCCCCTACTATGTGCCCCTTCTATACCATGTACTGAATTCCATACTTGAATTTTTAAAAGACAAGTAAAATCCCTTTGGAAGCATGCAATTTTGTGAGTAAGACAAATAATAACATGCTGTGACAAGTATAATGATATCAGCACAGTTCTCACTTAGCCTGGGTTCCGGGCTGGAGGGTGAGGAATAAGTGATGGGAACGGAAGTTAACCAAGGTCCACTCTGAGGACCTAGAATGTGGAGGTGGAAGAGAACATGGACTGTGTGGCAGGGATTAGCCTTGCTCGCCAGTGTTTCCATCGTCCTCCTTTTGGACACGTGGCGGATTGACTTCCTGTCCCACTGTGGTTAGTTAAGGCTACATAATATGCCATAGCCAGTGGAATGTGGGTGGAAGTGACAAGCATTCCTTCTGGGTGGGAGCGCTCATCTGTGGGTGTGGGGCTCCAGAGCACACTTCCCCTGCCACGGGGATGGTGGAAGCATGCCTTGACACAGAGATGCACCGCTTAGCCACCACTAAGGTGGAGAGCTGGACTACCGTGTTGCCTGGACTCACAGAAGATGTGACATGAGTGAAAAATAAACAACTGTTGTGATCTTAGAGTTGCTTTTGCTCAGAACATAACCCAGCTTCTTTCAACCAACACAGTATGTGAGAAACAAAAAGCAGGTGTAGGGCAGGAGTAGCCCGCGGTGAGGTTGGAGCAGAAGGCAGGGGTCAGATCACAGCGGGCCTTGGCTGTCGCTTGCTATTTCCTAGCTGGGATGTAACACTGGCTGCTTTCCAAAGTCACATCCGATTTTACTTCTTAGCAGACTCAGAAACGTAGAGAGTTTCGTTTTGTCATTTCTGATGATGTTAGTCCCTCTTCCCCTGTCATTTGTAACCCTCTTCTGTTCCAGCATTCTCTGCTCCAAAGGGGAAGAAAGAGGAAGAGAGCTTGCTGGAATTCTGGGTTTTTAAATTATTATTATTATTATTATTTAGCGTTTTGGCTGTCTTGGTTCTTCGTTGCTGTGCGCGGGCTTCTCATTGCAGTGGCTTCTCTTGTTGCGGGGAACAGGCTCTAGGCACGCAATCTTCAGTAGTTGAAGTACGCGGGCTCAGTCGTTGCGGCATGCAGGCCCTAGAGCATGCAGGGTTTAGTAGTTGTGGCTCGTGGGCTCTAGAGCGCAGGCTCAATAGTTGCGGTGCATGGGCTTAGTTGCGCCACAGGAACTTCCCGGACCAGGGGTCGAACCCGTGTCCCCTGCGTTGGCAGGTGGATTCTTAACCACTGCACCTCCAGGGAAGTCCCTGGAATTCTTCTTATGAATCTTCGGGGGCACACACGTTTCCCCAGGGACCACGCTTGGGGGCTGTGCAAGACAACAGCGCCATCAAGTGGCCTGTGTGAAATTCTCCCTCCCACGGGCGCTTCACCAGTGTTCCCAGCCAGGATCGGGGTGGCAGCTCTCCCACTTCCAAGTAGAAATTTAGGGGTGCCTGATCTCCTCTTTGACAGGTGGGACAACACCAGCTGCGGGTCACCCAGGAGCAAGGCAAAGGTCAGGTTGCCTGGGGCTGGAGGGAGAGTGTGCTAAAGTCTGGAGGGATATTGCAGTCAAAGCTGAAAAATCAGGTTCAGAGTTGAGCCATATTTGGACGGTGGAAGAAACAGGAAAGCCGTGTGTGAGAGGCGGTGGGTGCGGGCAAGTGGGAAGTGGCCTGGATTAATTATAGAGGTAGAAGGCGAATATCTAGCGTATGTTTCTGTGGGGGACCCCAGTTCGTTTAAAGGGGTCATGTTTGAGCATCTGGAGCCGTGAGGCTTGTCTTTCGTTTTAATATTAGTCTCTGTTTTTAGGAGAGTCAGGAGCCTCAGCATGTCCAGTGGTCTCGCCTGCTGGCTGACACGGCTGGCGTAGAGAGTCATGCCATTGTCCACATCCTTTGGGATCCATGGTTCAGCTAGTTAGAATCAACTTCAGGGGAATCAGAGGAGGAAAGAACAAGTAGGAATTGTACACTTGGGAGTGTCTGTCCATGGAGGACTTTCCAACATCAAGTGAAGAGGAATTGATGAAGAGGCCTGTGTGGATGTGAGGTGGCATTGTTACTTGTCGATACAAATTGTGTCCCCTCATTACTGATCCTATTTGCTTCTCACTTCCTGTTCAGCTGCCACAAAACATAGGGGATCCAGGAGCCAACTCCCTGTTTCCCACAGTAGGAATTCCTTGTGTGCAACTGCCAGTTGTCTTTTCCAATACATTCTACCAGTTTTCTTTATTAACAAGACACTGGTTGGTTTGGATGGCAATGCTTCCACTTGAACTACTAGCCTCCCGGCCTCTCTTGGGACTAGAGCGGTCATTTTACACAGTCCTGGCCAAGGAGACTGGGATGGAAGTTCTTGGGGGCAGCTCCTGGAGAAGGGCTTACAACTGGACAGTCTTGGTTGGCTTAATCTTTTGCCGTTTGGCCTTTCTCCTGTCTTTTTGCCTGGAATGTGGAAGTTATGCCTCTCTTTGTAGGAGCTATCTTAAGGTCACAAAATAAGTCTGTTAAGAATGGGAATTTAGAAGGATAGGGAATGGGAATTTAGAAGGATAGGTCCCTGATGGCATTGCTAACTGGTACACTCTCACTTACTCTATAAAATAATAGTTATTCTCATTTGCCGTGCTGTAGGGAATTCTGGCCAGACCTCAGCTAAACTAAGACCTCAGATAATTGGATTTTCTTTATATCTCTGTACAAGAATGGCTGTTAGTCAGAATAATAACACCGAAGCTGCACAACTTCTAGAATCATCAAATAAAATTATGTTATAGTAAGTAGACTATACTTATTTAAGTGGAAGTCTGCCTAATATATTTTAGAAAGATTTTTCACAATTAGGAACAAACATTAACTTTAGAATTCAATTAACAAAACCATCTTATTCCCTAAGTATTCTGGTTAATCAGCATTTTTATACCTGATAATTTTATTTTCCTCTGCTTAAATGCTGCTTTTAAAATTAAAAAACGATGTTATGTTCTTTCAACCTATGAGAAGTTCTTTCAACCTATGAGGTGTGAAGTTTATGAAATTACTTACATGACTAAATTAAATTTAGGTCATGAACTTGAAAGAAAAAATAATTCAGCTTCACGTCTTTTTGAAGGTTAATAAAATTTATCCAGTTAATTGCAGGATATAAAGATTGCCAGTATTCTACTTTTTTCAAGTAAATATCCTCAACTAGAGCTAGCCAGCCTACAACTATATGAGTGTGTTTTTTAATTAAAGTATTTGAAACTAAAAAGTTAATCTAAAGAGATAATAGAATGAGACAAGTTCCACCCAACAGATCTCAGTGATACTGGATATTAAAGTTAGCCAGAACTTTTAAAATTAAAATATTTATGAAGTTAAGTCCTCAAATATTAAAGGTATGATATAGCATAAGGGACACATTAGAAGGAATACAGAACTATTGTCCCAAACTTCCAGGTCCAGTATGGTAAGCAGTAACTACATGTGGTTAGTGAGAATTGTGATGTGCTATATGTGTAAAATATACATTAGATTTCAAAGGCTTTTTTACAAGGAAAAGACTGTACAATATCTCATTAAAATTTTTATATTGGTTATATGTGGAAATTATATTTAGGAAATATGGGTTAAATAAAATATTAAATTCAAGCTCACCTATTTCTTTTTACTTCTTTTTTTTACTAGAAACTTTAAATCTGTGGCTCTCATTATATATTTCTCTTGGCCAGTGCCTGTCTACAATAAGGAATTGAAACAGACTCTCAGAGACATAGGAGAAAGCTTGTGAATAGACAGCATTGTTCTTATAATTGAGGAAAAAATGACATTAAAAAGCTGTCAGAAATTCTTGAAAGAAGTCTGCTTACTAGAATTTTGTGTCCACGGAGTCTCTCCTGCATAGAGCAGCCCGAGTGAATGTTGCAAAATGTAAGTCAGGCCCCATCTCCCCTGCTCAGCCCTCCAAGGGCTTCTCATCTCATTGAGAATAAAACCGAAGGCCTCATAAGGGCCTGCCAGGCCCCACAAGGTCCGGCTCCTGGCCAGATGTGTCACTCACATCTCCCTTTCTT
Source organism: Grampus griseus (assembly GCF_964374135.1). Lineage (NCBI taxonomy): Eukaryota > Metazoa > Chordata > Mammalia > Artiodactyla > Delphinidae > Grampus > Grampus griseus. Next base: position 51,104,220 of record NC_139010.1, on the reverse strand, counting down.
GCTCACCCGATGATGCTGGCCGCTCTGGCTCCTCAGCTGGCTTTTGGACATGGCCGTGTGCTGCTCTCAGGGCCTCTGCATATAGGATTCACTTTCTCTGGATCCTCCTGTGGCTCACTCTCACCTGTCTCAGGACTCTGCTCAGATAGGCCTGCCCTCACCTCACCACCTGTTCTCGCCCACTGCACTGTCCTCGCTCTCAATCCCTTTTTAGCTCATCTACCTGGCACCTAACACTGCCTGGAAAACCCATATCCGATTGTTTCCTTGCCTTTATCACCACCGTATCTCCATTGCCTAGAACAGTAGTGGGAAGCAGGTAGGTTCTCAATAAATATTTGTCAGGCAAATGAATGAATGAAAACACTTTAAGAGAAGCAACCAAAAAAGACGGAAAAAAAGTTTGGAAGGAAATACACCACAGTGTTAATCAGATCTGTTTCTGGGGTGATGAGAGTATGATTGATTTTAACTCTTTTCTGCTACCTCCCCAAGTATGTCCCCTCTTCTTCCTTGTTAAAAGAACCTTATTTTGGGGCTTCCCTGGTGGCGCAGTGGTTGGGGGTCCGCCTGCCAATGCGGGGGGCGCGGGTTCGTGCCCCGGTCCGGGGTGATCCCGCGTGCTGCGGAGCGGCTGGGCCCGTGGGCCATGGCCGCTGGGCCTGCGCGTCTGGAGCCTGTGCTCCGCGACGGGAGGGGCCGTGGCGGTGGGAGGCCCACGTACCGTTAAAAAAAAAAAAAAAAAAAAAGAACCTTATTTTGTTCAGGTGCCCCCTCTTCTACACGTGGTCATGTTTCACTCAACCACTCATGGTTGTCTCGTGTTTCTATCTGTGATTGGTTTAGGGATAAATATGTGATGTCATTCACAGCTGGAGAGCTTTGAGCAGAAGGCTGTGGAGAAGGCCATCTGGGAGGGTTTTATTGCTTAAAAAGAGATGCTCATGAAGAAACGGTATATCAGAGTCCCACTGGGTTTGGTTTGTGTGTGATGCTTGGAATGGCGGTTGCCATATCCTGTCCATGGAGCTGCCGGTCCCAGCACTGAGGATGTCAGAGCGAAAAGATGGAAGGAAACCCAGTCCTGCATGATGTTCTTGGGCTGGCAAATTAAGTACCTCAGAGCCAGCCAACTTTGTGACTTCATGTTTGGGGAGATAATAAATCATTCTCAGTGTTTAGGCCATTTTGAGCTGGTTTTTCTGAAAAAAAATTTTTTTCCTAGCCAAATGTATCTAACTGATCCTCTGTTATAACAAAATTCAAGTGAAGCAGCCTCCAAATTATAAACCTGTCAGACAAAAGTGCAGAAGTCATAATGAGAAATACGCTTGTAGAATCTCCCTAAGGAATAGGCTACAGTAGGGACACAGCACAAAATGAGCGCTCAGTACTTGAGAGAAGAACAACTCCAACAAAGAAGAAACACCTTGAATTACCAATATAATTATATAAGCTTGAATCATAAATCTAACACAAATGTGAAAAAATGATTCTGCTTTTCACATCATCTATGCTGGTTCAGGCACATTTGGAGTCGTGAGTTCAAGTCTGTAGTCATGCTGTAAGATCACTGACAAATTCTACTGAAAAGAAGGATGATTTGTTTTCAATAGAACTACTATTTTTGTCTGGGAAACTATCCCTACCCCTATTCTTACTCCATGTGTTTTGGTGAAGTGGATGCCCCAGTCTGGGGTGTTGGGTCCTGGCCTGCATTTGTTCAGGGATGGATGTGTGAACTGATCAGAGCCAACAAAACACAGTAAGACATTTTCTGGCTGTGCCGGGGGAAAGCATACACTTTTGAATCAGATTGAACCTTGCAAAATATAATTCTGGAGCTGCTGGACACCATATTGCCATTCGCTGAGCTTGAGAATTAAGCCACGTTGATGGGAATAGAGATGAGAATTGGAGAGAACCCAGATTCTGGTGACATCATTTTGGGCCCCTGGATTGAGACGTGCCTGAAGTGTAACCAGAACTTTTTTTATCTGTGAACTTTTTTTATCTGTGAACTTTTTTTATCTGCTTACACTTGCCTTCTTGCTTAATCTTGTCTGAGCGTGGAGTTTTGTCATTTCCAATGGAAAGGACCTAACTGAACAAAAGATGTGAAAAGATCACAGATGGCTGCAGTCATTTGAATAGTTGTCATATGGAAAAGATGAAGAATTAGTCTCAGTTGCTCTAAAAGAATAACACCCATGGAAGGGAATCCATCAAAAGGTACAGTTGTCCTGGACTTAGCGTAGAACTTTTTAAACATTTGTGACCATCCAACAGTGTAGCTGTTTGCTTCAAGCAGCTGTGACTTCTCTGTCAGTGTATGAATTTAACTAAAAGCTAGTCATGCTCTAAGTGGGAATTTCCATATTGAGTTAGAGTCAGGGCTTCTAAGCTCTTTCCAGCTAGATATTCAATGATTCTCCAGTATAAATGGGAAACAGGGATTATACTAGACCAGGTATATGGATGCGTTTTGTAACTGATTCAGTAGAGAAGTGTGTATTGATCAAGGGGAGGCTCTGGAGAAAAACCCATGTTTGAAACCCAGTTTTGAGCTTTATTAACTATGTGACATTGGGAGAGTAAGTTAACCTCTCTGAGCCTCAAATTCCCCATTTGTAAAATGGGGATAATACCTACCATTTAGGGTTGTAGGGACTGAATCCAATGCTGTGTATAAGCATTTATCACAGAGCCTGGCATGCTGTATGCTCAGTAGATATCAGCCGGTGTTATTCAAATGCTATGAAAACATGAGGCAGAATTATTTTTGCTCTTCTTGTTCTTTTAGCATAATCATTCTGGGGATAAAAGGAAAAAATAAGCCATATTTCATTAAACTTACACAATGGAGGGTGGGTTTATGGGTAGACAAATGTATAAAAACACAATTTTTTCCCCATACATGTAGAAAGTAAGTTTATCAGCTATGATTTTTAATTCTGGAAGGTTTTTACTTTAGTGTAAAGACGCATGTCGTGAAACAGGACTAAGGGAAAGAAGAGAATAGAAACAACCTCTGCACTAAAGTTGTAGGGTTTTTTTTTTTTGTTTTTTTGGTCATTGAATTTTTAATTCTGTTTCTTTTTCAATAAACTCGTCCCATCTGATGACTTTCCTAGAAAGGGTGAGTATTACCTGGACAAAGCACTTACATAGGCCAACATGAAAATTACAAAAGGAAAAAGGATAAAGAGATTGCAACATTTGATTGAAAAATATTAATAAAAGTCTTATTCCTTTTAAGTAGTTCCCCTCTCTCCTTGGGGGATAAATGTCCCTTTCATATGCCAGATAACCTTTAAATTAAAGTTGTAGTGGGTTTTTAGTGATCAGTGTGCCAAAGGAGGAAGGAAGAGGAGGGGAACGTCTCTCTCTTACTGATGTACGTCGTGTATCCTAGGAGAGGAAGACAGCTAAGCTATTAGACTCTGCAATGGCTCATATAGACTACTAATACTGAATATTATTTCAAACTGATAAGTAATGCCATTTTGTGGGGAAATAATTTTTTAAAATGCAAGAATAAAGGATTAAAATGAAAGACAAGAATAAGTAACCAAATACCTGATGCCTATTTGCTGTTTTAAAGTATTATGTAGATAAGAATAAAATTGTGCTGCTATGATGTGGAGGTTTTGTTTTTAAGAATTTGTCTTAATATCCTCTGAACTTAGGAGGTTATTGAATTATTTGATGGTAATTTTGTCATCAGTTTTCAATTGAGATGCCTTCCCAAATATTATTTTTAAAGATATACTGATTTATGGCTCTTCCCAAGAGGTTTTTCTTAATTCTTTCTTGTATGTTTTAATTTACTTTGAAAATTATTGGTCTTTCTATGTGATATTTTCTTCCTCTTTTCGTTTCTTTCCTCTTTTAATTTCTTTCTCATCTCACGGTCCACAAAAGGGATTTTCAGTTTTACTCATTTTGTTCAAAGCACTGACTCTTGGCATTTGGTGTTTTGCCAACTGGTTCTGATGTTTTTAGAACCTAATTTTTAAAATTCCTTTTGTAGGTTGGAATATATTATATCGTTGATTTTCTAATTGCAAAACATCTTTTGTTCATTGTTCTCATAATTATTTTAAGTATGTATTTGGTTATAGTTAGTCACGAGGTATAAAGCTGAGTATGTTTAAAACTTTAAATGAGAAAATGCATTTTGGTAAGTACAGGCTGATCTATATTCTACTCTATTTCAGTGGAAATATGTGAACATTTGTGATGGGCCTAGGTCAGATAAGCAATTGAGTTCAGAAAGAAAATACGTTGGAATTATGTATTCATATGCATACATATATGCTTTTGAAGATGAAATATACTTGCTAGTTGATTGCTTTGGGGGAAGATTCATGGAAATGGGCAAATTAATTATCAACAATAATGAATAGAAAAGAGTATAGAGTAAATTTCATTTGTAACTTTCCATACAATTCATTTAAGGGGAAATGGTGTTTTCAAAATATTAAATAGAGAGACATGTGTCTTTCCCAAAGCTATATATGCCATATTTTTCTGTGCTTTTTAATAACTTGAATATCGATGAATTTAGACTGCTATGCATGATATTCTTAACGCAGGAGTAAAATGATGTTCAGATTCAAATGGTGCAGCAACTTGGGGTACATTAAGGAAACTTGCCTTCTTGTCTTTTCTACAAGGATGGCTCAGGGACACACACCTTCAGCCGTTGCAGGATTTTTGTGAACTGGGCCCTGGGCTCCAGATAATGGGAGTGTCCTTGGCTAATGGGAAGAAACATCAATTCTGCGCTGTGTGTCAGTGGGACCTTGAGTGGCTGAACACCAGCCTTTGCCAACCACATCCTTCCTTTTCTTCAAAGGCCAACTGAAGGACAGGTGGCCCCTAAGTTTTAGGGTTCGTATCACCAAGATGTTGGAATCGTTTCATCCTTTATATGTCTGGGTGTTCGCATCTGAAGTGTGGATGTCCTTGATTGGTGGGTGGCGTAGGTAAAAATGTTGTTGATACCAGTTGAATTTATTTATCCTATTATTTCTGGATTACTGGATAAATAAACGATGACTAAGCCCTGCAATGGAATGCTATGCAGCTCTGAAAAAGCATGAGGGAGCTCTCAATGCACTAGTGTGAAAGTATCTCCAGGATATATTGTTAGGTGAAGAATGCAAAATAGTGTGTCCAGTGTGCTGTCTCACGTGTAAGAAAGTGGACGTGAACACGTATTTCTATTTGCTTGCCTTTGTACAAAGAAAAGCTGGAGGAGTGCGCAGGATTCTAATAAAAGTGATACATATACGAGGACGGAAATAGGATTTGAAGTAAGACTTCTCAATATACACCTAATTATATGTAAAATTTTGAAGTATGTGAAGATGTTACTTATCCAATGAAATAAGTTAACATTAAAAAATTTATAAAGAAAATATCACCCTGGATGCATGAAGCGAATGGATTAGGAAGGAGGAGAAGAGATATGGAGGGCCGATTTAGAGGCTGTTGTGGTGATCCCTGGAGAGAGAGTGATTCTAGAGTGGTAGCAGTGGAGACAGACAGAAGCGGGTGGGTTTTAGAGGCACTGAGGAGGTAAAACAGGCAGGGCTGTGGCGATAATGGGGAGGGGAATGATGAAAGAGGAGGAGTCAAGGGTGACTCCCAGGTTTCTGGACCACACCCTTAGATGGATTCACGAATCAGGGGAATAGAAGAAGGCTCAGTTGGTGGAGATGATGATACGTTTGCACATGTCGAGATGGGGCCAGACCCATACAAGGTGTTTAATAGAAGTCTGTTGAACAAAGGAGTGAATAAAATATTTCAGAGATAGCAAAGTAGAGACGTGAAGGAGGCAGTTGGATTTGTCAGTCCGGGGCTCCAAGGGGAGGTCTGGGCTAGGGATTCAAATTTTGGGATCACCAGCCAATAGAGGTTTTTGAAGCACTGGTAATTGTGGAGGACAGCTAGGGAATTAGAAATAGAAGAAAAGTGGGGTTGGGACGCAGCCTTGAGGAATTCCGAAACATCAAGGCCCGCTAGTGGAGGACAAGGCAGCAAAGAAGACTGAGCAAGAGTGGGCAGAGGGGTGGGAAAACTGGGAGAGTGTGGCAATATTGGACCAAGGAAAGAGTTTCAAGAAGGAGGCAGTGAGGGTATACTGAGAGCTGCAGAGCTATCGGGTATGATGAGGATGGAGAAATGTCCTCGGGATCTAGAGAGGGCATCAGTCATCCCAGCGAGATCCATCTCAGAGGCCTCTTGGGTGAAAGGTGGATTACAGTGGATTGAGAACTGCTTACTTCAGATACTGGCCCACCATCTTCCCTGTCATCCTGGCTTGAAAACACATGAGCTTCTTCAATTCTTCCTTTATCTTTATCCCTATCCCTCATCCTTACTAAACCATTTTCAAGTTCTGTTTACTCTGTTTCAACATTATCTCTTGCTTCTGTCTTCTTTTCACCTTTCGTACTGCCACTTCACCAATTCAGATCCAGCCAGCAATCGCACCAGTGAATTCTACAAACACCTACTGTGTGCTGCTATACTCTGTTGTATGTAGAGATAACTCCCCTCTAGTCTTACTTCCTTTCTCAGATGCTTTGTATTACAGCCCTCTTACTCTCTTATTGGATCGACTCAGGTTACAGTTTTATTTACCCATTCCTTTCTTTAAAAGGGGGTTCGGAGGAAAGGAAGTCAGCTATATATTTTGAGTGGCTGTTAGGTAGAGAGTGGGGCAAAAGCTTTAGTTACATACATGTTGGCATGTAATCATCATAGTGAATCACAAGATAGATATTCTTTTCCTGTTGCTTTATGTGTGAGGCAGAGAAAGCTCAGGAACGTTGAGGATCTTTTTCAGAATACTTTAGCTAGTTAAAGGGACAGAGCTAGAATTCAAACCAGATCTGCCCAGTGCAAGGTTTAGATTGTTTTCATTGTCTCTTGAGGTTAACTATCATCTAGCCACTCCAGAGATGGTACCTCTCCATGCAGCCTAAGATAAGGAAGGGGGCAAGGCAGTGCCACAGAAGTTGAGGGTGGAGAGCATTTTGAGAAAGACTGGGCAGTCTGCAATCCCACTTCAGGGAGGACAGAAGTCAAGCCTTATCAGAAATGAGAGGGCTTCCCTGGTGGCGCAGTGGTTGAAAGTCCGCCTGCCGATGCAGGGGACATGGGTTCGTGCCCCGGTCTGGGAGGATCCTACATGCTGCGGAGCGGCTGGGCCCATGAGCCATGGCCGCTGAGCCTGCGCGTCCGGAGCCTGTGCTCTGCAGCGGGAGAGGCCACAGCAGTGAGAGGCCTGCGTACCACACAAAACAACAACAACAACAACAACAAAAGTTAGAAATGAGAAAAAAACAATTAGAATTGACTAAAAGGGAGGTAACCTTTTATAGTAAAATGCTTTTGAGTGATGGGGGTGGAAACCAGATTATTGGGAGAATCAGAAGGAAGTGGGTGGGTAGGAAATAAAAGCAGCTGAGATAGACAAGGTGTTCCATAAAACTGGGGTGAAAAGGAATGAGAACTATGGAGGATTGAATGGAATATAATATAGACACACAGTAGAAACACATGCACCCACCCATACATTTATACCTGTAGGTGGAACAGAATAAACCTGTAGACTTGGAAAGTTAGAGAGAGAGGAAGAGAAATAATTTAGAAGCTGGGCCTTAGAGGAGGGAAGAAAGCACAGGCCCACAGTCAGTGTTCTTTAAATACGTCCTTGCACGGGGAAGGTTTAGATTCTGTTGAATAAAACTTGTGTAGGAAACTCCTGCTTGAGATAATGAGGATCTTCAACTCAAAGGGACATGCCAATCTCAAATTTCAAGGAAAAGCTGAGGTCCAGACACCTAGCCTGGCAGGTAGAGGTGAAAGGGCTTCGAGGTTGTGATCACAATGCAAATCGGTGTTGCAGCTTGCCCCCAACTCCACCCTGAACTCCCTAGTCCCCTCCCCTGCCTTATTTTCCTCCATTGCACTCGTAATTATCTGGCCCTACTATATGCTTTTACTTATTTATTTATGAGTTTTCTCTCCGCCCCACACCAGTTTGTCAGCTTCATAGATTTTTGTCTGTTTCATTCACTACTGTATCTCCCCAGTCCTTAAAGCAGTACCTGGTGTCCTGCAGATAATAGTCTTTGAATGGATAAATTAATCAGTCAAGATGGAGTCAAAGTCCCAGTGTAGGCATGGAATGGATTTTAGAGTTGCTTCAAACACTAGTGTTTGTGGCTCACTTTTTAGAGGATGCAGGCGTCAAGTTAAAACAGTAGGGTTGGACAGACTCATTCCTAGTGGTGTGGTGAAGGACTTGCCAGCGAATCCAATTTCTAAGGTCACGTGCTAGTTAGGAGACTAAGGCATTGTTATCGCTGTCTCAATTATCTACTGTTGCCTCATAAACCACACTGTAACTTTATTTATTATTGCTCCTAATTTCCTGGGTCAGGAACTTGGGCAGAGTTCATGTGGGTGGTTTGTTGACTCCAAAAGGCATCGTGTGGGATTACTCACTTGGCTGCACTCAGCTGGTATCTAGGCTGGACTGAAAGGTCCAAGAAGGCTTCATTTATATGTCTGACTCCCCAGTGCTCCCCCACGTGGCACTGTCTTTCTTAACAGGGTTAGCTTGGGCTTCCTCACAGCATGGTGGACTCCTAAGGGGGAGTTTTCCAAGCAGTGAAGGTGGAAGCTGCAGATCTCTTAAGGCTCAGCCTCAGAAGTTACACAGTATCACTTGCCCCACTCTCTGTTGGTAAACATAAGTCACAAGGTGAGTTTAGAATAAAGGAGAGGGGAAGAGTTTACCTCTCAAAGAGAGAGGGGACAAAGAATACATAGGCATCTTTAGTCCACCGCATCTCATTAGGAGATTGTATTGTTAGGATGCTTAGAAGTGGCTTTCTCTCCCAATTTACTTTGCAATCCAAGAAGTTAGTGAGAATTCAGAGAGCACAGATAATTTGCAAACTTTTCTGAGGGATTGAATACGGTTAAATTAACAGTTAATTCCAAACTTGCCGAGTTCATGGAGAGATTTGTAAGGAACCAACTGGCAGGTGAGTTAAATGACTGGTTGAAATCATTATTTCTAAAAAGGTCTTGCTATATTTTAGAGAAATAATTTTTGTGAAAATTAAATGTGCTCATTATAAAAATTTCAAGCAATTGTAAAAAATACAAATAAAACCACAAATCATCTAAACTCCCTGTGCAGAGCAAAAAAACCATGGTAACATTTGGTGAGCGTCATTTTAGTTGTCTCTTTGTGCTTATGTCCACTTAGAAGGATGGCTGGCGGTCTGGTTGGCTGACTCTACAGGCAGGTAGATAGAAAGTTGATAGATAAAAACTTATAAGAATGAGATCACACTATACATGTTATTTTCATGAAATATTGAAACTGAGTTTACTTGAATTTAAAAGAAGAAAAATGAAAAAGAAGGAAGAACTTCAAGTAAGAGCTATTAATTTTAGAGCTAGTAGTTCCTAAAAGATTATATGAAGGTCATGGGGAAAATATGAAAACCGGTGAGAAATTGGATTTACATAAACTATATATTAAAATTTTAGACAGTATCAATTGTTCCCCACTGTGAAAGTTGACATGGTTAGAATTCTAACGCTGTATCCTACGCTGTTTCCCTCAGCTCCTGATTCTTGTGGTTTATATTGTTTTTACTTTGTGAAATTTACATTCTGTTTTTCTAATATCATTCCCACAGGTGTTAGTTTCTACATTTAAACAGGTTCAGTGATAACCTTGGTTTAGAATCATGGTTCTAAATTCTTCAATTTGATTCATCTTTTGGTTGGATGAATTTTGGTTTCCCCCCACCCCCAAAAGTGATAAACCCATAAAGGGCACTATATCCCCCCCAAATTCTTTCATGTTTGAGAAAGTCTCCTTGTTGATTTCATAACCTTAAATAGCAGGTATAATGTTATTGTACACTCACAGCTTTCTAGGCTTTTCTAAAGTTTGTCCCGTTACGGATTGATGCTGTTGAGAACCAGCTTGATTTTTTCCCACCCTTTCATATTCCTCGATTTCTTTTTTCATTTCAGATGTCTGCGTACGTCTTTCCACGTTCTGAAGTTCAGTGACTTTACCTGGATAGATCTCGTTGATAATAATTCTGTTATTTTTTCCCCCACTATGTTATGTGTCCCTTGGATCATAACATTCAGCTCTTTCATTAAGGAAAATATCCTTTTTATGTATTGTACCTCTGTTTACCTCTGCACCTCTGTTTTCAATTTTGTTGTTTATGTTTGTTGGGTTCTTTCGTTTCTTTGGGAACACCAGTGATGTTTACGTTGCATTCTCTTTGTATGACTGTTATCTTCTTTTTAATTGCTTGAATGCATTTTTCCCTCTGTGTTTTATTTATTGTTATTACCTCAAGGCTTTACTTCATGCCATTGATTTGCTCTTCAGGTGTGTCTGTTCTATTCCAAGCTGCTTCTGATTTATCTATTAAATCTGCACTGGTGGTGTTTTGGCCTCAGTTTATTTCCTTAACTCTACAGTCCCCTTTTTTTTTCTTTAATTTATTTTATTTATTTATGTTTGGCTGTGTTGGCTCTTTGTCACCGCAAGCGGGTTTCCCCTAGTTGCAGAGAGCGGAGGCTACTCTTCGCTGTGGTGTGCGGGCCTCTCACTGTGATGGCTTCTCTTGCTGCAGAGCACAGGCTCGAGGCGCGTGGGCTTCAGTAATTGTGGCTCACAGGCTTAGTTGCTCCACGGCCTGTGGGATCTTCCCAGACCAGGACCAGGGCTCAACCCCGTGACTCCCGCATTAGCAGGTGGATTTTTAACCACTGCGCCACCAGGGAAGTCCCCACAGTCCCTTTTTGTGTCTTGTTCTGTTGTTTTAACATCTCATCTTTGAGTCTCTACTGTAGTGATAACATATAGTTGTTAAGCTCCTTCACAGTGAAAAAACGTATTTGTAGGAAAACTGCCTCTCTTCTGAGGGTTGTGTTTCCTTTTTGAACTTTGGTTTTCAACAGTCTTATGCATATTCAGTTGCTTCTTCCACCAGGGTTGTTTTTGTAGCATGTTGGTATAGTTACTATATCATTTTTCCCCATCTTGCTCATTCATGGGTTATATAAAGCTTAATGTTTGTTCTGACGTAGTGTGGTTGACTTCTTCTTGATATTCAGCCCTATTTGATATCGGTTCATTCTGTTCTTTAGACTACCGTTTATTGTATCTACTTCTCCATAGCCTGAAGGTGCAGGGCTGGAGGAAGGGAAGGGAGTAGACTTCACTGCAGCTGAGTGTAGCCTTTAATGGAGGGCTGTTCTTTTTTCTGAATTCTCGTTCAATGTCCTGTACCGGAGTACTTTCCACTGAGCTGAGGGTTACCCCTTGTGGACCTTGGTGTATCCCGGTTCAGCCCAGGGTCCTAAAAGAGAGCAAATTCTGGTGGCCCTTCTTACCTTTGCTGAAATGGTATGTTGGGGCTTCTGTTTACCATGGTTTTTCATTACTTTTTTTCAGGCTGGCTTCTTACCACCTCAGTTTGCTTCTCTCCAAACAAGAGGGTACTAGTCCGAATTTTAAGGATTTTATTCACTTACCCTCTTTCTTCAGTACTGCTCCTGGGGGTGAGGTGGGATTAGAAGCCCCTTAGTACAATCATACAACAGAAAAAAATATATATATATATTTTTTTCCCTTCCTGTAATCTTTGAACTTTTTAGCTAAGCTTTTATGCCATTCCTTTGTGGGGTTTTTTGTGTTTTTTTTTTGCGGTACGTGGGCCTCTCACTGTTGTGGCCTCTCCCGCTGCGGAGCACAGGCTCCGGATGCACAGGCCCAGCGGCCATGGCTCACAGGCCCAGCCGCTCCGCGGCATGTGGGATCTTCCCGGACCGGGTCACGAACCCGTGTCCCCTGCATCGGCAGGCGGACTCTCAACCACTGCGCCACCAGGGAAGCCCCATTCCTTTGTTTTATTGTTGTTGGTAAGTTTGGGGCTCACTCTTTGCCTTGCCATTTCTCTGTTTCTCTGAGTGGAAAAATTCTGTGGTGGGAAAATTCAGGGTCTGTTGTAAGTTCAGATACAACTGCAGTGATTAACACCAGGCATAATGTAGGGGTCAGTAGTGATCTCCTATATTGTTCATTTTCATGACTTTCTGTAATTACCTAAAAACACTGCTTTGGTAGTTTTTAATAGACATAAAGAGTTTTACGTAATAGGTGACTAAAAACCAAGTGGACAGTAAAAGGACCCTTATGTTTTTGCATTAAATGACAGAAAAATTCAGCAGAAAAACCATTGCTTTATGATAGAGTGTAGACAACATTAGTCTCACTGGAAGGCTTGTCTCAACTTGAGTAGGTAGCAAATAGGTCTTTGCTGAGCTCCCTTGGTGGGATATTTTCTGTCTCCTTAGCTTCTCTTATGACCAAGTGTCTGTGGTAGACAGAGTTCTAAGATGGCCCCGAGATTCCCCTTCCCGAGTGTGCATGCTCTGTATACTTCCTTCCCCTTGAATGTCAATGGGCCTGATCTAATCAGGTGAGTGCTTTTCAAAGAGGGTTTAAAGATCAGAGAGGTTGAGAACTGCAGCCGATGCTTGAAGGCGGTAACCTCTGTGAGTTCTGTAGCTACAGGAAAATGAATTCTGCCAACAAACACATGTGCTTGGAAGAGTACTCTGAACCTCATGTGACACCTCAGCCCTGGCCAACACCTTGATTTCAGCCTGGTGAGACCCTGAGTAGAGAACTCAGTTGTGCTGTGTCCAGACTTTTGACCTACAGAACTGTGAGGACACCTACAGGATTGGTGTCAAGCCACTAAATTGTGGTCATTAATTAGGTAGCAACAATATATGAATATTTTAAAAGCGATTTGCTTTATTTTAATTAATTCTGATTCTCTCCCTAAAGGGAAAAGCTCATTTCTTGTTTCATAATTTACTTTTTCAAAGAGGAAGCTTTTGTTCTACTTTCCAAATTTTGTTGAATTTTGTTACTTTTTTGTCCCCGCTCCTCTGCCCACTTCTCTTCCTCAATACTGAGGTCAGAATAGGGATTTTAGATTGTTTACTGGTTTTAACTATAATTACAGCTTGGACACACTGATGAAAATGGTTTAAAAGTATAGTGGAACCCCATTTTGAAAATAGTTTTATGCCACTTGATCATGCTGTATGATCCTTTTAATGTGTTGTTGGGTTCCGTTTGCTAGCACTTTGTTGAGGATTTTTGCTTCAGTGTTCATCAGTGATATTGACCTGTAATTTTCTTTTTTTGTGGTATCTTTGTCTGTTTTTGGTATCCGGGTGATGAAATAGATAACTTATAAGGACCTACTGTATAGCACGGGGAACTCTACTCAATACTCTGTAATGACCTATATGGAAAAATAATCTAAAAAAGAGTGGATATATGTATATGCATAACTGATTCACTTTACTGTGCAACTGAAACTAACACAACATTGTAAATCAGCTATACTCCAATAAAAATAAAAAGTTTTAGAGAACAGGTCAACATCCGGTTCAATGGCATATGTTAAGTCCATGGTGTTTTTTATTTTAAAAATTAACTTTATTTATATATATTCTGAACACTACATAAGTGCTAACTGCACAGCTCACTTAACTTCTACAAAGTGAACATACCTATGTACACACCCAGATAAAGAAATAGAACATTTCCAGAACATGCGCCCTCCCCTCAAGGCAACGACTCTTCTGGCTTCTATCACCATAGGTTAGTTTTGCCTGTTTGGGAACGTTGTGTTCTCTTTAGGCTTTGGCTTCTTTAGCTCAGTGTTATGTTTGTGAGAGTCATCCATGTTGATGCAGTAGTTGGTTCATTCTTGTTATTTTCTAGAATTTGCTGTGTAAACGTACCACAATTTATGTACCCATTCAACCGTTGCAGAATTGTACTTATTTTATTCTTGTAGAATGGGTTGGTTTTATTTGGGGTTATTACCATTAGCACTGCTTTGAACATTCTTATACATGTATTCTGATGAATGTTCGTTGTATACGTAGAAGAATTGCTGGGTCACAGAAAAAAATATATATGTATCGGGTTTTTTTTTTCAGCTTTAGTAGGTGTTAAGAAATGGTTTCCCAAAGTTACATCAGGTTACACTCCCACCAGCAGTGCATGACAATGACAGTTGCTATGTATCTTCACAAAACACTTGGCATTATAATTTATTATTCTTACTATTATTGTCACCATCATCATTATTTAAAATTTTAACCAGTCTGATGTATGTTGGTATTATCTCAGTGTGTTTTTAATTTGCATTTCCCTCATGACTCGTGATGTTTAATACCTTTCCATGTGTTTATTGAAGTGCAGTAATTTTCAAACTTTGGGTCATGCTCCATTATTGGGTCATGAAATGAAATTAGTGCATTAAGACCAGCATTTATAAAATCTGAAGTAGAATAGCAGGCAGTAGAAGAGAGTGAATTGCAAGTTGTCATGGTAAGTATGGTATATATTTATACATATGAAACTTTGTTTCAGTTTCATACATATAAATATATGCATCTGTATCTATATACCTTCATAGATGTACACCCATATGTATATCAATTTCTTATTTGTATACATAAATATGTATATTGCAACTGTGGGAAATGTATTTCTTGTTGTAAAAATCTTCTTATTTCTTATTGTCAGAAAGGTTTATGAAACCCTACTGTGTATTACACATTTAAACAAATCTACAACTTGATGAAGACAAAAACCATGCTTACCTCATTTGCATTTAGCACAGTTCTGAAAGATAGAACTCATAACTGAGATATTGGAAATATGATTTGTGACAATTTTGTTAGGCCAAACTGGAAGCACACCATTAAGATGAAATATGAAAAGTAAAAGTAAAGTCCTTCATACAATAAGTGTAAAGTCTTTGTAATTGAATGAAGGAAAGTTACCCTAAAAGTGCATGGGGTAAAGAACCAGAATCATCAGTCCTAAATACAGAACCTGAGTCTCCAGACCTCGAAAGAGAATCTGTGGATGGTGGCCCCAGAGTCTGTATGTTTCCGAAGATTCTTGGTGAGTCTGATAATCTGATAATTTCGGGAACCACTGATGTAGGCTGGAGCTTGCAGTGAATTTCACCTGCTGTAAGGGAGGAGGTCTCATGGAAGAGAGATTCTAAGTGTGCAAACCTTTTTTAAGCCTAACATTCCCCAAAACACTGTATTACAGAGTAATTCTACCCAGTTTCCTTTACCCTATAAAGTATTATTCTATAGCAACAAAACTCAGGAGAAGCCATTTAATTAAAGAACCATTATGTATAATTTCTATACAGTTAGGATAGAAGACAGGCAGCGAGTTAATCTGCTTTCCAGTCCCTCTCCATGTGTATTTTAACTCCCTAATCCTCTTTTTCTCTAAACCCCCACTATAATGGAACCCCTAATGTGAGCTGCATACATTTTTCAATTATATAATACTTTGGTGCCTTTGTCTCTGAGATTTACTGTACTTTCACATTTGTATGCATTTTAAAGTAAAATTCTGAAGGCTTTATAAGCACAGCACTTTCTAATTAACAGTGAGCATAAAATGCTAGTGTGACAAATGGTAACCATGCATATTAGGGAATATTTAGAATCAATCTAGGTTGCTTCCCCGCACCCCGCCCCGAAAGGTCAGGTTTATACTATCCAAGATTGGGGAGAATGAATTTGTAATTTGGACAAACACTTCCCTGAATACCAATATTACTTTATGTAGTAATTATGGGATTTTAAATGCCAGTGAGTTCTGTTTTCTTTGTGTGAACTTGTGAATGTAATAAAACACTTTTGAAAAGCTAATCGAATAAAACTATCTAAGATTTAATTATCAGCTTCTTACAGATTTTATGCACCAAATCATCTGTGTTGCCAAAATCACTTATGTGACTTAGGACTTAAGAATTCTCTTAAACCTTTCATTTTGTTCTTAGAATTAAAATGGCTTTTTAAAAATTATATAGTTAAAAAATATGCATAAAAAAGCAAAGAGAAAAAAGTTTAAACTAATCAAATCTCTACAACTCAGATAAAATTGCTATTAATATTTTGGTGGATATTTTCCGAGACATCTCAGTATATATACATGCACACACACCCATACAAACACCTAGTTTTACATAAACAGATTAATAGAATATATGATACTCTGTTTCTTGTCCTTTAGGGCTAGTCATTGTTTTCTATCTACTTTTGGTTGGGTTGTTTTCATATCAGTAAATAGATATATACATCCTAATTTTTAATCGTTACATGATATATATACACACACACACACTATACTTTAATCTGCTGATAGATATTTAGCTTGCATCTCTTTTCTCCTCTATTATATGTTTAGTTAACATCCTTCCTTGCACGTTAATCATTTTGCACCTGTACAATTATATTCCCAGGACAAATTCCTAGAAACCTGACTGAGCCAAAAGGCAAATGTTAATGTATATTAATTACCAAACTGCCCTCCAAAACTGTTATCTCAGTTGAAACTCCTGTCAGCAAAATGATAGAGCACTTGTCCTTATTTTAAAATTTGTATATTTAATTATTAATGAAGTTGTACATATTTCCAAGTGCTTATTGGATATTCTTATTTCTTTTTTGTTTAATTGCTTCACTATTTTTGTTGAGATGGTTGTCTTTTTCTTACTGACTTGTAAGAGATCTGTGAATGTTGAGATATTGTTATTTGGACTGCAAGTTTGTCATTTGACTTAATTCTGTATGTAGTGATTTTTTAAAAATTAAACTAAATGTCATTTATTTATTTAATACAATTTTTGTCAAAAATTTATCGATGCATCATTTGATAGTTTCAAGCTTCTGTATCATGGTTAACAGTGACCTTTGGCCGGATTGCAGAAATACCTATATTTCCTCATAGTAGTCTTAGGGTTTAATTTTTTTACATGATCATCTTTGATCCATCTGGGATTTATTTTTGAGTAAGGAGAAAGATAATTCAGATTTATTTTTACCCCAATTGCTAGCCAGTTGTCAGACTTCATGAATATCTAATCTTTTACTCTGATTTAAAATGACTTGCTTTCTGATATTAAATTCCCTTATATATTTGAATATACTTCTGGGATCTCTTTTGTTCTATTGATCTGTCTATTTTTGAATAATTATTATTGAATTTTTATTTCTGTGGCTTTATACTTTTTTTTATAAGCATCCCTTCATTTTTCATCTCTTTCAGATTTTGTCTGTTTTTGCTTATTTACTTGATGAACTTAAAAATCATTAGGTCGGACTAACAAAAGAAATGCTAAGATTTTCAGCTAGAGTTATATATTTTTATATTAATTAAGGGAAAATTGGCACTTTTGTAATACTAGATTTTCTTATTAAAAGTTTTTTTTTCTCACGGATTCAGGCATTCCCTTAGGTCTCTCGGTATCATTTTATGTTTTCTCGTATAGGCCCTGGTCATTTAAAAAGATTTTTCTAGATATTTTAATTTTTTGATTGTTGCTGTGAATGAAATTATTTTCTTCCATGATATTTTCTGATTGTTAATCCTTTCTTAGAAAGTTGTTGACTTTTGTTTATTTATTTTTTTTCCAGACACTTTAATGAGCACTCATATTTTTTTCTGATCATCTTTTGGTTGATTTTAGCCTTTAAAAGTCCCAGGTGGTATCCAGGAGACTAAAGAAGAAAATATAATTCCCTTTACTGTAAGACATTACTTGAGGCTGTTAGAGAATGGAGCCTAAAATAGGGAAGTTTATGAAATATAATTTGTATATCCAGGAAGGACTGAGTCCTCATCACTGAAATGTAATGTAAGTCAGACTAAATATATTAGGATGAATAAGTATGTCATTCTTATGAGATTATTTAATACTCTGAGATGTCATTTGATACTCAATTAATCTCTCAGGATTAATCTTTGTAGATTTGATATTACTTATGTGAGCAGGTGAGAAGCTAGATTTAAGTAAGCCTGAAGGTATAAGTCCCTATTTAAGTAATGAAAATGTGAAGGATGGAAGGGAAAACGGAACTGACTTCCTCAAGAATTGGAGTTTACCAGGTTGTGAGTTCCAGGCTTGCTAATTTTTTGTATGACCCCCCCAAATACAATATAATTTATTTTCTTGTCATGAGTAATCCTCCTTCTTCCTCCTTCCAACAAACACCTACAGTATTGCTCTACCTACCTACCATCCCAACCCCCCAGTGAGTAGATGTAAGATGGTCTGACAGTGCCATCTGGTGGCCACCTAGGAAACTATATGAACTAATCGCTGTCATTGGACCTCCAACCTGGGTTGGTACAATATCCTGGAAGCCAGGTCCTGGCTTGGGAACAAGCAGTTTATGCCTGTAACTACAGGCAAAGGGAGAAAATAATCAAAGTCCAAGCCCTGGCAAAGGCTGCCTGGGGAATCTGGGAAGGAGCCCAAAGGCTCCATTCACAGGAGTTGATAGAGAGCAAGGATTAGGTCCAAAAAGGGAGGTTTGCAAAGGAGTTCCAGCAGGAAAAGCTTGGAGAGAGCTCCTGAACCAAAGCAAAGAAGGGGAGGTTTTGTTTGTTTTTTTTTTCTGGTGGAAACTCTGCGTTCAGCCTCAGGGCAGGGATGAGCTTAATTGTGAGCCGTGCAGTGAGTTCTAACCCCTTTCTTCAGGGCTTTCCTCATCTACCTTTTTTTTCTTTTCTTTTCCTTAAATTTTTTTTTCCCCATAGCTTAAAACTCAGATAATTTGGCAATTCCACATAAGGTCGAAGCTACTTCACACTTCCCTTCTCTCTATCTTTCCCCTCTTCTTCCCTTGCTCCCTCCTTCCCACTTCCTTTTCTCTTTTCCCTTCCTTTTCAGCTCTTATTCTTGAGTTCTCAGGAGAACCTCCCTCTTTCTCATCCTTCATTCTATCCAGGAACCAAAACATAATCCTAGTTACAGCTGAAAAACCTAGAGATAGTGCTTGTGAGTCAGCTTTATCAAGGACAAGGGAAGGCAGAGGTGAAATGAAGAACTGGTACCACTAACCCCTGCATCCCTGGGAGGAGGGATCAGAAGTCCCTTCAACATTACCACGAGGCTCAGTCCTCCCATTCACCCCCTGCATGATCTCCCCATGTGCCTGCATTCACGATTTTTGTTTCTTTTGTTCACTGCCATATTCCCAACATTTAAAACGGCATCTGGCATATAGAAGGAACTCTGTTGACATTTGTTGAAGGATGGAATGAATATTCTCACTGTATAAGCAAATCTGGCTTATTCATTTTTTACCGTATTTCAGTTTTGCCTTGTAAGTGTTGCATTGATGCTAATTTTCATCGTGAAAGCATGATTTGCGACTTTTGTGAAATAATTCAAACGTAACATGTGAGGCTATTTCTATCCCCAAAATAATTATTTTTTAAATTCCAAACCACCAAGTGACCTACTTTCAGAAAATAACTTTTCGTGTTTCACGAGTGTATCTTTTATGTACATAAATGAAGTAGAAAACCAACAAAATGGCCAGCTTTTACCTATCTTAGCTTCTCACGTGCTCTTTGAATCCTCCCCCAAATAGAAGCTAAGACTATTAAATACAGAGGAGAAAACAAATTTGGAAAGCGGAAAAGTACCAAGCATTTGACAGAACATCTTGCCGACTGTGTTTTCTCTGTTTGCTGAGTCTCTTTTGCGTTATAAATCCTTGATAACAGAGACAGAGAAATATCTATTCTCTATATAGAACTAAGCACAGAATTTGCCTAATATTTTTCAGAATTATGCCCTTCCTTGTGATCCTCCTTAGAACTGGAGAGACGAGGCAGGCTGCTTTCGTTTCATAGACTGTTCCTCGGACATAACTCTTGCGTGAGAATTTTCTGGGGATAAAAAAATGATCACTTGCTACTTTCCATTCCAAAACCCTAGGATTTCCTAAATATCTCACAGCTCTCTCTGATCTTAAAGAAGTGCTTTCATTTCAGTGCAAAGGGGAACTGAAAATGAATTCAGAGCTGGCCTGAATTAAGACAACAGAGGAGATCAGTGGGTGTGTAATATCCGAGTGTGGTAAAGCTCGGCTAACTCACGAGGATGCATCACAACATCCCATCAGGCCTGACATTTTGTTCCTGGCTGACTTCAGTGGCAGTGATCATGGTGCGGGGGAAGGCATATGTTGAATCTATAGTTCATTGACTGCACAGTCTGTGAGAAGCTACAAGGTATGAAAAGAGCATGGACATGCTGGCAGTGCCTTTGGCTGACTGTGTGACCTGGAAAAAAATAGGTAACCTCTCAGAGTCTTAGTTTACCTTTCTATGAAATGGGAATAATGATGCCTACCTGGAAGGGCTGTGTGAAGAAGAGAGCTACTAGGTACACAGCCTAGTCCCTGGCTGGTGGTACTCCCCAGTGGATCTGCTGTGATCACGGCAGTCACGTGTTCTCTTTCCATTTCTCTCCCAGGTACCTTGGGATCACGAGGCCGCTGACGTACCCCGTGAGACAGAACGGGAAGTGCATGGCCAAGATGATCCTCTCTGTCTGGCTTCTGTCCGCCTCCATCACTTTACCACCGCTCTTTGGCTGGGCTCAGAACGTAAATGATGACAAGGTGTGCTTGATCAGCCAGGATTTTGGCTACACGATCTACTCCACCGCAGTGGCGTTTTACATCCCCATGTCCGTCATGCTTTTCATGTACTACCAGATTTACAAGGCCGCCAGGAAGAGCGCCGCCAAACACAAGTTCCCCGGCTTCCCGCGTCCCGTGGAGCCCGACGGCGTCGTCTCCCTGAATGGCATGGTGAAGCTCCAGAAGGAGGTGGAGGAGTGTGCAAACCTTTCGAGACTCCTCAAACATGAACGGAAAAACATCTCCATCTTTAAGAGGGAACAGAAAGCGGCCACCACCTTGGGGATCATCGTCGGGGCCTTCACTGTGTGCTGGCTGCCGTTTTTCCTCCTCTCGACGGCCAGACCCTTCATCTGTGGCACCGCGTGCAGTTGCATCCCGCTGTGGGTGGAGAGGACATTTCTGTGGCTGGGCTATGCAAACTCTCTCATTAACCCCTTTATATATGCCTTCTTCAACCGGGACCTGAGGACCACCTACCGCAGCCTGCTCCAGTGCCAGTACCGGAATATTAACCGGAAGCTCTCGGCTGCAGGCATGCACGAGGCCCTGAAGCTTGCCGAGAGGCCTGAGAGACCTGAGCTTGTGCTGTAAGGTCATTTATCACTGTTTTCCTTCTATCCCCCCAACCCTTATATGGGACTCCTTTTGGAAGCACATCGTAGAAAGCTTCCAGAATCAGTAGCAAGCTTATTTTCTACTAAGCGTATCAAATTTGAATTTAGAATACTGTAGACTCCAGTCTTCCACCCAGTAGAATTCCAAAAGCCAAAGATAGGTTTTTAGTTGGATTGGAAGAAGAGACTGATTCGCTGATGAATTGCAGTTGATGTCAGTGCTGACAAGGAAGGTGATGTTTTTTATCCTTTCTCCGTAAATTGGATGTTATTTAGGTCCTTATAGCTCTGATTCTTGTAACATTATCATTTTAGTTGCTATTACTCTTAGATCCAGTAAAACTGTTTTGATGACCTCGTCCTTCACTGGTGGAAATCATGAAGGAGGTGATATTTGGGGTGGGTCTTGAATAGAGAGTAGGATTAAGGGATGGCAGGGGTGGAGCTGGGTTTGGGGCTGCTCAAAGCAGAGGGGACAGCATGAACAGAGGGACACAAAAATGGATGGAGGTTCATAAAGAATCTGGGGTGTGTCTTCAGCAGGACCTAGAAGCTGGGTAGATTGGGGTCAGCTTGGAGGGCAGGTAGGCAAAGTGGGTGTGGGGAGAGCTGAAGGTTTTTGAGCTGGAGTGAGACAAGGTATGCCGTATAAATAGGAGAAGGGAAGTGGGTAGGAGACCAATGTAAAAGAGAGGTCTCCTGTCAGGAGGGCCTGCACGAGGAGGGTGGGAGAAGGGCCCGAGTAGTCTGGGGCAGTATGGAATGGTTCGTGTGGGGAGATGCCAGGATGGAGCAAAGTCTTGGAAACTACAGAGCTTTCAGAAAGTACTACCCATCTTTAGGAGTTGGGAATTGATAGAGAGTTGCTGAGTTTGTCTGGGAAGCACTAGTAGCTTTCCAAGAAGCAATTACAGTGGGCATTGGGATCCAAAAAAGGACCACAAAGGGCCAGTGGTGATAAGGAAATGGGGTTTACATGTAACACACATATGACTGAATTTGGCACTGTAAAGAAGGAAGGAGACAATATAGCAAAGTTGGCGGGTCCAGTGAAGACCTTGTTTTAAATTTGAGGTAGAGGAGATATCTTCATGTTTGAAAGCTGAGGGGAAGAAACTGGATTGTGGAAATAGAAGGTGCTGGTGAGAGAGAGAGCAGATCAGTGTTGGATGTGAGAGAAGAGTTATCCCTCTTCACTAACATGATTCTCTGGAATAGACCAGAGAACCATGGACGGTGGTAGCTTAGAGGGACCTCCTCAGTCATCTTGCCCGATCCCTTCATATGACAGAAGAGGTAACTGAGTCCTGGCAAGTGAGATATCCCACAGTGATTAGCGTTACCACTGGGTCTACATCCCACATCATGTAAGTCTTGCCTCTATATACTCTCCATATACTAGCCTTTATCTGTGATCAAGATGGCCAGGGAGACCTCTGTGCTCTCAACTGTCTGAGGGGAACAGGGTCCCAAAGTGCCCTCATGGATTACAGTAGACTCTAGGGGCTCCCAACCTAGGATACACCCCAAATGACTCTGAAAACCTCAAGGAACTCAGCTTGTTCTCTAACTCATCACCAGGATGAAGGAGGCAGAAACATCTCCTTAATATGGATAAGGGAAACCAGAGATCATCATTTCCTGTCCTAGGAACTCAAAGTTGTAAGACTACAGATATGCTAATTCTTGAGCTGTGAAATAGCTTCACAGGTATTTATTTTTACTTCTATTATATACACTCTTTGGTACATATGAAATTGTTCACAGTAAAAAATTAGAGTTTTTTTTTTTTTAAGAAAGAATACAATCTTAGGTTTCAGAATATATGCAATGAGCAACCTATATCCCCAGGGATATTTCCAGGCCTATAAGAGTCTTACTGAATTGACCACTAGTGTTTGTTCACCAGGACCAGATTCTAAATTCCTTCAGGGAAGGAGCTATGTCTTAGTCAAATTTCTGTTTGCAGAATCTAGTACAGTGCCTGACACTGTACTAGATAATAAAAGTAATAATTTCTAACAATTATTGAACACCTACTACATGCTGTCATGGTGTACATCGTTCTACCTGTAAAGTAGGTGCTTCTGGCATCCCCAATTTTCAGAAGAATAACTGAGGCTCAGGAACGTAAAGTAACTTACCTCAGATCCCATAGCCCCTAAGTGGTAGGTATGGTATGAATCACTCCAATGCATGTGCTCTTAGCTATTACGCAACACTACTTGTCAAATGACTTGAGTCTGTAGGAGTGAAGAGCTATGGAATGTTTTGAGCTGGGGATTTTAGCCATCAGCTCTCTAAGAAGACATTTAGAAAAAACTTGTTAATAGAAGTAAGTTAAGTTTATTAGACTCACTGTAGCTTAGGAGGACACCTCCTTGACAGAGACTTGATAGCTTCTCAGATGGGGGGAATAAGCAAAGGATATTGATAGAGTTTTAGAGCTTGTGCTGGGTCATGTTAAGGTAGGGAACTAGTAAGGACTGGGCAGGGATTATGACATGATAGCTTTGGATTGGTGGGTATAACTAAGTGAGGGCCTTTTTTTTTTTTTTAACTTTTTATTTTATATTGGAGTATAGCCGATTCACAATGCTGTGATAGTTTTGGGTGCACAGCAAAGGGACTCAGCCATACATATACATGTATCCATTCTCCCCCCAAACTCCCCTCCCATCCAGGCACCTCGATGCCAGTATTAATGAGCAAACTATCAGTAAGTCTAATAGTCTTACTATTGACGAGTAAGCTTGTTTAGTTGGTGCACAGTCTTATCTTTTGGAAACAACTGTTTCCTGGAACCAAGTACTGGGTGATTTTGCCTGGCCCCAGAGCTGTTTAGCACAGGAGCTGAAAAGCATGTTGGTTTCAGTTCCCAGGAGTAACATGCTGAAAGATGCGTTTGAAGAGAGTCTCCCTGGCAGCAGTGGGAAGGGTGGATAAAATAGAAAGACTGGTGGCCGGGGGTCCAGTTAAGTAGCCAATATAGAAACTAGGAAAGAACCATAGAAATCCTCAACTAGGAAACACCACTCTGTTAGTTTTCCTCCTGTACAGTCAAAGAACTTGAGAATAATTTTATTGATTATTTAAGCTAATAATTCACACATAATTCAGATAGTTTACAAAACGCTAATTTTCAAATGTCACACAAACAGGCTTTCCAGTTTGAAATAATAGTCACCCACATATATTGATGATTCACTCTCACGTATTACGCTGGGCACTCCATGTGAATTATGTCACTTAATCCTTATGACTTTATGAGAGGTGGGTTCCTTCATCTCCATTCTGTTGGGGAGGTCAAATAATTTTTTCAGCCATCCATGTGGAGCTGAATTTGAGCACAGGACATCTGTGTTTAAATGTACTTTTAACGTCCACACTACTATGACTTTTATAAAAGTAAATCAGCCAACATAACATCCAAGGATGTTTGCCTCTGTGTCTTTAGCTAATGCGGAGTCTTGGGTATTACTTTCCTGTTAATCTAAGACAGGGCTCAGCAAACTTTCACTGTGAAGGGCCAGATGGTAAATATTTTAGGCTTTGCTAGCCATACGTTCTCCACTGAAACTACTTATTTCTGGCTTTGTAGTGAGCAAGCAGTCCCAGACACAAGTAACCAAATGAGTATGGTGGTGTACCAATAAAACTTTATTTACAAAAACAAGTAGCCAGCTGGGTTTGGCCCACGGGTCATAGTTTGCTCTCCCCTGGCCTCAGAAAATGACTGTGTCCTCACTACATCTCTCTGTTTGAATTTATAATTATTGATCTTATTTATAATTATGGAATGTTAAAATCATTTGGGATGAATGGCCTAAATATTTATTAACTCTAGGAAGTTTCTAATTAGAGAGTTGGAATAGCTGCTATTAAAAAATTCTATACCAGGCTGCTTTCTTTTCAGTTCCAATGTGGGAGGACTCCTTTTTAAATTCTTGTTTATAACTGTGTCAGGCATTGAGGAGGATACAGAAAACACATGATGTCTTTCCTGCCTTAGTGCATGTATTTCTATTGCACAGACTGCACATAAACACGCACATGCTCATTCACTCTTTTTGTGTTGAGAACACAGGAAAAGTGGAGACAGGAAAAGCTATAGGATTCAGAAGAGAGGAAAGTAACTCAGTGATTTCCCTAACTGATCAGAGAAGACTTCCGGAAGGATATGGGCTCGAGTACATCTATGAAAGTTAAAGCATTTATAACTAAAGGAGACTAGAGATGGCATTCCACATGAAGGAGACATTTGCTATAGAGGCGTCAGTGTGGGACCTTACGCAAAGGACAGGCTGCCCAAAGCTAAGCATTGTTGTAGGGGAGATTTAGAGATCATAATGGAAAGGTCGAATAAATTAAATTATGAAGGATCTTCCATTCCAGCCCCAGAAATTTGGGATTTTTAGTGTAGATAAGTGGTTCTCAACCTGGGGTGATTTTGCCCCCAGGGGACATTTGACAATGTCTGGAGACATTTTGGTTGTCACAACTGGGGGAGGGGAAGACCTCCTGGCATCTGGTGGGTAGAGGCTGAGGACGTTCCTAAACATCCTGGCTTACATAGGCAGCCCCCAGAGCAAAAAATCACCCAGCCCCAAACGTCCATAGTGCTAAGGTTGAGAAGCCCTAGTGTGGGCAGAAGGAAGCCATCAACTGAATCTCTGCAAGTAGGAAAATGGACTCACCAAAGCCATGGAGACTGATTTAGTGGCATCATGGGGAATGAATTAGAAGCTAGAGGCTGGAAGTAAGGCATCTCTTCATTGGCTTGTTTTCTCCAGAAACATTTGAGGGCTTGTTGTGTACAAGGCATGGCGCCAGGAATGTCTGGGATATAAGGATGAATAAGCGACAGTCCTTGCCTCTGGAAGCTCACAGTCCAGTGGGCTGGGTGGCTGTAGATGTGGTGGTGGCTGGTAAAAGACTAGTAACCAGAACTCCCACCATGGTCCATGCTCTGCACAGCTGCATTCAGGTAAACACCAGTTGGATAAGCCCAAGCAGTCCTAACTTTACTGGAGTCTCTGGAAGAATAATGTGGCATCCAGTCCATAGCTCACAGCAAACCTTAGAACCCTTTGTCCCCCGACCCTATCTCTCTAGCGCTCACACTTCTTGGCCAACCTAGAGACTCTGGGCTGCTCCCTCCAATCTCTCTAGCTCTTTCTTCCCCTCTGGCTGCTTGGGTTCTAGTCTCTTTTACTTTTGTCCCTAATTCCACCTTCTTGGCTCTATTTTTTCTCCTATATAATAGTTTTCTTCCTTTCCTGTAAAAACAATCTACTGGATTGTGTATTGCTACTTCCAAATATTTCCCCATTTTCTTGATCAACGTAGTGAGAGGCTCAGGAGTCTGGCAGGCACTCAGGAGTCTTCCTTGGGTAGGGAGTGAATAGAGGGAAAAGGCTATAAATACTTCACTGGTAATTGTAATTCACTAGTCTAAATTACAGTCTTTGTCACCTTTTCACAAGTATTCAGATACTGGTAATATAAAACCAAATGTGATAATGTGATAGAAACAGGGATTTTTTTTTAAAATTTGATGGCTTTATTTATGGATTTGCTTTGAATCACCATAAATGGCTTTTAAGTGTCACATTTAGATGACTTTTGTTCTTTGACACCATTACTGTGAACAATATTGAATAGCAGTTTCTAAAATACTTCCATATAAAAGAATTTCATGAAATGGTTTTGAAGTAGCTCTGCCTTCCCTTCTCCCTTCTTTTCGTCAATGAGCCTCTTATAATCCCTGTCAATTGCAATTCTAGTGGAATAACCTTGAGTTCCTGCCATGAATTCTGTCAATATGCTGCTCCCTGGTTTGTACTGAAGCTTTGGAGCTCAGGGTGATTCTACCTTTTCTTTACAGAAACCAGTGATTAAAAAAAAAAAAGATGAAACGGGTCCCAGTGGAAATTAGGAAGAAGCTTCAAGCACCTGGATATCTGTGGTGGGATGTTGTCTTAAAGACAGAAACAAACAAAAATGTGGCTGTTTCATAGATTTTCTTTCCCCAGAGTAGTATTTTCCTCATCATTAACTAGCTGGAATTCAGCTCTTTATTTTTATTAAATCATCAATTAGTACTAATAATAGCTTGTTCGCTTCATGCTTTGCAGTTGCCTACATTTTAACTTCGCAGTCTCTTTCAAGTAGGAAATGCAGGCAATTGACCTCTCTTGATTTTTCTAATATTTTTGTTTGTTTGTTTTCTTAATAGACAGTAAATACACATAGCACAAAATAAAATGAAGCAATACAAACATACCTACAAGAAAAATAAGCCTCGGGGGCCTGTCTTAGAAAGAAGATATCCATGGTGCAAATCATGAAGGAGGTGATATTTGGGGTGGGTCTTCAATAAAGAGTAGGATTAAGGGATGGCAGGGGTGGAGGTGGGTTTGGGACTACTCAAAGCAGAGGGGACAGTATGGACAGAGGGACACAGAAATGGATGGAGGTACATAAAGAACCTGGGGTATGTCTTCAGCAGGACCTGGAAACTGAGTAAATTGGGGTCAGCTTGGAGGGCAGGTAGGCAAAGTGGGTGTGGGGAGAGAGGAAGGTTTTTGAGCTGGAGTGAGACAAGGTATGCAGTGTAAATAGGGGTTCACAGCAGGAGAAAGGAGATGGGTTGGAGACCAATGTAAAAGTGAGGTCTCCTGTCGGGAGGGCCTGCACGAGGAGGGTGGCATTGAGACTAGGAAAGAGGCCAAGGATGTCTGGACATTTGGAAGTTGACTAGCAGGTGGGTGGTGAGGAAAGGGGGACTTCAGAGATGGTGCTGGAGCCGGGAGAGATTCAGGAAAGTTCAGGAGCCGTTGTGAGCTGCAGAGGAAGTGCAGCCTCCTCTATGGGAGAAGAGGCAGAGGCCCCAGGCTAAGAATAAGTGTGGAGCCCCACTGGGGACACAGCCTTTTTCCAGTGCCTGCACCTACACACCCAGCAGCCTGGAGCCACAGGTCCGAGCTGAAGCGCGGTGCTTCTCCTCAGGCACCGTCACGTGGGGTAAGGCACAAAGCGAGAGATGGTGTCTTATGGAGAAACTGATCCTGTCACCAGGGAAACCCATCCGACAAGTCTTGACAGCCAAGTGAGAGGGGCACTTTCAATGGGATGGGAAGGCAGAGGCCCTGGACCCTCTAAGACCTGGCTCTCATGCACATGGATATAGTTCGGTAAGTTGAGTCCTGTGATGGTACAGAAGTAGGAGAGTGTGTATCTAGAGGGACTGTGGCTCTGCACTAAGGAGAGAGAGACTTCCTCAGCTGTTGGCCAAAACTTCTCCATGACTCATGGTACTTCTGTGAATCTAGGGAGGAAGGAAGTCAGGGAGGTGGGGTTTCCCGGTCTCTGCACACAGGGTTTACTATAGTGCCCCCTCCTAGGTTTGACGGGGAGAATACTCGCACTGTAGTCAACATTATTATCTTCAAGTATGGCAAGTAGTATTTTGCAAGGATTATTGAGAGTAGAGCCATTTTGGCCTAAAGCTATATTATAAAAGTGAATTTCTAAAGGGTTATCTGGAGCTGATTTGCAAATATATTAAGGCCCTGGCAACTTACAGAAGCTATGAAATGTATGAAAAGAGCCATAGCACTGTTTCTTTCCCCTTAGATGCTCATAACCCCTTAGAAACCACAAATAATTCAAATGACTGAATGCAGTAAATATTAAATCCACCCACCACAAAATGAAAACTCACATTTACAGTTCTGCTAAATCATTTTCTTGCCTCCTTTCTCTCTCTCTCTCTCTCTCTTTCTCTTTATAGACAAAACTCTGACTACTGTAGAAAAAAAAGTCATGATTCATGATCAAAAGCAGAATAATGGAGATGAAATAAACAAGGCAAGACAGAGGTGGAAACAGAACGAAATCAGTTGCTGAGACTTCGGAATGGAATGAGGCTTCTGTCCTTTCTTGGGATGGCTAAAATGTGACCAGCAAAGTATACCTGCTGTTCCAAGTATACTATGAGGGGGATGGTGACCTCTCCTTTTTTCCCTGTGGATCACTGCTATTGTGTGCAGATGAAAACAGCCCCATCAGCTCAGCAGTGAGCACACGCACAGAACTGAGTTCCAGAAAGGAAACAGTTTCTGGTGCTTTGCTTCTGTCCAAGTCCGTGCAAGTGAAGAAAGTTCCCATGCACGCTTCCCATGCTTCTGAGTCTAGGCCTTGTGGTGAATATTCAGGAATCATGTATGAGCCAGATGTGTTTTTGTTTTTGTTTGTTTTTGAGACAGATGTATTTTGTTGTGGGACAGAAGGGTGTTTTCCCCAGCAAACTGCGGTAAGCATAGTGATGAATACGTTGCATGTCCACGTTAGAAAACAGAACCCCGTCATCAGCTACCACTAATGATCTCCCAGAGCAGTGTCTGTTCAGCTTCTGTCAAACAGTTTGGCTTTTTTGCAGGGTCCCTGTGACGTCCCCACCAGTGTACTTTCTTTGTTAACTCGCTTCTCTCATTATGGTGTTAACTCAGGAACATCTCAGGATGGAGAGAATAGTAAAACCTGGATAAAGCTTTTTCTCGCACTTGCTCTTCTTCTGGGGGATCCTGAGAGGTGAGGGCAGTTCCTCCTGTGAGGAGTTTTCCCTGGATGAAGAGCGGGGGCTACCTCACCACACCATATAGTAACATGATTGTTGGCACAGAACTTGTGACTGTTGTTTACACCTGGGTGCAGTGGGCCCACAGGCTGGTCCCCAACTGTGAGAATTGGGGGAGGAAGTATGGGAATAATGGGGTTTCCATGGAAGACTGTGACGCTTCTGGAGATGGAACATCCACATGTTAATTCTCATTGAGCAGCGTTTTATTAAACTGTGTGCATCGGAGGTCACCTGGGCCAGTGTTAGGAGCCCTCCAGAGTACCATTCTGCTCCTTCTGGAGGATTGGTTTTTGTGTTCTCTGTATCTTAAATCAAATGTGCGCCTGGGCAATTCTGTTCTTCTCCTCTCCCTCTCCCCAAAGTGGTAGACATTCAGGGCAGGGCAGGAAACAGAAATGATCCCTTTGTAGATAGTATATATTTTTAAAATGGTTCTGTGTAATATGTATGAGCTAGGGAGACAGAAAGACAGTAGATCAGAGAAGAGTACCTCTAAGGGGACAAAATGAATACCAACCTTCATTTGACAAAAGAGAACTGAAAGAGAATATTATTTTCCTATAATATATATAGCTGTTCTCTCACAGGATAATGTGGAATTCCAACGTGGATGGTGGATTTCTTCCAACTTTCACTGACATTGCTTCTTACAACACACGGGGAAGGGTCTGCCTTTCTGAAAGGGGAGGTGGGCACTGTCCTTTCCAACAAAGCTTGTACAAATTCCTGAACCGCAGATTTGCTAAAGTAACTGTAAATAATTATATTCATAATTTAAATGATTATTTCTGGTCAGATAAATGTTGTTAAATTTGAAAATGTTTTATTACATTACATCAAATAAAGTTTATTTGTAGCTGTAATAAAGCAACTTAAATGACTTTTAATTGAAGGTCTGATGTTATAAATGTCGCTCTACATGGAATAACAGAAGGGCAAACTTTATATATCTGCTACAATCCTAACAGGTAGTTAAGACAGTTCTGTAATTAATTGCATCCATTTTGTAACTTTTAAAAAAAATAGTGACTCCTTGATTTGATTAATGAGCATTTATTGGGTTCCTGCTACATTCAGCACTGCGGACATCGAGGGAACCAGAATGCGTAAAGTCAGTCCTTCCGTTTGAGGAATTTGCCATCAGAAGGCAGACATTTCTCAGCTTGTCACCATATAGTATAGTACGTGCTGTAGCGGTTTGTAGGGAACGACATGTTTCTTTCCTGTAGTTTAAGACAGGACATAATGGTTAATTGGGTTGATGCAGGTTTTCATATGTGTTTAATTTTTTTTATTAGGACCTTAGATTTTCATATTGGCTCTTTATCCTGCCTGACTTGAACGCCTGATCCTTGAACTCTCTGCTTCATTCTGGCTACAGAAGCTGGACATTGGACACTGTGCTTTCCATGTATGGCAGCCAAAGGAAAGGAAAAGGTAGAAATTGAGAGAGAATGAGAAAAAATGTCAAACAATTTATACTATTTCACCTATGATATAATTTGTGCCAAAGGTACAGCTTTTGTTTTAACTAAGAATTGGGAAGATCACTGAGATAAACATTTTACATATATTTTTGGACTGTTCAGCAAGAATGACTATTCTAATCTCTCTTCTCACTCTAGGATATCAGCTATCATCTTTTGGTAAGGCTGAATGTTGGGAAAGGATTACTGAGCAGTAATGTACTTGTAAGAGATAACATAGTGACTGTTGCCTTAGTTTGATTCTGTAAATATTAAACAAGAGGCACTCATAGAGCCTAGGTTTTCTGGAAATTGTTTCATAAATTCTTAAAGCGTTTACCATGATGTTATGTGCTTGAGATGCCTGTAAGTGGTTTTATTTTTTTCTGTTTTTCTTTTTTGTTTCTTTTTTGAATTATATTTTATTTATTTTTTTATACAGCAGGTTCTTATTAGTTATCCATTTTATATATATATTAGTGTATATATGTCAATTCCAATCTCCCAGTTCATCACACCACCACCCCTACCCCCCACCGCTTTCCCCCCTTGGTGTCCATAGGTTTGCTCTCTACATCTGTGTCTCAATTAGTGCCCTGCAAACCGGTTCATCTATACCATTTTTCTAGGTTCCACATATATGCGTTAATATACGATATTTGTTTTTCTCTTTCTGACTTACTTCACTCTATATGACAGTCTAGATTCATCCACGTCTCTACAAATGACCCAATTTCATTCCTTTTTATGTCTGAGTAATATTCCACTGGATATATGTACCACATCTTCTTTATCCATTCATCAGTCGATGGGCATTTAGGTTGCTTCCATGACCTGGCTATTGTAAATAGTGCTGCAGTGAACATTGGGATGCATGTCTTTTTGAATTATGGTTTTCTCTGGGTATATGCCCAGTAGTGGGATTGCTGGGTCATATGGTAACTCTATTTTTAGTTTGTTAAGGAACCTCCATACTGTTCTCCACAGTGGCTGTATCAATTTACATTCCCACCAAGAGTGCAGGAGGGTTCCCTTTTCTCCACACCCTCTCCAGCATTTGTTGTTTGTAGATTTTCTGATGATGCCCATTCTAACTGGTGTGAGGTGATACCTCATTGTAGTTTTGATTTGCATTTCTCTAATAATTAGTGATGTTGAGCAGCTTTTCATGTACTTCTTGGCCATCTGTATGTCTTCTTTGGAGAAATGTCTATTTAGGTCTTCCACCCATTTTTGGATTAGGTTATTCATTTTTTAAAATATTGAGCTGCATAAGCTGTTTATATATTTTGGAGATTAATCCTTTGTCCATTGATTCGTTTGCAAATATTTTCTCCCATTCTGAGGGTTGTCTTTTTGTCTTGTTTGTAGTTTCCTTTGCTTTGCAAAAGCTTTTAAGTTTCATTAGGTCCCATTTGTTTATTTTTGTTTTTCTTTCCATTACTCTAGGAGGTGGATCAAAAAGATCTTGCTGTGGTTTATGTCAAAGAGTGTTCTTCCTATGTTTTCCTCTAAGAATTTTATAGTGTCTGATCTTACATTTAGGTCTTTAATCCATTTTGAGTTTGTTTTTGTGTATGGTGTTAGGGAGTGTTCTAATTTCATTCTTTTACATGTAGCTGTCCAGTTTTCCCAGCACCACTTATTGAAGAGACTGTCTTTTCTCCATTGTATATCCTTGCCTCCTTTGTCATAGATTAGTGGGCCATAGGTGCATGGGTTTAACACTGAGCTTTCTATCCTGTTTCGTTGATCTATATTTCTGTTTTTGTGCCAGTACCATGTTGTTTTGATGGCTGTAGCTTTGTAGTAGTATAGTCTGAAGTCTGGGAGCCTGATTCCTCCAGCTCCATTTTTCGTTCTCAAGATTGCTTTGGCTATTCGGGGTCTTTTGTGTTTCCATACAAATTGTGAAACTTTTTGTTCTAGTTCTGTGAAAAATGCCATTGGTAATTTGATAGGGATTGCATTGAATCTGTAGATTGTTTTGGGTAGTATAGTCATTTTCACAATATTGATTCTTCCAATCCAAGAACATGGTATATCTCTCCATCTGTTTGTATCATCTTTAATTTCTTTCATCAGTGACTTATAGTTTTCTGTATATAGGTCTTTTGTCTCCCTAGGTAGGTTTATTCCTAGGTATTTTATTATTTTTGTTGCAATGGTAAATGGGAGTGTTTCCTCTCTTTCAGATTTTTCATCATTAGTGTATAGGAATGCAAGGGATTTCTGTGCATTAATTTTGTATCCTTCAACTTTACCAAATTCATTGATTAGCTCTAGTAGTCTTCTGGTGGCATCGTTAGGATTCTCTATGTATAGTATCATGTCATCTGCAAACAGTGACAGTTTTACTTCTTCTTTTGCAATTTGTATTCCTTTTATTTCTTTTTCTTCTCTGATTGCTGGGGCTAGGACTTCCAAAACTATGTTGAATAATAGGGGTGAGAGTAGACATCCTTGTCTTGTTCCTGATCTTTGAGGAAATGCTTTCCATTTTTCACCATTGAGAATGATGTTTGCTGTTGGTTTGTCGTATATGGCCTTTATTATGTTGAGGTAGGTTCCCTCTTTGCCCACTTTCTGGAGAGTTTTTATCATAAATGGGTGTTGAATTTTGTCAACATCTGCATCTGTTGAGATGATCATATGGTTTTTCTTCTTCAATTTGTTAATATGGTGTATCACATTGATTTGCGTATATTGAAGAATCCTTGCATCCCTGGGATAAATCCCACTTGATCATGGTATATAATGCTTTTAATGCATTGTTGGATTCTGTTTGCTAGTATTTTCTTGAGCATTTTTGCATCTATATTCATCAGTGATATTGGTCTGTAATTTTCTTTTTTTGTAGTATCTTTGTCTGATTTTGGTATCAGGGTGATGGTGGCCTCATAGAATGAGTTTGGTAGTGTTCCTTCCTCTGCAGTTTTTTGAAGAGTTTGAGAAGAATGGGAGCTAGCTCTTCTCTAAATGATTTATAGAATTCACCTATGAAACCATCTGGTCCTCGACTTTCGTTTGTTGGAAGATTTTTAATCACAGTTTCAATTTTCAGTGCTTGTGATTGGTCTGTTTATATTTTCTATTTCTTCCTGGTTCAGTCTCAGAAGGTTGTGTTTTCTAAGAATTGTCCATTTCT
Organism: Grampus griseus; assembly: GCF_964374135.1. NCBI lineage: Eukaryota > Metazoa > Chordata > Mammalia > Artiodactyla > Delphinidae > Grampus > Grampus griseus. Next base: position 51,069,705 of record NC_139010.1, on the reverse strand, counting down.
TCCAGGCTGTCCATTTTATTGGCATAGAGTTGCTTGTAGTAATCTCTTAGGATGCTTTATATTTCTGTGGTGTCTGTCGTAACTTCTCCTTTTTCATTTCTAATTTTATTGATTTGAGTCCTCTCCCTCTTTTTCTTGATGAGTCTTGTAAATTTTTTATCAATTTTGTTTTTCTTCTCAAAGAACCAGCTTTAAGTTTTATTGATCTTTGCTGTTGTTTTCTTTGTTTCTATTTCATTTATTTCTGCTCTGATATTTATGATTTCTTTCCTTCTGCTAGTTTTGGGTTTTGTTTGTTCTTCTTTCTCTAGTTCCTTTTGGTGTAAGGTTAGATTGTTTATTTGAGATTTTTCTTGTTTCTTGAGGTAGGCTTGTATTGCTGTAAACTTCCCTCTTATATCTGCTTTTGCTGCGTCCCATAGGTTTTGGATCGTCATGTTTTCATTGTCATTTGTCTCTAGGTACCTTTTGATTTCCCTTTGATTTCTTCATTAATCTCTTGGTTATTTAGTAACGTATTGCTTAGCCTCCGTGTGTTTGTGTTTTCTACATTTTTTTCCCTGTAATTGATTTTTAATCTCATAGCATTGTGGTCAGAAAAGATGCTTGATATAATTTCGATTTTCTTAAATTTACTGAGGCTTTATTTGTGACCCAAGATGTGATCTATCCTGGAGAATGTTCCGTGCGCACTTGAGAAGAAAGTGTAATCTGCTGTTTTTGGATGGAATGTCCTATAAATATCCATTAAATCTATCTGGTCTATTGTGTCATTTAAAGCTTGTGTTTTCTTATTAATTTTCTTTTTGGATAATCTGTCCATTGGTGTAGGTGAGGTGTTAAGGTCCCCCACTATTATTGTGTTACTGTCGATTTCCTCTTTTATAGCTGTTAGCAGTTGCCTTATGTATTGAGGTGCTCCTATATTGGGTGCATATATATTTATAATTGTTACATCTTCTTCTTGGATCGATCCCTTGATCATTGTGTAGTGTCCTTCCTTGTCTCTTGTAACATTCTTTATTTTAAGGTCTATTTTATCTTATATGAGTATTGCTACTCCAGCTTTCTTTTGATTTTCATTTGCATGGAATATATTTTTCCATCCCCTCACTATCAGTCTGTATGTGTCCCTAGGTCTGAAGTGGGTCTCTTGTAGACAGCATATAGATGGGTCTTGTTTTCATATCCATTCAGCAAGCCTGTGTCTTTTGGTTGGAGCATTTAATCCATTCACGTTTAAGGTAATTATCGATATGTATGTTCCTATTCCCATTTTCTTAATTGTTTTGGGTTTGTTTTTGGAGGTCCTTTTCTTCTCTTGTGTTTCCCACTTAGAGAAGTTCCTTTAGCATTTGTTGTAGAGCTGGTTTGGTGGTGCTGAATTGTCTTAGCTTTTGCTTGTCTGTAAAGATTTTGATTTCTCCATTGAATCTTAATGAGATCCTTGCCGGTTAGAGTAATCTTGGTTGTAGGTCTTTCCTTTCATCACTTTAAATATGTCATGCCACTGCCTTCTGGCTTGTAGAGTTTTTGCTGAGAAATAAGCTGTTAACCTTATGGGAGTTCCCTTGTATGTTATTTGTCGTTTTTCCCTTGCTGCTTTCAATAATTTTTCTTGGTCTTTAATTTTCACCAGTTTGATTACTACGTGTCTCAGTGTGTTTCTCCTTGTGTTTATCCTTCCTGGGACTCTCTTCACTTCCTGGATTGGGTGGCTATTTCCTTTCCCATGTTAGGGAAGTTTTCGACTATAATGTCTTCAAATATTTTCTTGGCTCCTTTCTCTCTCTCCTCTCCTTCTGGGTCCCCTATAATGCGAATTTTGTTGAGTTTACTGTTGTCCCAGAGATCTCTTAGGCTGTCTTCATTTCTTTTCATTCTGTTTTCTTTATTCTGTTCCACAGCAGTGAATTCCACCATTCTGTCGTCCAAGTCACTTATCCGTTCTTCTGCCTCAGTTATTCTGCTATTGATTCCCTCTAGTGTATTTTTCATTTCAGTTATTGTATTGTTCATCTCTGTTTGTTTGTTCTTTAATTCTTCTAGGTCCTTGTTAAACATTTCTTGCATCTTCCCTATCTTTGCCTCCATTGTTTTTCTGAGGTCCTGGATCATCTTCACTATCATTATTCTGAATTCTTTTTCTGGAAGGTTGCCTATCTCCACTTCATTTAGTTGTTTTTCTGGGGTTTTATCTTGTTCCTCCATCTGGTACATAGCCCTTTGCCTTTTCATCTTGTCTATGTTTCTGTGAATGTGGCTGTTGTTCCACAGGCTGCAGGATTGTAGTTCTTCTTGCTTCTGCTGTCTGCCTTCTGGTGGATTAGGCTATCTAAGAGCCTTGTGCAGGTTTCCTGATGGGAGGGACTGGTGGTGGGTAGAGCTGGCTGTTGCTCTGGTAGGCAGAGCTCAGTAAAACTTTAATCCTCTCGCCTGATGATGGGTTGGGCTGGGTTCCCTCCCTTTTGGTTCTTTGGCCTGAGGCGACCCAACACTGGAGGCTACCTGGGCTCTTTGTTGGGGCTAATGGCAGACTCTGGGAGGGCTCACACCAAGGAGTACTTCCCAGAACTTCTCCTGCCAGTGTCCTTGTCCTCACGATGAGACACAGCCACCCCACACCTCTGCAGGAGACCCTCCAACACTAGCAGGTAGGTCTGGTTCAGTCTCCTATGGGGGTCACTGCTCGTTCCCCTGTGTCCTGATGCGCACACTACTTTGTGTGTGCCCTCCAAGGGTGGAGTCTCTGTTTCCCCCAGTCCTGTCGAAGTCCTGTAATCAAATCCCGCTAGCCTTCAAAGTCTGATTCTCTAGGAATTCCTCCTCCTGTTGCCGGACCCCCAGGTTGGGAAGCCTTACGTGGGGCTTAGAACCTTCACTCCAGTGGGTGGACTTCTGTGGTATAAGTTTTCTCCAGTTTGTGAGTCACCCACCCAGCAGTTATGGGATTTGATTTTATTGTGATTGCGCCCCTGCTACCATCTCATTATGGATTCTCCATTGTCTTTGGGTGTGGGATATCTTTTTGGTGAGTTCCAGTGTCTTCCTGTCTATGATTGTTCAGCAGTTAGCTGTGATTCCGGTGCTCTCGCAAAAGGGAGTGAGAGCACGTCCTTCTACTCTGCCATCTTGAACCAATCTCTGCAAATGGTATTATCTCATTCTTTTTTATGGCTGAGTAATATTCTAGTGTGTGTGGGTGTGTATCACATCTTTATGCATTCATCTGTTGGTGCACACTTAGGTTGTTTCCATGTCTTGGCTATTTTAAATAGTGCTACTGTGAACATTGGGGTGGATGTATCTTTTCAAATTAGAGTTTTTGTCTTTTCCAGTTATGTGCTTAGGAGTGGGATTGGTGAGTCATATAGTAGCTCTATTTTTAGTTTGGTAGCTATATTTTTACTTTCCTAAGGAATCTCCATACTGTTTTCCATAGTGGTTATATCAATTTACATTTCCACCAGCAGTGTAGGAGAGTTTCCTTTTCTCCACACCCTCTCCAGCATTTATTCTTTGTAGACTTTTTTTAAAATTAATGTATTTTATTTATTTATTTTTGGCTGCATTGGGTCTTCGTTGCTGCACGTGGTCTTTCTCTAGTTGTGGCGAGTGGGGGCTACTCTTTGTTGTGCACTGGCTTCTCATTGCGGTGGCTTCTCTTGTTGTGGAACATGGGCTCTAGGTTTCTGGGCTTCAGCAGTTGTGGCACACAGGCTCAGTAGTTGTGGCTCGCGGGCTCTAGAGCACAGGCTCAGTAATTGTGGCTCACGGGCTCAGTTACTCCATGGCATGTGGGATCTTCCTGGACCAGGGCTCGAACTCATGTCCCCTGCATTGGCAGGCGGATTCTTTTTTTTTTTTTTTTTTTGCAGTACATGGGCCTCTCACTGTTGTGGCCTCTCCCGTTGCAGAGCACAGGCTCCAGACACGCAGGCTCAGCGGCCATGGCTCACGGGCCCAGCCGCTCCATGGCATGTGGGATCTTCCCAGACCGGGACATGAACCTGTGTCCCCTGCATCAACAGGCAGACTCTCAACCACTGCGCCACCAGGGAAGTCCCTCTTTGTAGACTTTTTGATGATGTCCATTCTGACCGGTGTGAGATGATACTTCATTGGGGTTTTGATTTGCATTTCTCTAATAATTAGTGATGTTGAGCATCTTTTCATGTGCTTGCTGGCCATCTGTATGTCTTCCTTGGAGAAATGTCTATTAGGTCTTCTGCCCATTTTTTGATTGGGTTGTTTGGGCTTTTTTTTTTTTTTTACATTGAGTTGTGTAAGTTGTTAATATATTTTGGAAATTAACCCCTTGTCAGTTGCATTGTTTGCAAATACTTTCTCCCATTCTGTAGGTTGTTTTTTCTTTTTGTTGATAGTTTTCTTTGCTGTGCAAAAGCTTTTAAGTTTGAATAGGTACCATGTACTTTTTTTTGTTTTTATTTCTTTTCCTTGGGAGACTGATCTATGAAAATATTGCTATGATTTATGTCCAAGAAACTTTTGCCTATATTCTCTTCTAGGAGTTTTATGGTATCATGTATTATATTTAGGTCTTTAAACCATTTTGAGTTTATTTTTGTGTATGGGGTGAGGATGTGCACTAACTTCATTGAGTTACATGCGGCTGTCCAGCTTTCCCAATACCACTTGCTGAAGAGACAGTCCTTTCTCTATTGTATATTCTTGCCTCCTTTGTCTAAGATTGATTGACCATAGGTTTATAGGTTTCTTTCTGGGCTCTCTATTCTGTTCTGTTGAATCTATATGTCTTTTTTTTTGTGCCAATACCACACTTTTTTTTTTCTTTTTTTAATTGGGGTATAGTTGTTTTACAGTGTTGTGTTAGTTTCTGGTGTACAGTGAAATGAAGTAGAGTTCCCTGTGCTATACAGCAGGTTCTCATTAGTTATCTGTTTTATACATATTAGTGCATATATGTCAATTCCAATCTCCCAGTTCATCCCACCCCACCCTTTCCCCCCTTGGTGTCCATACATTTGTTCTCTATATCTGTGTCTCTATTTCTGCCTTGCAAACTGGTTCATCTGTACCATTTTTCTAGATTCCACATATATGTGTTAATATAGCATATTTGTTTTTCTCTTTCTGATTTACTTCATCTGTATGACAGTCTCTAGGTCCATCCACGTCTTTACAAATGACCCAATTTTGTTCCTTTTTATGGCTAATATTCCATTATATATATGTACCACATCTTCTTTATCCATTTGTCTGTCGATGGGCATTTAGGTTGCTTTCATTACCTGGCTATTGTAAATAGTGCTGCAATGAACATTGGGGTGCATGGATCTTTTTGAATTACTGTTTTCTCTAAGTATATGCCCAGTAGTACCACACTGCTTTGATTACTGTAGCTTTGTAGTATTACAAAAAAGGAAAATTACAGGCCAATACGTTTGATGAATATAGATGTAAATATCCTCAACAAAATTTTAGCAAATCGAATCCAACAATATATAAAAAGGATCATACACCATGATCAAGTTGGATTCATTCCAGGGCAGCAAGGATGGTTCAACATATATAGATCAATCAGTGTGATACATCACATTAATAAAAAAAAGACAAAACCACATGGTCATTTCAATAGATGCAGAAAAAGCATTTGATAAAATTCAACATCTATTCATGACAAAAAGTCTCACCAAAGTAGGTATAGAGGGAACATATCTCAACATAATAAAAGCTATTTATGACAAACTCACAGGCAACATAATACTCAACAGTGAAAAGCTGAAAGCCTTCCTGCTAAAATCTGAAACAATACAAGGATGTCTACTCTTACCACTTCTATTCAACATAGTATTGGAAGTGCTAATGACAGCAGTAAGGCAAGAAAAAGAAATCAAAGGTATCCAAATTGGAAGGGAAGAGGTAAGTTGTCATTATCTGCAGATGACATGATACTGTATAGAGAAAACCCTAAAGACTCCAGACAAAACTATTAGAAATAATAAATGAATTCTGCAAGGTAGTAGGATAAAAGATTAATATACAGAAATCTGTTGCATTTCTTTACACTAACAATGAAATATCAGAAAGAGAAAGTAAAAAACAATCTTGTTTAAAATCACTTCAAAAACAATAAAATACCTAGGAATAAACCTAAAAAAGGAGGTAAAAGACCCATGTGCTGAGAACTATAAAAGATCGATAAATATTTCTTAATAGGAAGGAAGGAAAAAAAGGAGAGAGGGAAAGAAGGAGGGAAAGAGAAGGAGGAAAGCCAATGTTGACCTGGTATTCTTTTTAATTTTCAGATGAGGAAATCCAGGAGACTTGGTATAATCAAGTGACACGTGCAGTGAGTGGGCAGGAAGGAGCTGGAATTAAGCTTTCCTATGTGCAACTTAGGGCGGGCCCTCCGCTACATGGTGCTGCATCTTTAGCATGAGTTTCTCATGTCAGGAGAGTGACCTTTTCTTAATTTTCTGCACTAGTGAAGCAGTGCCATGTACGTGTTACGGTCCATATGTTGAAACTTGTTTATCTACAGCTAAGCCAGATGGTCATTAACAGCTTACAAAGAAGCCATTTGGAAACTTTCAGCAAGTCAGCACATTTTGAAAGCACTGGGAGTAATGCATATTGTGATGTCATTTCTTACTCCAAGCAGAGTAAATCCAAAAAGGAAGGCCTTGTTAGTATTACATGTGAAGCATGCAGACCTTGGGATCTCATGCCCAGAGACAGAAGTTTATTTAATTGGGTCTCTCTTTCAACTTGCTTTGTCTACACTTTCTCTGGAGAAAAAAAGTAATTTCTTAACTTAAAACACTTCGCTTTTTAAGCTCCTGCTGGCTAAATACATTAAAAAAAGAAGACAAAACCAAAACCCTGCTTATACAATGCAAGCAAGAGAGATGTGATGTGATCATCAATAAAAATCTAAAAGCAAAATTTATGATGTCTAATCCAAAACAGAAAGGGAGAGAGGTTGATAACTTATCAGAAGTAGACTTAACAGATAACAGTTATTCTGGGCATTTGACACTTAACAAAAACCTGAGAAGGAATTAAGACATCTTGTAACTAGGGCTCCCTGAACAGACACGTGAAATCTTAGATTCTATTCAAACTATATAATTTGTGCTCAGAGATTATGGAACAAAAGGAAGGTAGTGGACAAGAAATACTCAGGAGACAATAAAGAAATGAAAGACTAATCCATGTTTCTTCCTCTAAGAAATTCATTTATTCATCCATTCACTCATTCAATCACATAAGTATTTATTAATATGTCAGAGGTTATCTAAACAGTAGAACTAAGTGGTAAGACAGAAATGCATTCCATTCTTGTGAAGCTAAATGTTTAGCAAGGAAGCTGAAACATTACACAAATGATTATAATAAATTATGATGTCTACTGTGATAAGGCACATGCAGGGAGTTCAAAAAGAAATGCATACTTCAATACATTTATATAAATATTTAAATCTCAGTGGAGGAGAGAAGTGATAATTCAAAATAGCAGATGGCAAGAACTATCTAGAATTCATTTTTGTTATGTATTATATATTTTTAGTGCCAAATTACCTTTCTTAATTACATTTTGATTGGGCTATTATTAAAATGTTCTTTAGACCTACACAGTCTCACAGTGGGAGAGATGGTGCAGAGCTATGAGGAGAGGCAGGAAAACATCAGTGGAGATATAAAAGTTTGTCATGGATGATTCACAAGTGAATAATCCACCCATAGGTAAACGAGATATACTGTATACACAGAGAATTACAGACCTAGAGAAGCTCATGGCTGATCTAATACAACCCCCTCCTGGTTAGCAAGTGAGAACATGGTAAACTAGAGCTGTTTTGTCTGAAGTTGTTGACAAAATGTGATACAGAGCAGTGCTTTGCAAACTATCTTTGGTGAAGGAATGTTTTTTAAATCTGTGACACAGCTATGCATTTAAAAATATAATAAAAATGATTATTACAAGAAAAATGAAGTGAAAAAAACCTACAAAATACAAGTTCAATTTTTTCCCTTATTAAGTTCAATAGATGTAAAACTGCATTTCAGTAAATATGGTCAGAGCAAACATCACGTGGAGGAAAAGAAATGAATCACAGAACTGACCATCATCCACTGAGAGTGTGCAGTTACTCAATTAGGGAAAGCCTAGCACTTCCCCAGCTGAGAAATGACTGTAGCATAACCATGACATGTGCAGAACACCAAGTGTGCAAGGCACGTATGCAAGGCAGGACGCAACACATGTGATGAGCGTGATATAGGGAGAGTGTACTGATGGGGCGGGTGAGGAACAGCTCACCCCTGAGAACTATCCCTGGGGTAGTAGAAGTGCAGAGAAGTTACCCACAGTCACAAATCACAGCCTTTAAACAACTGAACTTTCCCCACTTCTGTGTTTCTGCTCTTTAATTATCTACAATTGAATTGAATCCAGAATGCTGACCCAAAGGCACGGAAAACTGTTTAATTTTTTGAATGATTCTGTTAACTGAATTGTTCTTAAATAAGGCAAAGAAAGAGACTGAATTTTGATAGAATGTCAGCCACAGAGTTTGAAGGCGAAGGGCTCTGATACTAGAAATGTTAATTCTAACATTAGCCATACCACCTTATTAAACCCAGTGTTTTCTGAACTTCACTCTGAATAAGAATGATCCAGGGAGCTTCTTAAACGTAAAGATTCCTGGGCCCCATTTACAGAAATTCTGATTCATTATGCCCTGGGGGGCAGTGGAGGGTGCCTAACAGGTGATTCTGGTACAGCTCATCCGGGTTCCAAATGTTGAGAATCGCTGTTCCCACAGATGCCGGAAAACTGAATCATCTAGCTGATTCTGTGTGCAATTAGTATGGAAAGCATGATGAGTGTGAAATAATATTTAAATCATTTGTATATGGTTACAGAATCTTGTCAGAGGAATACACAAGATTCTCACAGACTCTCTTGTAAGTACCCTTTAGGATTCCATGCTACTGTTGGTACCAAAAATCCAGCAAGCTTGTGGAAGGAAATAACCCACAGGCCATCTTAGATAGTTTTCAGTTATATTTAAAGACATATGGGTTTTAAGTTTAAGTGCAGACCTGGCTAATTCCTACATTATTGAGGAATTCCTGGCGTAAACTAATTAATATTGGTGCTAGCACAGGGTCGGCTAAGAATCAGTGCATCATATTCGTGTCCCCATGGCCAAGCAGCTGATCAGAATGTTGTCAACAAAACAAAGAGTTGATCTTTGTCAAATATGTGTTGAATATTAGCCATTGAGAATGAGATGTTGACCTTGGCCAAGATCCAGGCTTTCACCATCATGTGTGTGTGTGTGTGTGTGTGTGTGTGTGTGTGTGTGTGTGTGTGTGTTATGGCAGCGATTGATACAGCTTACATTAATTGAGTGTTTTTTACTCACCAGTCATTCTGCTAATCCTCAAAACAACCCTAAAAGGTCTTGTCTCCATTTTTTGGGTAAGGGGACTGAGGTTTACGGAGCTCAAGGACATTAACTTGTAAGTAATAAATGTGAGCTTTCCAGCTGATGTGTACTTTTCCTTACATTCTCCCTTCCACAAAATGCATCTCACTGGTTACTGACTGTTTTTGTGGGCCTGGAAATATGCATCTGAACTCAGAGGGGACTCACTCTTGCTTCTCCAAATACTTCGTCTTACACTGAATACCCAAAAGCAGTTGTTCAAGGTTAAATCCCAGATCATGGTGAAGGGAACAAAGGTTGTGATTCCTGCTTCCAAATCCTTTTCTTGGATTCCTGCATTTCTAGGTACCTAGTATCTCAGTGCTTTCTTTGGTTATCCCTTTCTATTGCAGCCTGCCTGTGATGGTTAATTTTGTGTATTAATTTGACTGGATCATGGGGTGTCCATATATTTGGCTGAGTGTTTTTTCAGGGTGTTTCTGTAAGGGTGTTTCTGGATGAGATTTGAAGCCATAGATTGAGTAAAGCAGATTGCCCTCCCCAATGTGGGTGCGCTTCATCCAATCCATTGAGGGCCTAAATAGAACAAAAAGATGGCGGGTGGGAAAATTCACTCTGTGCCTGACTACTTGAGCTGAGACATCAGTCTTCTCCTGCATTTGAAATGGGACCATCAGCCCTCTGGTTTTCAGGCCTTTGGACTCAGACTGAACTGCATCACCAGCTTTTCTGGGTTTCCAGCTTGCAGATGGTAGATCGAGGGACTTCTCCACCTCCATAATCACGTGAGCAATTCCTTATAATAAATCTCTTTATATATGTATGTGTCTAAAACTCTCTGTCCCTATATATGTATAGATATTGACATAGATATCTATATATATGCATATATATATCTCAATAGAATATTGGTTGATATGTATGTAAATATATATGATGTATGTATATTAAAAACCTATATATAATATATATAAAATAACACTGGTTCTGTTTCTCTGGAGAACCCTAATATACTGCCCTAACTGCTATTGCCCTTTAATGTGTGCCTTTCTATAGTCTCCTTATTAAAACTTAACTCACCTGTGTCCCATTCTCTCCTCTTTTGCTGTCTCTTTATGGTCAGCCAGTTGGTCAAATAGATTAATCCATTATTCAGAGGCAATGTCACCTTCTTACAAGATACATTCCTTGGATCGATGTCTGAACCTGAGAGAGTGTTTATAGAAATTTCAGACAGTGTTGGCAATAGTAGCTCAAATCAGACCTTTTTCAGTTACTTACAGACCCCCCACGGTCCCTTGCAGCTGAAAGCAAGCTGTTAACCAAATCCATCTACGCCATGGACCAGGTCTCTCTCCCGCTCCATTGGAGCTGAGAACTGAGAGAATTCCCTAGCTTTTTAAAGCAAAGACAAATGAGGGTAATTAGGTAATAGCTGAGGTTTGTCAGGAAGATTTGGCCAGTTGCCCCCAGTCCTGGTCTTTGGGAGATCTGCACCTGTGAGACAGCTTTGACTGCTTTTTCTGGCTCAAGAGAGCAATTCTATTGAGGAATGTTGCCTCTCATCCCCGTCACTCCATCGACTTTCTCATCAATGGCTCTGAATGGAATGTTAGAATATATTTTAGACGTGGAGATAAAATTAACACCTGAAACTATTTCTGGGTGCATAGTCAAAGATGACTCTTTATACTTGTTTGCTTGGCTCTTAGAAATTTAATTGTAGCAAGCTTTTAAATATTGGCTTTTAACTTATCTGCAAAAATAAAAAAATTTAGTAAATTAAATCAATTAAGGGAACATTTGGCCTAATTCCCAATCATCCATTTGGATCATGCAAAGCACAGATCTTTGGGATGTAAACTATCTCTTCAACATTATAACATGAACTGTAGTGGAGCGTGAGCTTTTATAGCAACACTACCTAATATAGGCTGAGGTAAAATGTTTTCATTTCCATTTCACCACAGCAAAGATAAAAAAGGGCACTCATTTATTTAATTTATCTACCATTGGTGAGGAAAGCTGAGAAAAAGACATGTTTTCTTGAAAAATATCTTAACCAGAGTTTTAGAACGATCTTATTAGACAAGTTTGAGTTTCTGAAAGAAGTTAGTTTGAATTGGGTTTCTGACATGAGCACCTAGGAGGATCCTGCCTTATAGAGAAGCTCTGCTGAAAGAATATTGCAGAGGCTCTCCCAGTCTATTTCTAGGGTCTCAAAGTTCAGATTTTTGAAAGCGAACATTTTGCCTCACCAGCCACATTGTATAATATTTTATATTTCTCTACCTACTAATTATGACATAAAATGTATGTATCAAACATGGCATATGTGGACAATTGGAATTCCTGGGACTATTTGCCCAGGGTTACTGTTGCAGGTAGGTTTTCTAGACCTGAATGATCTTAAGTCAGGGCCAAATGATATAAAGATAAACCTATTTTTTAATCTTCCATGTTTATTAATCCATTCACAAATGAAAGTAGACAACCGTCAGAATGGGATTGTTTTACAGATAATTCTCATTTTCAGTACATTTTCTTTTTAACTCTGAAATGTTAAAGAATTATCTTGCTGGAGGAGGTCTTTTTTTTTTTTAGATGTTGGGGGTAGGAGTTTATTATTTAATTAATTTATTTTTGCTGTGTTGGGTCTTAGTTTCTGTGCGAGGGCTTTCTGTAGTTGTGGCAAGCGGGGGCCACTCTTCATCGCGGTGTGCGAGCCTCTCACTATTGCGGCCTCTCTTGTTGCAGAGCACAGGCTCCAGACGCACAGGCTCAGTAGTTGTGGCTCACGGGCCCAGTTGCTCCGCGGCATGTGGGATCCTCCCAGACCAGGGCTCGAACCCGTGTCCCCTGCATTGGCAGGCAGATTCTCAACCACTGTGCCACCAGGGAAACCCCTGGAGGAGGTCTTGTTCAAGGGAGGTGGGCACCTTTGGCAAAATGGAACATCACAGCTAATCTTTAGGAGACACTATAAATACCCTGAGGGAAGAAAGTTAAGTAACAACTGCTGCAGTTGTGGAAACAGAGATCTTTGCACATAGAGGATTCTTATAATATGGGAAAGAGACAAGTTAGTGGAGAAAGAGGGAGTTGCAAGAGCTCTTTCAGTATAAACAGTACACGCTGCGCCAAAGCTCTGGCTCTCCTAATGATCTTTTTAATCCCTTTTTTGGGAATATAATCTATTTTTCCTTGACATTTCAATAATTAGAATTATTGAAAAAACAGGATTCATAATTGTTGAAATTAACTTGACAGTCACCTTTGAAATAATGTTTTACTCAAAAAAGTGTTAACTGCATTTTTATAAGGCAGTTTCCACAACCAATTAGAGTCTGCATGCTCTATTTTGGTAAGTTTCAGAAGAATCAGTAACGTGTCAAATGAAAGCAAGAACATGTCCCTTTACCCATTTCTACTTGCAAAGAATATGCCTAGTTTTCAGTGCCGTGTACCACTGGTGTATCTGGCAGAATTGAAATGGCTAAAATTTTTAAGCAGATTTCAAGGTGATTTAGGAGGTTCTGGCTTGCTTCCCACCAGTAAGACACAGAGATATGGCTAAGAGTGGGCTCATGCCTAAAAGTGTTCAACGAATAGGCTCACCTAAGTAGGTTTAAAACTATGAAACCTAGGTGTCCCCAGACTTCAGGGAGCTCCCCTCTCCTTTGAGACCCCGAGTCACATACGGCAGCAGAGGTTCCCCAGGTATCTGAGACTCCACGAAGAAATCATCCATGTCCTGTCCATTCTGATTCTTATTGATCCCTTCAGTCAGCTGTTTCTGTGTGAGCATTCTCCATCCTGCTTAGGTCATTTCTTGCTTTGGCAACAGTCTCTCCTTCCTGCTGCTCTTGTATTTCTGCTACACAACAAGGGTAGGTTTGGGCCTTGCCTATGTTATAGATGAGATCAGGCTGTAACACCAAGCAGACATAACTGAAAGTGTGTTTGTAGCACAAGGGCATTACAACAGAAAATATTACAGTGGATCACGCCCATAGAGCCCAGTGGCCATGCCTCTCTACAGGAGGGAATTTGCCTGATGTCTCCCTGCTTAGCTTCCAGCTTCACCAGCCTACCTCCCCACAGTGGGAAGGCCTTGGACAGGCCAGTCTCTGTTCATCCTGTTAACGTGTAAAGTGAAGTCACTTCTAAAGCTGTGTTTAATCTATTCTAAGATGCCGTTAGTTGTAAAATGCAGCATTATTCTATATACCTCTTGACCAGTCAGGGACTTATTTACAAAGGCACTAATTACAAAGATGTAGAGCAACCAGAAAGGAAAGTGTAGAAACCTAGGGCTAACATCTGAGGAACTGTCACTACCTTAGTATAAAAGAAAGAGGGATGCGGGATGTTACATAAACCTGGAAGGGGAGCGAATTGTAAAGCGACAGCCTGAGTCAGGAGCTCACAGGCAGAGAACAGGTAAGTGAATGCTCTGTCCGCCTGCCCTCCCTCCCTCCCACCCTCCCACCCATCTCCTGCCGGGCCTCTCCACTGGTCCAACCCAACCTGAAGCCAGTGGGCACAGGAGCACGTCCATCCGCTTCACAAGGAGAAGTGTGGGAAGTGGACCCGAACGGGCGAATGGAAGACATCTCTGCAATAGACACCAAGACAGAATAAATTCTGCCAATTAAACTATGAGACACCGCTCCCTTATCACTTGAAAGTTTTATTTTACACCTATTGAAAGAGTTCTGTTAGACATAAAGAAAGGGATTTGTTTTTATCATGTAGTACTTTTCTGGATTTAAGATAACTTTACTTTTTTTTTTTTTTTTTCGGTACACGGGCCTTGTCACTGCTGTGGCCTCTCCCGTTGTGGAGCACAGGCTCCGGACGCACAGGCTCAGCAGCCATGGCTCACGGACCCAGCCGCTCCACGGCATGTGGGATCCTCCCGGACCGGGGCACGAACCCGTGTCCCCTGCATCGGCAGGCGGACTCTCAACCAGTGCGCCACCAGGGAAGCCCGATAACTTTACATTTTAATGCTAAACGCAAGTATAATCTTTTTGAGAACATTTTGTGGCAGATATTTTTTTCCCCAAAGATGATCACAGTAATAACTCTTGTCCCACGTGTGCTTCTAGAAGCTTACTACTGCCGCATTAAGAGGGGAAGTCTAGTTTCTCATTCCTTGAATCTAGGCTAGTTTGTGACTTGCGTGTAACCAGTGGAAAGCATCGATGTGGCACTGCATGACTCCTGAAGCCAGGTCTGAAAAAGATGATACAAATTCCACCTCGTTTGCTGGAATATTTGCTCTAGAGCCCAGAGCTTCCATGTTAGCAGTCTGGCTGGTCTGTGGCCGCCATGCTGCAAGGAAGCCCAAACTATTCTAACTCAGAAGGATCACATGGAGAAGCCCTGAGACTAGCAAAGAGAGAAAGATGCTTTGTCAGTTTCCAGGTGCTCCTGCACCCTCCGCCTCTGCTGTTCTGATTCCAGCCGCTATGGGACTGCAGTCTCATGAGAGATTTCTTAACCAGAAGCATCCGATCAAGCTCTTCCTGAATTCCTGGCCCACAGAAGCTGTGAGAGATAATAAAATGATGGTTGTTTTAAACCATTAAGTCTTGAGGTGATTAGTTATGTAGCAACAGTAACCAAAGCAATTTTAAATGCCAGTTATGCTCAACAGATGTAGTACCAGTGATGCCTGCAATTAACTGAAGTGATGACAATATGAATAACTATAACCACGTTTGCACATACACAGGCACTGACAGCTATGTCATGTCAGCCTCCTGGCCAACAGCAATTGTGAGATGCCATATATTTTAAGATGGCTCCTAGTGAGAAAAAAATGTGCAGTTTAGTACTGAAGAAATGTGCTACTGTTGGTGTAGAGGGAGGGACAGAACCAAAAGGGTTGGGGAACTGGTTGGCAAGGTGACTTATTTTGGAAAAGCTTAATATTTTACAGTTAAGAGGGTACATGCTCATTTAGCAAGTAAATAAACAAATAAAAATCAAATGAGAAAAAAACCATTAAGACCATAAAATCACCAAATCTCACCATCCAGAGATAAACTTCCAGATTTCTAAATGTATGGACACATGTATAGATATGTGGACATATGCTTTATAAATGAATTCATCCTTTACTGCAGCCTACTTTTTTCCCCACTCAGAAGTGTGCTGATTTCGTGTTTCCACCTCAAAAGATAAAAAACTACGGCCTTAAATTTTAATGGTAGCCAAGTGTCTCATTTACTTGACTGATCACCTAGTGACGGACATTTTGTTGTGTTTTGTTTTTTCAGTTTTGCTTTTATCATTATTAAAACAACGGGCATGTTTATGCATTTTCCCCCCTATGCTGTAACTATGTCTTTGTGGAGAATTTCTCCATATGAGATCTTGGATTGAATGAGTTGTGCCATTATAATTGCAATATGGATTGATAAAAACGCCTTCCAGAAAGGTATCCATTCATACCCCTATCAGAAGTTTTGGAAAAATGCCAGTTTTTTTCCCCTTTGCCAGTGAAGGAGTTCAGACCATGTCACCCCAAAATACGCAGATATGGCATATTGCTTATTTTGCATTAAAGGCATGTGAGAAACAGCAGAGGCAAGATGGGCATTCAGACCCTCCTTTTTATTCCTGAAAGCAGGAGATAAAACTCCCATGGGAAAGGTGTGATCTCTGTGCCAGGAAAGAGGAAGACGTTCTTATCACCAGAGACATGGAACTGAGACAGAAAGAACTCTGTACAAACAGACCTTGTTCAAATAATTCTTACCTTCCTTTACCCTCTCTACAGTGTTTAGTTACTTTTCCACAATTGCTTCTTTTTTTCAACCTAATATAAAAGCATGTAGGTTCTGCCATTTCTTTGGGTCTTCATTCCTTATGGGGGTTCCTGTGTCATGTAAAACTTAATTTAAATGTGTATACTTTTCTCCTGTTAATCTGTCTATGTCAGTTTAATTCTCAGGCCCAGCCAACAATAGTAAGAGGGTGGAGGTAAAAATTTGCCTCCTCTAGACCAACCTTTGATTCACCTGATGCCAATCTTATGGTTTAAAAAGATTTGTTTTTTGTTGTTCTTTTTTTATTTTAGAAAATAATGAAACTGAACATCTTTTCATACTTTTCATCCATTTTAATTTGTTCTTTCATGAATTGATTATTCATAGTCTTTGACCATTTTTCTTTTTATAGTTGATTTGTAAGAGCTCTTCATCCTGTAGTAGTAATTCTTTGTCCATCCTGTGTGTTACTAGTTTTTTCTAAGTTTTTTCCACTTCTATAATTGTGTTATTTTGTTTTTGTTTTTGCTGCCAGGAAGTACTTAATTTCTATGTAAGTGCATTTTCTTTTATGGTTTCTGGCTTTGGTGTCAAGTTAGGAAAGACTTGTTGCACTTTATTGTTATTAAAAATGTGTACTCAGACTTCTGTTTCACTTTTGACATTTATTAAAAATTTTAATCTACTTGGAATTGAATTCATGAGATGTAATTTCTCCCTTAAGTTGCCAGTTGCCCCAAATTATTTAGTGAATAGCAAATCTTTCCCCTGTGATTTGAAATGCCACATTTATCATACACTTGTTGGAGGAGGTCATGGTGAGGACCTGACTACTAGTTGACCTGCAAGCTGGACACCGGGCAATCAGAGACTTCTTGCCCCCTTCCCTATCCTCAGAATGTATGTACCACCTACTCTGCCCACCTAGAAGCCCTTCAAGGATACAGCTTTGAGAGAGTATTGTGTTGTTGAGACCATCTGGACTGTATGCATGACTGAACCCAGTTAAGGCCTCTGTATAAACTTTTAAGATTCTGGGGGGCAGGTGCAGAGAGCTACTCATCTTGCAGCCACCCATGGCAAGCATCGTTAAGTTCCCTTCCTTATTAAACCTGCCACCCACCAACAGGGAGTGGCTTGCCTCCTCATGGAGGGGTGGGGGGGACAGTTTCAAATGTCACCCAGGAAGCTCCTGAGTTTGCAAACCAACAACACTAAGCTTTCATAATACTTGAGTCTGTTTCTGTGATTTTCTATTCCCTCACCGCCCCGCTTCACAGTCTGTCTTTTCCTATGCCAATACCATCCATGTTGTTGCTGTTGTTGTTATTACTATTACTGCTAAATACAAGATGTTACTATCTAATAGGGAAAGTGTGTGTCCCCTCCCTACCTCTCCTTTGTTATGGTCTTTGCAGATGAACTTGAAAGTGATTTTTGTCATGTTGGATTTTTATTGAAATTTCATATAATTTGTAGTCTATTTTAAAGAGAAGTGACATCTTTACAACACCAAATCTTTCTGTCCAGAAGCAAGGTATGTCTTTAAATTCATTTTTATTGAGGTATAATTGATAAAGCATTATATTAGTTTCAGGTGTACAACATAATGATTTGATATTTGTATACACTGTGAAATGATCACCACAGTTGTATGAATTCTTTATATATTTTGGATATTAAACCCTTATCAGATGTGTGATTTGCAAATATTTTCTCTTATGCAGTATGTTGCCTTTTAATTTTGTTGATTGCTGCATTTGTTGTGCAGAAGCTTTGTAATTTGATGTAGTCCCACTTTATTTTTGCTTTTGTTACTCTTGCTTTTAGTATGAGATTTAAAAATCATTGCCAAGACCTATGTATTTCAAGAAGCTTACTGACTATGTTTTATTCTAGAAGCTTTATGGTTTCAGGTCTTATGTTCAAGTCTTTAATCCATTTTGAGTTAATTTTTGTGCATTGGTAGAGTTTTATAACTTGTATTACTGTATATTTCTTTTCAGTTATTTTTCTATTTGATTTTCTTTGTTTTTAGTTGTTGTAAACATGGTAGTTTTCTCACTAGTTATCACTGGTAAACGAAAAGACTGACTGCATTTTTGTATATTTATTTTAAAACTAGCTACCTTACTGATACTCTTAATAGTTCCAAAAGTTTTACAGTTTGTTTTCCTGGCGTTTATGAGTATAAAATTATATTAGCTGGAAATTATGATAATTTTGCATCCTCCCTTCAAGGATGGATACCTCTTATCTCATTTCCTTGATTAATTGCATTGTCTCAAATGTTCAGAATAGTACTAAATAATTGCGACGATCTAAGAAATCCTTATTTCTGACTTTAATGGAAACATTTCCATTATTTATCCACTAAATACTGGCGTTAAATTTTCAATATGTATTTATCTTATACATTCAGGCAATATCCATTCCATCCAACTTCACAAATTTTTAAAAAAATCAGGAAAAGATTTGGAATTAAATGTTTTTGGCAGCTAAAAGAGTATGTTAACTTATTTACTTATATCAAATTATCCTTGCAATCTAGAATGAATGACACTTATTCATGATCTACTATCCTTTCAGTGTCTTATCCAATTCTATTTACTAACATTTTGTTTAGGATATTTTTTTGTTGACATTCATAAGTAAGATTGGTCAGTAGCTTTCTTTTAGTTTAGTAAGATTTGGCAATAGTGTAATGTTGTTTGTACCATGTATTTGGAATATTTCCTTTTCCTTTAAACTGTTCCAGTGCTCAGTAACAAAATTTATTCTGTATAGATGTTTAAAATTTGCTCACAAAATTATTCTATGAGGACTTTTTGCTAAGTGGCTTTTAAAAGCTTTTTCATTTTCTTCTTTCTTTCAAGTTAAGAAAGACTTGTTTCAGTCTAATTTTATTAAAAGTGTTCACTCCTACTTTTGTATTGCTTTGTTAAAATTTTCTATTGTTAATTAATTTTGTGCCTGTTTTTCTTTAAATATATATATTATATTATATTTTGGGTTAAATACTAATTAAACATTTTATGCTAACATTTTGATAAAGAATGTATTTCAAGCAACACAAGTTGGACAACAATAACAAAATACTTGCCTGAGTTGGCCACAGCTGAGGTAAATTTTACCCAGTGACAGTTATTCCAATTTCACAGTTGCATATTATTGTATAAGAATTGCCCAAGGAAGGGAAAAACAACAAATAACACACAAGGGAATCCCCATAAGGTTAACAGCTCATCTTTCAGCAGAAACTCTGCAAGCCAGAAGGGAGTGGCAGGACATATTTAAAGTGATGAAGGAGAAAAACCTACAACCAAGATTACTCTACCCAGCAAGGATCTCATTCAGATTTGATGGAGAAATTAAAACCTTTACAGACAAGCAAAAGCTAAGAGAATTCAGCACCAACAAACCAACTTTACAACAAATGCTGAAGGAACTTCTCTAGGCAGGAAACACAAGAGAAGGAAAAGACCTACAATAACAAACCCAAAACAATTAAGAAAATGGGAATAGGAACATACATATCGATAATTACCTTAAATGTAAATGGATTAAATGCTTCAACCAAAAGACGTAGACTGGCTGAATGGATACAGAAACAAGACCTGTATATATGCTGTCTACAAGAGACCCACTTCAGACCTAGGGACACATACAGACTGAAAAGTGAGGGGATGGAAAAAGATAGTCCATGAAAATGGAAATCAAAAGAAAGCTGGAATAGCAATTCTCATATCAGACAAAACAGACTTTAAAATAAAGACTATTAGAAGAGACAAGGACACTACATAATGATCAAGGGCTCGATCCAAGAAGAAGATATAACAATTGTAAATATTTATGCACCCAGCATAGGAGAACCTCAATACATAAAGTAAATGCTAACAGCCATAAAAGGGGAAATCAACAGTAACACAATCATAGTAGGGGACTTTAACACCCCACTTTCACCAATGGACAGATCATCCAAAATGAAAATAAATAAGGAAACACAAGCTTTAAATGACACATTAAACAAGATGGACTTAATTGATATTTATAGGACATTCCATCCAAAAACAACAGAATATACATTCTTCTCAAGTGCTCATGGAACATTCTCCAGGATAGATCATATCTTGGGTCACAAATGAAGCCTTGGTAAATTTAAGAAAATTGAAATCGTATCAAGTATCTTTTCCATCCACAACGCTATGAGACGAGGTTCCTTAAAAAACTAAAAATAGAACTACCACATGACCCAGCAATCCCACTACTGGGCATATACCCTGAGAAAACCATAATTAAAAAGAGTCATGTACCACAATGTTCATTGCAGCACTATTTACAATAGCCAGGACATGGAAGCAACCTAAGTGCCCATTGACAGATGATGAATAAAGAAGATGTGGCACATATATACAATGGAATATTACTCAGCCATAAAAAGAAACGAAATTGAGTTATTTGTAGTGAGGTGGATGGACCTAGAGTCTGTCATACAGAGTGAAGTAAGTCAAAAAGAGAAAAACAAATACCGTATGCTAACACATATATATGGAATCTAAGATAAAAAAAAAAAAAGGTCATGGAGAACCTAGGGGTAAGATGGGAATAAAGACACAGACCTACTAGAGAATGGACTTGAGGACATGGGGAGGGGGAAGGGTAAGCTGTGACAAAGTGAGAGAGTGGCATGGACATATATACACTACCAAACGTAAAATCGACAGCTAGTGAGAAGCAGCTGCATAGCACAGGGAGATCAGCTCGGTGCTTTGTGACCACCTAGAAGGATGGGATAGGGAGGGTGGGAGGGAGGGAGACGCAAGAGGGAAGAGATACGGGAACATATATATATATGTATAACTGATTCCCATTGTTATAAAGCAGAAACGAACCCACCATTGTAAAGCAATTATACTCCAATAAAGATGTTTTAAAAAAAGGGCGAGATCTTTACAATGATAAAGTGTTATTAAAAGTTGGTTATTATATGTCAATAAAGTGTAATGCTGTAGATGAAAAAAAAAAAAAGAATTGCCCAAGGTATGCAGGGCTCAAAAAAGCTTTTCCTCTTTTTGGAAATTAAAAAGAAAAATTCTCTTTATCTTTCTTTTTGGGATACATGAATATCTGTATGCCAGATTTTCCTATTTTCTTTCCTAAACCAAGAAGACAAACCAACCCTCTATGAAAGAATTTGTCTTCATGCAACAGCAAAACCTCCTGGGCAATTTCATAAAGACCTGACTGACTTATGTGGGCAGACCTTAATGGCCTGGTGCTTCACGGAGGTTAAGAGATGTCCCAGTGTGGAGGAAAAGAGACACGAATAAAAGAGAGAGGACCAAGAATGGCTTCCACTGAAACTGAGATCTGAATTGACCATGACCAAAAGCAAATAAGCGACTGATGGCTCACTAAGGATATGACACAAGTTTTCTTGCCATCCTATTGCAACTGAGGACACAGCATTCTAGAAAACTCACACTGTATCTAAAGTTTCTGGAAGGATTTCCTCACTTATGATTAGATTCATCACCTAACTTTAACACTAGGCTGTGTGATGAGTGCTTTCTTGTGTTTGCTATTACTTATAATGTTGAAAACACAATTTCTGAAGCTGAAATGGAATGTTTATGATGTGAAAAGATTTTGTATCGGTCTTTAAATGACTGAAATACATAATTAGGGTTAAAATGCTTTTTAAAAATATATTTGGTCTAGGCATTTGGTTTAGGAAAATTATTGGAAATAAGGTAAAGATTTATGTACACATCAGTTTATCTCAACATTATTTCTGTAACATTTATAAAACCATCATCCAAAAGTGGTGCTATAAGTGAAGAAACACAGATGAGTAATAATAACAAAGGAACATAATTCAAAGAGAGTTCAAATTCTGTATTAGGGTCCTTTGATTATAAGCAACAAAAAATAACTGTAGCTAACTTAGGCAGCAAAGGAATTTGTTGTAAGGATGTGGGTAGATTATGGATATGAAGGAAAAGTCGAATATCTAGTTCTTGTAAAAGACAGTTCCCAGGCTACGGTGGTCCCCCTCGCAGGAAGGAATGGTTCCTGCATTCCTTGGAAGGAAGGGTTATTACAGGGCACTGTCATCAGAATGAACCAGCCCCAAATGTTTTCCATCTTTTTATCACTCTACTCAAGATTCAAATAATTGGGAAGGAAGGAGATTCCGAATAGCCTTACTTGGGCCCCGTCTACCATTTGGCCAAGAGAACACAGATACCTTGAGTAACAGTTTTATCAGGACTTCAGAGAATAGGAAGTGATAACAGAGACTAGCCATCTCTGGGACACAATAAACTACATTCTCAATTTCCCTTGCAGCTAGATGGGGGCTACCTGACTGAATTCTGGAAAACAGAACGGAGCAAAAGCGATATACTCCACCTCCAGGTCTGGCCCATTAAACCTCCTGCCGAGCCCTTGGTGCTCTCTCTGCTTCCTTACCTCCACGCAGGATGTAGAAGGACCAGTGCAAGACTCGGAGACCCTGTGGGATGTCAGATCCACCATATGGAAGGAGTTGAGTTCCTGTGTCACCACCTGAAGTTCACCCACTGAACACCCCAAAGGACAGTGACATGAGCGAGTCCTAAACTTTAATGATGTTAAACCACTGAGATTTGGGGGCTGTTTGTTTCAGAAGCTAGGATTCCCTAATCCTAAAGGATGAATGTTGGGCAGGCAAAGAAACCCACCTGATTCACTTCAATTTCTGTACTTACATTTTAAGAACACAGTGAAGAGGCTACACAGACCACTGCAATACTTTTTACCTCCCACATCTCTTGTCCTCCAAAATTCTCAGAAAATCCCTCTTGCACTCCTAGCGCCCACACACCTCTTGTTCTTCAACTTCAGCTTCACCTCTTTCCTTCTCAATCTGCATCACAAAAGCTCAAAGACTCAACAGGCAAAATAGAGCTCCCCTCTGAGTGTGGGAGAGAGAGAAACAAAACAGCTGTCAAGTAATGGGGAAAGACTGGGAAAAGTCATACATTAAGAATACTGTAGGGCTTCCCTGGTGGCGCAATGGTTGAGAGTCCGCTTGCCGATGCAGGGGACACGGGTTCGTGCCCCGGTCCAGCAAGATCCCACGTGCCGCGAAGCGGCTGGGCCCGTGAGCCATGGCCACTGCGCCTGTGCGTCCGGAGCCTGTGCTCCGCAACGGGAGAGGCCACAACAGTGAGAGGCCCGCGTACCGCAAAAAAAAAAAAAAAAAAAAAAAAAAGAATACTGTTTTATGACAGTGAAAATTTGGAAACCACCTAAATGTCAAACAATAGGAAAATGGTTAAATAAATTATGTCATACTTGTTACTGGTTATACAAACAAGATAGTCCCTATGCTCATGGAGCTTATAGTCTAACAGCCATTAACAATAAACACGTTTTGGAAATATAGTTAATAATATGTTGGGCTGCACCCCGCAGGCCTACGAGGCCTGTGCTTGCCCAGCTTCAAGAACAAAGAAAGAGCTCGGAGTCAGCAACAGAGACATCAGTGATTTAATGGAGGGGGGAGCTTACACGTCTGAAGCAAGGTCCTGGAGCAACACCCCACCACGTGCAGCGAATGATGGGCAGGACGCGGCGGCAGTCTTCGCTGGGAGTTGGTGGGGGAGAGGTTACCAGTTATAAGGAGAATTGATGTCAGGTGGGCTCATTAGTTACCAGGGAAACTAGCAGAAGGGCACGCCCCTCCCGGCCCCTTTGATAAGAACAATCACCAGCTGGGGCCTGGGGCAAGTACATAGGAAGGTCAGTCAGGTGAGTAAGATATAGGAGAAGCAGGCCACTGGTCGCGCAGAGGATGTTCTGAGAGCGAGAGAACAGCCATCTTGAGTGGCCTGACCGTACATAATACAAAAAGAAAATTAATGGCACAATTTCAAGTGAAAACTTCCAGGTAAGAAGCTGCATTTGCATATATAGTAGTAAAATCCCAATTGAAGAAAAGCTTATATGTGTAAGTCCTTGTGTATGTATGTATACGTGTGTATACCAGACTGTTAAAGTGGTTATTACTGAATATTGACATTATAGATAATTTTTATTTCCTTTTTTATACTATTCTGTATTTTCAAAATGTTAATGATAAGTATTTTTTAATAGTGAGTGCGATTTATAGCCTATTCTTTTCCCTTTCCTTATAATTTTCTGCATAGAATGTATAACTGGAAAAAAGCATCAATTAATTCACAGTATTGATATCACTGTGTACTGAGAGACTGTCTGCAGAAGTGGCTTCCTAATTTAGTAGACTTTTGCCTCCAATAGATCTGTAGACCTGAATGTATGTGTATGTGTATATGTGTGTGTGTGTATGTATTTATATCATAAATGGATTTTTACAACAAAATGGATTATTCCCGAAGTGCAGTTTGAATATGCTTTCCCAGACTGTCACCATGGACTCTAATGAGACTGAGCTTACCTGCCCTTCAAAATACAGGCACTAGAATTTCATCAGATGGCTTTTAAGTGAGCAAATTCATGTCCTTAAAGTATGGAGATGTAATAACACTAGGCCATCCCGTTCAAATTTATTTAGTAAATTTGCTTTGCTTTCTTCTTGTCAATATGGAAATCTATAGAAATATTAAAATGTAATTTATGTTGTGCTTAAAGAAAATAACTGTCGCTCAATACAATACAAAGCCATTGAATGCTAACACCATGCCCCTCCTTGAACTACCAAATACCATTGAGAGGAGTGAGTGAAGTATCCGAGGTGATTTTAATTTAGATTACTAAAAGATTTCCATAGATATAGAAGTTTGAGTTGATTAAACTTTAAACTTATCTGATTATAGCACTTATTATATTATGGTTGAAATTACAGGAAAGTACTTCAATTCATTGGATAATTATGAATGAATAGGGAAAGTACTTCAATTCATTGGATAATTATAAATGAATAGGGAAGGATATGACGTAGAAAATTTGTTCCAGTTATTTAAGTGATAACTATATGAAGGAAATTAAGAAACTGAAGTTGTCTCAACGTATCAAATTGCCAGGCAGAAGCTTTGAAGATGAATGGCTTCATGGTGCCTGTGATGCCTAATTATCTTCTGAGACGTTGTTTCCTTAGTTTAAGAGATAAAAAGATAAAGATAAAAACATGCAAATTCAACTAATAGAAAGGCTGACCTATTGAATATTATGTGTCTCTAGCTTATTTCCTTAGCTGTTTTTAGAGAAGTCCCCCAGCAAAAGTGTCATTAGGTGTCCTAAACAGATCTTCCTCACAGAGCTTTTCTTTGTTTGCAGCTATTCTGTAGTTAGCCTCCCTGATTAATGAGCATGATTAGTGGACAGTTACACATTTAAAGCACTGACATCCACAGAGGATGTTTAATAGTGATCCCTGTTTTCAACTTAAACTCAATCTGGGAGTTATGTTTCTTTCCCCAAAGCTAAGAAATGAAACTTCCTTTATGCTGTAAAATGAATCAGCACAGGGACGTGGACTAACGTGGGTAGAAGAGCTAAGGAGAGAGCATCTTTTGGGGGAAAACCCATTTAAATATTTTCTGCCTGTCCATGTGCTTAAGTTAACTGTATTGTAAAGCTGTACATGGGTCTTGTTACAAATTGGGATTAGTCATTCTCATAAAATCGTTGGCATCTCCATAAAGGCATGTCTTAAAGAACTGTTCCATCTATTGTAACAGACAAATATCTGCTCTGGATGCTCACCCACTGTCTATAGACAGAGGAGAAGACAGTTTTAAAGCTCTTTCTTTAATTCACAATCACTGCTTCCCTAGCCAGTCTCCCATCAGTGAAGCAATGCTCAGCTCCCAGTGGTAGCCTGATATTGAGCAATTTGTATGCTTACATTCCTAATATCTCTTGCTGTCATCTCTTCAGGCTTCATCCTTTTCTCAGATACCAGGGGGAAGTTAAGTTTGAAATCAATTGATAATGTCAAGCATGACTATAAGTTGGTTTCACAGAGATAGTAGGAAATAAAATTCTTAAATAATACAGGTCAGTGAGAGTATAAGATTGGCAACTTATATTCTTAGGGCAGAAGTAGCCTTCTTTCCTTCCTTCCTTCCTTCCTTTTCTTCCTTCTGTACCTTACCTTATTCTATATAGGACTTGAGAAAATTTCTAGTCACTCATTCTAAGCCTTCCTAAACTGCATGGCTATAAAGAGGAGAGGTGTGCCACCTCTGTCTATTTTGGTATTTTATTTTCTCCAATACCTGCGGGAGGAAGAGGATGACTTATGTTCCTTCTGCACCTTAGTAGGGTCTATCCAGATTTAGGTTTGGCAAATCAACCAATACTTCATTGTTTCTTTAAACTGGCACTTTTAAGGCAAATTTATAATAACAGTTAAGTAGGATTTTTTTGGTTCCCCTCCTATTCGCTCAGAGTTTAAAATGAGTTATTTTAGGGCTTCCCTGGTGGCGCAGTGGTTGAGAGTCCGCCTGCCGATGCAGGGGACGCGGGTTCGTGACCCGGTCTGGGAAGATCCCACATGCCACGGAGCGGCTGGGCCCGTGAGCCATGGCCGCTGAGCCTGCGCGTTCGGACACTGTGCTCCGCAGCGGGAGAGGCCACAACAATGAGAGGCCCGTGTACCGGAAAAAAAAAAAAACCCACAAAAACAAAATGAGGAATGAGGGCTTCCCTGGTGGCGCAGTGGTTGACAGTCTGCCTGCCGGTGCAGGGGACGTGGGTTCGTGCCCCAGTCCGGGAAGATCCCACATGCCGCGGAGCGGCTTGGCCCGTGAGCCATGGCCGCTGAGCCTGTGCATCCGGAGCCTGTGCTCTGCAGCGGGAGAGGCCACAGCAGTGAGAGGCCCACGTACCGCAAAAAAAAAAAAAAAAAAGGGTTATTTTATTTAAGCCCCCAAATAATCTTATCATTAAGATTTTATTATCTCCATTTTTCTCCTATGGAGACACAGAGGCATAGAGAGATTAAGTCACTGGTCCAAGATCTCAGGAGTGATGGGAGCAGTGTTTAAACTGACTTGAAACTCAATGCTATAAACCCCCAAACTCCCTCTGCACATACACTGTGAATTGTAATCAAAATGTGCTAAATATTTAAGCCAAACTTAGGGAGTTTCTGGTTAAATACTTGTAAAAGCACTTTTACTCCTCTTTCCTCCCTTAAAACTCACCTAAAAAAAAAAAAAAACCTCACCTAAAGTGGCAAAAAGAATGAAAAACAGGGGGGAAAACCCCTTATATTCAATGAAACAATAAAATGGCCCCAACTGCAACCTGCCCCAAACTGCCCCAGATTTCTCTCAAATGTCCCAAACCTAAAGGGCTCATCCTATAATTCTTTAGATTCCCAGGATATCTTCTATGCTATGACAGGACACAGGTCCCTAAGTGAGGAATGCCCTATGGAGACCCAGGTTAATAGTTCTCACTGGCAGTGATGCCATCTCTAAAAGAAAAGTCTCACTGACATTCCTTTTTTTTTTTTTTTGCGAGTTTAATTCTCTTTTTTATTGAGATACAGTTGCTTTACAATATTATATAAATTTCAGGTGTACAAGATAGTGATTCACAATTTTTAAAGATTATACTCCATTTATAGTTATTATAAAATATTGGCCATATTCCCTGTACAGTATATCCTTGTAGCCTATTTATTTTAAACACAGTGGACTGTACCTCTCACATATGAGGAAACTGAGGTCCAGAGAGGTTAAAGTGTCGAAGTTTACCCTGGGAGTAAGGAAGTAAAAGGTAGAGCTGAGGTCAGAGTCTAGGATATTCCTCTTGTCTAAATCCATCCAAACAGCAGCAGGATAAAGGAGAGCAGGGAAGCTGTTTTTCACCTACTCATAACCTAGAAAGGACTTGATGGACAGCGGCACTAACCCTCAGAGACAAAGGGCAGACATCCTCCCAGGGCAAAGCATTAGGTCTCCCACCTCCGGATCTGCCCTCTGGCAGATTTCAGCAACCACACCCTCCTCCTTCCACCTTGATGTCCCCGTCCGCACCGCCCCCCTCCCCACCGCTTCTCAGCTCCTGGTCTGAATCAGTTGGGGCTTCTGAATTCCTAGGAATGGCAAGAGGAAGCACTTGGGAAGGAGCAGAGCAGTCAGGGCTGTGATTTGAATCCTTCTTCAGCTTTTGGCTTTTCCATGTAGGTACTAGAAGTATGAGTCAGGAGGATAAATGTGCGTAATCAGAGCGTAATTGATTGTCTAACCAGTGGCACAGATCAGTTCTGAAATTCTGCAGTACTCAAGCTCTAAATCCCAATACTAGAGTTTCTTATACACTTAACTCTGCCTCCTGCATAATTCTGAGTATGAGTCATCCCCTTTCTCCCTCTCCCAAGCACCCCTTTCAGTTACACATCTTTTGGTTCTAACTCATTTTGCCCCTGCCTATCCCTGGGTTTATTATTTACCAGCAGTTTTCATTACCATTTCAGTATTTCACTGGGGATGAGAAAATATTCCACTGTGATGCTGAACAACACTGAGCAGAAGTGTTAACCTCCATGAATTTTCACTCCACATGAAGGCTGGAGAAAGATAGAGGGGTCTGCCTGTAGCTGAAAGTGATGGGTCCACAGCAGGGGCTGTATATATTCCAATCTCTTTGGTAATCTATATGTTTCATCAGCCAGGAATGTTGGCGATGAGCACCCTTTCAAAGTGGATGAAGGTGTCCAGATGGCTGTTTCCTTTCATTCTGATTAAAACTGTTAGCTTAACATATGCACCAGAGCTCCCAGCCCACCATATAAATTGAGATAGACTCAGTGAGACTGTGTCCACAGCCATGAACCTGAATTGACTTTGTGGATTGCTCTAGATCGCTCTCCCCTGTCCACATTATTCCTTAGCCAATAGTTGGCTCCATTTAAAGAAGACTCACTATTTCCATTTTAAAGGGTAGAAAAAAATACATCACAAAAAGAATCAACCCCCAAAAACTACCAACAGAAAGGAAGAGTTCAGACAAATAAGTGTACATATTTTTTAAGAAATTACATTATGTTTTCCAAAAGAGAGCTCAAAGGGTTCTGTGAAGAGACTATAATACATCAAGCAGGAAATGAATAGTGTGTCAGTAGAATTTAGGGAAGAACCGCAAGGAAACAAAATCATTACAGAGATGAAGCACACTTCAGAAGTGACAAGAGTAAAGGACACAGTGCTGCAAACACAGCCAGAGGTAAAAGTGGTGAATAGGCTTGAGGAATCACAAAGACAAAAAGGAAAAGACAGAGATATTAAAAAGAGTATATGGGAATTCCCTGGTGGTCCAGTGGCTAGGACTCAGTGCTTTTACTGCTGAGGGCCCAGGTTCAGTTCCTGGTAGAAGAACTGAGATCCTACAGTGTGGCCAAAGAAAAAAAAGAAAAGAAAGGTATTAAAAAAGTGGTCAGATTGGAAGACAGAGAAAGCATAATCAACAAAAGTAGAATTGATTCTCTGAAGAAGAGAACAATAAATGGAAGAGAAAAAGTATTCCAACATATCATTTATGCATTCAAGGAGTATTGATTGCATACTTACATAACTCTAGACATAAAGGAAAAATTATCGAGTAAAAATATAATAGAAGACAACTTTTTTGAACTAAATAAAAACATGAAGTTACAGATAAAAAAGACACAGTTTATCCTAGGAAGAAAAAAATAACAACCTTGATAGTTAAGGCATATCTAGGAGAAATTACTATATTTTAGGAATAAAGGAAATTCAGTGGTCAGAAAATTTAGATCTTATACAAGGGAAAAATACGTTTGATCCCAGCTTTCTTAACGGGACCAGTCAGTGTCTGAAGACAATGGAACAGTATCTACCAATATCAAGTGGCTTGGTTATGCAAGTGGAAAGGTGAAAAACAGACATTCTAAATCACGTGGTATCTGTGATCCAATCTTGAAAAATCTACAGGATGACAAAATGTAGTACATCAAGAGATAGATGATGATGTCATGATTTGTGGAGTAGTGGTGAAACTCATGGAATTAGAGACCAAACAGCTATGAGGAATATGACCACAGAACAGACTGTAATATTATAAACTTTGACAATGTAAAATAATTATGTAACTAATAAAAAGTGGGAATTGAGGGAGGGATGGTGGGAGAAAGTATGGTGTTAATTTCCATATCTTTCAAGAAGGGAATGACTAGGCATTAACTAAACTTAAAATAAGTAATTAAGAAAGGATCTTAGCATAGTTTAAAAAAATAACTCTATGTCTTTTTGTTTGGGTTCCTTTTTATAAATTAACTCTCAGAAATATTGATTTGAGATTTAGTAATTTTTCAGTTCTTTGGTAACTTCCGGCAAATTTCAAGAACACTGAATTTATAGTGAAAAATTTTATCTTGCTTAAGAGATAGGTTTTAACATGATCCCAGAATGTGAATATTACATGTAATCAAAATTTTCTTTGAAAATCTCAGAAAGTGTGTGGCAGTGAAGGCCACTTTTGCTTAGTAAGTTCAGCACGGCCAATTTAATCTCCAGCTTTGGAAGAAATCATTGTTTCCTCATTAGAGTACTAGGTAAGGTAGTAAGTTTGTGTTTGGAGGCATATTATGCAAACAGTATGTCCTCTTGAATGCCAAAGCTCCTATTCAGTTCAGCGAGATACTTGCCCTACGGAGGTACATTGTCCTTGACTGTGAATGAGGAACAGATAGAAATGTCTCTCATGCTCCTTAAGTGAAAGGGAAGGTAAGTTGAAATGTCTGTACTATGTAAATTTTTAATTTTCCTCTCTGTCTCTTTCTCTCTCTTTATATAAGTGTATGGTTGTATATGTGTAAGTGAAAGAAATGCGTAGTGTTGACTTTAAAAAAAGCGTAAGATTTGTGAGTTTAAGTTTTATTCAGGGTCTTGCTGAGGACTAGAGCCTGAGAGTCAGCTACTCAGTAGCTCTGAGGAAACTGCTCCAAGAAGGTAGGGGAGGAACGAGTTTATACATGATTTTTGGTTAGGAAATTCATGCCGTCAAGCATACATCTTAGTAAAAGATTGCTGCTAATCGTGAGGAACAGATATCTCAGATGAATGATTTTAGTGCTTTTCTGTGTATGGGAAGATGTGAGAATCTGGGGTCATTGAAATTCTTCCTGAAGTATGCATCTAACTATTGAAGGGCTTGCTTCTCAGGAAGCACAGAGTGCCTCATCCTGTTTTTCATCCTGAATTCCTTTCTGGGTTTGCTGTTGGTGGTCAGCTGCAGTGGGTTCTGACTTAGCCCTTGTAGAACTGAGTGGTGAGTAATGTTCTCTGTCTTAGCAATCTTAATTTTTGCTGTATCCACATTAGATAATGTGACTCCGTGGAAATATTTTAATGAAAACAGCAGGTAGAGTAAGTTCATTTTGCAAAAGTTTTCTTTCTTTCACTCTCTCTTCCTCCCCTCCCTCCCTCCCTTCTTTCCTTCCTTCCTTCCTTTGTCTTTTATTTTTGCTTGCTTGCTTGCTTCCTCTTTCTATCTTTTATCTATTTGTTTTGTATCTGTGTACATCCTTCTGTTCATCCAACCATGCATACAGTTATGTGTGTGACATATATGTGTATGTGTGTACTTAGATGTGTGTGCTTATATATATATATATATGTTTATATATATATGTGTATATATAGATAGATATAGATATAGACATATCTGATTTACCTGAAATGATGTCTACAATGTGGTAGCAATGCTAATCTCCAGTAGGTGGGATTTGGGTACTTTTTTATCGTCTTTTTTTCTACCATTCAGTATTTCTAGAATTGTTTCATGAGAATGTATACTTTTATGGAACTATTAGTCATTCTTTTCTACTCTCTATACATAAAGAATTATACAAAATTGACTCCTAACGTGTTATGCCATTATATCTACAGGTAGACCTGCACAAACGCTGCATTTTGTCCTTAGATCCATAGGGAGCTGGCAAAAGCTGATGTGCCAAAGAACAGGGTCTTGGTGTCTCTCCGTACTCCATCTCTTCACCTGTTAGCCATTTCTGCTGGTTTCTCCTTTGGAGCAATCAGTTCCCAAAGATTTGCTGATTGTGCTGCTCCTTGGGCTGTCATCTTGGAGGCGACCTACTCTCACTGGGGACCATTCGCTGTCTGCTTGTCGTTATCAGCTTTCTAATCTTCTCTTTGTTCCCTCACTTTCTTCTTTCACTTTGCTTTTATGCTGCTCTCTGCTTCTTTCCTCCCTGCTTTCCTTCCATTTCTCCCTACTCTTTCTGTGATGCCATGCATTCTGTGCTATGGCCTCGATTTATTTCATTTGGACTTGCTTTTCTATTTTCTCACTCATGGGGTGGGGCTCTTCATGGCACTCCTAAGGGTAGTTTGTTATTTTGCCCAGGAGGAACTGATATAGTGGACTCTGCCATCAGACTCTATCTCTTTCCAAAAAAGCACTCTCTATCCTGGTTCTCAGGAACAACTGAAAGCATCTTTAGTAGAAGCTACAGGACATGGGCTCAAGGAAGAAAGGCAGATCGATTCCCTGGAATGCCGCCAAACATTCTTATCCCAGGTGCAGGCATTGCCCAGGGAAAAGAGAATCAGATTTGAGAACATTATGCTGTAGTCCCATTTCCTTCATCTTTCCTCTTAGGCACATACATATGTATCTGAATCACTTTACACCTAAAACTAACACAACATTGTAAATCAACTATACTCCAATATAAAATAAAAATTCAAAAAACTAAACAAAACAAAACATTGTATCTTAAACATATTGTTTCTCCCTTCTTATCTCTGCTCTCTCTTCCATGAATTCCCAACAGACATTTTTGGAACTCATGTAATTTTTCTTGCCTCTTTACTTTTTCATGTTTTTATCTCTTTATCTCTTTGTGCTGTTTTTTGTTTTGTTTTTTTTTCTTTTGCGGTACGCGGGCCCCTCACCGCCGCGGAGCACAG
Organism: Grampus griseus; assembly: GCF_964374135.1. Taxonomy (NCBI): domain Eukaryota; kingdom Metazoa; phylum Chordata; class Mammalia; order Artiodactyla; family Delphinidae; genus Grampus; species Grampus griseus. The sequence goes on along the minus strand of NC_139010.1, from coordinate 51,036,546 downwards.
GCCCCGGACGCGCAGGCTCAGCGGCCATGGCTCACGGGCCCAGCCACTCCGCGACATGTGGGATCTTCCCGGACCGGGGCACGAACCCGCGTCCCCTGCATCGGCAGGCGGACTCTCAACCACTGTGCCACCAGGGAAGCCCGAGGTATATACACTCTTATCGGTCAGTTTGTCCTGTTGGTTTGTGTAGATGTTAAAGTTCTCTCTGCTTTGTTCTCTTACAAGTGTTAACTAGAACACTTTTGATAGGGTCAGAACTCAATCTTTTTTTTTTTCTTTATTGAAGTATAGTGGATTTACAATGTTGTGTTAGTTTCAGGTGTACAGCAAAGTGATTCAGTTATATGTATGTATATATATTCTTTTTCAGATTCTCTTGCATTATGGGTTATTACAAGGTATTGCATATAGTTCCCTGTGCTATTCAGTAGGTTCTTGTTGTTTATCTATTTTACATATAGTAGTGTGTATCTGCTAATCCCAAACTCCTAAAATACTCCCTCCCTCGTTTTCCCCTTTGGTAACTGTAGGATTTTTTTCTATGTCTGTGAGTCTGTTTCTGTTTTGTAAATAAGTTCATTTGTATCATTTTTAAGATTCCACAAAGAAGTGATATCATATGATATTTATCTTTCTCCCTGACTTACTTCACTTAGCATGATATTATTCAGCCATAAAAAAGAATGAAATAATGCCATTTGCAGCAGTATGGATGGACCTAGAAATTATCACACTAAAAATCAGCTACTTTAAATGGAACCATCTTTTTTTTTTTTTTTTGCAGTACACGGGCCTCTCACTGTTGTGGCCTCTCCCGCTGCGGAGCACAGGCTCCGGACGCGCAGGCTCAGCGGCCATGGCTCACGGGCCCAGCCGCTTCTGCGACATGTGGGATCTTCCCAGACCGGGACACGAACCCGCATCCCCTGCATTGGCAGGCGGACTCAACCACTGCGCCACCAGGGAAGCCCTGGAACCATCTTTTTTAAAGTGTTCCAGGTTTGCTTTATTTAGATCAACATTAGGTTTGTGAGATTCACCTAGGTTCAGTGTGTAGCTTTATCTTGTTCGTTTTTATTGTGTTATAATAGTTCATCGTATGAACACATCACACTTTGTCAAGTTTACTATTGATGGACATTGGCTTATTCCAGTTTGAAGCAACTGTAAATAATGGTGCAAGGAACATTCTTGCACTATGTGTACGCTTACACTCATTTATGTGGGATCTCTATCTAGAAGTGGAATTCCTGGGTCATAAGGTCTGCATATTTTCAATTTTAGTAGTTATGTCAAACTGTTTTCCAGAGTGGTTCTTCCAATTTACACCCTCCACCAGTAGTGGGTGAGAATTCCTTTTGCTTCCCATCCTGACCAATAGCTTGTATTGTCAAGTTTTTTAAAAAAATTGTTTTTACTTTTAGCCCTTCTAGTAGGTATATAGTAGTACCTCATGTGACTTTAATTTGCATTTCTCTGATCATCGATGAGGTTTCATGTGTTTGTATATGTTTATCAGCATTTTGGATAGATTTTTCATATAGTACCTGTTCAAATTTCTTGTTCATTTTTCTGTTGAGTCGTCTGACGTTTTCTCATTCATTTGTAGGGATAATTTTCTTTTTAAATGTCCATCAGACATGAGCACTTTGTCAGTTATAAATAATATTAAGAACTTCTCCCACTCCATGGGTTATCTTCTTACTATCTTAAAGGTGTCTTGATTTTAATTTATTCAAATTTGTCAGAGTTTTCCTTGATAGTTACCATTTTGTGTGTCAGGTTTAAGAAGTCTTTCCTTTTCCTTAAACCATGAAAATATTCTCTTCATTACCTTCTAGGAGCTTTATTTTTGGGCTTTGCATTTAGATCTACAATTTACCTCGAAATCATTTTTCTGTATGGTGTGAATTAGGGGGTTATGTTTCTTTTATTATAAATGGATTTACAATTGTGCTGGGACCATTTATTGTAAGTAATATCCTTTCCCCACTACTCTGCCATGTTATCTTTGTCATAAATCAAATTTCCATAAGTGTATGGGTCTGTTTCTGGGCTCTCTATACTTATACTTTCTGCTCTTTCTATCTTTTCATCAATACTGCAGTCTAATTTTTTAAAATAAGCTTTATTTTTTAGAGCAGTTTTAGGTTCTTAGCACAACTGAGTGGAAAGAACAGAGATTTCCCATATACCCCTTGGCCCTCACACATGCATAGCCTCCCCTATTGTCAACATCTCCTACTACAGTGGTACATTTGTTACAATTGATGAACCTACACTGATACATTATTATTAACTAAAGTCCATAGTTTACATTAAGGTTCATTCTATGTGTTGTATAGGTCTATGGATTTTGACAAATGCATAAAGTTATGTATCTACCCTATAGTATCGTACAGAATAGTTTCACTGACCTAAAAATTCCCTGTGCTCCACCAATTCATCCTTTTTTCCTTCCCACCCCAAGCCCTAGGAAACCACTGATCCTTTTGCTGTCTCCATAGTTTTACCTTTTCCAGAATATCATATGGTATGGAATCCCACAGTATGTAGCCTTTTCAGACTGGCTTCTTTCATTTAGCAACATGCATTTAAGGTTCCTCTGTGTCTTTTCATGGCATGATAGCTTATTCTTGTTTAGCACTGAATAATATCCCATTGTCTGGATGGACCACAGTTTATTTATCCATTCACCTACTGAGGAACGTATTGGTTGCTTCCAAGTTTTGGCAATTATGAATGAAGCTGTTAGAACCATCCATGTGTAGGTTTTTGTGTGGACATAAGTTTGCAACTCCTTTGGGCAAATACCAAGAAGTACAATTGCTGAATCATATGGTTAGGGTGTGTTTAGTTTTGTAAGAAAATGCCAAACTGTCTTTCAAAGTGGCTGCACCATTTTGTATTCCCACCAACAATAAATCAGAGTCCCTGTTGCTTTCCATCCTTGCTAGTATTTGGTGGTGTCAGTTTTCTGGATTTTGGCTATTCTAGTAGGTGTGTAGTGCTATTCCATTGTTGTTTCAATTTGCATTTCCCTGACGACATACGATATGAAGCATCTTTTATATTGCTAATTTGCCATCTGTGTATCTTCTTCAACAAGGTGTCTGTTAAGGTCTTTGGTCCAGTTTTTAATTGGGTCATTAGTTTTCTTATTGTGCACAATCTAATTTAATGTAGCTTTCTATCTTCATAAATAAAGTCTCCTACCTTGTTTCTTGTATAAAACCCCTGCACCAAACCCAGCCATTAAAAATAAGTTACTAGGTTTGTTTTGCCAATATATTGTTTAGGATTTCTTGTGTCTGTGTTCAGGACTGAGGTTTTGCTTGTAACTTTCTTTCTTGCAGTGTCTCTCAAGTTTTGATAATAAAGCTATTATGGTATTGTTACCGAAAGCAAGTTCACATGCCCGATGCCCAGTGAGGCCAGACAAACTGAAACATTGAAGTTTCAAGCAGAGAAAAGTTTATTGCAGGGCCAAGAAAGGAGAATGGGTGGCTCATGCTCAAAAGACCTGAACGACCCAGTGGGTTTCAGGGAAGAAGGTTTTATAGGCAAAATTTGGGAGGAGGGTTACAGGGAGTGTAACTCTCCTCTGACTGGTTGGTGGTGAGGTAACAGGGTGGTGTTCCAGGAATCTCAATCATTAGCCTTCTAGTTCCAACCAGTTTGGGGTCCATGTTCTTGTGTTTAGCCTGTAGTTACCATCCTCCACCTGGGTGGGGGCCATAGTTCCTGTAAAAGAACTCAGAGGTACGTATCAGATTGCTATGAACACCTGCCAAAGAGGAACTAGGACCCCGCCCCATCGCTGCATTTCATTTCTCTGTGTTCCCTCACTCCTCTAGTTGCTAACTGTTTGAACCTGCCCTTTGTAACTCAGAGAAGGTCTAGGAGGCTGAAGCCTTTTTCCTACAAACAAGAAATGGGGAGCACAGAAAGGCCTGTATATATACTTGGGAGGGCCCCATAGGGTCCTACATGGTTTCAGAATCATAAAATGAATTGGGTCGTGTTCACACTTTGTGTATATTCTTTGGTAATATTTTCCTGTGAGCCAACTTTCTGTGAGCCTTGTGGGGTTACAAGGTTTTTAATTACAGAGTCAGACTTTTAAATTGTTAGTAGACTGCAAATTTACTATACCTTCTGTATCAGTTTTTGTAAGTCTTATTTTATAGGAATTTATTTAATTCATCTCTTAAAAAAATTTTTTTTTTTAATTTCTTTATTTTTTTGGCTGTGTTGGGTTTTCATTGCTTGCTCTAGTTGTGGTGAGTGGGGACTACTCTTCACTGCAGTGCACGGGCTTCTCATTGCGGTGGCTTCTCTTGTTGCAGAGCAAGGGCTCTAGGTGTGCGGGCTTCAGTAGTTGTGGCTCGCGGGCTCTAGAGCGCAGGCTCAGTAGTTGTGGCGTACGCGCTTAGCTGCTCCGCGGCATGTGGGATCTTCCCAGACCAGGGCTTGAACCCGTGTCCCCTGCATTGCCAGGCAGACTCCTAACCACTGCACCACCAGGGAAGTCCTCATCTCTTTTTTTTTTTTTAGTTGACTAATATCTCCAAGAGTTGATAAGTTTATTCCTTTTTTTAAAGCACACACATTTTGGCTTGGTTGATATTTTCTATTGTATGTATTATTTCTAGTTCATTAATTTTGTTATCTTCCATCTTCTATTTATCTTCATTTGGTATGTTTTTGTAATTTCTTGAGATGGACGTTAGGATGTTTATCTCATTGATTTTGAGTCTTTCCTCTTTTCTAATACATGCTTTAAAATTATAAATTTGCCTCTAGTTGTTTTTCATAAGTTTTGATATGTCATTTAAAAAACAATTTACATACCTTCAAATTTCCATTTGAATTTTTTTTCTTTGACTCCGAGGTTACTGAAAAGTGGTATTTCTGAAGTTGCAAACAAATGAGAATTCTCTCTTATCTTTTTGTTATGGATTTCTTTGTGGAAATAATTGTTTGCAAAAATAACATTAGGTGATAGTATCTTCCTCCAGTGAAGATCTAAGTTTGCTTTTGCTAGGCATCTGGGGACATAGGAATCCAAGATAAGCTTCAGAGGTTGATATGATTCGAAGCTGAGCTGCAGGCTCTGTGAAAGCCTATTGATTTCTAGGAAACTCCTACTCCTTGAGTGTAGCTCCTCAGGCCCTAGAACAAAGCTAGGGGCATTCACCGGTCTTCACCTTTGGCATGCCCTGGACTTAACTACCTAGCTCTTTTAGACCATTTTGCTCCCACCTCTCAGTTTTCTCCTGGAATGGGCAAACACTCATAGCAGAACAGCATCCTCCAACACTCTTGGACCACCAATTATCCCAGAATCTTTGCATCACACTCCTCAATATCCTGTGAGCTCTCCAGTGTTCCTAAGCAGATGTGTTTGACATTCCACCCTGCTTCTCTAATTGTCCCTGGTGGAAGGGTTTGCCTGTTTTCCTTAGTCTGTAATTATCGAAAGTGGAAATTTTATTTAGTTCTATTTCATGTCAGGTCAATTTTGATAGTAACTTGTTCTTGTCTTATACTTAAGAAGAAGCCTCTTTTATTTCTTTAAATATATTAAACATACTTATTTTGTATTCTGTATCTGATAATTCCAATACCTGAAGTTTTGTGGATTTGATTCTATAGGTTTTTTTTTTTTCCCCCAGTTGTTGAATTTTTACTATAGTGTCTTCTTACCTCATAAGATTAGGGATTTTTTTCATTGTGTGCTCAATTTCCTGGGAACTTTATCTTAAATTCTTTGAGTCCTCTGCCTAAAATATGTTAATACAGAAAGGATTTTCTTTTGCTAATGCCATGTTCCTGGGGGCATAACAAACCTAAACCACTTTAAACTAAAATTTTAGTTTAGGCTTTCCTGGGCCACGCAGGCTACTTGAGTTTTAGCCCCAATTTGCCTGGTTATGAACTTATGATTAAGAATTCTAAGGAGCCTTTTCCCCAGCTCTTTCCACGGCCAAGGCCAAGGGAGTCAGGCATTCCTGTCCTCTCCTTCAAGGGTGAAAATCCTTGGTGGGGGGAGCGGTTCCAGGTCTCTGACTGACCTCTTATCTTATTCTCATAGGTTTGTTTCCAGCCTCCTTATGCCTGTTAAATCCCAGCTCTAGACCTCCCAGGATTAATGGTAGATTGGTGCTTACTTTTGACCTGTATTTCTTCTTTCCCCACAAGCTCAGCTATAAATTTTTAAAGGTTTTAAAAGATTTCATCCAGCATTTTAAGTTTTAGGGCTGTTTCAGGAGCAGTGTCCGTAAAAATCTGCCCACTGATCAGAAGTCTCTCCCCTTGTCATTCTATACTTTGTGATTCTAAAATGACTTTGTTACTGATTATTACATTATGGTTATGCTTGTTACACAACACTCCTTCCCTATCTACACTTGCCTGGGGTCTATAGGAGTCCAATACATTTTGACCAAAAGGAGGGGGGATATAGCCATTAGTCTGGATGTTTATATATTACACAGGTCAGACATTTAGATGATTCATTAGATCCTTCATCACTAAAATGTGCAGTGCTGTTTAGATACATCAGTAGTTTACATGTCCTGATTTGCTGCTATCATTTTAGATATATCAATAAATATGAATAATTCATTTATTTTGATTTTGGTGCATCTTGTCATCTCACTGCTGCTCTTTGTTTTCTGTAAATATGCCAAGAGGGGAGGCATTATTTTAGAACTAGATGTTAGTATAAGAGTATGACTAAGCTACCGTGGCATGAAATTCTGATTATAATCAATTCCTTTCTTGGCATATTCTCCTGAGGATGGGATTACATAGCAGAGGACATTAGCATCACCACTTACACTGATTCATCTGTTTTGGAGCATTAAGAAAAATCCAGAATCCAAAGAATAATTTGGAATTGTTAAGGAGTTTACTTACTGGGTGATTTCTGTTACAATGTTTTAATCCCATTTTATCCACAAGGAATCTCATACTAGTAATCAAATGACTTACTGATTTATTGAGAAGTACCATAAACTAGGAGAAAATAGAAGCAAACCCATTAGTTCTTAGGGATCAACCAAGCTTCTTCCTAGAATTTTGTTCATATAGTTTCTAAATAATGAGAGATGTGCTCAGTTCACAGCAGCGAGGCCCATGACGTGTATTTCTCTGTTTGTTCTACACGTTGAAATAAAATGGAGGACTTACCTGGTAGCGCAGTGGTTAAGAATCCACCTGCCAATGCAGAGGACACGGGTTCGAGCCCTGGTCTGGGAAGATCCCACATGCTGCAGAGCAACACAGCCCGTGCGCCACAGCTACTGGCCCGTGAGCCACAACTACTGAGCCTACATGCCACAACTACTGAAGCCCGCGTGCCTAGAGCTCGTGCTCCGCAACAAGAGAAGCCACGACAATGAGAAGCCCGTACACCACAATGAAGAGTTGCCCCCGCTCGCCGCAACTAGAGAAAGCCCTCATGCAGCAAAGAAGACCCAATGCAGCCAAAAATAAAATATAAATAAATAAATAAAATGGAAACATATTCAGTAACATCCATCTGAGGTCAACAAAGCACAATGAGCAGAAGACCTAAATAGACATTTCTCCAAGGAAGATATACAGACTGCCAAGAAACACATGAAATGATGCTCAACATCACGAATCATTAGAGAAATGCAAATCAAAACCACAATGAGGTATCACCTCACACCAGTCAGAATGGCCATCATCAAAAAATCTACAAACAATAAATGCTGGAGAGGGTGTGGAGAAAAGGGAACCCTCTTGCACTGTTGGTGGGAATGTAAATTGATACAGCCACTATGGAGAACAGTATGGAGGTTCCTCAAAAAACTAAAAATAGAACTACCATATGACCCAGAAATCCCACTACTGGGCATATACCCTGAGAAAACCATAATTCAAAAAGACACATGCACCCAAATGTTCATTGCAGCACTATTTACAATAGCCAGGACATGGAAGCAACCTAAGTGTCCATCGACAGATGAATGGATAAAGAAGATGTGGCACATTTATACAATGGAATATTACTCAGCCATAAAAAGAAACGAAATTGACTTATTTGTAGTGAGGTGGATGGATTTAGAGTCTGTCACACAGAGTGAAGTAAGTCAGAAAGAGAAAAACAAATACTGTATGCTAACACATAGATATGGAATCTAAAAAAAGAAAAAAAAAGATTCTGATGAACCTAGGGGCAGGACAGAAATAAAGACACAGACGTAGAGAATGGACTTGAGGACATGGGAGAGGGAAGGGTAAGCTGGGACGAAGTGAGAGAGTAGAACTGACATATATACACTACCAAACGTAAAATAGCTAGTGGGAAGCAGCCATATAGCACAGGGAGATCAGCTTGGTGCTTTGTGACCACCTAGAGGGGTGGGATAGAGAGGGTGGGAGGGAGACGCAAGAAGGAGGAGATATGGGGATATATGTATATGTATAGCTGATTCACTTTGTTATAAAGCAGAAATTAACACACCATTGTAAAGCAACTATACTCCAATAAAGATGTTTTAAAAAAAGTAAACATTTAAAATAAAATTTGAAAAAGGAAAAAAAAAGCACAATGAGCACTAGAACAAATTTGTTATTGTTCTAAGCTCACTAGTTTCCACAAATATTATCCTCCTTATATGAAAATGAGACCATAGTAATTCACCTTAAGAAGGAGGTGAGGGATTGGGGATTATATTCAGGAATGAAGATAGATTTGGCTCAGACCACCCACGCTCTGCTGGTTGAACTAGCCCACACTTCCTCTGATGATGATAATAAGAAGAGTGACAATTAAACAGACTTACGTTACTGTAGCATTTTGTAATGTGCAAAGAGGTTTTTTTTTTTTTTTTTTTTTTTTTTTTGCCGTACGCGGGCCTCTCACTGTTGTGGCCTCTCCCGTTGCAGAGCACAGGCTCCGGACGCGCAGGCTCAGCGGCCATGGCTCACGGGCTCAACCACTCCGCGGCATGTGGGATCTTCCCGGACCGGGGCACGAACCCGCATCCCCTGCATTGGCAGGCGGACTCTCAAACACTGCGCCACCAGGGAAGCCCACAAAGGGATTTTTATTTACCTTCTCTTAATCTGATCCTACCAAGAGCCCCTTGAAGTTGAAGAGGCAAGGATTATGAATTCCTCCTTTTACAAAGGAGGAAACCAAGGCTTAGGGAGATTCCATGACACACCTGAGACTGAAATCCAAATATCCTGATTCTCAGCAGAGTGTCCTGTCCCTCCACCAGTCTAGTGATTTGGCAGGACTCTTGCTGCTGCAGGAGTAGAATGCAAACAAAACTAAGGGAGCGTTTTGGCCACATGACCTTGACGTGGTCTGTGACATGATTCCCTGACACTCTTATGTTATGAACTTCCTGGGGATTCTCATGTTATAACCTCTCTGTGCTTCACCAATACCTTGAGCCTTAATTATTTTGGAATAAAACAAACACATCAACAACTTTTCCTAGAAGGTATTTTGTGAATGCAATGAGTGGAGGGTTTGGAAAAGTGAGAGGGAGGGATGCTTTGGAAGATTTTTCTTTTATCTTTTGTTTATTTCTGTTATTAATCCAGTTAATCTTGTTTCCTTGCTTCTCAATGGTATGAAGTTCTCTGGAATATTCCTCCTGTTTCTTGTCTCTCTCTCTTTTTTTTTTTTATCCTGCTGTTGGTTGACAGTGGATGGAGGTGGCCGACATCCTGGAGCACAGTGAAGTGACAAATAGTATTTCCTGAAGAAGCTTTAGCCACGTGATGTGAGGGTTTGACATCTTTTCCTTCTCTTGTATGAAGATATAAGCTCTCCCGTCATTGACTTTTCTAAGCCCTTTTCGGGTTTTGCCTTACTTGTCTATGTCCAAGAGGAGATTAGCTTCCTGACACATTAACTTAGGAATTGTCCATTAGAGGGATTCAGAGTGGCAACAGAAGACAGCACCCAGACACTCATCAGACTATTGATTTAGCATGTTTGAACCAAATGTTTCCAGTTCTCATTGAATTTGTTTTCTTTTTTTCTTTTATTTTCTTTTCTCTTTCTTCCTTTTTTTTTTTTTTTTTTAAATAATAGTGGGTTCTTCTCTTTTTCAACTACCATATCCAACCTGTATGGCCCATCTTTTCAAGGCTGTACCTCCATTCCTGTCTCTGGAGCCCCCTGCCTTTGCCCTGGTTCAGGCTTGTGCAGTTCTCAAATGCATCAATCCATCAACATTCTAACGGGTCTCTTTGCCTTCATTTTGGCTCCTCTCCCACCTGCCCTTCCTTGTGCTCTCCAAGAGGGATTGTTATAAAATGCAGTTCTTATCATGGTATTCCCTATTTAGACTCTTTCACCATCGTCTCCTTATAATTTTCACTAGTTTAGCACAGAAGACTTTCCGGATGTTGGCTCTTACTTCCTTTAGAGCTTCATTTCTCACTCAGGTACCCTGTGTCCAGACAAACTAAATCACTTGCAGTTGCCTGAAGATGCCATGGTATCTGTGCTGTTCCATGTCCCTTACGTCCTTGTCCACCTCATGCACCTGGCTGGCTTTCTCACATCCTCGCAACTCCAGAGAAGCCTGGTTTTCTCTGGCTAGCTTCCCCTGCCTCTTCTCTCCCCCAGCCAGCTTAGATGCCACCACTTTCACCTGCCGTCCAGCCTCACTTGTCCCACAGCACATGTCGCCTGGGACTCTAGTCACCTGTGAACTTGTCTGTCTTTCCCACGAACCTGTAGATTCTTTTTTTTAAAATATATTTTATTATTTATTTAATTAATTTATTTTTGGCTGTATTGGCTCTTTGTTGTTGGGTCTTCGTTGCTGTGCACGGGCTTTCTCTAGTGGCGGTGAGTGGGGGCTATCCTTTGTTGTGGTGCACGGGCTTCACATTAAGGTTGCTTCTCTTGTGGCGGAGCACGGGCTCTAAGCGCACAGGCTTCAGTAGTTGTGGCTCGCGGGCTCTAGAGCTCAGGGTCAGTAGTTGTGGCTTGCAAGCTTAGTTGCTCCGTGGCATGTGGGATCTTCCCGGACTAGGGCTCGAACCCATGTCCCCTGCATTGGCAGGCAGATTCTTAACCACTGCGCCACCAGGGAAGTCCTGAACCTGTAGATTCTTGAAGGAAGGAGCTGTGTCTTATTTGACTTGGCATCTGTAGTAACTCTCTAGGTTCTTTTACATGATAGGCACTTAAAGATTGAGAATGAGCAAAAAAATGACCCCAGAGATATCCTGGAGAAGTTACGTTAATTGTGCCATGTCAGGGGTAACCCTGCTGCACACCCAGGTGCTGGACTGATTCTAGAACTTTCACAGTCAAGGATGATGTGGCAGTGTGGGCATGAGAACTGGTTCAGCTCCTGCCTGTTGATGCCAAGTGGCTGCCCACGTGTTATGACTCAGGGACAAGCAGGGTCTCTCTCCCTCCTGCTAGCTCCAGATGCCTGGAACTGTGCTGTGAATGCAATATTTCCCCAGGAGAGTCATTGCCCCATTAAGATTTCATCTTTAAATGTCAAATACAACCGAAGTATGAGTGGCCATAAAGGTGTTCATACCGATTCTTTAGACAACTGAACTAGAGAGAGACTCCTTGAAAAAGTAATCCCTAACGCCACACAACTAACAGTGACATCTGGGCTAGAACCTCAGTGTCTTGGCCTTCTGTTCGGGTGTTCCCTATGATATGATTCTGCTGTCCTCAGTTCTATGTGTGGAAGTATGACCTAGCGTGGTGACTGCAGTGGGCTCCGTACTTCTGAGTCAGAAGGTCTGTGCAGATTTGGGAATCTCCATTCAGCATCACGGTCTGGGGAATTTTGAATTTTGATGCAGCTTATGAGAGTGAAGAAGTTCCCTCCCAGGATTAATCCCCTCTCAGGTAGTTTGTGCATCTGTTGGGTAACTTATGTCTGCCAGGTAGGCTTATAGGGGTAGAAATATGTGAGAAGGGCAAGGATTATCATCTGCTGCCTTGTGCTTTTTATGTAAAATGTTATTTATTTACTTTTTTTTAAAAAAGAGCAGAATTGGGCTCTACCATCTACTTGGAAACAGTAGAAGTAAGTAGAAGTAAGTGGAATGGCAGTGCCCTCAGGGCTCGGCTCCCGGATGTTCTCTCGGGCCAGTCCCAGCCCGTGGAGTCTTGGGGAGCAGAAGTTGATCACTTTCCCAGCCTCTGTGCTTGGGGCTATTTTCAGCTTGCCTCTGGGTTTCCTGTGTTCTATCCACACGTGAATCACAGAAGGGAGTGGTACTTTATCACTTGCCACAGGATTTCTAACCTTACTTCAGAGTTTCCCAATATTGTTGAAAATGGTTCCTCTTTCTTCTAACTAGAAGATTTTCTTTTAAAAAAGGAGTCTGGACTGGTTTCTTCTGAACATATGAAACTTTCCAATTAAGTAGAAAGCTGTTTAAGACGTCTTGCTTAGGGCTTCCCTGGTGGCACAGTGGTTGAGAGTCCGCCTGCCGATGCAGGGGACATGGGTTCGTGCCCCGGTCCAGGAAGGTCCCACATGCCGCGGAGCGGCTGGACCCGTGAGCCATGGCCACTGAGCCTGCGCGTCCGGAGCCTGCGCCCCATAACGGGAGAGGCCACAACAGTGAGAAGCCGCATACTGCAAAAAAAAAAAAAAAAATGTCTTGCTTATAGACCAGAGGGAGCTCTTTTGAGCTGCGCTCAGTATTGGTGTTGAGTGCAGTCCTTACAGGGTGATCATTTTGTTCTAACACTGAAGAGTGCATGAGTTTATCACTTCAAGCTTCAGGGACCTTAATGAAAATCTGATCCAACCATTATATTTTACAAGTGAGGAAATGAAGGCCAAGCAGCAGAGGATAGAAGAGGGTATTAGGTGCCTATGAATAAAGGGTGCCCTGAATGGGAAGAAAGGCATCACGTTTTAAAAGGCATTTGTGATTCTCTGATTGACCAATTTCACAGGCTTTCCTCCATCAGGGTTGCAGCCCACAAGACAGTGACACGTCACTGGACAAGTTGGTTCTGAGATTCTCCACGGTTTTAAATCCAGGCGCTCTCTCGATGGCTCTCTGAGCATTTTAATTTGATCTTGTCTTTGTTCATAAACACGTGATATAGAGAAAGGGAGGGCCTGTGATTTAGAAGGGCAGCAATTCTGGGCACATTCATAATTCACTTCTTCTGAGGGGAGGAGTTTGGGGTTTCAGCTAATAGTGGAATCATTTATCTTTGTTAGAGAAGGGAAGCCTTGTTTCAATTTACCCTGGGTCTCAGTGTTAGATATATGTATATATGTATATATATTCACACACACTATATGTATGATGTATGTATATATATACTACATGTATGCATACATATTAGTATATATATTCATACACATTAGCACATATATATATGTTTACACACACACACACACACACACACACAGTCTTTCTGGTCTTTCTGGCCCTGAGGTTGTGCATGTTGCCTGATTTTATGGGTGTCAGTGTCTCTTGTCATCTCAGTTGAGGACACCCCACTCTAAATTTCAATCCAGTGGAAACTAGACTCTCAGTGACTTTTTAGGAAAGGACCATGCTAAGGGAGCTAAATTAGACACCAGGGGCACTCAGACATGGATCTCTTATTAAGTCTCCCAAAAGGATCATTTTGATATCCCACCCTTAGTGGAGATAACATTTTATCTCCTTACCAAAAGAACAGGAATTTTAAAAACATTTCATCAACCATGTCTTTAAAGGTGATAGTAAAAAAAAAAAAAAAAAAAAGCTTTCAGTGTAAACTAAATCTACAATAGCCTTTAATGCTTTTCTCTTTTTCCCTTCCTTTGCTTTTTCTTCTTTTAACATCTTTATTGGAGTATAATTGCTTCACAATGTTCTGTTAGTTTCTGCTGTAAAACAAAGTGAATCAGCTGTATGTATACATCTATCCCCATATCCCCTCCCTCTTGCATCTCCCTCCCACCCTCCCTATCCCACCCCTCTGGGTGGTCACAAAGCACCAAGCTGATCTCCCTGTGCTATGCAACTGCTTCCCACTAGCTATCTGTTTTATATTTGGTAGTGTATATATGTCCATGCCACTCTCCCACTTCATTCCAGCTTACCCTTCCCCCTCCCCATGTCCTGAAGTGCATTCTCTACATCTTTATTCCTGTCCTGCCCCTAGGTTCTTCAGAACCATTGTTTTTTTAGATTCCGTATATATGTGTTAGCATATGGTATTTGTGTTTCTCTTTCTGACTTACTTCACTCTGTAGGACAGACTCTAGGTCCATCCAACTCACTACAAATAACTCAGTTTCATTTCTTTTTATGGCTGAGTAATAGTCCATTGTATATATTTGCCACATCTTCTTTATTCATTCATCTATTGATGGACATTTAGGTTGCTTCCATGTCCTGGCTATTGTAAATAATGCTGCAATGAACATTGTGGTACATGTCCCTTATTGAATCACGGTTTTCTCAGGGCATATGCCCAGTAGTGGGATTTCTGGGTCGTATGGTAGTTCTATTTTTAGTTTTTTAAGAAACGTACATACTGTTCTCCATAGTGGCTGTATCAATTTACATTCCCTCCAACAGTGCAAGAGGGTTCCCCTTTCTCCACACCCTCTCCAGCATTTATCGTTTGTAGATATTTTGATGATGGCCTATCTGACTGGTGTGAGGTGATACCTCATTGTGGTTTTGATTTGCATTTCTCTAATGATTCGTGATGTTGAGCATCCTTTCATGTGTTTGTTGGCAATCTGTATATCTTCTTTGGAGAAATGTGTATTTAGATCTTCTGCCCATTTTTAGATTGGGTTGTTTGTTTTTTTGATATTGAGCTGAATGAGATACTCATCAATTTTGGAGATTAATCCCTTGTCAGTTTCTTCATTTGCAAATATTTTCTCCCATTCTGAGGGTTCTTTTTATATCTTATTTATGGTTTCCTTTGCTGTGCAAAAGATTTTAAGTTTTATTAGGTCCCATTTGTTTATTTTTGACTTTATTTCTATTTCTCTAGGAGGTGGGTCAAAAATAATCTTGCTGTGATTTATGTCACAGTTGGTTCTGCCTATGTTTTCCTCTAATAGTTTGATAGTGTCTGGCCTTACATTTAGGTCTTTAATCCATTTTGAGTTTATTTTTGTGTATGGTGTTAGGGAGTGTTCTAATTTCATTCTTTTACCTGTAGCTGTCCAGTTTTCACAGCACCACTTATTGAAGAGGCTGCCTTTTCTCCATTGTATATTCTTGCCTCCTTTGTCAAAGATAAGGTGAGTGAAAAATGCCAGTGGTAGTTTGATAGGGATTGCACTGAATCTGTAGATTGCTTTGGGTAGTATAGTTATTTTCACAATGTTGTTTCTTCCAATCCAAGAACATGGTATATCTCTCCATCTGTTTGTATCATCTTTAATTTCTTTCATCAGTGTCTTATAGTTTTCTGCATACAGGTCTTTTGTCTCCCTAGGTAGGTTTATTCCTAGGTATTTTATTCTTTTTGTTGCAGTGGTAAATGGGAGAGTTTCCTTAATTTCTCTTTCAGATTTTTCATCATTACTGTATAGGTATGCAAGAGATTTCTGTGCATTAATTTTGTATCCTGCGACTTTACCAGATTCATTGATTAGGTCTAGTAGTTTTCTTGTAGCATCTTTAGGATTCTCAATGAATACTATCATGTCAACTGCAAACAGTGACAGTTTTAATTCTTCTTTTCTGATTTGTATTCCTTTTTTTTCTTTTTCTTCTCTGGTTGCTCTGACTAAACTTCCAAAACTATGTTGAATAATAGTGGTGAGAGTGCGCAACCTTGTCTTGTTCCTGATCTTAGAGGAAATGGTTTCTGTTTTTCACCATTGAGAATGACGTTGGCTGTGGGTTTGTCATATACGGCCTTTATTATGTTGAGGAAAGTCCCCTCTATGCCTACTTTCTGCAGGGTTTTTATCATAAATGGGTGTTGAATTTTGTCAAAAGCTTTTTCTGCATCTATTGAGATTATCATATGGTTTTTATCCTCAGTTTGTTAATATGGTGTATCACATTGATTGATTTGCATATATTGAAGAATTCTTGCATTCCTGGGATAAACCCCACTTGATCATGGTGTATGATCCTTTTAATGTGCTGTTGGATTCTGTTTGCTGTATTTTGTTGAGGATTTTTGCATCTATGTTCATCAGTGATATTGGCCTGTAGTTTTCTTTTTTTTGTGACATCTTTGTCTGGTTTTGGTATCAGGGTGATGGTGGCATCATAGAATAAGTTCAGGAGTGTTCCTCCCTCTGCTATATTTTGTAAGAGCTTGAGAAGGATAGGTGTTAGATCTTCTCTAAATGTTTGACAGAATTCACCTGTGAAGCCATCTGGTCCTGGGCTTTTGTTTGTTGGAATATATTTAATCACAGTTTCAATTTCTGTGCTTGTGATTGGCCTATTCATATTATCTATTTCTTCCTAGTTCAGTCTTGGAAAGTTGTGTATTTCTAAGAATTTGTCCATTTCTTTCAGATTGTCCATTTTATTGGCATACAGTTGCCTGTAGCAATTTCTCATGTTCCTTTGTATTTCTGCAGTGTTCATTGTTACTTCTCCTTTTTCATTTCTAATTCTATTGATTTGAGTCTTTTCCCTTTTTTTCTTGTTGAGTCTGCTAATGGTTTATCAATTTTGTTTATCTTCTTAAAGAACCAGCTTTTAGTTTTATTGATCTTTGCTATCGTTTCCTTCATTTCTTTTTCATTTATTTCCTATCTGATCTTTATGATTACTTTCCTTCTGCTAACTTTTGGGGGTTTTTTGTTCTTTCTTCTCTAATTGCTTTAGGTGTAAGGTTAGGTTGTTTATTTGAGTTGTTTCTTGTTTCTTGAAGTAGGATTGTATTGCTATAAACTTCCCTCTTAGAACTGCTTTTGCTGCATCCCGTAGGTTTTGGGTCATTATGTTTTCATTGTCATTTGTTTCTAGGTATTTTTTGATTTCCTCTTTGCTTTCTTCAGTGATTTCTTGGTTATTTAGTAGTGTATTGTTTAGCCTCCATGTGTTTGTATTTTTTACAGTTTTTTTCCTGTAGTTGATATCTAGTCTAATAGCATTGAGGTTGGAAAAGATACTTGATATGATTCCAATTTTCTTAAATTTACCAAGGCTTGATTTGTGACCCAAGATATGATCTGTCCTGGAGAATGTTCCATGATCACTTGATAAGAAACTGTATTCTGTTGTTTTTGGATGGAATGACCTATAAGCATCAAGTCTATCTGGTCTTATGTGTCATTTAAACCTTGTGTTTCCTTATTTATTTTCATTTTGGATGACCTGTCCATTGGTGCAAGTGGGGTGTTAAAGTCTCCTACTATGATTGTGTTACTGTTGATTTCCCCTTTTATGGCTGTTAGCACTTACTTTATGTATTGAGGTGCTCCTATGCTGGGTGCATAAATATTTACAATTGTTATGTCTTCTTCTTGGATTGATCCCTTGATCATTATGTGGTGTTCTTCTTTGTCTCTTGTAATAGTCTTTATTTTAAAGTCTATTTTGTCTGATATGGGAATTGCTACTCCAGCTTTCTTTTGATTTCCATTTGCATGGAATAGCTTTTTCGATCCCCTCACTTTCTGTCTGTGTGTGTCCCTTGTTCTGAAATGGGTCTCTTGTAGACAGCATATATATATGGGTCTTGTTTTTGTATCCATTCAGCCAGTCTATGTCTTTTGGTTGGAGCATTTAATCCATTTACCTTTAAGGTAGTTATCGGTATGTATGTTCCTATTACTATTTTTTAAATTGGTTTGGATTTGTTATTGTAGGCCTTTTCCATCTCTTGTGTTTCCCACCTAGAGAAATTCCTTTAGCATTTGTTGTAAAGCTGGTTTGGTGATGCTGAATTCTCTTAGCTTTTGCTTGTCTGTAAAGGTTTTGATTTCGCCGTCAAATCTGAATGAGATCCTTGTTGGGTAGAGTAATGTTGGTTGAAGGTTTTTCCCTTTCATCTCTTTAAATATGTCCTGCCACTCCCTTCTGGCTTGCAGAGTTTCTGCTGAAAGATCAGCTGTTCACCTTATGGAGTTTCCCTTGTATGTTATTTGTTGCTTTTCCCTTGCTGCTTTTAATATGTTTTCTTTGAATTTAATTTTTGATAGTTTGATAATATGTGTCTTGTCATTTTTCTCCTTGTATTCATCCTGTTTGGGACTCTGTGCTTCCTGGACTTGATTGACTATTCCCTTTCCCATGTAGGGAAGTTTTCAACTATAATCTCTTCAAATATTTTCTCAGACCGTTCCTTTTCCTCCTCTTCCTCTGGAACCCTTATAATTCGAATGTTGGTGCATTTAATATTGTCCCAGAGGTCTCTGAGACTGTCCTCAATTCTTTTCATTCTTTTTCTTTATTCTGCTCCTATTACAGTTATTTCCACTATTTTATCTTCCAGGTCACTTATCCATTCTTCTGCGTCAGTTATTCTGCTATTGATTCCTTCTCGAGTATTTATTTATTTATTTTTTTTTTGCTGTTCGCTGGCCTCTCACTGTTGTGGCCTCTCCCGTTGTGGAGCACAGGCTCCGGACGCGCAGGCTCAGTGGCCATGGCTCACGGGCCCAGCCGCTCCGCGGCATGTGGGATCTTCCCAGACTGGGGCACGAACCCGTATCCCCTGCATCGGCAGGCAGACTCTCAACCACTGCGCCACCTGGGAAGCCCCCTTCTAGAGTATTTTTGATTTACTTTATTATGTTGTTCATCATTGTTTGCTCTTTAGTTCTTCTAGATTCTTGTTAAATGTTTCTTGTATTTTCTCCATTCCATTTCCGAGATTTTGGATCATGTTTACTATCATTACTCTCAATTCTTTTTCACTTAGACTGCCCATTTACTCTTCATTCATTTAGTCTGGTGGGTGTTTACCTTGCTCCTTCTTCTGCTGCATATTTCTCTGTCTTCTCATTTTGTTAATTTTCTGTGTTTGGGGTCTTCTTTTCACAGGCTGAAGGTTCATAGTTCCCTTATTTCTGGTATCTGTCCCCAGTGTGTGAGGTTTGTTCAGTGCCTTGTGCAGGCTTCCTGGTGGAGGGGACTGGTGCCTGTGTTCTGATGGGTGGGGCTGGATCTTGTCCTTCTGGTGGGCAGGATTGTGTCCGGTGGTGTGTTTTGGAGTGTCTGTGAACTTAGTATGATTTTAGGCAGCCTCTCTGCAAATTGGTTGGTTTGTGTTCCTTTTTAGCTAGTTGTTTGGCCTGGGGCGTCCAGCACTGGAGCTTGCTGGCCGTTAGGTGGAGCTGGGTCTTAATGTTGAGATGAAGAGCTCTGGGAGAGCTCTCACGAATTGATATTATGTGGGGATGGGAGGTTTCTGGTGGTCCAATGTCCTGGACTCGGCCCTCCCACCTCAGAGGGTCAGGCCTGACACCTAGCTGGAGCACCAAGGCCCTACTAGCCACATGGCTCAGAAGAAAAGGAAGAAAGAAAAAAAAAAATGAACACACAATACCCTAGGACAAATGGTAAAAGCAAACCTAAACAGACAAAATTACACAAAGAAGCATACAGATACAAACTCACGAAAAGAGAAAAAGGAAAAACAATAAATAAAAAATAAATTAAAAATACAAAAAAAGAAAATAAAAGGAAGAGAGCAACCAAACCAATAAACAAATCCACCAATTATAATAAGCATTAAAAACTAAACTAAGATAAACATAAAACCAGAAACAAATTAGATGCAGAAAGCAAACCCCAAGTCTACAGTTGCTCCCAAAGTCCACCACCTCAACTTTGGGAACATTCATTGTCTATTCAGGTATTCTGCAGATGCAGGGTTTATCAAGTTGATTGTGGGGATTTCATCTGCTGCTTCTGAGGCTGCTGGGAGAAATTTCCCTTTCTCTTCTTTGTTATCACAGCTCCTGGGGTTCAGCTTTGGTTTTGGCCCCACCTCTACATGTAGGCCACCATCAGGAGTCTATTCCCTGCCCAGACAGGAGGAGGTTAAAGCAGCTGCTGATTAGGGCTCTCTTGCTCACTCAGGCTGGAAGAGGGAGGGGTATGGTAGTATAGTTGGAATGCAGGGTGAGCCTGCAGCAGCAGAGGCTGGCATGACATTGCAACAGCCTAAGGCGCACTGTGTTTTCTTCTGGGGAAGTTGTCCCTGGATCTCGGGACCCTGGCAGTGGCATGCTGCACAGGTCCCAGGGGGGTGTGGGTAGTGACCTGTGCTCGCACATAGGATTCTTGGTGGCAGTGGCAGCAGCATTAGTAGTTCATGCCCATCTCTGGGATCTGAGCTGATAGCTGCGGCTCACGCCCATCTCTGGAGCTCGCTTAGGCAGTGCTCTGCCTTCTGTGGGCATGTGGGGAAGGAATCCCTTTTCCTCATGCACCTGGAAACAATGGTCTCTTGCCTCTTTGGCTGGTCCAGACTTTTTCCTGGACTCCCTCCTGGCTGTGGTGCACTAGCCCCTTCAGGGTGTCTTCACACAGCCAACCCCGGTCTTCTCCCTGGGATCCGACCTCCGAAGCCTGAGCCTCAGCTCCCAGCCCCCGCCCGCCCTGGCGGGTGAGCAGACAAGCCTCTCAGGCTGGTGAGTGTTGGTCAGCACCGATCCTCTCTGCAGGAATCTGTCTGCCTTTCCCTCCGCACCCCTGTTGCTGCGCTCTCCTCTGTGGCTCTGAAGCTTCCCCCCCCGGCCGCCCACCCCCTGTCTCCGCCTGCGAAGGGGCTTCCTAGTGTGTGGAAACTTTTCCTCCTTCACAACTCCCTCCCAGAGGTGCAGGTCCCGTCCCTATTCTTTTGTCTCTGTTTTTTCTTTTGCCCTACCCAGGTATGTGGGGAGTTTCTTGCATTTTGGGAAGTCTGAGGTCATCTGCCAGCATTCAGTAGGTGTTCTGTAGGAGTTGTTCTACATGTAGATGTATTTTTGATGTATTTGTGGGGAGGAAGGTGATCTCCGCGTCTTACTCCTCTGCCATCTTGAAGGTCTCTCCCGCTTTCCTTCTTATTTAAAATTAATTGTCTTAGAGTCAAAGACTCTTCCCAGTGAATAGACAGCATGAGCTGACTTACTGTGCAGTGTCAGGGCATTCCTCAGCTGTTCACCTCTATTAACCAATCGCATTCCCTCAGTGATCTGTGGTTTGCTCCCGTCTCTCCTTCAAGGCTCTGCTCAAACCTCCCCTTAAAAAGCAAGGCCTTCCCAGGCTGTTCTTAATAAAACAATGATCCCTGACTGCCCCTTCTCAGCACTCCTTATTCTCCTTCCGTCCTTGCATTTTCTTATCGCCAACCACTCTATTTGTTGGTTTGATGGTTGTCATCTGGCTCCACTAGAAATTGAACTCCCTAAGGATAGGGATTTTTGTGTGCTTTGTTCACTGCTGTGTCCTTAGCACTGAGACTCTCTGATGCATAGTAGTTGCTCAATGAATGTTTGTTGAATGAAATGTACAAGCAAATGAAATACTTAAATAAAGTACTGCTATTTAGTACTTTAGTACTTTTACTTAATAGCAAAAAAAAAAAAAAAAAACAAACACGTAAACAAAAGCTGAGCATATGTTATCTCCTGCTTCTAGCACTCCTAGATTCCATCTTCTAGGACAGAAGAAAAGAAAGTAAGGCACTTATCAGTGTGGGACCAGAGTCTGTGTTGGACAAATAGGTTACGGACAAAAAAAGACAGGGAACACTACACTGTCTCTTGTAACTAGGCAACAGAGGGATGGGTCTGGGGATGCAAAACAGCTTAAGGACTGTGGCTCTCTCTCACTCTTCAGCTCTTTTCTGAGCTTCTACGGTATGTCTTGGCCTCCTTCTTCTAGTGCCATCACAGGGCAGAGGCATGGCTGCTGGGAGCTCTGGGATTGTATCATTACAGCTCTCAATCAAGGGGGGAAAAGGAGTATTTTTTTCACTGTCTGCATGTAAAACTCTAGAAAATAACTCCAACTGGTCTAATTTGGCCCAACTCCTCTAACTAGGATCTAAACTCCAAGAAAGCAGGAACTTTTTCATTTTTTGCTCACTGCTGAATTCCAAGATCTTAGAATAGCTCATGGCACAAAATAGGCACTCAATAAATAATTACTGAAGGGGTGAATAAATCACTATGACCAGGAGCAGGACACTGATTGGCAACTGTGCTCTAAGCAGAGAGGATGGGGCAGGTGTTGTTCCCCCCGTGCCCCACCAAAAATATTAACTCAGGGAAGGAAGGGATACTGGGCAGCTAAAATATTAGGTGCCTATCTTAGAGTATAAAGTCTTTTTTTTTCAGTCAGAAGTGGTGATTTTCCATTAATCTTAGAGTCCCTTCCTGGGAGAGAACAGTCTTTGGTTGAAGGAATTAAGCATTAAGGTTGAAATGAACTGTGGGCTTCTTCCAGTTATAAGCATGATGGGACAAAATGCCATTGTTTCTAGGTGCATAATTTTTACAGAAACAAAAGGATTAAAATGTAAAGGGACTGAAGGATGAATACATAGGCAAACAGATGAAGTTAGTTAACAATATTCACACTTGATTTTTAAAAATTTAAATGTAGGAAGGAATAGATGCAGTACATTTTCATAGATTGAAAGAATGAAAAGTCCTTCATGAGCAACTCCACAGCATTTACTAAAAATTTCTAAAATTGTTCATATTTTTTGACCAGCAAAACTAGGAATTTTTCTAATTTTTCTAGATTTTCAGAAATCTCTTCTAAGGAAATAATAAGAGATGTACAAAAAATGTATGTAAGGTCACAATTACATTTACTTATAATAGAAAAAGAACCTCACGACTGTTAAAAAGTGGGAATTAAATAATCTATGGTGTATTTATATATAGAATAAGATAAAAATCATGTTTTAGGACACTAATAACACAGGAAATTGCTCACAGTATACTGTTAATTGAAAAATGCATGATTGTAGATCCTGATGTAGAATATGATTCCATTTTTATAAAAAAGAAAACCATCATGTTAACAGTGTGGTTCTCTTGACAGAGAATATTAAAGTATTACTGGTGGATTTGATTTTATTTTCTTCTTTGTGCTTTTTTGTGAATTTTGAATATTTACAGTAAACATGTATTTGTTTTGTAACAACATTAAACATAAAAATATTTGTTCTTCAACTTCTTTGTATATAAAGCTTAAATAGCTAACCAATCTTACGAAGTACTCCTAGTTATATTCAACATCCTGACATTTATAGAGAGACATTTTAAAATGCATGTATCCTGTGGACCTTTTATTTATTTTTGGTTGGAGGAATTTGATCCTGCAGCATTTGTTTTTGCAATAACTGCCCATTTCTCCACTTTTTAAATGATCTGCACTGAAATTTCCTGCAAGAAAAAGATGTGTAGAAGTTACTGCAGTAAATATATCTGGATGTGAAACTTTAAATGTAACAAAACTGTTGATTTGCTTTTGCTTATAAAATCAACCACCAAATGGGATGCTAGCAAGTACTGTGAACAGCTCAACAACGGGATCTATGGATAGAATTAGAACAATGTGGGAGGAAAGTGAAAGGTGATTTCAAGAGGACTGGTTAATTAAAGGAGTAGCAGAATGGCGCCATGCAGGTGGGAAATCAGGAACATTTCTTATTTTCATGCAAACAGACTTGGGGAAAAGAGACAAAAACTAAACAGAAACAGAGCAAATCCACTGGATTACTCAGGAAAATGTTTTCCTAAATCTGTCTTCAGTGCACCAGAGTGATTCCACAGGTCAAAATGTTGTACAGTTTAATTCAACCCAGAAAAAAGGCTTAGTTTCGCTACTGATTCGTTTTTTATGTTTAGTCCTTAAAGATACCCCAACTTTTATTTTAATTAGTGTGTTTTATTGATGGTAATGGTTTCGTGTTTGTATAACAAACCGTTGACAGAAAACAATATGTTGTTTACCTGGCAGAAGAATAAAGCAGGCAGAAAAAATTGTGGAGGACTAGTCATTCAAGAATGGATGTAGACTTAAATTAGTGAAAATTGCAGCAAAAATCTTCATTAAGATTTTAATCACCTTGGGCTTCCCTGGGGGCGCAGTGGTTGAGAGTCCGCCTGCCGATGCAGGGGACACGGGTTCGTGCCCCGGTCTGGGAGGATCCCACATGCCGTGGAGCGGCTGGGCCCGTGAGCCGTGGTCGCTGAGCCTGCGCGTCTGGAGCCTGTGCTCCGCAACGGGAGAGGCCACAACAGTGAGAGGCCCGCGTACCGCAAAAAAAAAGATTTTAATCACCTTAATTTTGCAAGGACTTACCATAGTTTCAGCAAGAAAGCTTGAACTCAAAAGAAGATAGATTACTCAAAATAGGTTTCCAAAAAAGAAAAAAAAAGGTTTCTTGTAGGGAACTTAAGGAAACAACAATATGGGAGGACTATTTTGCTCAGAATAGTTGAAAAGTTGGAAATCTCTGTATGTTTAGTAATAGAGCAGTGGTTATATGGTACATTATGATATAGTCACTGTGATATAAGTATTAAAATGATGGTTAATAACACTCTGAGGGAGCATATAAATATTTACACCCTAATGTTAGTTAAAAATCAGAACATTAAATTATATATATAGATAGATATCCACGTATATTTATAAATAGCATATAAGGAAACATTCTAGTACATACTAGAAAAATCAATGGAAGGAAACATTCTAGTACGTACTCCATTTCATTATTTTTTTCTTATCCATGCTAATAATATCAATTAGGATAGTGGTGTCTTATTTTTCATTTTCCAAAGTTTCCATATTGTGATTATATGAAAAATAACTTAAAAAAATTTACTCATATTCATCTCTAAAATTAAAAAAAAATTGCTCTGAGTCAACTCCTCTAATTATCCTTCTAAGATTAAGCTGACCTTATGTTAATTTTCTTATTTTGTAAAACATAACAAAAAGTATCAAGTTTATTATATTTTTAACATTGGCGTGGAATATTATTGTTTCCCAAGGATTCTAAATTTATTTTAAGACACAGACATTTTTTTTCTACTTAGGATTAGATGAGGTAATACATTTGGAAATTATTTAAAAAATAAAAACACTATAAAAATGAAAGCTACTCTTACCATCATCTCTGTTATTCATGGTATAAGATTGTGAATACAGTAGACACATGCTCAATAAGTGCTTATTTGATGGATGAGTGAACTCATGAAGGCTAATGGCAACTGAGCCAAAAGACGGTTTTTCCTGGGTGCTTAAGAACTGGGTAACGTTAAGTGATAATTGCATTACAGAGTTGTCTGTAAGCGGGATACAAGGATCTTCCCAAATCCAAATTTATATCTGGTTTAACCTGAGTTGAAGGGAATGTCAAAGGAAGCTTGTATTGAACGAGTCCTTTAAAGGCTGTCTAAGGGCAGCGTGGAGGGTGGGAGGTTAGATCTGTTCACCTACATAGAGGAGGGTAGGACGGAAAGAAGGATAGTGTGGGCTCATAGGAACTGCAATTCTTTAATTATTTTTATTTAGCAGTACTTGGAAGAGCCAAGTCTGTCTCCACAGGCAGTATCCATGAGAAGATGCCGGAGCTGTCCATCACGACAACTTCTCCCTGCTCACCAGCAAAGGCTGCAGCCAAGATTGATGTCCAAGCCCCCCGTCTGTTAAGAGTGGAGTTGAGGTAACCACCTGGATAAGATGGATTTTAAATTTTGGTTATCTATTTAGGATAAAGAATCTACCTACCTGGATAGGATTTACTGGACTATTTGAAAACTGAGTCTGTCAGGTGAGGCCTAGACAGAAACTGGCCTATTTGAAAAACTTAGTTTAATGAGGAAAAGGATACCTCACATTAAGGAACAAAACGTATTTACAAGAGGTTACACGTTTGTTACAGAAACGACCCTTCTTCAACAGGTGTGAGGTCACATTTCTCCTTAGTGACCAAATTTGACTGCCTGTAGAAATTCCACTGGTTTCCAGGTTTCCCTATGTTGGTATTTCTGGGGCTTCTGGGAAACGCTCACATTACAGACATCGGTTATGGTTCTTGTTGCCACCTCTGCCCTCTGTCAGTTCATTTCCTGCCAACTCGCCCCCAGCCTGCTGCTTCCCAGCCCTCTTCGTCCTGCAGCTGGATGGCCCTTGACTGTTTTCCCCAGGTGGGCACAGCCACTTCCCTTAACCCCCCATAACTGCCTGTTAGATGGTCTGAGGCTTTATGAAGACTTCGGGGTTTCAGAAGGGAATAACAGCAAAGAGAATGCAAAAAGGATTCCAGGTGTGGCAGGGTTCAAAGCCCCTCCATGAGGTCATCTACAAGGTGTACCTTTTTCCCCAACTCCCCTTTCAGTGGAGTCCCCAGCCTGCTGCCTAACCGTCCATAGTGCAGTGCCCTTGAGCACGTTCTTACCTAGAGTCTAGCCCCCCTGCCATAAAGACCTCCAAACATTCATGTTCCCTACCTCTCCTTCCAAGATGACTAGAGATATTCATTCCCTGTAGAGAAAACTCCACAGGAAGAAGGTTTTCTCTGAAGGCTCTAGAATAAACCAGAAGTCTGAGGTTTGAGCATATTCGTGTTCCTAATTCAGTTTTTCATGACACCAACTGTGCAATGAAGAACCCAGGCCCAGCATGGACAGCACCAGTCCTGGCCTGTTCCTTTTTACCTTCTCTCTTGCACTGTAGGTGAAGAGAGCATCAGGACTCCACTCAGGCTCGTCTGTGATGCTGGCTCTTCCATCCCATCTTTGCAACTCCTGGACACAAATGCTAACAGAGACACACTTTACTCTGCCACATGCACTCGTGTATATGAATACAGCATTATAAATCACACTTAGGGAAGAAATGTTTCTCTACTGGCTATATAAACTATAGAAACATAGATCTGTTCAAAGATCTGCCCAATTTACATTTCTAGACAGACCCCAGATTGCTTCTGGGTTTACATTTAGGTCTTCCCCAGAGCCAATGGGTGGGCATTGCACAACCAAAGGACCCACTCAACTGGGTTTTCACAGAACTAAAGAACAGTCATCAAAAGCTCAAGCCACTACCCTTGAAGAGGGAGTCTGCCTGCAACTCTTCCAGCTTGAAAATAAAATATACTAAAGAAGAATTATGAGGAAAAACTAATCCTACCAAGTATTAAAATGCATAATAAAGTTAGAGTAATTAAGTCGGTTTATAATCAAGGTGTAAATAAAAAATCGGTGAAACAGACTACAGATTCTAGAAATAGACCTGCATATGTTTTCAGACTAGACATGCTGGGTAGTATTTGAAATCACTAAGGCAAAATTACCTCATATAATAAATTATTTTTGGACAACTGGAAATTTGGAAACAATCCTTATGTCATGTCTTATACCAAAATAAATTCCAAATTATTAAAACATTTATACTTAAAGAATTAAGTAATGAAAGTGCTAGAAGAAAATACCAGTACTTAAAAAAATAATTTTGGAGTGGGGAAGCTCCTGGGGTGTGACATAAAACCCAGAAGTTATGAAGCACAAAGTTGACAAATTGGGTTACGTTTAAAAATGTGTAAAACTTTAGTATTTTAATAATACTTGTAAACAAAGTAAAAAAATTCAAAGATCAAAGTGGGAAAAAATGTGGATGCAAATGATAAAGATATTGTCATTTCCTATATATGTACATCATCTTACAAATCCAGAAGAGTAACTGAACAGTCCAAAAGAAAATGAGTCAAGGATATGAATAAGCAGTTCATGGAGGAAATGTGTTTCTGTAAAACTAAGGCATTATAAATGCACACTGAAGATTTATTGTGAGTAGGGATATTCCCAATTTTATTCATAATTAAAGAAATGGAGATTAAAACAATAAAATCCCATTTTCAGTTAGTGGTGAAAACTGGGCATGGGCCAAGCTGTGGAAAAGCCAACACTTTACCTGTAACTATTGTTGAGATCAATCTGACTTCATCTATCAGAATTTACAAGGTACATACTTTTTAAGCCTAGGATTCCACTTCGAAGATCCGCGTGCACAGCTACACAAATATATGTGTACAAACAATTTAACTGCAGCATGGCTGGTAACAACAAACAACAGAAAGTCACCTAACAGTCTCTTAGGAGAGGATTCATTAAATTACAGTCTGCCCAAGCAATGTTCAGTTCTTAAGAAGAACAAATTAGATCTGAGCATACCAATATGGAAAAATGTCCAAATACATTAAGTTTAAAAAGCAAGCAATGGAACAGTGTGCTCTGTGTGATCCCCATTTGAATATTTAAAAAATTATTATCTACAGAATCAGTTGCATATGTATAAATCATTTCTTAAAGGATATAAGGAGAGGAATTTTACCTTTCATCATATACCATTCTGCATTATTGAAGATTTTACTCTGAATATGTAATATTTTTACAATATGTAGCGAATCTAATCTTTGGGACCAGTCTTGGCCAGGGCAGCCCATTATGTAGAGGAGCTCTAGGTTGACAAAGCTGGATGGGGTACAAAGCACATGGGATCACTCCAGAAAGAATGACTTCTTACCGCCTGCCACTCTAAGGAATACAGTGTCACCAAGAACGTTTGGTTAGCACTGAGGTGAAATGGGACAGTCTCTAAGTCACACAATTCCCATCTTTCCTCTTCTCTCAGCTGTGGCGCGGTGCAGAGGGTGGTCCCTGGCACAGGTCTTCCTCTCTGGGTTCTCTGGGGAGCCAGCTCTGCCCTAGGTTTGTGCTACCTTGTCATCGTACCCCGGGTCTCCCCATCCTCTTGAAAAACAAAAACAAAAAGATGGTACAAGAGAGTAGCCGTTGTAATTGAGAAGACTCCTTAGCTTCCTCTGCTAGGCTACGGCATTAAGATTCTGGAAAGGTAAGAAGCCTTCCATGTCTAATTACTATAAATGTTCTTATGCTTTAGAAAACATTAGCTTAATGACAACAGCTTGAGAATTGCTCAGGGAGTGTTAGGAAAAATGAGAAATTTTCGACACAGCCCGCATTTATTATCACTAGGGGAAGGAAGGACTTACAGAAGGAACTCTGGAATTTGACAGCTCTTGAATGTTTTTTGTCTTTCTTCTTTCTCCTTCTCTGGGAGGCCAGACATAATCCTTTCAGCTGAGTTTTCATAACTGCCTGAGGACGTGGCTGTTGAATTTTTTTTTCAGCTTGCTTTCTTTTTCTTCTACACCCAAAGCAGCGTTTAGGCCCCAGTCAATGGTGTGCAAATGATAGGATTCCCATGACAGGATGAGAGGCTAAGGACCTGGAAAATGTCATTAATGATAAGTCACTGCCCTCAGGGAAAAGCTGGAAGGGAGCCCAGTTCAACTTGGCAAGAGAGGAGGGTAGCCTGAGCCCCACTGGGCAGAGCGAGCAGCTGCCTCTGGCCAGCACACTTCCTCAGTCCAGAGGTATGTCCTCGAGAAGTCAGTCTTCATAGCTACGGTAACGATTCGAGGTGCACAGCTCCCACTGGGTGGGAAAATGCTAGGGTGTGCAAGCCAGATGCTGTGCGTGTGTTAGGGGGTGTATATGTGGGCTGCGGACAGGAAAAACTGGGACCAATTGTATTATTTCTCCTCTGGACTTCCCAAGCAGGCTCCCTGTTCAGGTGGCTTATCTGGGAAGGAGTAAATTCTCAGTCCCTCTCAATGCGATGCAGTGATGTACCTACATGGTCACCCTGCAGAGCGTGTGTGGTGTGTGTGTGTGTGTGTGTGAGAGAGAGACAGACACACGGTAAAAGAAAACGATAGAGCTAGAGATACTCTGAGAAAAAGAGCCTTGAGCTTCATGTGAACTAGTTCAGACAAAGGAATTTTTGCCATATGTTTGTCAGGTAAGAGCTTCCATTTCGTGCAAACTCTCTATTAATTAGGGTATAAGCTAACTTCTGATAAAACGGTTTTCTATATTTGTTTCTGAACTCAAAGGTATTCTCCTAACCATCTCATTGGTATGGCATGATTGGTGACAGTAGAGTGTCAGAGCGAAGGAATTGAGAGCTTCTGCTTCTCACTTCAGCCTGAGTCCTCTCCTCCCTAGAAGGTTCTCCGGGAAGGGGCAACCATATGGAACATGCAGAAAGTAAGCTGAGAAAAAAGCTACATGTTTGCAAGGGGGTTTGGGCTTGAGCTCTCAGTTCATAGAACTCTGGGAAAGCTAATGGGACTGTATCAGCCTAATTTTTAATTCCCCCCCAGCTGGTTATACCCAGTTTATCACATCCGCAGCAGCAGGGGTACGGAACTACAGAGCGAGGGAGGAGAGAGAGACTGTAAGGAAAAATGCAGTTGTTTCACAATCCGAGGCCTAAAATAGCGGAGGCTGCAGATGGGCTTGAGCTCTGCTGTGGACAGGGAACAAGGGAGGGCAGAGTCGTACGGAAAACAGGCCCTGGGCCAACTTTCCACTTCATCTGCATGGCTAAGAGCAGGGAAGGGAGCTACGGCCAAGTGCATCCCACTCCCAAGTGGGCATTTGACTGCACGGAGACCCCGCTCAGCAGTGAAAGGGCCACTATCAGTATCTTGGAGTCTGATCATCAGACCAGTCTGAGATGTCACTCCTGTTTCCAGTGGTGTTTGCAATGGGAAGGGAAGAAGCCAGGGTGTGTATGGGATGGGGGGTGGGGAGGGTAGAAGAAGGAACCTTAGAGCTTGAGGTTCGTGGAGGACCTCAGAAATCATCTCGTCCAAACCACACGTGTTGGAGATGAGGAAATATATTGAAATGAAGTGAATTCTACCAGCAGATCCAGGATTAGAACCAACGTCTTTGGCCTGGAAACCCTTCTAGTTGCCCTAAACCACTTGCAGCTGTGAAAACCACTGAGGTGACTCTGCAAATCTCAGGAAGAAAGAGCCTTGTTGGGAAATCATGTGCTGCACGAGTCCACCTCACACTCTGGACCACTTTTTAGAGACCCATCATAAAAACGAATATCCCACTAATGGACAGGCTACCCCACAGTTTAAGAATCACAACATTGCTTTTATGATGTGAATTTATATGTTTATAAGGATATTTTTTCTGAGCATGTCACATAGTTCTGGATACTGTAGAGAAGAATTGTTATTAAAATAGAGCTAGTGATGGCTCTTTTTCTTTTAAGTTTGGGCTTTGAGACCAGGCCCACTGAAGTGTATAAGAAATCAACTACTGTATGAAACATGGTGGTTTTAAAAGCTCACAACTGCTTTTTCACAAACCACTGTCCTCATTTAGCAAACCCGTGGAGATGGATAAGGTAGACTCTTCCCAACTTAATGACTGTTCTTCAGAATAATTTCGTAAAAATAGACCTAGTGCAGCCCAATTATTTCCACTCTTGTCTGAAAAGCAAGTGCAAGGTCTGAAGCATGCCTTCAGGAACTAGTCCTGGGGGGTGGAATTAGTGTTGCTATGATTCTCTTGTATTTTTGATTATGAAACCTATTTATGAAAATACAGGCAGACCTCAGAGATACTGCAGGTTTGGTTTCAGGCCACCACAATAAAGCAAATATTGCAAAAAAGCAAGTCACGTGAATTTTTTAGTTTCCCAGTGTATATAAAATTATGTTTACATTATACTGTAGTCTATTACCTGTGAAATAGCATTGTGTCTAAAAAATGTATCTACCTTAATTAAAAAATCCTTTATTGCTAAAAAATTAGACTATTATCTAAGCCTTCAGCAAGTCAAAATCTTTTTTGCTGGTGGAGGGTTTGAAATATTGTGAGAATTAGCAAAACGTGATCAGATGCTGTTGGAACAATGGTGCTGATAGACTTGCTCAATGCAGGATTGCCACAGACCTTCAGTTTGTAAGAAACACAGTATCTGTGAAGTGAAATGAAGTGAAACGCAATAAAGTGAGGTATGCCTGTAAACGGAAAAGGTGTTGGAGGAAAAGCCATGAGTTGGGAGAAGTTGATGAGTGAGGAAAACTTACTATATGTAAGCAGTTGATCTAAAACTGGACCATGATACAAACACAACAAAATCATTGTAAGTAGAGACTCCAGGATTTTAGAGTTCTGTTGGAACCCGTTGATCTCTAGAGAGATCAAGATCTAGCTTATTCCTCATTTGACAGACTATTTGGGGTACACCTTCATTTTGTTGGTATACATAGAGAGGTCATGAAGTTGTCCTCCTATATGATTATATCTGTTACTGTATATTAGTCAGAAAATGAGATCCTACACCCCTGCTTGCTCCAATTGTAAGGGTCAAGATTTTACCATCTGCTGAATTCAACAGTAGGAAACATGAAGTGGTAGCATGAGAAATCTTAGACTTCAAATCCAGATTTCAGGGTTTAAGTTCTGAACTTGCCACTTCTTAGATAAGGAACCTTGGGCAAGTTAACTTTTGCCTTGCGGTTTTCCCAGTTGGAAAATAGGGTCTGTTTTTACCCATGTCAGAGAATAGGTGTGATGATTAAATGAGAGAACGTGGGCATAAACGTGCTTAACAAAGAGCTTGGCACATGGGAAACTCAGTGAGTGATGGTAGTTAAATATACTAGCTTCTGGGACATTATATGCATTTTAAAATAGTAGCTTCATTTCTCTTCCTTTCCTCCTTGAATCCAAGGGTCTGCTTCTCTTAGGATCACATTGCTAGTGGTAGCAATCATCATTGTACGCTTGTTAAATGGTTTGATAGGCAAAACATGTTTTTCATATTTTATGGCCCTTATCACCATATAAGCACAAATATTTTCTGTGACTAAGATGCTCTCAGTACAGGAAACAAAATTCCTGACGGGAACCAAGATAATCTAAGAGGCTTCTCCATACGTTATCAGAATAACATGTTAGATTGAAATCTTCAGAATATGGAAAAGTCAAGAGTTCTTTTCTTTATTAAAGTTATTTGGGAAGGTGGTCTGAGAGTAACATCAATGAGGACCCCAGCCTAGCAGCAAGCTAATTATTTCTGGAAACTACATAAATCCTTTCATTTAGTGAAACGTATTCTCATTATGAGCGTAACACGACTGACTTGCCAGCGCCATGGTGATGAGCCCCACTCTTGCCAAAGCTCCCTTGGCACATTGCTAGAAGAGATCACAATTCTTCTGAGAGGTTCAGTATCACATGGAGGATACACATAGACTGTTTGAAAGTCAAATTGGTGGGCTTCCCTGGTGGCGCAGTGGTTGAGAATCCGCCTGCCAATGCAGGGGAAACGGGTTCGAGCCCTGGTCTGGGAAGATCCCACATGCCGCGGAGCAACTGGGCCCGTGAGCCACAACTACTGAGCCTGCGCGTCTGGAGCCTGTGCTCCGCAACAAAAGAGCCCGCGATAGTGAGAAGCCCGCGCACTGCGATGAAGAGTGGCCCCCGCTTACCACAACTAGAGAAAGCCCTCGCACAGAAACGAAGACCCAACACAGCAAAAATAAAATAAATAAATAAATTTAAAAAGAATAACAACCCAAGCCAAGCTGTAGGATGTTATTTGAAATTCAAAATAGATTAAGTCTCAGGAAGATAAATAAACCAAGTGCCCACTGTTTTTTTTTTAAAAAAAAAAGAAAGACAAATTGGTAATCATCTAATCCGTGTGCTGTGAGCCTTTTAAAAAATTACATGGAGGAGGCGCCTAGAATGAAAAAGTATTCAGCCTCTTCCCATTCTACTCTTCCTAGCCATTTATTAGGCATTTCCTGTATGCCAGGTACTCTGCTAGCCTTTAAAAAATATTATCTAATATAATTCTTACAACAACTCTGGTATGAATTATTCTCTTGATTTTAAAGATGAGGAAACAGGAGGTTAAGAGAGGTTCAAAATGCAGCTCATAAATGGTGGAATTCAGATTTGAATTTAAGTCTGACCCCAAAGACCAGTTACACTAAATTACTTTGCAAGTGGGTTTGTGGTACATGGGTGGGCAGAGGCCTTTACCTTTAACCTGTGGTCAGATGCTGGTCTTATAGTCAACAAGTTCTGTGGCTACTGAAATTGTCTTAGAGGTATGCGTTTGGACAAAGATTTTCCTTGGCTGCTATGTTTCAGGTTGCATATCCTGCAGAAGTTCTAGAATAAATTGGAATAGGAGTCTTACCTGGTTGCCTCAAAGCAGGAATGGAACCAGACTCACAGGGAACTCTGTTGTCCCAACTCATTCATTTACCAACGTTTAGTCGGTGTATTCAGTGCCTACTTGCTGCTAGGCAACTGCAACACATTTGTGAGCAAGATACATAAGGCTCCAGCTCTCCTTACACTCTGGTTTCTATTTTAGGCTCTGAAAATTCCAGAATCGTGCTGGATTTCCAAAGAGGAATGGAGTTTGCCAGTATGAAACTCTGTAGTGGAGATAGTCCAATGATTTGATTGCTTTTGTAGACTACAATATTTCTTCTCTATTCCTCGAGTCTAAGTAAATGTCAGGAATACTGAAAAAGTTGAAACTGACATGTTTCTATCAACAAATCCATATTGTTTGGATGCAGAGGGATAAAACAGGCTTAGAAATCACCCACCCTCCAGGTATGCTGCTCTGCTTGTATCATTTGTGACCTATGTTGGTGCTTTGGGTATTCATTGGATTCTTAATGTGTCAGAACTGTAAGTGCAAATGCAGATCTCGACTCTTGTTTATTTCTGCCCTGGAAGGTCAGATAAACATGTCCAAAGGTTCTCTGCTAGACAAACATTATGATACTTGTTATAAAGAGTCTTTTTTCAGTAACAGAAACAATGGCCCCCTCCAAAAACCAAACAAAAGCCCCCAGAACTGGGTTTTCTGAAATCTACCCCTCCCACGAACCCCCAGGCAAGTATGTAGCTGACCATTTCTTTATCTCTGAGGCCTGGAAGAGGAGGGCAGTCAGCATAAAACTTCTACTCTGAGAGGAGGCTGGAACACAGTGGCTAAACTCAGGAATTCTGAAGCTGGAATGCCTTGAGTCCAAACGGTCGGCTCTGCCTCTAACCAGCTGTGTGACCTTGGCAAGTTACTTAACCTCTTTGTGCTTCAATATTCTCCTCTATAAAATGTGGATGATAAGAAGAGTGCCTACCTCATTGTTGCCCTGTGAAGACTAAAGGAGTTAAAACATGTAAGTCATTTAGAAAGGTGCCTGGCACACAGTGAGTGTTCAAAGGTAGCTATTATTGATTATGAGGTTCATTGTGTTGTGAATCTTCTTAATGTGTCCTCCCAGACAAATACCCGTGAGTCCCTACAACAAGCCACGTACTTAGGACTAGTCTGAGAATTCTCTGTATTCAATAAACCACAGGATATGTCCGTGAGATGCTTCCATCTGGAGGGTCAAGGGGCAGATGGGGGTAGGAGAAGGGAGAGAAATAGTGTGTTGCTTTCTGTTGCCAGCACTAAATGGACCCTTGTTTAAAAGCTTGGGAGTCTAGAATCCTTCATTATAGTAGCCTCATCATTTGGGGACTGAAGTAGGAAGTAAAACACAAGCTAAGGAGCTATACATTTTCCTTGTTGCACGTATTGGAACTTGAGGCCATTTGTCAGCTAGAATTTACCTAGGACTTAAAATGTGGCAAATTCTGTTTTGGAAACCGAGGTCTGTATAGTGGTTTAGGTAAAAGTCTCACTTAAAATTCATAAGACATTTGCACCTAGTGAGGGAAGCAGTATGTAACTGTATTTAAAAGCTACTGCTCTTTCTAAATTGTGCTTTTAAATGTTCCAGGAGCAAAGACCCCAGTAAGGAATCATTTTTGCTAAGCACAGCTAAGCCAGAGGGATCAAGTGGTGTAGCAGGCACCTCCTGGGCCCGGGGAGGAGGGCTAGTTGAATGAATCAGCAACTTGGTTCCTTCATGAGTTTTTAGGTTGAGTCATGATTAATGGCTAGAATAGCCATTTGGGGGAAACTCTTGGGGATTTCAAAAGTCTCAATTTTCCTCTTTCTGATGCAGAAAAAGAAATAGAGTATGGAATCACCACAGGTAACACAACCCCCAGGAACAGATAGCAGTTTTCTTCACCCATAGTATGAATATTTAGTGAGAACTAGCCTCAATTTAACTCTGTCAGCAGGAGGACACACCCTGTGTTATATAACACGCAAACTACAAATAGTTAGGAGAGGAGCCCTGGCCTCAGGCATGGAATTATCTCTTTTTTCGAGAAAATAAAAATTTTCCTAAACCAAGGTTTAGTTAAGTGACGATGGAAACAAAATTTAGTGGCAAGAGGTACTGTTCTTCACCTATCTTTGTTTCAATATTATTTCAAAATACAGTCAGCCCTCCCTAACCGCAGGTTTCGCGAATAAGGAGGGAGGAGGGACTGTACTCGGCCATTTTATAATACATCACGCACTTGAACGTGCATGGATTTGGGTATCCATGAGGGGCCCTGGAACTAATCCCCTATGGATACCGAGGGACAACTGTACCTGCTCATCATGTGATCTTAGGTAAGTTACTTTCCTCTCAGTGCCTTAGTTTCTTAATATGTAAAATGAGATTAATAGTAGCATCTATGGCATGGGGGTCTTGTGAGGATTAAATGAACTGACACACGCAAAATGCTTAAAATAGTGCCTGCTCGCTCACAGTATTTGCTTTTATTGCTATTACAATATACATTTATGTTTAATAAGTACTGTGTTTAGATGACCAAATACATTATGCTTCTGATAGTTCCTCTGAAGAGAAAAGTCATCAAGCAGTGTGGAAGTACACTTTATCTCATTTTCCTCTGTCAACCATGCCGAATGGGGACCTACTTGGTCTGGTCCACACGCCCACAGCAGACTAGGCTTTGGAGAGGAAGGGAGTAGTCTGTGTAGGGCTGATCTTTTATTTTTCAATCTATTCAGCAATGGCAAACATCTCTCACACACAAAGACAAACTCTAACTGAATGATTTGTTTTATTAATCAGCATCACTTATTCCCACAAGTATTTGGAATGGCATCAGAAAACCACTCTAGACTGTTACGTATGTATCCTGCTTGGGATTTTAGACGAGGATCTTAACTTTAGAAATTCAGTAGCACCGTAAGGATAGATGCAAAACTCACCTCTCCTGTATCTATAATAATTCTCTACTTATTGTTCCTGGAGAGACACACAGGTTGCACTGTTCCTGTCACATCTGTCTTGAAAGAATGTTTGAAAGATGAAAATGGTAAAATAGCTGAGAAAATATCCAAGTGGTATCCTGATTAAGCAGACCACTGAGCCAGTTTTTGTTTAATGGAAGCAGAAGTAGGCTCTTTTCTGCTTATATCAAGACTTCCTATAAAGTGATCAAACATCCTCGTTTTCACCTTCTTGTCCCAGCTTCTTTGAGGTTTGGGCTCCTACCGAGAGCAGCATAACATAGGGAGAGGGAGTCCTATTTTTCTCAGAATGATGAAAGGAAAATAAGATGGTGAGTCAGCCGGCCAGCAGGCGGCTACTGCGTAGGGAACGCTCGGTACTGCTCGCCCTCTCCTCCACCTGGTATCCTGGCTGTTCCTGAATTAGCTCCTATTGCTGAGTACAATGCAACAGACTTGATAGAGGGGTTCTAGGCTCATCCCACCTCCCTCATCTCCTGAAATTCCTGACATTGACTGTCCTCTATGGCTAACTCAGAAATATCAGAAACTGCATGAAGAGCATGGCTACTCTAAGAAGGGACTGGAAGCCTGGAACTCCCCCTGCCCAGGGCCCCATAATGATGCACTAGAAAAGTTGACAAAGAGGCCTTTGACTTAGGAGAGAAGAGATGTTACCTCATAGTGATGCATTAAAACGACAGAGCTGAGTGTTCCTGCCACCAGTGCAGAATTAAAATGGTCAGAGTTAAATGGGTTAGAAGGACGTGTAGGGAGATAGCCAAGAGTAAAGAGTAATTATGCACAGTTGGTCAGTGTAATTGCATTTATACAGTCTGGAAGGTTTGCCACCGAGCCGTGTGGGGTACCTCCACTCAGCCTTTCTCAACTGAACACAGAAGAGGATTTGGGTGCCGATTTTCTCAGATTCCCTAAGGATAATATAGAACATTCTAGATGAATAAGAGAGACATTAATTTATGACATACAGTGGATGCCTTAGGGCAATAAATCTTAATTCTCTCAGGTTAAGAAAGTGTCCCCACTGTTTTGGCATAGCATGTTTCAAAGATGGGGCTAGTAATATAGACAGCCCATGGTTGGGGATGCCTCTTTGGTCAGGCGGTAGGATATGTTTTCTTCAACCCCTCGACTCAGTTCAGGTTTTGGCATATATATAATTGTGAAATGCCATTCATTCATTCACTCAACAAGTAACTGAATCTCTTGCCCTTTTCTAGGCACTGTGCCAAGAGCGGGAGTTAGCATGGTAAACAAGAAACAGACAAACACAGGTAAATGATACGCTATGTTGGGGAAAAACTCCAAGGGACTAGGAGGGGGAAAAATAATGGGTTTGGGAGTGTGGATGGTGGGTGTGTCAGGAGGTAGGCATACTTTAAAGAGGGATGTTCCTAAACATACAAACATCGCCTCAGCTTGGTAGATTCACCTATCTGGCAGGTGGTGGTAGGCATTTACGCAATGTTTATGCATTTATGCAGAGAAAAAAATGTTATCTCACTGCTTCACAGTTATTTCATAAACACAAACAGTTCCTTCTCAGGATCTCTGCCATGGTGCTGGGAATCTCTGCATTGCCAGCACATAAGAGAGGGCCTGGGACATAGCAGGCATGCAATAATGTTCAATAACATTAATGGATAAATGAAAGGGACTTTTAGAACCATAGGATGTTGAATCTGTGGTGTCATAGAATAAGTCAATTCCACATTTTCTCTACTTACTGTTGAATTTTTGGCAATAATAAAGCATTTTCATTTTTTTCTTGATCTTATTTTCTGAAATCAAAAAAAATCACAGAGAATGTAAACTCCTGAAAAAAGTTGCATTTCTCTTCCATATAAAAGGGGAAAAAATCCTCAGGTTTCTGGTGTAGTGAGTATTATGTGTGTGTTGATTTTTGCCTGTGTTGCTTCAATTCCTGTCTTGTACTTCTGTGGCGATATGGCATTGGATATCTGACCTTAGAATGCTTTCCAAAACATTCTACCAATTTATTCCTATATTTATAAAGAAGAACCTTGCAATATTTTAGAGCTTTTTCTTTAAACAACTCTAAAGCTTACTTGTGACATAATTTTCTCCTTTACTACTAAAAGAGCTATGCCAAGTGTATGAAACGATCATTTTGACATTTCTTGAATTTCTTTTACAACAAGAAAAGTTATATATTTATTACTCTGGTAGAATGATATGTAAATAATTAAATTCTAGAAGATCAATAGTTTGAGACATCAGTAGGACTGGGTGATGGTGAAATTTTATGTGTCAATTTGGCTGGACTATGGTGCCCAGTTGTTTGATCGAACACTGCTTTAGATACTGTTGTGAAGGTACTTTGTGGATGTGATTAACATGTACAGTTCCAGTTGACTTTAGGTAAATGAGATTACCCTTTATAATGTGATTGGGACTCATCTAATCACTTAAGACCTTAAAAAACAGAAACTGAGGTTTCAAGAAAAGAAGGAATTCTGCCTTAAGACTGGAACATAGAAATCTTGCCAGAGTTTCCAGCCTGCTGGCCTGCCCTGTAGATTTTGGATTCAAGACTACAGCATCACCTCTTGCCTGAATTTCTAGGTTGCTGGTCTGCCCTAGTGACTTCTTTTTAATTGAAGTATACTTCACTAACAATATTATATTAGGGATTTTAGGCTTACCAACTCGCATAATTGAATAAGCCAATTCCTTAAAATAAATCTTTCCATATATATAAAATAGGATATACCATATATAGGTATATACCACACATAGGATATATATGTGTGTGTGTGTGTATCTCCTATATCTATATCTGTCCGTATCTCTCCATGTATATGGATATACACATATACATATATTTATGGATACAGATATATATATGAATGATTCTGCTTCTCAGAAGAACTCTGACTGTTGCAGACTGTTAGGTTTGACTGTTTGATTCTTCTCTCCTGCAATCCAGTTGGACCAGGGAAAAATTGGTAACAGTTTCTAGATTTCTACTGCTCTGATGTGAGAGCAGAGAGATTAAAAAGGAAACCAAGGCAGTGTCCCACTCTTAAAGCTGCCCCCTCCCGAAAGGAAAAAAGCTTGGTGCTGGGGAGAGGAACACTGAGTACACCCATTCATTTGATTCATTTTGTTGTATATTTGGCAAAACAGAAAAATATGGGTAAGATTTTGAATCTTCCTAAACCATCATATGGGTCTGGCAGGTATGCTGTGAGTCATGGGCCTGTCCTGGAGGGAGTGGCGGTGCTTCAGTACTTCTCTATATGATGGGGCTCAAGGGGCACTGTCACTCGCAGCATTCATCTCATGACAGCATTTTTGTCATCTCTGGTACATGATGTGAAATGATGTGAAGAGGAAAACTAGAAAAGGTATAGTGGATATAGTTCTAGAGTCACAGATTCAAATATTTTGTAGCTAAGATTGATTTTGAGATATTTCTTGGTATTGGGGTA
Source organism: Grampus griseus (assembly GCF_964374135.1). Taxonomy (NCBI): domain Eukaryota; kingdom Metazoa; phylum Chordata; class Mammalia; order Artiodactyla; family Delphinidae; genus Grampus; species Grampus griseus. Next base: position 50,996,092 of record NC_139010.1, on the reverse strand, counting down.
TTGGTACTTGAGGTAACTCACTTTGTTCTATTGCCCTAGCTTGTATCTGTAATAGAACCAGCCAAACATCTGGAGATTCCAAAGGTTGATATCCAGCTGGTTGCATATATCATTGGTTGTATATCTCATTGTAGTATATACCATTTTTCACCACTACCCATCACTTCACTCACTGATGGTAACAAAATGTCTCCTAAATAGCTAGAACCAAGATTCAGAAGCAGAGTTTCTGTTTCTCCCCCATCCTCTCATCAATTTCACATCGTCCCACCCTGGACCTTCCATCCTGCAGCAGCATTTTTTCCTTTCTTGTCCCATGTTCTGTCAACCTGGGTGGCAGGGTTAGTTCCATACTCTGTCCCTTTGTTCTTAGGATTTTATTTCCATTCCCTTTTCCCCAAGACCAACTTTACTCCACATTTCTAGTAGCATACATTTTACCTACCTCTCGTGTAATTCATTTTTCTTGTATTTATACAAGATCTAAATAGACCCTGAAATCTTGATCACTGAAAGGCTGGGTTGGGGAAGAATAGTATAATTCAGGTCGTGGAGTTTCATTCCAATTTTACAGAAGATACATGGGGTTACATGTCTTTCCCAGGACACACAACTCCTACTACTTAAACTTATACCTGGTCACTACTCTCTAACTTGATTGCTGACATCAGCACAAAGAATGTTGATGTTTTGTTATTCTAGAGTATGGAAGATTGCTTGAATTGTCTCTCCTAGATCCTTGGGCTGTGACAAAGTGAGAGAGTGGCATGGACATATATACACTACCAAACATAAAATAAATAGCTAGTGGGAAGCAGCCATATAGCACAGGGATATCAGCTCGGTGGTTTGTGACCACCTAGAGGGGAGGGATAGGGAGGGTGGGAGGGAGGGAGATGCAAGAGGGAAGAGATATGGGAACATATGTATATGTATAACTGATTCACTTTGTTATAAAGCAGAAACTAACACACCATTGTAAAGCAATTATACTCCAATAAAGATGTTAAAAAAAAGAATGAATAATAGAACTAAAATGAATCTTAAGATATCTAATAGACCTCACTGCTTTCAGGTAGTTTCTAGACCAGAAATGGCAAAACAAGTTTAGACTCATATAAATAGTCTAATTAATTGCAGGTGACTGCCTGAAAGCCTATGTTGATATGAATTCTGTGATCAAATCCAGGCTCTGGATTTGCCATGATTGATTGGTGATGTCTGACACGGGCAAGGGATAGGAAAGTGCTGATACTCCTGATACATAACTTCCATTCCTGGTTAAAATCAGCAGAGATGGAGAATTACTTCTTCAGTTTAAAATGACTTCACACAATGAGAAAGGGTTCCTGGTGAGCAAAGGCAGGGGAAAATCCATCTTGCTACAGAGGAAAGAGGATGTTGACAAATAGCCATATTTTTTGAGTATGATAACTTTTCCAAAAATGTGCTAAAATAGAACAGTACTCTTGAGATGATTATATGGACTGTGAGAGAAACTTTAAAGCCTAATAGAATGCCTTTGCTTGTTTTCCTAGCTCAGAAGGACACAATACTTAGAGTGAAAATATGAAGTCAATGAAAATTGGCATTCTTCACAATTGAGGGAAGTTGATCTTTCCATGGTCAGAAAACATTCTTAAATTGGACTTTCAGTACTCTAAATTTAAACATAAATTTAAAAAAATACTGTTTTCCATTTAATGGAAAATCCATTTCCTCATAAAAACAGAACTTGCTGTTCTTGGTTCAGATAGCTTCAGAGACAGTTTTTTTTTTTGTTTTAAAATATGGTTACCCTATACTTAGCTTAGAAATAAACAGAAGCCAAAATAAATTTCTTTCAGAGACGTTAGCCTGGAAATATGATTCTGTTGTGGCTAAGGTCCAACAAAACATCTGAAGGACTAATGATGTCTTTGTAAATGCAGGCAAATGGATTTACAACCCCCTTCATAAAACGTGCATAGTGACAGCAATAATAATCACACCTACTTTTTGAATAATAAGCCACCATTTATTATCATTTATTATTATATGCCTGCTTGCTTCCTGACTTCCTTCTTTCCTTTCTTCCTCTCCCCTCCCCTCCCAGCTCTTCCTCTTCTTGTTTCCACAAATACTGAGTTCCTATTATGTTTCAGGAACTATATAATACTCAGGATATGATGACATTGGGTTTCCAGATAGACAAGGATTCTGACTTCACAGAATTTACACTCTCGTGGGGAAAGCAGGGTATTCATTAAGTATTAACAATGATGTGTTGTGTCAGGATGGGCTGAAATGTCTATCTGTATCCTTTTTGGTGGACAAAGGGGAAATTTGGGGACTAGAAAAGAGTGATTTCAGTGTGCAGCTATTTATTGCTTACTACTATGAGGAAGGGAGAGGACAAATGGATATTGTTTTGCAAGGAATTGGGTTAAATTCATATTAATAAGAGAAATCAAACTTTAAAAAAGTATATAGACCAGACATAGAGAACAGACTTGTGGTTGCCAAGTGTGGGGGAGGAGGAGGGAGAGGGGTGGACTGGGAGTTTGGGGTTGGTAGATACAAACTATTACATTTGGAATGGATAAACAACAAGGTCCTACTGTGTAGCACAGGGAACTATATTCAGTATCCTGTGATAAACCACATGGAGAAGCATATGAATAAAAGAATGTCTCTATGTGTTTAACCGAGTCATGGCTGTACAGCAGAGATTGCCACAACTTGTAAATCAACTCTACTTCAATTTAAAAAAAAGAAAAAAATGTATATAGACCAGATATCTTGATCTTTAGAAAGAAATTTACCTTTATCGTGGTAAGTTCTGTGCTGTCAGCTGGGTTGGATTCTGCTGTAATGTGGGGACTGCCAGGAAGTGGCTCCAGACTTCCTCACTTTCTCTCTAATCCCTACGTATAGGTCTCCCTTGATTTCAGCAGGGTGGTTGAGGGTGATGAACGTTATTGTGCTATTAGATGTTAATTGTTATCAATATTTTTACTAAACAAATTAGTCTGTCATGACTCTAGCTATAGCTTAAAGAGTTTTAATCAAAACAGCATACATTTGTGGTTTTTCAAAGCTGTATCTCAGTTTAAAAAACACAATGGAGGACTATTACAACATAGAAGATGAACAATCAAAGCCCTTAGTTTCTTGAAAAAGGAAGAGGTGGTTGTCAATGATGAAACAATGAATACTTCTTGGGTTGGTGCAATTTAAAAATATCCAAATATCTCAAGACATAAAACCTGTGTGCTTCTATCTTTTACTCCATGGACTTGTGTGAACTGGGATTTCTACATAATGCCATAGTGAAAATAAATATAAGAATAATCTTGGTACTGTACCAGAATCAGAAATATTCCTAATAGTTAGAGGCTTTGTAATAAAAGAAAAAGCCACTTCTTTTAGTAAAATATTTTATATCCAAAATTTATAACAAAAATGTAAGATTAAATATATAATTTTGATCTTAATAAATTAAGATGATTTAAGTCTCTAATATTTTTGTTACTTCATAAAGTAAAATATGCTGAACATTTCTAGCATCATTTAACACATCTGAATGACTTTTCTTCTTTTTTTAAAATTATGTTCATTCAATCATGGATTATGTCATATAAGCGCCTATCTCAATGTGTTCAATGAACTACCTGTTTTTTTGGGGGTTTTTTTGTTTTTTGTTTTTGTGGTATGCGGGCCTCTCACTGCTGTGGCCTCTCCCGTTGCGGAGCACAGGCTCCGGACGCGCAGGCTCAGCGGCCATGGCTCACGGGCCCTCGCCGCTCCGCGGCACGTGGGATCTTCCCGGACCAGGGCACGAACCCGTGTCCCCTGCATCGGCAGGCGGACTCTCAACCACTGCGCCACCAGGGAAGCCCGATAAACTACCTTTTAATCAAATACCATGGTCAGATGAGTGGTGGTGGCTAGTGGTGGGAAGGATGCTGCTTTAGAATGAAGGCTCTTCAGTAGGAGAGTAAGACTACTAGTTTCATAAGTGTGATGCAGTGGGATTAGAAGAAGCTTAGAGAGAGTAAACAATTAAACATTTTAATCATGCAGTTATTGGGGTAGCAACATAGAGGAATGAAACCAGTCCTTGATGGGGCCCATTGGTGGAGAATTCTAATCAAGCAGCACACACCTGAGGTTGGCCGGTTCCTTCCCTCTTATGGCTAATGTATCACAGGTGGAAAGTTGCAACCCTATAGAAAGTTACAGAGAAAGATTACGCAGCAAAGTAGGCCAGGGCCCTGGAAGGAGAGATGTTGGAGTTCAAATTTATGCTTCTTATGCTCTCGACCTGTGTCTCACCACCTCAAGTTGGAGTTGGGAAGGATGACCTCTTAATTCTTTCATTTTATACCTTCCTTTGGAACAATGCAATCCATTGAAAATAAACAAATGCATCTTTTAAGAACCATTTTACTAATAAAATTAAAATCTGAACTTGTTACATAGTTTTTGCATTTGAACTTCACCTGGCATTTCCTTCCTGTTCTTCCTTGATTCCGTTCCCTGCCACATGGTAATGCAAAATGCTAACCTTGTATATATCTTTCCATGCTTAAGTAGCTCTCTTGCATGTTTCTTTTTGTCATTGTTTTAGAAAATGAGATATTATTCCCATTTCAGTGCATTTGGATTTTATCAATTAATAATTCCTATGGAAATTTCTCTAGGATAATTGGGTTTTCTAGGTATAGAGACATATATCAGGAATAACATATTATTTTTTTTCTTTTTTAATGCTCACATTCATTGTTTTACTTTTTTTTACTTACTGGATTTTCTAGATGCTTCATGGAAATAATAAAGAATGTTGGTATTATATATCATTTCCTCTGTAATACTGGTTAATTTAAAATACTATATGACATTAGGATATCATATCAGCATCTGTTGATATGATATAAATATTTTGACGTGTCATCAAATTCTGTTTGCAAAAAATTTATTTTTAGTTTTGGCATCTATGTTCACGAGGAGAATTGGTTCATTATTCACTCAAATGTTGTTTATTGAGCACCTGCTTTATGTCATGTATCAGTCTGGGTACTAAGGTTGTAGTATTTAAGCATAAACATCCCTGTCGTTATTGAGTTTATATCTAAGGGAAAGGGCTCTTTCTCGTTCTCCTCCCCCTCCTCCTCCATCCCTTCTTCCTCCTTCTCCTCTTCCTCTTTTTCTTCTTCTTTTTTGTTTAATACCTTTATCAGTTTTGATGTTAGAATAATTTTATCTTCCAAAATTTAACTGAAGAAATTTTCATCTTCTTCCTAGGAATGGAATAGATTAAATAAATATTTGTCTGTTCTTTAAAAGATAGCAATACATGGCTATGACCCCATCTGGTGTTGATGCGTTTTTGAATGGTGGATTTTTAATCTCCTTTCCAGTTTTATGATGATTGGAATATTTGAGTTTTCCATTTTTTCTTAGGTCAGTTTAAAGAATTTGTGCTTTCAGGAAAAGCATTTTCAAATGTGTTTTGAATGCATCGTAAACAGTTTCGTGATATATTCTCTTACAATTCTTTTAATTGCCCCTACATCTGTGGTTATATTTCCTTTCTCAACTCTAATATTGCTTTACTTTTGCTCTTGTTTTTTCTTATTCAAGGGCCTGATGGAAAAAATTATCTATTTTTTTCCTCCAAAGAACCAGTTTGTGGATTTCTTTATCTTTTTTCAATCCTTTTTTTCTGTTTTCTATTTTATTAGTTTCAGTTTTTATCTTTATTCTCTCATCATTGCTTCTTGGTTCATTTTATGGTTCTTTTTTTCCAATTTCTTAAGATTAGTACTTAGCCCCTTTGCATTATTCTTTCTTACTCATTCTTCTTTAATAATAAAGGCATTTAAGGCTATAACATTTCTATGAAGAAGAGCTTTCCCTTTATCCCATAGATTCTGAATAAATGGTTCTCTCGTTGCTTTCTAGATGATACTGATTTCTCTTTTATTGTACTTTTTTGATCTAAGACTTACTAGAAATATGTTTCTAAATTTTTCAGTGGTAATTCTTGTCACTTATTTCAAGTTTCATTGGTGTATGATCAAAAAGACATAGTTTGTAAAAATCTTCATTTTTGGAATCCATTAAGTTTTTGAATCGAGTACATGATTAACTTTTCAACATGTTCCATTGATATACAAGAAAAATTGTATCCTTATTTGATTGTAAATGTTCATGCAGAGACTCAGTGGTGTGCTGATAAATGTTTAACAACCAAATCTCTAGATACGATTTGTAGCACTTGTAGCATTTGTTTTCCATGGTGTATATACTCCCACCATGACCTATTTCTAGTTACTAATGTGACATCACTGAATATGAAGATGGGAAGAGATACTCACAATTGGCTTCCAAAAGCTGGTACAAACTAGTTCCTCTACCCTACCACATAATTTATTAAATCAACCTTATTGACCGTATTATTAAATTTTTCTGTAACCTTAACTAACTTTTGACCACTAGGTTCTGAAAGAATTGTATTGAAGTCTCCTATTTCAATTGTGTTTTTCAAGTTTTCTTTGTATATCTAATAGTTTTTGATTCACATATTTAGCTGCAATTTTTTTAGTATGTATAGTTTGTAGTGATTTAGCTAAATTCCTCAATTATACTTTTTATCAAAACATAGTGATTCTTTCAATCGTATATAATGTTTTAGCCTTAAATTCCACCTTATATGTTATTAATGTTGCCATTTCTGTTTTCTTGTCTGGTATCTCCTTGCTGATCCTTTTATTTTCCATCTTCTTTACCACTTCAACTTAAATGCAAGTTTGCAAATAACAAAATGTACACAACGTAATCCAACAGTCTTTATATTTTAATAGGACACTTCAGTCTATTCACATTCAATGTAATGACTTTATTTCTTCAATCTTTGCATTTCATTAGTCATTTTCTTATTTCTTCTGTTTCCTTTTTCTTAGCCTAGCTGGTTTAAGTTTATATTCATTCTATTTCTTTCCCCTTGTTAAATTGGAATTTCTTGTGTATTTTTCTCTTTTAGTAATGGTTGTCTTCCACCAGATGAATAAACCCTGACTTGGTGTGCACTCATTGTTTGATGCTGTTTCTCCAGTTCTCCCTGCCCTACAGGATGAGACCATTAAAATACTTTCACTTCTCTCACCTTTCTTTCCCCTCTTGCTACCGTTAATCTTTTGGAATGCTTTTCGTTTTTCCAAATGCCTACATTTTGTTATCACAATTTAGTACCTATTAGAGTTTTCCTTAGAGTATGTCCCTGCTATTTCAAAAGCCTTCTTTACCCCTTAGGTAAGCAATATCATGTAGTTTATCCTCATCTTTTTATGTCTGTATCTTCAGCTGTCAATCTCTATCCATCTTTATGTACAAATACATCATGTTTATTTTCTTCACTGCTCTTTTATCTTTCTCTTTTTCCATCTTTCGGTCAGTTTTTGGTTTCACTTATTAGTTGGTTAATGTTCCTGAGTATTTTCCTTAGATGGAATATATAGGTGATTCACTCTCTGGGGTCTTGCACATCCTGAAAGGGCAATCATAGCTTGATAGGGCATAGAATTAAGTTGCAGTCTTTGCTCTTAGCTGTAGATTTGATTCTACTGTTTAACTTCCAATGTTATAAATGCTAGTCTGATTTTTTTCTTCCTGTGTAGGTAGTAGTTGTTATTGTTGTTTTGCTTGGGAGCTTGTAAGATATCTCTCTTTATCCTTAAGAGATCAAAAACTTTATTACAGCATGCCTCAGTGTCTCTTTTTCTTATTCCTGTCCTTGAAATCAGAGAGCCCTTTCAATCTGCAGACCAAAGTCTTCCATTATCTCAGAAACATTTTTCCTTTTATTTGTCTAAATACTACCTCCTCTCATCTATCTCCCTTTATCCTTCTAAAATATCTGTTATTCATATATTAGGTCTCCTGGATATAGACTCTAAGTCTCTAAAATTTTTCTTCATGATTACCATTTCTATAGTTTTTTTCCTCAAGTGTTTGGGATATTTCTTGCAGGCCATTTTCTAGGCTAGTAATTCTGGTTTCAATATGGATCCTCCACAAAAAAGTGAAATGCTACTTTTGTTTGATAAAATTTCTCCTTTAAATTTATCCAGAGTTCCAGAGCATGGATGGATTTTGAAGTCACAGAACAGGTGTTGGAACCCTAGTTCATCCCTTATTAGCTTGTGACCTTGGGCAACGTACTTGCTCTCTTAAAGCTCAGTTTCCTCAGCTATGAGGAAGGGACTGATTTCACCCACTTAACTATAATAATGATTAAAAAATAGGAAATAAAGAGATTTTTTTCAAGGTATTGGAACCTAAAGAATGTTCCATAAATATTTCAGTGTATCATTTGATTAAGCATCAATATCAACTAATATAAAATTGAAGCATGTGGGAGGAAATCATAAGGCTTTTCTCAACATTAAGTTTGTGTTTTTATGTATTTTTTGGTGGCCTTTGCATAAGCTTTTAAACTTTGCTAATAAATCATAATGTCTTACATTTGTATAGCACTTGACAGTTTATCTATAGCCCTGTGCTTGAAAACTGGTATTATTATAACGCAACTGCTGTGGTAATTGATTTTCCAAAGGTTACCTGGCGAACAGGTGGTATAGACTGCACTCATTCTCTGGTCTGAAAACATTTCTCCTGTTGAGAGTCAACGCCACAAACATCAATAACTGAGTTTTTAAAAATATAATCATCAGTTTCTGGTGGGATTTTATTCATTCAGTTATGTATACAATGAATAGAAATGAAAATATATGCGGAAGCATCTTACTATGTACCATACATTGTTTTGAGTGCTAAGGAGAAAATTGTGAACCAAAACAGATGATTTTTCTGCTCTCATGAAGTTTACAGTCTAGTGAGAGAGAGATACATTAATCAAAAAATCATATACATACATGTAAACTTACCACTGAGAAGAAGTACATATGACAAGATGATTTTACATTTTTAGGAAGGTTAGAAAAGGCTCCCTGAGGAAATGATGATCAGGTGAGATCAGAAGGAAGAGTTCTGTTAGCCAGGCAAAGGAGGGTTAAGTGGGGAGAGGAGCCTTCAAGACAGAGGGAATAGTATACACAAAGGCCCTGTGTCAGGAGGAAGCCTTTCAGATTGAGAGACTGAAAACACACCAGTGTCACCAGAATGAGAGTGAAGGGGAGTGTGTGAAGGGAGGCTGCAGGGGACCAGAAGACGCAGGATTCTGAGAGGCATGTTAAATACTTTGGTCTTTACCTTAGAGTAATAGGACACCAGCTAGAGTCTTAAGAGGAGTATGTGTGTGGTGTGTGGTGTGTGTGTGTGTGTGTGTGTGTGTGTGTGTGTGTGTGTGTGTGTGTGTATGTGTATGTGTGAGCTGATTGGCACACATCTCTCTGGCTGAGGTGGGAAGAAGGGATTAGAAGAAGGCCAGAGTGGACACAGGTAAACCAGCCACCTGACTGGTTTGAAGCAGTCCAAATGAGGGACAATGGTGACATGGAGCAGGAGGTGGCAGTGAAGACAGAGGGAAAGGGGCAGATTTGTGAGGTAATTAGGAGGTCAAAGAAATAGGACCTGATGATGAATTATATATAGAGGCTGAGGTAGAGAGACTTGCCAGTATTAGCTCTAAATTTCTAGCTTGAATAGCTGGGGGATGGTAAATGAACTTATTGTTTTAAGGAATTCCAAGAGAATGCCAGATTTGGGGAGATTAAGGTTATGAATTTGGTTGAGTATATTCAATTTGACACCATATAGAGATATGAGTTTCACTTGGCTACATATGTCAGATGTAGGAGTAGTCTGGGCTGGAGATAAAACATGTTGAGTCACCTACTGTAAATGGTTATTGGTGTCGTGGGTGTAGTTGGAATGATGAATAAGATTCCATCTCTTGTACTTTCTCAGACATTTATTTCTGGAACTCTTTTGACCACTTTATTTAGGAGATTGAGGAGCAGGGGCCAGCATGACACCCTACATCACCAGGATTAGCTGCATCTCCACAGACGCTGGTAGAGAGTGCCTAGGAGCCTGTCTGCACCAACACTTGCATTGTAGAACTGTGAGGTAAGGAAAGCAGGTAGACTAGATGTCCCAGTCCTATGAGGAGAGGATGCATACTCAGATACTATACTGGGAAGAAGGAGGGAATAGGAGAACACTGAAATTGAAGAAAGAGGGAAAAGCTGCTGAGAGGGAGTTTGAGTAGACTATTTGCTCAAATGAAGTTTTACACTGAAGGAGGCTTTTTAAAACTTGAAACTAAATAACCTTGAATTGTCATATTTATTTCCTCTTTCCACTATTGGTGGGAATGAGAGCCCCATAAAGATGTGATTAGTTATGGGACAAAAAGGACTTTTGTTTTTGTTGCACATGTGAATTGTATTGCACATATCAGTGCCCTGCCTCACCATAATTTAAATTGTCTGACCCATAAGCTTGTTATGGACCTCACTGGATCTTGTAGATTTACTGAGCTAGTTAGTGGCAGAGCTGGAGGAAAACCAAGCTCTTTCCACCATGTTTCCTCTCAAGAACTATAATTAGATAAAGTTTGTATTCCTTTAAAATTTATTCTCCTGGGTATTTTATATCCATGCCATGTATTAATTCAGTCATATAAGTACTTGTTTTGATCTATAAATAGTTTTAACTTTTGTGTATTTTTGTGTATGTGCAGCTAGTAATTGGGCTTTGATATATGTATATATATACACACACACATATTAGGCATTATACAATGTCATATGAGATATTATATAAGTTATACATTATAAATTATATAATTTATATAATGTATGTGTTGTATATGTATAATACTATGTATTCTATATATATTACATAGTATCTCTCTCTATATATACTTTCTGGATTTAGTTCCCATGAGTCCAGAAGTGGTAGCTGGGCTACTCAGTCAGCAGTTTCTACCATCTAATAGCAGCAAAATCCAGAAGGATGAGGTAATCTCAGCTGCATTTAGATAGCTGCATTTATTTTTATTTTTACTATTATTTTTTAATAGATCTTTATTGGAGTATAACTGCTTCGCAATACTGTGCTAGCCTCTGTCACCCAACAAAGTGAATCAGCCACATGCACACGTACATCCCCATATCCACTCCCTCTCGAGCCTCCCTCCCACCCTCCCTATCCCACCCCTCTAGGTGGTCACAAAGCACCCAGCTGATCTCCCTGTGCTATGCGGCCGCTTCCCACTAGCTATCTATTTTACATATGGTAGTGTATATATGTCGATGCTACTCACACTTCGCCCCAGCTTCCTCCTCCCCTACAGTGTCCTCAAGGCCATTCTCTACGTCTATGTCTTTATTCCTGTCCTGCCACTAGGTTCATCAGGAAATTTTGTTTTTAGATTCCATATATATGTGTTAGCATACGGTATTTGTTTTTCTCTTTCTGACCAGTCTCTAGGTCCATCCACCTCACTACAAATAACTCAGTTTCGTTTCTTTTTATGGCTGAGTAATATTCCATTGTATATATGTGCCACATCTTCTTTATCCATTCATCTGTGAATGGACACTTGGGTTGGACAGCTGCATTTAGATTGCAAACACAGCACAGCAAAAACTTGACTGTAGAGGACAGCTGTCTCTACTCCTCACCTCGTGCTAAGGGACTGACCAGGAAATGAACAGCTTCAAGAGGCCTGGCCTTGCGAACATAAATCCGTAAGTTCGTTGTTACCATTATTCTTCAAGCGTGCGTCCAACTAGCTCATCAGTGTGCACCTGAAATATTCACTGCATGACCTTTCAGCAGACTCTGGGGGCTGGTTCAGGGAATAACGATCCAGCCCGGCCTCAGCCAGCTGTCTGCACCCAACTCAGCTCTCTTCAGACTAACCGTGAAATCTTGGAGAAACAGAACGCCAGTGTTGAGATTTTTATTCCAGATCACACAGCCAGTGACTCAGGACATGTTTTACGCCGAGGTTCATACTCTAGCCATGGTCCACACTGCCTCTCGTGGGGCAGTGATTAAAAACCAGGGCACGGGAGCCAGACAGTCCTGGATTCAAATCTTCTACTTTCAAGCTGCTTGGAAAAGCTAATTAGCATATTTGAACTTCAGTTTGCTTGACTGGAAGTCGGAGATGATAATACTTGTATCATGGAGTTATTATGAGGAATAACTGCGATAGCAGAGGCCACATGCCCTTGGCACTACATCTGAAATGTAGTTAGGACTCAATAAATAGCACTTTATTGATGGTGCTGTTTTTCTTTTTTTTGCTGTTATTTCCTTTAGAGGAATATTCCTCTGAAACTGCCATAAAAGTTCCAAATTCTTAAAGAAACCAACACCTAACTTACAGCTCTCTGTAAATGACTTTTGGTACTGATAGTAAGTATAAACCATGTGGGTTCTGCACGAAGCACTTCAGTTGAAAGTTCCCCCTCAGGTTGGGTTTAGCATACCACTCTTCGGGTGCAACATGAATTTCCTCAGCTAGTTTAAGCACTGACCTTTTAATATTTTCACTAAGGGAAATGGAGATAAATAACACAATTTGAATCTGATAAACCCCTGGGAGATCAAGGAGGGTAATATTGTTGCTGACAAGTTAGTAAAATCACAAGTACCCTGAGAAATTATATATGGGCTCTAATCCTCATCCAGTGCTAATGTCCAGAATCTTCTGAAATAGGCATTGCATACAAGGAAGCTTCTTGCTGCAACTCTTTTTGTTTTTTTGCGGTACGCGGGCCTCTCACTGTTGTGGCCTCTCCCGTTGCGGAGCACAGGCTCCGGATGCACAGGCTCAGCGGCCATGGCTCACGGGCCCAGCTGCTCCGCGGCATGTGGGATCTTCCCGGACCGGGGCACGAACCCGTGTCCCCTGCATCGGCAGGCGGACTCTCAACCACTGTGCCACCAGGGAAGCCCTTTGCTGCAACTCTTGTGGGGCATGGTGGTAAACACCATTGATCTGAATGTCTGTTCAGGTCCTCTTTTCTGAGAACTGTGTACCCTACTCTGATGCAAGAAACCGGATACCTCAGTGAGGCTGTGTGGGTCAAAAACAATATGGGCTGTGCAAAGGAAGAGGCTACCTGGCTTAGAGCTTGTCCCCTGGCTGCACTGGATAAAGGCTGTCTCCATGGTGCTTAGTGAGGAGGAACTGGATACTGACATCAGAACCCAAAGGGCGTTTCTGTTCCACTGTGTACTGGCTGGTATCATCACCATCATATGTGTCTTTACTAACAGCATCATCTTCACCGAATCCTCATAAAGGTGAAAACAAAACCTAACCTTATCGAACCAAAGGAAATCGACTTAATTCCAGCAAGGGTGCTGACACCCAATGTAGGACACTCTGGTAAGTAGTTGCCCTGCCCTCTCACAGAAAACAGTTCCATGAGGCTTCCTTCTGTCTCTGTGTGGGAAGTATCACTCTTTTAAAGCAGAACCCAATCCTGGCTTGGTCTCAAAACCCTAAGGAGATTAGACTTCCCTTGATATTTCTGAAGCATGTTTGGAGTTTAATTTAATTGCATTTAATTGGGCCTCAGAGTAGCTCCAGATTTCTGGGACAGTCCTGGAGCCCACTTCGGCTTCTGCCCGCAGGAATTTCCTTAAACTGAGTCCCTTGTGGTTTCAGTCCGGCAGCTTCCTGGAATAACAGAGCCCCCCAGAGCCATTTCTTTTCCTCCTAGAGATGATGAAAGGGCAGGCTGCTGAGAGAGGCTTTCCTCCCTCCCATTTTCACCGCCACCTTGTATCTAATACTGTGTTTCTCAACCCTATCAGACCCAACACCTAATTAAAGCAAACATTTGGTAGTGTCCTCTTTACTATCCTAAAGGAAGATACCCATTCACACAATTAAAACGTTAATGTAACATTTTAGTGATAATATACAGGAGAAATAAAAAGAAAACAGTTTCTGCTAAAGTGATATATGTATTTCAATATGTAAATTTTCAAACATAACCACAGTGGAAGACCTAATGAAGACATTCTATTCCAGGCATTTATATATAGAACCTCTGTAAATGCAGAGACTACAAGTGCAAGGTCACACAACCTAAGATCCAAAAACTACCATCCGTGTTGCTCTAAGTCATGATACTGTCCAGAATGGTGAATGGCTTGTGGAAATTTCAAACGATGAAAACTCTTTGGTTTTCCTGGCGGTTGTTGTTTCTGCAGAATTAATAGCTTGCAAAAGATACTTTGTGTTTCTGTGTAACACAGAACTGTGTTCTAGGCTCTGATAAGTCTGCCCAGATTTTGCTCGTCATGGCTCTCTGGAGTGATGTGTAAAAAGCGTGTGGAATGGAGGATAATTGTTTGGTAGGTGGGACCCTGCCAGGTGTTGTGGGACGTCTGGCAATTCTTGCCTCTCCCCATTACTGTGACAACCAAAAGTATTGGTTGGAGAAATTCTCTTTGAGGATTTCAAACATTGGCATTTAAATCTGCACAACTCAACTCATAACCCACACTGCTCTTCTTAGTGATGTAAGCAGTATGCTGGTGACTTTGCAAAGAGTGATAGAGACTTGTCTTCTTATTTTAATAGCCTTTCTAGGCTGCTGGCCTGTGTTCAGGTTGGAGTCCAATCCCCAGGGCATTTTCCTCAATACTAGCCCCTGATAAAAGTGCATTTCCATTCCAACCCCCGGCCTAACGTCTGCCCCCTGCCCTCCCTGGTGGGGCTCTGTTTCACATGACCACACACAGGCTGAGATGGCTAAGACCTGTCATCCAGGCCAAGCCTTAGGGACAGGGCCCTTCGGTCATTTGCCCTCTCCCTTCCAGGAGAAGCCTTCTGACTAATAATATTAAGTTCTTTTTCTCTAGTCATGAATCTTTCTCTAGAAAGAGCCTATTAGCCACCAATAAATTGAGCCCAATGGCATGAGCAGACAAATGGAATTAAAAGTAGGTCAGGCCTGGTATGTTCCAGCTGTCGTTTCCGGCAGTGGAGGAACGACAGGCACTTGAATTTAAAGGGAATGGGGCGCCTGTCAGCAGTGTTTCCCGCTGCTTTGCCCTTCCAACCATCCCCTTTTGGAAATAGCCTTGCTGGGCCGGGCCTCCCTCTGACTGAGTGCGGTCCAGTTCTTAGTCCAGCTGCCAGGTCCTTCCTGATCTGACTCTTCCCACGTCAGTGTCCCGTGTTGTGACACCTTTCCTGCCCACTTAATGCCCTGACAACACCAGAGGGCTCAGTAGTATCCACATCTTTACCCAAGCTGTCCTGCTTAGGAGGCCTGCCCTCCCCACCTCCTGATTCATTCCAGAAAATTGCAGCTCAGACAGTGCCTCCCTCCTAAAAGCCCACCTTTACCACCCGCAACGTTGGCATTAACCCTTGCATTTTCTGTGCAGACTCAGCACATTTTACATGCATCCATCCTTACACATTCCACACTGCGTTACAATTTAATTACTTGTCTCCCCCGTCACTCTGGGAGTTCCTTGTGAACCTAACCCATATCTTTAAAAAAAAAACAAAAAAAACTTTAGTTTCTAGAACAGTTTTATATTTGTAGATAAATTGCAAAGATAGTACAGAAAATTCCCATATACCTCTGCAGTTTCCCCTGTTATTAATGTCTTACGTTGGTACGGTACATTTGTTACAATGAAGGAACCAATATGGTATGGTATTATTACTAGATCCATACTTAGATTTCTTTTGTTTTCACCTAATATCCTTTTTTGTTCTAGGAGCCACCACATTACATTTAGTTTTCATGTCTCCTTAGACTCTTCTTGGCTATTACAGTCTTTCAGAACCTTCTTGTATTCAATAACCTTGAAAGCTTTGAGGAGTACTGGTCAGGTATTTTGTTGAATGTCCCTCAACTGTGATATATCTGATGTTCTTCTCATGAGTTGGCTGGGGTTAGGGTACATGCAGTTAACCTGACGCATCACTGTTGATGGTGACCTTGGTCATCTGGCTGAGGTAGTGTTTTGTCAGGTTTCTTAAAGTTGTCGGTCCCCTGCCACTTTCTACACTGCGCTCTTTGGAAGAGAGTCACCGCGTGGGGCTCTCACTTATGAGTGGGGAGTTATGCTTGAGTATCTAAATAAATTATTTGGAATTCTTCTGCATGGCAGATTTGTCTCTTCTCCCCATTTATCCGTATGTTTTTACATTATTGAATGGACCAGGGGAATGGTAGGCACTTAATATGTTTTATTAGTTCTTGTTTTCTGAGCATCCGTTGTAAATCTCTCTCAATATGGACATAACAGTACTAGTAACAGCCTCAATAATAATACTCAAATAGGAAATACTATTTCAGAAGCACTATTCTAGGTATTTTAGCTCATTTAATCCTCACAACAATACTATCAGGATGACACTGTTTTTATCACCACAGAGGATTTTTTAACTTATCTGAGGTCACACGGCTACTAAGTGGTAAAGATACGATCCAAATCCATGTCTTTGGACTCCAGAGTCCACACGCTACAGCTGTAGAGGCTGGACTGCTCTTTGGTCTCTTTTCCCATTACCTTGGACTTGCTCTGTTGAGCTTATCCCCTTAGAGAACAGGGTCCAATATACAAATAGTCCCCAGCTGGAAGTCCTCTAGTGGAGTCTTCCTATTTACCCCAGACTCTCCTTTCAATCCGTGAGGTCTCCAAAGCACACTGGAGCAGAAATTCTTAAGAAGTCATAAGACGCCTCCCTTCTGAAGCTTTCTTCAGAACAGTAATCAAGTTCCCCACGTTATGGAGGCCAGACCCCAACATTGTGTCCTGGAAATGGGCAGACAATACTCAGCTATTAGAAACAGGAGGAGCTGCCTAAGCTCATGGTCTTAATATTTTTCACCCTTAAAATGGAACACATGGCTCTTCAGGGTTATAGGGAAGTAATAAAAAAAACCACTTAGCTATTTGAATTTCCAGGATGATCTGAGAGTTTATGCTAAGAATAGGCCAGAATATTTAACATTGGAACTGGATTAGGAAATCAAGATATGTTGTCAATATGCTAATTAGGTATGAGTTGAGGGCATAAGTATCAGCCCCAAACATCTGGGTTTTTTCGTTGTTTGTTTGTTTTGCAGTGTATGAAATCTGACGACGATAGAGTAATTCCTTTGCGTCTTGAATATCCTGCTGCCAGGTTGAATAAAATGGATGGATTAACGCTTTTATAGTCCGTCCCATGTCTAGATTTCAGAGTGAAATCAGTCATTATAAGTGAGGAAAAGAGAAACTAAAGATAGAGGGGAAGCTGACATTTTTACAACAAGCAGCTGCTATTCTTTCGTAGCAAGGAATCATGGAATCTTGTACAATTTATCTTGGTACAGTTTGTTTACATACTGTGTAATAATTTCCCAAAATAGAATCTATCCTAAGCCCAGAGTTTGAGAGATTTTAGCAATTTATTTTTAACTCCAATTAAAAACATAAACAACATCTCCCAAAGCATGATCTTATATTTTGATTTACAGCCATAAGGAATTTAAGAATAAACCCATTGAGTCATGGAGTTCCTTTAAGCCAAAAATAGCGGAATTCCTTTAAACCAAGATATTCAAAGAGTTCAGACTAAGCACTGAGCCTTTTAGATGCCCCTATGGGACGGGCCTACCTGTTTGTCATCAAATAATTGTGCTAAGCTCCCACATGTGCAGGCAGCTAGAATCTGCTCAGATGAAAAAAAACAATGCTTTATGTGAAACTGCTTGTTTCACTCATCCTTTAGAGGTGATTTATTGAGAAGTCCATGTTCAGCAGGCTACAGATAGTGGTGGCCCATAGCCAGTAGCTCTATTACAGCACTCTTGACAGCTGACGTTACTCAACGATAAGAGAGGGAGGTATTTTCCCTCTTTTCCTCACCATTTCACATTGAGGTTCATGATTGTTTTCTTATCTGCATGCTTTCAGGATGAATTTAGGCCATCACGAAAGGGGTTTCACTTAGCTATTCTATTTGGTAGAACGGCAGGAACTACTCCGAGGACTTGAGGTGTATTAACTCATTTCAGCCTCATAACATCCCTGTGAGGTAGATACTATTATTCCTCCCTTTGTACAGATGAAGAAACTGAAGCACAGAGAAGTTAAGCAATGGGCCCAAGATTGCACAGCTAATAAATGATAGAGCTGGGATTTGAACCCAGGCAATCTAAACTCAGAGTCTATGCTCATAACTAAGATACCATGCTGCCTTAGTGAATTCACTGATATAAAATCATAAGCAATTAGGGCTTCTTTATTTACATCATCTGTCTTAAAGACCTCCACTCTCTATTTTCTGTGCTGGCAAAATGAATTTGGTGGAAACTCCAGCTACTCTGTTTATTCAAGTTCTGTGTCACAACCACCTCTTATAGAAGTCTGGGACGTTTATTATCCTGTCAGGAAAAAAAGTGGGGCTGCATATGAACATCAGGACATATTTCAGAGGACTCCTGTATCCTAAGAATAGTCAGAAATATGGAATAAACCTAAAGAACAAGAAAGTTTGTCACAGTGTAATTTGTGAGGGCAAAAAAGAGAACCAGTTGGATGTTTCTCTGACCCTAGTTGGGAAATCAACTTAATTACATTTGACCCTTGAAGGACCCAGGCTTGAACTGTGTGGGTCCACTTATTTGTGGATTTTTTTCAACAGTAAATACTGCAGTCCTACAGGATACTCGGTTGTTGAATCCAAGGATGCAGAACCTTGGATATGGAGGAACCTCAGATACAGAGGAACCTCTGACACGGAGGAATCGCATATAGGGAGGGTTGACCCTGACATTCTTCAGGTCAACTATATTTTAGTTCATTGGAAAACACATGTATAATTTACCATTTGCTAGGCAGTGTTGTCAATAAATATTAACTTATTTAAGCCTTAACAAAATACTGTGAAGTGGATACTATTATCTCCAGTTGACAGATATAGTACCTGAGGCACAGGGAGATTAGGGAATCTGCCCAATGTGATGGAGTCAGAAATGTAACCCGACAGGCTGGCTCCAGAGCACTGGCTTTAACCACTCTGCACCTGAGTGCTTGGAGGCCACTATAATTGTGCTTTTTGAAGAATTTTGTTTTCTGGTATTTTCGTTTTTCTGTTCTTTTTTCTTGCCTTCCTGAGGGCTACTTAAATTCAGTTTTGATTTATCTATAGCATTTTTGAGTGTTTCTTTTTGTATAGCTTGTATAGTGGTTGCTCTAGGTGTTACGTTACATATAAACACCTTATCACAGTCTACAGGTGTCCACATTTACCAGTTTGACTTAAGTGTAGAAAACTCACCCCTCTTTTCAATCCCTTTACTTTCTCTCATTATACTTGTCTTACATATTTCCTCTATATACATTGAGAACCACAGCAGACAGTGTTACAATTTTTGCTTCAACCATCCAACACAATTTAGAAAATTTAAGAGAAGGAAATATTTCGGCATTTACCCATCTTTTGATTTTTCTGTGCTTTCTTCTATCCTGATTTTCCAAGATGTCTTCTTTCATCATTTTTCTTTCTGTTTAGAGAACTTCCTTTAGTCATTCTTTTCTAGTTGGTCTGCTGGCAACAATTTCTAGTTACCATTTATCTGGAAATATCTTATTTCCTCTTTATTCGTCAAGGATATTTTTTGCTAATTATAGGATTCTGGATTCATGGTTCTTGTCTTTCAGCATTTGAAAATTGTTGCGCTACCTTTTTCCGGGCTTTAGGGATTCCAATGAGAAGTCTGACTCATTCAAACTTTTTTTTTTTTTCCTATAGGTATGCATCATTTCTCTCAGGTTGCTTTCAAGATTTTTTTGTCTTCAGTTTTCAGAAGTTTAGCTATAGTATGTCTTGACATAGATTTCTTTGGGTTTATCCCATTTGAGTTTCTTTCAGCTTCTTATATCTGTAGGCTTATGTCTTGCCAAATTTGGGAAATTTTCAGCCATGATTTCTTTGAATACTTTTTTTTCTTTTAATTAAAAAAAAAAAACTTATTTGTTTTATTTATTTTTGGCTGCATTGGATCTTCATTGCAGTGTGTGGGCTTCTCACTGTGGTGGCCTCCCCCGTTGCAGAGCATGGGCTGTAGGCACACTGGCTCAGTAGTTGTGGCTCACGGGCTCTAGAGCGCAGGCTCAGTAGTTGTGGAGTACAGGCTTAGTTGCTCCATGGCATGTGGGATCTTCCCAGACCAGGGCGTGAACCTGTGTCCTCTGCATTGGCAGGCAGACTCTCAACCACTGCACTACCAGGGAAGCCCTTTTTTTTTTTTTTTTTTTTTTCTGTGGTACGCGGGCCTCTCACTGTTGTGGCCTCTCCCGTTGCAGAGCACAGGCTCCGGACGCGCAGGCTCAGCAGCCATGGCTCACGGGCCCAGCCGCTCCACGGCATGTGGGATCTTCCCGGATCAGGGCACAAACCCATATCCCCTGCATCGGCAGGCGGACTCTCAACCACTGCACCACCAGGGAAGCCCCGGAAGCCCTCTTTGAATACTTTTCCAGCCCACCCTCTTTCCCCTTTCTTACTGGACTTCACTGACATGAATGATAACCTTTTGTCATAGTCCCCACATCCCTGAGTCTCTATTAATTTTTTCTTTTTTTTTTACTGCTTTCTCTCTGTTGTATAGATTGGGTAATTTCTATCGTTTTAATTTTCAACTTTATTGATTCTTCTCTGTCCTTTCCATTGTGCTGTTGAACCCATCAACTGAGTTTTTTATTTCATTTATGGTGTGTGTTAGTTCTAAAATTTCCATTTGGTTCTTCTTCATATCTTCTGTTTCTTTTCTATGACTTTCTATGTTTTCATTTGGTTCAAGCATTTTCATATGCTCACTGAAGCATTTTTTTTAGATGGTGCTTTAAAATCCAAGTCAGATGATTCCAACATTTGTGTCATATTTGTTCATTTTCTTTTCTCATTTAATTTGAGATCTTCTTTGTTCTTGGTATGAATGATTTTCAGTTGAAACTTGCACTTGTGATGTTATAAGACTGGATCTTATTTAAATAGCTTATTTTAGAAGACTTTTTTTTAAAAATATGGAGACTCAGGGCTCTAAGCAGACAAAAACAAAAGCTGTAAATCCTCTTAAAGCCTAACATCATTATTTGTAAATGTCATTCTGCCACATTCTACTGGCAAACAAGCTTCGATGTCAGCCCAGATTCACAGGGAGGGAAAGTCAAACTCCATCTCTAGATAAGAAGAGTGGCAGTCATATTGCAAAAGTGCATGCAGGAGGGAGAGGTGGTTGTGACCATCTTTGTAAATGATTTACCACTTCAGTTATTTTGTCTTATGAAATTATACTCTTGTTACATCAATTATTTGTGTGTGTGTATGTGTTTCCTAGTTTCCTATTTTAGAACAATGCTCCATTTACAGTTGACCCTTGAATAACACAGGTTTGAAATGTATGGGTGCACTTATATGCAAATTTTTTTCTATAAATGTATACCAGAGTACTACATGATCTGCCATTGGTTTAATCCCTGGATATGGAACTGTAGTCATGGAGGGCTGACTGTAAAGTTATTCATGGATTTTTGACTGCATGGGGGGTCAGTGCCACCAACTCCTGTGTTGTTCAAGGGTCAACTGTAGTACAAAAATGTACATCAAAAAACACCAAAAAATGTCATGTGTCAAATTATAATGTCAGGCGCTCTGCAGATGGAATTTAACAACTGTGATCTTTGCTCTTGAAAACTGTAAAATGTCTAAAGGTAATGCCTGGGATGATTTCAAACACTTGGAAGTGATGACTTGCATGTGTGTCTTTTTCATCTGATCATCCAGTGTAAAGCATGGGAGGATATTCGCTGTATACCTGTCATCTTTGCCTTTACACATGTTCAGGCAAAGGAGAACCTCTGCAGCCTTCTCACCCACAGGGCTGCTGGGAGTTGGAAGATGCCAGATTTCGCTCAGAATCTCCCCCTCCCAATTCCTCCACTCATCTTATTGGCACAGGTGGGAACCATGCCTGGATCTCTGTCGCCATGTAATTATAATGTCCATGAAAATAACAGCAACTCTATTTTCCTGGATATGCATTAGGGAAGGCAAAGAAATAGGAGCGATTCTCTAGCTTCTCCTCAGGGGTAGATTAGGGCTCTGTACATATGGGGTCAGAAGCTCCTTGAGGGTGGAGGCTGATTACACATAATAGTGGGTGCTGAACATGCATTACTGAATGCATTTTAAATTCAATAGAATTTAAATGAATTAGATTTTAAATTCTGTGATGAAAATGCACTACTTTAATCTTTGAAAGGAAGACTTGGGAAAAATTGTACTCCTTATCTTGAGTAATTATAACACCTTATGCTAATGTACAGTTTTCAGAGCGTTTTCATGTTACTTTTACTCTTCACATGACTTTCAGTGTCTGATCTATAACATGGAAATAATGATATCTACAAGCCAGAATGTTGACACTTAGATAACATCTACCACTTTAGATAGAAGCTAAGAGTTTTGTTTAGAATTTTTTTTTAACATCTTTATTGGAGTATAATTGCTTTACATTGTTGTGTTACCTTCTGCTGTATAACAAAGTGAATCAGCTGTACGTATACATGTATCCCCATATCCCCTCCCTCTTGCATCTCCCTCCCACCCTCTCTATCCCACCCCTCTAGTTGGTCACAAAGCACCAAGATGGTCTCCCTGTGCTATGCAGCTGCTTCCCACTATCTATTTTACATTTGGCAGTGTATATATGTCAATACCACTCTGTCACTTAGTCCCAGCTTACCCTTCCCCTCCCTGTGTCCTCAAGTCCATTCTCTATGTCTGTGTCTTTATTTCTGTCCTGCCCCTAAGTTCATTAGAACCTTTTTTTTTCTTTTTTCTTTTTTTTTTTAGATTCCATATATGTGTGTTGGCATATGGTATTTGTTTTTCTCTTTCTGACTTACTTCACTCTGTATGAAAGGCTCTAGGCCTATCCACCTCACTACAAATAACTCAGTTTCATTTCTTTTTATGGCTGAGTAATATTCCATTGTGTATATGTGCCACATCTTCTTTATCCATTCATCTGTCGATGGACACTTAAGTTGCTTCCATGACCTGGCTATTGTAAATAGAGTTGCAATGAACATTGTGGTACATGACTCTTTTTGAATTACGGTTTTCTCAGGGTATATGCCCAGTAGTGGGATTGCTGGGTCATATGGTAATTCTATTTGTAGATTTTTAAGAAACCTCCATACTGTTCTCCATAGTGACTGTATCAATTCACATTCCCACCAACAGTGCAAGAGGGTTCCCTTTTCTCCACACCCTCTCCAGCATTTATTCTTCGTAGATTTTTTGATGATGGCCATTCTGACCAGTGTGAGGTGATACCTCATTGTAGTTTTGATGTGCATTTCTCTAAGGATTAGTGATGTTGAGCATCCTTTCATGTGTTTGTTGGCAGTCTGTATAACTTCTTTGGAGAAATGTCTATTTAGGTCTTCTGCCCATCTTTATATTGGGTTGTTTGTTTTTGTGATATTGAGCTTCATGAGCTGCTTGTATATTTTGGAGATTAATCCTTTGTCAGTTGCTTTGTTTGCAAATATTTTCTCCCATTCTGAGGGTTGTCTTTTCGTCTTGTTTATGGTTTCCTTTGCTGTGCAAAAGCTTTTAAGTTTCATTAGGTCCCATTTGTTTATTTTTGTTTTTATTTCCATTTCTCTAGGAGGTGGGTCAAAAAGGACCTTGCTGTGATTTATGTCATAGACTGTTCTGCCTATGTTTTCCTCTAAGAGTTTGATAGTTTCTGGCCTTACATTTACGTCTTTAATCCATTTTGAGTCTATTTTTGTGTATGGTGTTAGGGAGTGCTCTAATTTCATTCTTTTACATGTAGCTGTCCAGTTTTCCCATCACCACTTATTGAAGAGGCTGTCTTTTCTGCATTGTGTACTCTTGCCTCCTTTATCAAAGATAAGGTGACTATATGTGCATGGGTTTATCTCTGGGCTTTCTATCTTGTTCCATTGACCTATGTTTCTGTTTTTGTGCCAGTACCATACTGTCTTGATTACTATAGAATTAACTATGATGATAAATGTGAAAGGAGCATTTAAAATTTTATGATGACATTCAACAGTGAATAGTTACTATTCTTGTTCTTATTCCTTTAGGCACAGCATTTCCTTTTTTTCCACTTAAAAATGAAGAAACTGAGATTCTCAGAGGTTAAACAATTTGCGAACTAGTTAAATGATGGAATTTGCCTTTAACTTCCATGTTGGGCTCCTATTTCAGTGATCTTCATGTTACTATTATTATTGCAAATTTTTTTATAGCTTTGCAACATTCCCCTGACTCCGTCCATAAAATCTATCAGGCCTTGAATATCTCTGTAAAGATAAGACCATCACTTATATCAGGAGCCAGCAAACTGCAGCCAATGGGTCAAGTCCCCACCACGTGTCTTTGTACTGGACACAGCCATACTCATTTATTTGCTGTCTGTGCCTGCTTTCACACTATAAAGCCAGGGTTGAATAGTTGCAACAGAGACAATAGGCCTGCATAGCCTAAACTATTTATTATCTGACCTTTTACAGAAAAAGTTTGCTCACCCCTGACTTATTATCATCCCAAATACTGTAGAACACTTGCCCACAAAGAATGATTTTCCAGAGTTCACAAGCAACATTAACAAGTGCCCTTTTCAGCTCTTCACCCCCGTTAGATCAAGGTGGGAAAATGGAGCCCTTTAATTTTCATGTATTTCCTCCCCAGGAGAAACCTGGGTTCTGTGTACACTGGAAGCATTTATTCCTAGGAATCCCTCAGACCCTAGCTTCATTGAACATTAAATCAGGAAGGAAGGGACCTTAGAAACATGTGGTTCAGCATCCTCACTCGAAGGATGAGAACAGTGAGACCCACAGAAGGAAAACAACACCTCTTAAGTTAGGTAGTGGTTGGCAGTTAGATGAAAACCCAGGTATCCTGACTTCTGGTGGTTCTGTTACATTGAAAACTGAGTTAGACTGAATTATGGTTCCTCACTTTGGGATTGCAGGTATGAATTTTTATCCAGGTATTTTGTGCTGGGTAGGAAAAGGCCACAGATTAAATGAATCACAAGACATCACCCAGAAAGTTCACATTAGGATCTGGAGCCCTTGAGCCTAAGTATATAGATCAAGCATCTCCTTGCTTTGCTAAGAAAAATTACAAAGAATGGCCTGCACTATTCATTTTGGTCTGTTTTGCCCCTGATTTTCCTCATCTCCTAATTCCCTCCTGGCTAAATATAGTATTGATGTTACTGTCTGACCTGATGTCATGGAGGGTTCAGAAGACCAGGCTGAGCCTGTGACAGCTGTTCAAATAGCATAAGGGAGTTCACAGAGGGAGGGAGTTCATGGAGAGGCCACATTTCTGCTCTGGTTTCTGAGTTTCTTTGTGTTGTTTCTGGGTGAAGATCACAGTTTTTAAGTTTTTTTGAGTCATCAATTTTGTGGAGTTTGTTTGCATCTCTAAGTGAGAAAACCAAGTCTTACATTTGGAGCACCTAGGCCTACCCATTGGATTGATGGTGTTTTATGCCCTAGTTAACCGATAAAGAGCTTTGCCCCTAAAGGCTATTAAACTCAGCAGGACTTCCAATGGGAAATTGGCTGGAAGCACAAAAGGCCCAACAGGCAGGCAGGTTGGGGAGCAGGAAAGGTCATGGCAAGGACATAACCAGAGGGTGATATCACTGAACAGGCCATTAAAAAACAAACAACAACAACCCAACAATGCCTTTTTAGAAGGATTTAACCTTGTGTGACATTGATGATGACTCTCCCGACTGGGTGTGGAATATGGTTTCTCTCTTCCCAGCAACATCTGTCTCTTATTCTGGTAACAGTATCTCCTCCCTTCAGGGATGTCACCCCTCTTCACTTCATACAGCTTGAACGGGATTTTCCATCACACAGCTCTTTCCCTTTGACCAGATGTCATCGTATGATCCAAGCTAAGCCAATTGGGTTAGGTCTCCTGGCAGTTTCCATCCTAAACACAGAAAGTGGGTGGGGCAGGGACCCAGGTAGAAACGTTCACTCTACTGTGGGGATGCCCAAGTCTGCCCCGGGCGCAGTCCTTCCAAGGTCTGGTTGCTCTCTCTTCAGTTTTCTGAGCTCACTCAGTAGCATTTATTATTGCCAATTTATTATTATTTTTTTTGCTTAAATTAGTAGTTTTCTGTTTTTGTTGTCTGTGGAGTGTTTACATGATCCCAAGGGGCACAGAATAACTGGGCTTAACATATGTTATCTTATGTACTTAACAAAAATACCATCTATTATTGTGTATGTAGGTTAAATATATATTATTTGTTCTGTTGCACGCATGAGGAAATTAAAATTAGAGCTTAGGTAATTTGCCAAGGTTTATGCTGGTAATTAGGGAAAGAGCTAAGGCTGGAGCTCAGGACTGTCATACCCTGGATCCATGACATCACAGAGCCCGGGGGTGCAGTGTGCGGCTGACAGAAGGCACGACAAGTCTGGGTCTCAGGAAGCATCCAGGAGAGCTGCAGGGAAACCAGTTGTTCCTTTAGGAACAGGAGCCAAGCATCAATCCCACCCCTCCCACACCCTTTCTGATTTCCTGGGAGCAGTCACATTTTACCTGCTTGGTTTTTTCTCTTGGTATAAAAGGGTTAAGGCACATTTCTCAGAGTAAAAATCATTTTACAGGTGAGGGAACTGAGCTCCAGAGATGTCAAATGGATTTTGACACACAGCAAGGTCACATAGCTCTTGGTCACATAACAAGTTAGTGCCAGATCAGGGATCAGTTCCAGGGGATCCTGGTTCTTAGTCTGGCACCCTTTCCAGTTCTCCACATACTCTTACTTCCCTGATGACTCTGGAAGTGACGGCATATCATGCTTTCCTGAAACAGTGGAGTGGAGTTGCACCAAATACACATTTAACTTTGGTGAATTTAAGTGTTTAAACACTTGGCAATGGAAAGAGACAGGAACAGAGAAAGAGCAAATTTTAATATCCCAGTGATTCCATCTGTCAGTCTGGCTTATGGGCCAAAGGAAAAATGAAATGGAAGAGGTGAGTATGATGATCATTCAGTGGGTTTCAAATCTCATATATCTCTCGTAGTGTGAACATCTAACCATTTATAAAATACATGGCCCTGTGTGTATGTATTTTTCTTTTAAATTCAACCTGGACTCTGAAACTCAATCTATCTATTTATACTGACCTCTCTCCCTCCCAAACTCTAGCTGTCTGTTCAATACTGGAGGAAAAAACTGACTCTGGTGGACTTCCTGACAGCTGGTGTTGTAATTTATAGAGAAAGACATTTTCAAGGATAACTTGAACTGCAGTTATTATTGGCTTAGTGTACTGATGTTAGATTTTCAGCCCCATTTAAGTTGCAGCTTTATGCCTTACCATAATGAGAGGCAGTAGAATATAATGGAACTGTAGGACATGGGCTCTTGTGTTAGAAAAATTCACATTCATAAACGTTCCCTGTGTGATTCTGAGCAATCCTTCATTCCTCCAGATTATGGGGAAAAACCGATGTAAAATGTTTAGCATAATCATCTGTCTATATTAAGTGCCTAAGTGCTAGTTAGTAATATGTTTATCGTAATAGAACTGATCAAAGAAATTTTGTAATATTAGCTAAATGTAGTAAAGAAAAGAGCTGGTGCTTCTGACTCTTAGTTCGTGTCCTTTATGTTTTATCTTTACTTATATTCACAAACTGAGGAAATTAGACCCAGATTCTTCCCAAAGATCTATATCTCTGATGGTGGCAATAGGGATGCTCTCATCTATTTCTGTTTTAGTTATCTATTGCCTAACAATTTGTATAAAACCAAATCTTAGTGGCTTAAAAATACAAGTGTATTTAGTTTGCAAGTCTGTCAGCTAGGCAGTTCTGGTCTCCCATGGGCTCATTCTGTGTCTGTGGGTTGGATAAGCAGCTCTGCTGATCATGACGAGGCTCTCTTACACATATGTGGATCAGCTGGTTGTAGGCTGGTCTAGGACAGCCTTGGCTAGTACAACTGAACTCTCCTCCAGCAGGCTAGCTTGGGTTTGTTCATATGATTGTGGCAGGGTTCCGAGAAAGAAAGGGGAAGCACATAATGCCTCTTGCGACTTAGGCTCAGAACTGGCACAACATCACTTTCTCCATATTGTATTAGCCAAAGCAAGTCATAGGACTGGCCTAAGTTCAGGGGGTGAATAAAGAGACTCATCAGGGGCTTCCCTGGTGGTGCAGTGGTTAAGAATCCACCTGCCAATGCAGGGGACACGGGTTCGAGCCCTGGTCTGGGAAGATCCCACAGGCCACAGAGCAACTAAGTCCGTGCGCCACAGCTACTGAGCCTGCGGTCTAGAGCCCGCGAGCCACAACTACTGAAGCCCGTGTGGCTAGAGTCCGTGCTCCGCAACAAGAGAAGCCACCGCAATGAGAAGCCTGTGCGCCACAACGAAGAGTAGCCCCCACTCGCCACAACTAGAGAAAAGCCCGCGCTCAGCAACAAAGACCCAACGCAGCCAAAAATAAATAAATAAAGTAATTAATTAATTAAAAAAAAAAGAGACATCATTTTCATAGGATAAGCTGCAAAGATACATTTTTAAGGAGCGTGGATACAATAAGGGCTATAATTGGGACTATTTTTTTAAACCAATTTTTCATAGCTTCAGATGTCTTGGTATCTGTCAGTGAGCTCTGATGTGTTCTCCAGACAAATTTTTGTCTTCCCTGGGGGAGAATTCAGGTTCTCCAGTAGCTTATGGTGATTGACACATGTAGGCCACTAAGTTTTCCCTCAGTCTGTTCTCTCCCCACAGGATTCCTGAAGTTGAGACAAGGTTTTTAATAGAGATGGTTCTAGCCCAGTCAGAACTTGACCTGGAGAGACAAACATTTGTTTTAGATTTGGAATAAAATGCTATGCCTATTAACTCATAGAATTGTGACCATCTGGACATGGCCTGAATTGACAAATGCATTTGTCAATTAAGATTGCTCAAAAAGCAATTATTGCCCCAAATAATGACAGAAGAATCTACTTCATTATCTTCAGAAGAGGGGAACGTAGGCAAACATATGGCAAAGAATGCTACTTTTGATAGCTACAATATAATTTTTGTTCTTTTCCTTAGCAATGGTAGAGATGGTGGTAGTGTGTGTGTGTGTGTGTGTGTGTGTGTGTGTGTGTGGAAACTTAGAATGTCCAGCAAATGTTCTTTAAACAGGAGAGTGGCTTATCATCATTAGATGTCAGCCAAGTGGTGTATAGTGTTCTTGTAGCTGCCGCTGGTGCTTATACGGGTATAGTATTTGTCACTGATGAAGATGAGCGTCACTAGCTCTAGAGTTCAAGAATAGAGAGTGTGACTTCTAATATCATGGTATAAGGTCCCTGGGGCACAAAAAAATACTAGTTCTACTATTAATTGCTCAAGGAAGTAGAAAATGCAAAGTCTGTAGCCGTGTTTTTTGTTTTATATTTTAAAATTTATATTAATTATATATACACATATATGCACATATCATTAATATTCAGCTTGATAAATTTTCTTTATGTGAACACAACTTTGTAACCAACACCTACATCAAGAAATAAAAAACAATATGGGGACTAAGGAGCCTCTCTTTTTCCCGCCCAGTCTCTACCACTCTGCAAATGTACCCACTCTACTGTCTTCTAACAGCGTGATTGGTTTTGCCAGTTTTTCTGCATTAAATAGGTGGAATCATCAGAATGTTTTCTTTTTCCCCCCTGATTTCTTTCATTCAACTTAATGATGTATATATTCATCCAAATTGTTGCATCTATCAGTAATCCATTCCTTTTCATTGTTGAGTAGTACTCCATTGTGTGTGGATAATTCACAATTTGTTTTCTCATTCACCTCTTGATGGACTTTTGGGTTGTTTCCAGATTTTGTCTGTTATAATTAAGCAATAGATCAATTTGGTGAGAATTCCCAACTTTACAATATGAGTCTTCCAATCCATGAACATGGCATATTTTTCTATTTATTTAGGACTTCCTTAATTTCTCTCACAATTTTTTACAGCTTTAAGTTTCAAGGTATTGGGTGTTTTTGTTAGATTTATTCTTAGGTATTTTATATTTTTTGATACCACTCTGAAAGGAATTTTTTAAATTTCACTTTGCAATTATTTTTGCTAGTATAGAAGAATACCATAGGTTTTAAAAATAATAACCTTGTATCCTGCATCCTGGATAATGTTTTTATTGATTCTACTAGTTGTTCTGTAGACTCTTTGAAATTTCTATGTGAAAAATTATATCATCTGCAAACAATGATGATTTTCTTTTCCTTTTCCAAGTTTTGTCTTTTTTGTCTTTTTCTTATCTTATTGCAATGACTAGAAGTGCCAGAACAATATAGGTTAGAAGTGGTGAAAGCAAGCATTCTTCCTTTGTTCCTGATGTCTGGATAAAATAATTTGCACTTTCACCATTAAGTATGACATTAATGGTAGATTTTTAAAAATACTGTTTACCACTTTGAAGGTATTCACTATTATTTCTAGTTTGTTCAGAGCTTTCATTATGAATAGTGTTAAAATTTTTCAAATGTTTTCTTCTGCATGTATTGAAAGTATTATATAGTTTTTCTGCTTTATTTTTTTAATATAGTAAATTACATAGATTGATTTTTGTATGTTAAGCTAACCTTGCATTCTTAGCATAAACCTTAGGTGGTCATTATCTATTATCTTTTTAATTTATTTAAAAAATTATTTGCTTATATTTTCTTAAGGATTTTACTTCTGTATACATGAAGAATATTCCTTTGTTCCTTCTCTATTTTTTAATAAAGTTTGGGTAATATTGGTGATATTTCTTCCTAGAATATTTGATATTCACTCTTAATATGAATTTTATTGGAATTTTCTTTTGGGGGATGTTTTTGATATAAAATTTAAATTATTTAATATATATTTAACTATTCCTGTTTTCTGTTTCTTCTTGTGTCAGTTTTGGTAAATTGTGCCTTTCAAGAAGTTATCCATTTCTTCTAAGTTGTTGAATTTGTTGTCACAAAGTTGTATGTAATTTTCTCTTATTATCATTTTCATGTTTGTGGTGATAGCCTTCTTTTTGTTCCTACTAAGGGTGACTTTTGTTCTTTTTTTTATTGATCAGTTTATCTAGAGGTTTCTCAATACTACTGATATTTTCAAAAAAGCAGCCTTTTATTTTTAAAATTATTATCTGTCCATTTTAAAATTTCATTAAATTCTGTTTTTTATTATTTTCTTCCTTCTAGTTTCTTTGGGGTTACTTTGCTCTTTTTCTAGTTTATTTTTAAGGGGGGACATTATATCATTGGTTTTAGATCTTTCTTCTTTTCCAATTTAGGCATTCAAAACTATAACTTCCTTTTTAAGCAATACCTTAGCATCATCTTGCACACTTTGATGTATTGTATCTGATGGTTAATTTTATGTGTCAACTTGTCTTGGCTATGGTGCCCAGTTGTTTGGTCAAATACTAGGCTAGATGTTACTGTGAATGTATGTGTGGATGTAGTTAACATTTACAATCAGCAGACTTTAACTAAAGCAGATTACCTTCCAAAATGTGGGTTGGCTTCATCCAATTAGTTGAAAGCCTTAACAGCAAAAAATGGGGTTTCTTAAAGAAGAAATTCTGCCTCAATATTGCAACATAAAATCTTGACTGAATTTCCAGCCTGTTGTCCTGCTTGCAAATTTCAGACTTAACACTGCAACATCAACCCTTACTTTGAATTTCCAGCCTACTGGCCTGCCCTACAAAATATTTTCAAATTTCTTTGGTTATTTCATCTTTCAGTCACAAATATTTAGAAATATATTATTTAAATTCTATCTCTTTAGAATTTTCCCAGATATATTATTTATAGTAAATATTTAAAAATCAAATACTATTGTGGTCAGATGATACACTTTGTGTGATTTCAGTGCTATAAAATTATTGTGACTTGCTTTATGACTCAGCATATTGTCTCTCTTGGTGTATGTACCATGTGAACTTGAAAAAAATTTGTATTTTGCATTTTTTGGATGTAGTGTTCTATGAATGTTAATTAAATTTAAATGTTTCAGGGTGTTGTCCAGATCTCTTTGTCCTTCCTGATATTTTAATGTTTAGTTTCTCTATCAATTACTGAAAAATGGATGTTAAAATCTACTCTATTTGTATAGTAGTCTATCTCTCCCTTTAATTCTTCAGCTTTTGATCCATGTAGTTTGAGATTCTGTCACTAGGTGAATACACATTTTAAATTGTTATATCTTTTTTTTTTCATCATTATGAAAAATCCTTCTGCATCTCAGGTAATATTTTTTGTCTTAAAGTTTATTTTTTTGATATTTGAAATCTTTTCTTTTGATATAAAAAGTCATTCTAGCCTTCTTATGCATATTGTTTGCATGGTATATCTTTATCCCTCCTCCCTCCCAGTTCATTTCACCTATCTTTGCCTTTATATGTAAAGTTTGTCATTTTTAGGGAGCATATAGTAAGTTCTTGCTTTTTAAAATATATACTATTAATTTCTGCTTTTTTTAACTGTAGTGTTTTCTTTAGACCATTAATAGTTAATGTAATTAATGATATGGTTGGATTTAAGTCGACCATTTTACAGTGGTCTCTCTGTATCCATGGGGGATTGCTCCCAGGACCCTGTGAATACCAAAATCCATGGATGCTCAAGTCTTCTATATAAAATAATGTAGTATTTGCCTATAACTTAGAGGCATCCTCCCATATACTTTAAATTATCTCTAGATTACTTATCTTTTATAATTTAAATGCTATGTAAATAGTTATCAATACAATGTAATTGCTATGTAAATAGTTGCTGGAGTGCCACAAATTCAAGTTTTGCTTTTTGGAATTTTCTGGAATTTTGTTTTCAAATATTTTCAATCTGTGGTTGGTTGAATATGTGGATGCAGAACCCATGGGTGTGGAGGGCTGATTGTATTTGTTTTCTGTTTAACTTTGGTTTTTATTCCCCTTTTCTTTCTTTCCTGACCTTTTTGAATTACTTGAATATGTTTTTTAGTATTCCATTTTAATTTTCTATTGGCTGTTTGGCTATATCTCTTTGTGTTATTCTTTTTAGTGTTTGCCCTAAAGATTACACTACACATAGCCAATTTCTCACTGCCTGCTTAGATTCAATACTATACCACTTCAAGTAAAATGGAGGTTCTTTGCAACCATTTACTACCTTTCACTAACCTCTATGTTATAGTTTCCATATGAATTTAATCTACAATTATTGAAATCCATTGAGATCTTATAATTTTTGCTTTCATTGGTCATGGGGAAAAATAGATTTTTACATTTGCAAAGATATTTATCATTCTCTTGCTCTTTCTTCATTCCTGAAGATTTAACTTTTCCTCTGGCATCATTTCCCTTCAACCTGAAGAACATCCTTCATCCTTTATCAGTTCTTTTACAGTAGGTCTGTTGGTGACAAATTCTCTAAGTTTTCCATCATCTGATAATGGTTAGTTTGCCTTCATTCCTGAGGGATATTTTCACTAAATATAAAATTCTGGATTGAGGGTTTTTTTCTTTCAGCATTTTAAAGGTGTAGTTCTACTATCTTCTGGTCTCTGCTAGGAATTCTGCCATCATTCATATTGCTCTTCTCCTGTATGTAATGTATCACTTTACTCTAGCTATTGTAAGATATATTTTTTCCCTGTGGTTTTCTGCTATTTGATTATGATGTGTTCAATTGTAATTTTCTTTGAGTTAATTCTACATGGGGTTCACTGTGCTTTTTTAAATCTGTAAATTTATTTCTTTCACCAACTTTGGGATGTTTTAGAACAGTGCTTATTAAAATATATTTTTTTCTACCTGAATCTTTCTGTCCTCTCTTTCTAGGACTCAAATGACATGGAACTGAAGATCTTGTCCAACCTTCTGATTATGATTTGATTTTCCTTGTACACTTTCCTGTAGAGATACAAAGATCTATCCATACAGGCTTAAATATTTCAGTACTTACATATTTCTCAAAATAAATTAACAAAAATGGACAGTCTGATCTTATACATCAGGCTTGTGAGTTTGTAAGTCTGCCCCAAGCAATGAATTTACATTCATGTGCCCTTAATGTCAGATTTCTGAACCTTGCAGGAGTAAAATCAACATATCCACATTCTAATTCCTGAATCTATGTTACCTTAATATGGCAAAAGGGACTTTTCACATGCTACTAATTTAAAGATCTTGAGATGGGAAGGTTTGCATCTTCAATTATCTAAGTGGTCCCAATGTTACGACAGGTGTCCTTATAAGATGGAGGCAGGTGATTAGGATTGGAGAAGGCAGTGTGACAACAAAAGCAAAGACTGGAGTGGTGTGGCCACCATCCAAGGAATGCTGACAGCCACCAGAAGCTGGAAGAGGAAAAGAAGGGATTTCCCCCTTGGAGCCTTCAGAAAAAACCTAGCTGACACTTTAATTTTTAGCTTCACTTCAGACTTCCAACGTCCAGAACTAAAAGAGAATACATTTGTGTTGTTTTAAGCCACTTAGTTTATGGAAATTTGTTACATCAGCAAAGGAAAACCACTAAGCAAGTGATCAAGAAAAAACTCAGAAGGGTCAAATATTTAATGGAATTAGGCTAAGATGGTTTGGTTTATCCACCTAATAATAGGGATGTATAATTAAAGTCTATTGAACAAAACTTCATAAGGTGTGAGTGTGCACTACTATAAAATCATTTTGTGAAGTCTTTTAAATGCTCCATTGACTGACCTATCCATTCACAATTGTCGCAGTCTACTTTGGATATTTATTATATTCATATAGGTCTCAGGTAAGTTGTGCTTTTATGAGACTAACTCTATTTTTGTAGGTTTGATTTTGCATAATTTCACTTTGATCAATTTTCTGTCCATATAAAATTTTACTGTCATAGGTCAAGCTAATTCCCATTATTACCAATGATATGGCAGAGTCTCATTCTGGACTCCAAACACCATGCCTACTTATCAAGAAAGAGGTTTATATTCAAACAAACAAATCATTTATTGAATTCTAAAGTCCCTTTTTCATCATGTAAAATAGAAAACTTGGTACCTACCTAATAATCATGTGGATAAGGCAGCAGTAAATGTTTATTTGGATAAATCTTCAGATCATCCCTCCTCCTCTTATTTTTTTGCTCTTACAACGTAATAAACTTTCCAATAAAAAACTAAAATTTGCTGATATTCCTTAGTTTTACCTTTACAATCGACTTACTATATTTGACGTCTTTTAATGAGGAGAAATGACAACAAAATTTTTCAGTGTGTAATGCCACATATTGTAACTCACTAGTAATGCTCAATTCTATAACCCTCAATTATTGCACATAAAATATTATGAAACATAAATTCCTAAGAAAGTTTACAGGAATAGATGATAAAATAAACTGTATAACCACACATGCCAAAGATCTTTAGTGTGTGTGTGTGTATGTGCATTAGCAATCCAGATCAGACTCCATTTCTTCACTTTAATGCTGAAATTCTTTATTTCTTTGCATATCCTTTGAAGTACAATTGTATCCTGTTCACAACATATTTGCATTTTAAAAACTTTTTCCAAAACGATTGAAAAAGAAAACCCCTTTAAGCAGAGGGCTTCTAAGACTGGTAAAACCGCCAGAGTAAGAGGCATAAGACCTTTCTTGGCATGTTCAAGACTATTCCTGGAGAAGGAAGGTAAAATACTAAGTGATTGTCTGAGAAATCTTTTAAGTAATAATTTCTGATTAAAGGTAGCAGTCTAGGGCTTCCCTCGTGGCGCAGTGGTTGAGAGTCCTCCTGCCGATGCAGGGGACGCGGGTTCGTGCCCCGGTCTGGGAGGATCCCACGTGCTGCGGAGCGGCTGAGCCCGTGGGCCATGGCCGCTGAGCCTGCGCGTCCGGAGCCTGTTGCTCCGCAACGGGAGAGGCCACAACAGTGAGAGGCCCACGTACCGCAAAAAAATAAAATAAATAAAATAAAATAAAGGTAGCAGTCTCAAACTCTCCAAGTTGGGAGACAGGTAAAAAGAACTTGAAAAACAGAGGCTTGGCCTCAGAAGGAATAACTGCAATTGGAGGGGGGACGTTTTAGACGCTCAACCAGGGAGCAAGCCAAGACAGGATGGAAAACGCAGACAGGCAGTGCAGCCTGAAGGCAGGTTCTGAGGAACACCTGGGGGTGGGTAGAGTGGGTGTGAAGAAGCCCATAGCCAGGTGCAGTAGGTTAGTTTCAGAGATAGTTTTCCTAGAGGAGTCAAAATGATATCAAGATGATATTTAAAAGTAGTATGTTGTCCATTACTAAAACAGATGGTGTTTGCAAGGCAGAGTAACTGAACCAAGGACTTATAGCCAGAGGTTCATGAACTCTTCAAGAGTCCATGGACAAACTAGGAAACATGCAACTTCCTGAAACTCTTTATGAAATGTGTGCATGTGTGTGTGTAGACTTTTATGGGGGTGGATGTCCCATAATTTATAACAAATTCACACAGGGGCCATAGTCTCCAAAATGTTAAGACTGCCAACTCTAGGCTCAGAGGTTGTAAACTGGTGGGCTGTGTACCATTATTTGCCGTTGTGTACTGGCTGCAAAGCATGTTAAAAGGCATGTGATTAAGGCTGGTCTGAAGCTTAGTTCCAGCCCAACCAGCTTAGCACCCATTTTAAAATAAATCCAATTTAAGTATTTATATAACCACATGCTCCCAGCAGGCATTTGGGTTGTGACACCTCAGCTCACTGAATCAGTGTAAGGCTGGTGGTATAGAAACAGTCAGAAGGGGCTTGTTGAAATTTCAGATCTGCGAGAAGGTTTGGGGTGGTACTTGGGAATTTGTAATTTTATAAAGTTCTCTGTGAGGTCAGTACTTAAAGGGGGAAGCATAGCAACAGTGATATCACTTAGGGACTTATAAGAAGTGCAGAATCCATGAGCTTCCCCCTTTGCCCCTTCCCCTACCTACTAAACCAGAATCCGCATTTTAACACTATCCTTGAGTGCTTTGTATATGCAGTAAAGTTTGAGAAGCACTAGAGCAAGTTTTAGGAACTATCAGCCCAAGTCTTCTCTCTGTTTCTCTGTCCTCACTGATATATAGGAATTCTAATTAGGGTAATAAAAATATTTCATTAGGTATGGCTAGTTGTTTCAAAGCATCTAATATATTTTCACATTTGATTATTTTAGAAAACAAGCTATATTATAGGTTCTTAATAAAGTAACATTATGTATTAGTTAATGTCCTCCTAGGAGATGAATAGACACGTTGAAATGTCATTAGAAGCAAGCGTGAATAAAAAGGGAAACATTTAGGTAAAACAAGTTTCCAGTACAGTATTAGAACTGTGTTGATCTCTTTACAAATGTACTTTCAATGTCACTTGATTCTTCTAGAAGCAGCAACTTGAACCTTCAAAACACAGCTGTATCTGTGTAGCAACGCTTGTAGGGTTTTTTTTTTTTTTAACCAGAATGAGATATCAGGAGACTGTCCATCTCTCCTTAGGGCATTAAGTGAGTGGATGTTCTCCAAATACCAGTTCAAAGGAGAAACCAAACAAAAGCAAGTACATTTCTGCATGGGCTTGCCCTACTCAGATTTTGCCAAGTTTTTGATCGTTTGCCTGTCTTTTGTTGGTTGGTTGGTATCCAGTCACATGTCAAGGGCCTCTTAGCAGTGCAGATCTCTTCCATGGTTAGAAGACGAAACTTACCCGTGCTTATGGAGCACGTGCTTTCTTGCTATGCCTGTTCTAATCAGAACATGATTAGAATGTCCTGATTCTAATCATGACTGATCTCAACGACCAGTCAAGAAGCTGTAGGTTTTCCCCTCTCTCCTCCTCTAATCCTCTTTGTTCCTTCACTTGTTCCTAGTGAACTGCTAACAGTAAATGAATTTATTTAACCACTTCCTGCATTTTTATAATCTCTACCTTTTTTCTGCTTGGTAACCCAGAGCCATACTAGTCACTGCACCCACGTGCTTCAGAAAGTTTTCACCCAGAAGGAAAAAGAAGTCATTGTTTAGCCATGAAATTAAGCCCCAGTAAACCATAAATTAATTGGAAATTGCACGCAGGTGATTACAGTAAAGTCCGATTCCTTTCCAATTTAATTAAAACTGTTTCAACTAAAAAAATGTACATGTTGGTAATTGTGGACAGAATAATGGCCCAGAAATGTCCGTGTCCTAACCCCCAGAATCAGTGACTATGTTACCTTTCATGGCAAAAGAGGCTTTACTGATGTGATTAAATTAAGGGTCTTCAGGTGGGAAGATTATCTTGGGTTATCCAGGTGGGCCCAATGTCATCACAAGCGTCCTTATAAGAGTGGGGCAGGAGGCCGAAACTCAGTTGCTGATATGAAGATGGTAGCGAGAGGTTGTGCTGACGCCGGGAAGCAAGCGGCAGCTAAGGCCTGCAGGAGGCCTTTAGAAGTTGAAAAGTCGAGGAAAGGATTTTTCCCCGAGAGCTTCCAGG
Organism: Grampus griseus; assembly: GCF_964374135.1. Classification (NCBI taxonomy): domain Eukaryota; kingdom Metazoa; phylum Chordata; class Mammalia; order Artiodactyla; family Delphinidae; genus Grampus; species Grampus griseus. The sequence continues at coordinate 50,957,554 of NC_139010.1, read as the reverse complement.
AGGAGCCAGCCCTGCGAACACCTTGATTTTCGCTCAGTGAAACTGATTTTGGACTACCTACCTCCAGAACTGTAAGAGAACAAATTTGTGTTAAGTCACTAAGTTTGGTAGTTTTCTATAGCATTAACAAGAAAACTATTGCAGTTATATAGGTATTTTACTAGTTATTCATCCTATAATTTTATATAAGTGCATTTTTATTTAAAAATGGCTGTATTGTGGGTATTACTAGCTTTTCTTCCCTAAAAACGTTGATTTTAAAAAATCGTTTATTATTTTGACACCGTTATCAACCTGGTGAATGTTTAGAAACAACCAGCCTTGTAAGGGTTATGAGTAAATTATGATTTGGCCTGAGGTGACTGTGTCTCATCGCCCCACCTGGCACAGAGCATTGCATTGTCACGGTAAGTTCTCAGAGTTTGTGGTTAACCGTTTGCTTTTGGGAGTCAGAAAGGTGTGTATTCAAATCCTCGTTCTGCAACTGCTGAGTTCGTATCTTTGGGTAAGAACTTAACTTTTCTAAGCTTTGGATTCCTTACATGGAAGATAGGGATCACAGGGGTGCTGTGAAGAGTATATGAAGTAATGCATGCAAAATGCTGAGCCAAGTTTCCAATAATGGCAACTACCATTGGTTGGTTAAAACTGTAGTATGCTCGGTCGTGGTACACCAATGTTTGTTGATTATGATTGCATCTGGGCCCCCACTGATAGACTGTCATGGAGGAACCTCAAGCATCTAGGTAATGAGAAATCTCTGGTAATCAATCAACCAGCTGCAAAGAATAATCTTAAGGGTGGAAAGAAACTGTATCTTTAAGAGCACGTATTCTCATTGGCAAACATGGTATCCTCCCAAGGGGCAAATATGTAGCTAGCTCTGCTCTACATGTGGCAAAGAAATACTGCCTGATGTGCTTGGGGCATGGGAGGCCATTCTTTCTTACGGTATAATCATCTCCTAGCAAAAGATGACATTCTGCTGTGGTTCCCATTAGAGAATCATAACTAGGGAGTTGTAAATGCAAGAAAACAGTATTGTTACAATGTTGGATGTAATTACGCTGTTTGCTAATTGGGGATCACTGCTTAATTTCAAAGCACATTTTTGTATTTTCTCACTTGTGAAATTGAAGCAAAACATTCACTATCCTGTAATAAACTCACTTGTTGATCTCCTTATTTCTAATATGAAGCCCTAAATGTTCACATCCAACCTAGAAGATGTAACAGAGAAGGAAGTCACTTTCCAAAATGCACTAGAAAGTTTCCCAATTAGGTGTGAAGTAGGTGTAGTAGAGCTGAACAGGATGTGTGAGCACATGAAGGCCCACTATACTCTTTTACGTTGTCATATTCCTAATGGAATTGTCGAGCAGTATTTACTCAGGATTGACAGGACTGTTTCCTGTCTTGGCTTCGCCGTCAGCCAGCCATGTGACTGTGGGCATCAGTATCATCATCAGGTCCCCAGTTGTCAGTTTCTTCATTGGTAAAATCAGGGGTTGAATTTCAATTTGTATATTGGCTTGGCAAATTTTGCAACACGAATATATCTGTGTTCTAATTTATTTAATACTCTTAAGTTGACTCGCTTAAAAAATTTTTAAAGGAAATGTTCTATTGTGGCTGCAAATTAAAAAATTGATATGACATCACAAATAGCAGGTAACCATAAAATGAATAAATTAAAATAAAACCTTGTTAATCCAAGATAGATGAGGTGGTCAGAATATTCTGAGACAGAGGCTTCTCTATGTAAAAGGCAGTTTAGGAAGTGCTAGAGAGGTGTTGAAGATATATTAGCACCAAACTGAAACCTTCTCCCAGACCAATCAGGGTGGTTGGAAGAGAATTGGAAACAATACTATCTTACCATGTGACTCACTGTTAATGTTTTATGTATTCCCTACAATCTTGTCATTCTCTAGTGGAATGCATCCCATGCTTTGGGAATCACTCAACTCGGTTATTTCAACAGTCCTTTCTAAAGGCAAACGTTTTATAATTTTGCGTCCCGTTGGAAAGCATTTTGACCCCCAAATGTGATCAAGTCATAGACAAAGACAGACATGTAGATGGAAAGGAATTATCTTTTAAGGGAATTCATGATGAGGATAGAGACGGTTTCTCTGCCAGGGAAATGCAGACAGGGCTACATCTCCTCTTGGTGCAATGAAGCTCAGACATTACCCTGAGCAGTGGTAGTGGCTGGCTTCCTCCCTGGGAATTCAAAAGCCAGGAGCCTCTTGTCTGAACAAATATACATATATAGACACTGAATAAATGAAAAATTTGCAGCCCCTCACTGTTGACTTAGTTTTTGTGTAATATAAAGACCAAAAGAAGTTTGAGATATTTATAAACCATAGAAAATGGATTAAACTTTAAAGTTTTTGGCTCCTGATCTTTTGCTGCAATCTGTTTGCCATGGGTTGTGTACTGACTTCTGTATTTGACATACCTATATTAAATGATTCTTAAATTAGACTGAAGTATCAAAGTAGACATGGGAGCAAGAGGTGAAACCCACAAGTGCCAAAGACATCAAAGCTTTGATCAGCAGGCAGGTGAGGGATAGAGTGTTTTGGAAGCAAAGGTGAATAAGATCCCGGTAAGTCATAAGCATGACTCTGTGGCACACTCCTAACTCTTACCGAAGAGGAGGGAGCTGGCTGGATCAGTTTAACTCCTGATGAGGGATGTGGGGACATGTACTAGGGCATCAGACTAACAGGTAGCCTGGCAACTGAATAGCAAGTTTGATAGTAAATTTGAGAGGTGAGTCCCATGTAGGCTGAGGATAGTGGCTACCTGGGGAGAGGTCTGCTTTGAGGGAATGCTGTGAGTCATGTGTTGGAGGCTTGAAGATGGGTGGTGGTGCTCATAGACGTGCTCTCCAGAGGAAAAGAGTTTGCATGAATTAGGTGAAAGGTTCAAGCCCTCTTAAGTAACTGGCTGGAGTCTAGGGCTCACTTCAGTCTTTGAGATGAACCAGAGAGAGATTGGGATTGGAAAGCAGTAGAGACAGTGATGCAAGCACTTTAGACATGGCAGAAAGATGAGTCTACTGCATAGGGCTGGGCCCATCTGCCACTAGTGGCGTGGTCAGCTCTGGGCATGAGGTGGTTCCTCATGGGCCACCAGGCTGACTTCTCCCTGGCCGAGGTGTGGGGTGACTAAACTAATAGTTGGTACTCATGACAGGCAGCCCAGACTCTGATGGGACATGAGATTTCCTTAGTCACTAGTATAATCTAAAACGCAAGGACTTCTGGGTGGTACATTTACATTAAGAATAACTCCCATTTACTTGAGCATTACTATGTGCTGAGCACTGTGCTAACCTCTCCACGTGCTTTATATTCTATAATTATAAAGCAACTTTAATAGGCAAGCACTTTCATTATCCCCTTTCTTAACTGAGCAAAACAAATGAGAGAGGTTAAGTAATTTGCCCAAAGTCACACAGGTGATACGTGGTAATGTTGGAATTCAAACGTGCGTTGTTTCGTCTGGATAGCCTATGTTCTTAAACCACTCAGGTGTGCTACCCCTACAAGTCCTGAGACTCTCAGAATTGATTCCATTATTTACAGGAGACAGGAACTGGGCGAGAGGAAGGCTTTGGGCTTGGCTTCCTCCCACTGTAAAATGCTCCTTCTCTGTAGGGTCCAGGAAAGTTTTTTGCACTCCATCCCTGCCTCCTTGTGGGAGCCCATTTGGCATAAATCAGGCTGCTCCCCCTTTTGTAGCTGGGCTGCCTTGACCGTAAGTGGAGACTCCATTGCCTCCTGCTGTGAGGAGTCCGCCATGCTGCCACGGTATAATCTGCACAGTGTTACCCATTACTTTGAAAAACTGGTGACAAACTCGGGTGAGAGGACCAAGCAACTGGATCAGACATTGGTATTTGTCTCTGTCATTGAGAACAGACAGAGGCACCAAGACTGAGGAAGAACGGAGCAAGAGGGAATAGTTCTAGCAAGAGGCTAACACACATGCATGAGCCACTGAATCTCAAGCCAAAGCCAGTTCTCAACAGTGACACTGGACTGTGTTTTTTCCACTGACCCATTGGACAACTTAACCAGGATGTCCAATCTTTACCGTATTTCTCATCTTTACCGTATTTTTACCCCCAGCAAGAGTGGTATATATGGTAGTGCAGACAAGTGAGCACTTAGGAAATTATAATCAGGAGCCTAACATGTAGGACTGTGTAAATCAGTGTAACATCTGTGACCCTCGACCCTGGCTACAGAATTGCTTTGGGAGCTTTTAAAAACTACGAATGCTTTGGCTTCACCATCCCTAGATGTTCTAATTTAATCGGAGCTCAGGCATAAGTGGCTTTTAAAGCTCCCAGGGTGATTTTTAAAGTACAGCCAAGCTTGAGAATCCTTGTGTGAATCATTCCAAGTAAGCCTTCCTTTGATATCTCTGGGAGGAAAGCGTTTCTCCCCAGCAGTATTGCCTAGAAATGAAAATCTGAGTGGAGAGTCCTGTCTGGGGGCTGGGATGGGGCATTTACCTTCTCATTGTTTCCAGATCATGTCTGTGTTGCCCCAGCTCACCTGTCCCTTCTAGCATGTGGGTGCCACCCACCACCTTGGTAGAATGTTAGACCCCATGAGAGAGAAAAGAGAGGGAAGCAAGAGAATCCCATAATGCCAGGCACATAGTACGTCCTTATGTGTTTGAATGAATGTAAGAGGATAGGGGATGATCTATTCACTTTGGACTTTTATATACTTAATGTATTGGGTTGGCCACAAAGTTCCTTCAGGTTTTCATATCATGGAAAAACCTGAACGAACTTTTTTGGCCAATCCAATAATAGTTTCTATATGTCGACCTGATTGGGCACAGGGTGCCTAGATATTTGCAGAAACATTCTGGGTGTGTCTGTGGGAGTGTTCTTGGATTAGTTTAACACAAATCAATGGACCAAGTAAAGCAGATTGCCCTCCGTATGTGGGTGGCCCTCATTCCATCAGTTGAAGACCTGAATAGAACAAAAAGCCTGACCCTCCCCTGAACAAGAGGGACTACTTGCTGGACGGCCTTTGAACTGGGATAGAGGCTTTTTCATGCCTTTAGACTCAAACTAAAACTTTGGAAACTCCTGGGTCTCAAGTCTGCTGGCATTTATTCTAAAATTACACCACCAGCTCCCCTGGTCTCCACCTTGCCAACTGCAGAAATTGGGACTGTAGCCTTAATGATTGCTGGAACAAATTCCTTATAATCTCCCACATGTACATGTATACATATACACCACTGGTTCTTTCTCTGGAGAACTCTAACACATTTAATTCTTGTCTATGAAAAATCAAAAGCCTACTCTTTTTGCATCAGTATTTTTCTGTAATAACTAGTGGCTATTACATTTCTTTTCCCAACCTCTTCTAGAATGAATTTCAGGATGTAAAAATATTCAACAAATTGATTGAGGACCTCTTATGTGTCAAACGGTGAGGCAAATACTTTGGATAGATAAATGAGACAAATTATCTGTCCCTCTTCCCCAGCGTTTCCCCTTCTAAAGGGAGACAGATAATCATTTAAAAAGTACAAAAGGTTAGGGGCGTTACAATAGAAGTGTATACAGGTTATAGTTGACAGAAAAGTAGTTATTTCGCTTTGAGAGATGTGAGGGAGCCTTCACTGTGCAGAGTAAAACCTCAGTGTAAACTTTATTTTCCTCATATTCTCTTGTGTGACTCGAGAGCAGCCGCCTCAGAAGCTGCCATACTGCTGAGCAGATTATATTTGGGACATTAGTGCTATACAGGCTTCCCCCCCCCCCCCAAGAAGGACGGACATAATAGAATTCACATTGCTGTTTCCCAATGGAGTGCCAGAGGCCACACTTGTCCTCCAGCTTGGAGAGGGCTGGTTAGATGACTGATACAGGGCAGTTTGGTGACATTCAGTCTAGGAGGGCACTTGAGGGTAGGGGAAAGAAAAGAAGAGTTTCTAAAAGAAGAATTAGAAGTCGGAGAATCTGAGGGCCAGAGTTGTTCAGCAATGGAGCTGAAAATCCAAGCAGCTCCAGGACAAATGCAGTAGCCTCTGCCCTGCATCATCTTCTCCATCAGATAGTCACCAGACGAGAAGTGACATGCTCTTGGCTGATAAATGTTGATCTGTAAGTGGGAACTGTGTAATCGCTTACATTTGTTTGATCTGATTTGCTACAAGCACCAAGCTGCTCGGAAAGCCCAGATTCTTTGGAGACACAAGACAGCAAGTGTGTACAGCAAAATACAGAGGGAGGACAATCTCTAATGGGAGGCCGATCTCTCCTAGCAGCGCCCACCTGCTTCCGATCATATAATAAGGGGTTAATAAATCAGAATGGGGCAAAACTGAGAGGGAATAGCAAAATAGTAGACGCTTGTTCTAGGAGAAGAAACTCTCTCCTTGCGGGATGCTTGCAGCCCGCAAGCATCCATTTTTGGAGCTAGGCTGGAGATGCTCATGATCGCTCTTTCAGGATGTCTTGTTAGAAATCATAGGGTTCAGAAAATTTCCCAAGATGTCTCATCCAAAAATTTTCTATCCCCTCTTGATGATCAAGATGCTAATGTCTCTAATGGCTTATTACTAAGCACATAAGTACTCAGTGTCAATTCCTTTTTCCTTTACTGTCTTGCCTGTGCACTCAGGCAAATCTTCTAAGGGCCCAGTGTCTTCATTACTTTCCAGTCTTTGTCACTGTGCCCGCCCTGCTGCTGCCACAAGTGCCCACATATTCTATTGCAGCCAGGATATTTACTACTGAAAAAAAACTATAAGTGGACCTGCACAATTCAAACCTGTTATTCCACATCAAGTATAATGGAAGTGTACTGACACTGCCTTGGATAAGACAGTTGACAGTTCATTGTTTCACCAGTCATACTTGTTTGCCAAAATGGAATTGTGCTCAAAACAACTTTCTCAGGTGAAATTTTGTATACCCATTACTAAACATTTCACAGGAATAATTCCTTTAATTTTAGCTAAACATTGACTTACTGGGAATATGACACAGGATGAGAGTTTTGAAGAGAGAAAGCAGCAAGAAATGAGGACGAGGTTTGAAATAAACAAGAGGATTTGGAGGTTGATCTGACATTGTCCATGAAAAATTAGTTGATTTAAAAGGAAACTTATTCTAGCCAAATTGAAGATTGTAACCTGGGAACAGCATCTCAGAAAGCTCTGAGAACCATTCTTCCCATTAGAAGTCAAAGGCACAGTTGCATAGCTTTTTGAAACAGGGCTGTACATTAAAGGATGCATTATTGACAGTTTACACAGTCCACATCTAAACGTCATTGTGGCCCCTTAAGAGATTAACAAAGGGGCTTCCCTGGTGGCACAGTGGTTGAGAGTCCGCCTGCCGATGCAGGGGACGCGGGTTTGTGCCCCGGTCCGGGAACATCCAACATGCCGCGGAGCGGCTAGGCCCCGTGAGCCATGGCCGCTGAGCCTGCGCGTCCGGAGCCTGTGCTCCGCAACGGGAGAGGCCACAACAGTGAGAGGCCTGTGTACCGCAAAAAAAAAAAAAAAAAAAAAAAAAGTGTTACCTTTTAAGGAGTTGTTGATGCTGGGAGAATGTTGCTGTTTATGGTTGAGCAGGTATTCCTGCCAATGGGGGAGGTTTGGTGGATGCATAATGTAGGTACACAGTGCACAGTAGAGGGGGGAGAGGAGGCCAAAGGACAGAACATTTTTCTGTGTGTTTTAAATTTTTCGTCTTGCCATCAAATATAAATTGTATTTCAAAATACAAAGAACATGATAAAAAACTGAATTTCAGTCAAAATGACTTCATTGCAAACCTACTTCATCTTAACAGGCAGTTTCCCTTAAATTCCTAAAGGGTATTTGTGTAACAAAGGCTCTAAATGATTTTAGGGGTCAACTCCCTGTCCATATGCATCGAGGGTGGTACTCTTAAACTGGTTTGGGAAAAAGGTTCCAAATACCAATCTCTATTCTTTTTTTTTCTTAAGCCAGTCTGTTCACTGAGGTCGTATATTATCTCCATTATAAAAAATTGACTTGCTGAAGGTACCACAACTGGAAGATGGTACAGCCAAGGTCTTAACTATGATGACATCTGCCTCTATGAGAAGTAATGTTATCTGCTGATAGAGGTTTAACTTTTTCATCTTGACCAGAAGATCACTAGCTGTTTGATTTGGACTCCATTTTTTTTTTAAGAAAAAGTAGTGCTGATGTTCTGAGTGCCTTTGTTTCTTTTAATTATGTTTTGCTTTTGATTAAATCAGTTTTGATGAGTTGAAGTCAACGCCTCTGTTCTATTCTATGAAATCATTTTTTCAGAGGTAAGAAAGAAATGAACTGCAGAAACTTACCCCATACCATGTGGGCCCCATCTTTCAATCCTGTGCAACTAAAGTGAATCTGTTTCCCAGGAAGTAGAGAAACTTCAGTGAACAATGCTACCGGAGCTCTTTTTTTTTTTTTAACATCTTTAGTGGAGTATAATTGCCCCATAATGCTGTGCCAGTCTCCACTGCACAACAAAGTGAATCAACCACATGTATGCATATCCCCTCCCTCTCCCACCCTCCCTCTCCCACCCTCCCTCTCCCACCCTCCCTCTCCCACCCTCCCTCTCCCACCCTCCCTCTCCCACCCTCCCTCTCCCACCCTCCCTCTCCCACCCTCCCTCTCCCACCCTCCCTCTCCCACCCTCCCTCTCCCACCCCTCTAGGTGGTCACAAAGCACCGAGCTGATCTCCCTGTGCTATGCAGCTGCTTCCCACTAGCTATCTATTTTACATTTGGTAGTGTATATATGTCAACACTACTCTGTCACTTCGTGCCAGCTTACCCTTCCCCACCCATGTCCTCAAGCCCATTCTCTAATCTGCGTCTTTATTCCTGTCCTGTCCCTAGGTTCGTCAGAACCCCCCCTTTTTTTAGATTCCGTATATATGTGTTAGCACATGGTATTTGTTTTTCTCTTTCTGACTTACTTCACTCTGTATGACAGACTGTAGGTCCACCCACCTCACTGCAAATAACTTTCATTTCTTTTTTATGGCTGAGTAATATTCCATCGTGTGTATGTGCCACATCATCTTTATCTATTCATCTGTTGATGGACACTTAAGTGGCTTCCATGTCCTGGCTATTGTAAATAGAGCTGCAATGAACACTGTGGTACATGACTCTTTTTGAATTATGATTTTCTCAGGGTATATGCCCAGTAGTGGGATTGCTGGGTTGTATGGTAGTTTTAGTTCTTTAAGAAACCTCCATACTGTTCTTCATAGTGGCTGTATCAATTTACATTCCCACCAACACTGCAAGAGGGTTCCCTTTTCTCCACACCCTCTCCAGCATTTATTCTTTGTAGTTTTTTTTTTTTTTGGCCTGGTATACAGATGGCAATCTATTTATTTTTTACATCTTTATTGGAGTATAATTGCTTTACAATGGTGTGTTAGTTTCTGCTTTATAACAAAGTGAATCAGTTATACATATACATATGTTCCCATATCTCTTCCCTCTTGTGTCTCCCTCCCTATCCCACCCCTCCAGGCTGTCACAAAGCACTGAGCCAATATCCCTGTGCCATGAGGCTGCTTCCCACTAGCTATCTACCTTACGTTTGGTAGTGTATATATGTCCATGACTCTCTCTCGCCCTGTCACAGCTCACTCTTCCCCCTCCCCATATCCTCAAGTCTGTTCTCCAGTAGGTCTGCGTCTTTATTCCTGTCTTGTCCCTAGGTTCTTCATGACATTTTTTTCTTAAATTCCATATACATGTGTTAGCATATGGTATTTGTCTTTTTCTTTCTGACTTACTTCACTCTGTATGACAGACTCTAGGTCTATCCACCTCATTACAAATAGCTCAATTTCGTTTCTTTTTATGGCTGAGTAATATTCCATTGTATATGTGTGCCACATCTTCTTTATCCATTCATCCGATGATGGGCACTTAGGTTGTTTCCATCTCCGGGCTATTGTAAATAGAGCTGCAATGAACATTTTGCACATGACTCTCTTTGAATTTTGGTTTTCTCAGGGTATATGCCCAGTAGTGGGATTGCTGGGTCATATGGTAGTTTTAGTTCTTTAAGAAACCTCCATACTGTTCTCCATAGTGGCTGTATCAATTTACATTCCCACCAACAGTGCAAGAGGGTTCCCTTTTCTTCACACCCTCTCCAGCATTTATTCTTTGTAGATTTTTTTTTAACGATGGCCGTTCTGACCATCGTGAGGTGATACCTCATTGTAGTTTTGATGTGCATTTCTCTAATGATTAGTGACGTTGAGCATCCTTTCATGTGTTCGTTGGCAATATGTATATCTTCTTTGGAGAAATGTCTATTTAGGTCTTCTGCCCACTTTTGGATTGAGTTCTTTGTTTTTGTGATATTGAGCTGCATGAGCTGCTTGTAAATTTTGGAGATTAATCCTTTGTCAGTTGCTTCATTTGCAAATATTTTCTCACATTCTGAGGGTTGTCTTTTTGTCTTGTTTATGGTTTCCTTTGCTGTGCAAAAGCTTTGAAGTTTCATTAGGTCCCATTTGTTTATTTCCATTTCTCTAGGAGGTGGGCCAAAAAGGATATTGCTGTGATTTATGTCCCAGAGGAAAAACATAGGCAGAACACTCTAAGAGTTTTATTGTGTCTGACCTTACATGTAGGTCTTGAATCCATTTTGAGTTTACTTTTGTGTATGGTGTTAGGAAGTGTTCTAATTTCATTCTTTTACATGAAGCTGTCCAGTTTTCCCAGCACCACTTATTGAAGAGGATGTCTTTTCTCAGCTGTATACGCTTGCCTCCTTTATCAAAGCTGAGGTGACCATATGTGCGTGGGTTTATCTCTGGGCTTTCTGTCCTATTCCATTTCTATTTTTGTGCCAGTACCATACTGTCTTGATTAGCTTTGTAGTATAGTCTACTACAAAGGTGGGCAACCTTGTCTTTTTCCTGATCTTAGAGGAAATGTTTTCAGTTTTTCACCATTAAGAATGATATTGGCTGTGGGTTTGTCATATATGACCTTTATTATGTTGAGGTATTTTCTCTCTTCCCCCTTTTGGAGAGTTTTTATCATAAATGGTTGAATTTTGTCAAGAGATTTTTCTGCATCTATTGAGATTATCATAGAGCTTTTATCCTTCAGTTTAATATGCTGTATCACATTGATTTGAGTATATTGAAGAATCCTTTCATCCCTGGGATAAACCCCACTTGATCATGGTGTATGATCCTTTTAATGTGTTGTTAGATTCTGTTTGTTAGTATTTTGTTAAGGATTTTTGCATCAATGTTCATCAGTGATACTGGCCTGTAGTTTTCTTTTTTTGTGATATCTTTGTCTGGTTTTGCTATCAGGGTGATGGGGGCCTTGTAGAATGAGTTTGGGAGTGTTCCTTCCTCTGCAATTTTTGGAAGAGTTTGAGAAGGATGGGTGTTAGCCCTTCTCTAAATGTTTGATAGAATTCGCCTGTGAAGCTGTCTGGTCCTGGGCTTTCGTTTGTTGAAAAATTTTTAATCACAGTTTCAAGTTCAGTGCTTGTGACTGGTCTGTTTATATTTTCTATTTCTTCCTGGTTCAGTCTGGGAAGGTTGTGCTTCTCTGAGAATTTGTCCGTTTCTTCCAGGTTATCCATTTTATTGGCATATAGCTGCTTGTAGTAAGCTCATGATCCTTGGTATTTCTGCAGTGTCGGTTGTTACTTCTCCTTTTTCATTTCTAATTCTATTGGTTTGAGTCTTCCTTTTTTTCTTGATGAGTCTGGCTAGTGGTTTATCAATTCTGTTTATCTTCAAGAACCAGCTTTTAGTTTTATTGATCTTTGCTATTGTTTCCTTCATTTCTTTTTCATTTATTTCTGATCTGATCTTTGATTTCTTTCCTTCTGCTAACTTTGGGTTTTTTGGTTCTTCTTTGTCTAATTGCTTTAGGTGTAAGGTTAGGTTGTTTGAGATGTTGTTTGTTCCTTGAGGTAGGATTGTATTGCTATAAACTTCCCTCTTAGAACTGCTTTGCTGCATCCCATAGGTTTTGGGTCTCTGTTTTCCTTATCATTTGTGTTTAGGTATATTTTGATTTCCTCTTTGATTTCTTCAGTGATCTCTTGGTTATTTAGTAGCATATTGTTTAGCCTCCATGTGTTTGTTTTTGTTTTTGTTTTTTTTTTTTTTTTTTTACAGATTTTTTCCCTGTAATTGATAGCTAGTCTTATAGCGTTGAGGTTGGAAAAGATACTTGATACAATTTCAGTTTTCTTAAATTTACCAAGGCTTGATTTGTGACCCAAATATGATCTATCCTGGAGAATGTTCCGTGAACACTTGAGAAAAACATGTATTCTGTTGTTTTTGGATGGAATGTGCTATAAATATCAATTAAGTCCATCTTGTTTAATGTGTCATTTAAAGCTTCTGTTTCCTAATTGATTTTCATTTTGGATGATCTGTCCATTGGTGAAAGTGGGGTGTTAATGTCCCCTACTATTATTGTGTTACTGTCGATTTCCCTTTTTATGACTGTTAGCATTTGCCTTATGTACTGAGGTGCTCCTATGTTGGGTGCATAAATATTTACAATTGTTATATCTTCTTCTTGGATCGAGCCCTTGATCATTATGTAGTGTCCTTGTCTCTTCTAATAGTCTTTATTTTAAAGTCTCTTTTGTCTGAATGAGAATTGCTACTCCAGCTTTCTTTTGATTTCCCTTTGCATGGAATATCTTTTTCCATCCCTTCACTTTCAGTCCTATGTGTCCCTAGGCCTGAAGTGGGTCTCTTGTAGACAGCATATATAAAATATTTTTGCATCCATTGAGCCAGTCTATGTCTTTTGGTTGGAGCATTTAATCCATTTACCTTTAAGGTAGTTACTGATATGTATGTGCCTATTACCATTTTCTTAATTGTTTTGGGTTTGTTATTGTAGGTCTTTTCCTTCTCTTGTGTTTCCTGCCTAGAGAAGTTCCTTTAGCATTTGTTGTAAAGCTGGATTGGTGGTGCTGAATTCTCTTAGCCTTTGCTTGTCTGTAAAGGTTTTAATTTCTCCATCGAATCTGAGTGAGATCCTTGCTGTGTAGAGTAATATTGGTTGTAGGTTTTTCCCTTTCATCACTTTAAACATGTCCTGCCACTCCCTTGTGGCTTGCAGAGTTTCTGCTGAAAGATCAGCTGTTAACCTTATGGGGATTCCCTTGTATGTTATTTGTTGCTTTTCCCTTGCTGCTTTTAATATTTTTTCTTTGTATTTAATTTTTGATAGTTTGATTAATGTGTCTTGGTGTGTTTCTCCTTGGATTTATCCTGTATGGTACTCTGCACTTCCTGGACTTGATTGACTATTTCCTTTCCCATGGTAGGGAAATTTCCAACTGTCATCTCTTCAAATATTTTGTCAGAGCCTTTGTTTTTCTCTTCTTCATCTGGGACCCCTATAATTTGAATGTTGGTGCATTTAATGTTGTCCCAGAGGTCTCTGAGCCTGTCCTCAATTCTTTTCTTTTTTCTTTGTTCTGCAGTAGTTATTTTCCACTATTTTATCTTCTAGGTCACTTATCCATTTTTCTGCCTCAGTTATTCTGCTATTGATTCCTTCTAGAAAATTTTTAATTTCATTTATTGTGTTGTTCATTATTTGTTTGCTGTTTAGTTCTTCTAGGTCCTTGTTAAATATTTCTTGTATTTTCTCCATTCTATTTCCATGATTTTGTATCATCTTTACTATCATTACTCTGAATTCTTTTTCAGGTAGACTCCCTATTTCCTCTTGATTTGTTTGGTCTGGTGGGTGTTTTCCTTGCTCCTTCATCTGCTGCATATTTCTGTCTTCTCATTTTGCTGAACTTACTGTGTTTGGGGTCTCCATTTCACAGGCTGCAGGTTCATAGTTCCCGTTATTTCTGGCGTCTGCCCCCAGCGGGTGAGGTTTGTTCAGTGGCTTTTGCAGGCTTCCTGGTGGAGAGGACTGGTGCCTGTGTCTTGGTGGGTGGGACTGGATCTCATCTATTTTGTGGGCAGGGCCATGTCCGGTGGTGTGTTTTGGCATGTCTGAACTTAGTATGATTTTAGGCAGCCTCTCTGCTAATGGGTGGGATTGTGTTCCTGTCTTGCTAGTTGTTTGGCATGGGGCATCCAGCACTGGAGGTTGCTGGCCATTGGGTGGAGCTGGGTTTTAGTGTTGAGACAAATCTGGGAGAGCTCTTGCTGTTTGATATTACCTGGGACTGGGAGGTCTCTGGTGGTGCAGTATCTTGAACTCAGCTCTCCCACCTCAGAGGTTCAGGCCTGACACCAGGCTGGAGCACCAAGATCCTGTCAGCCACACGACCAGTAAATCAGATGTTTCCCAAAGGTCCCCATTCATGGTTTCTCTTGTGAAATCTGAAGTCCTCTGGATGTGGTTCTGTAGTATGAATTGATTGTACTAGATAACCAGTTTATTACACAAGGATGTAACTTAGGAACAGCCAGATGGAAGAGATGCATAGAGAAATGAATGTGGGATGGATCACGAAGCATCCATGCTCTTTCCAGGTGCCCCACTCTCCCCACATCTCCATGTGTTCACTACCGGGGCTCTTTAGAGACAGGACTCTGAGCCTGATTATCTCTTAAGATTTTATCCAGTGGTAAAGCCTCATTTTATGACATACTGGCTTCAGTTTATAAAACAATTATTTTTTATTTCTGTTACTGTAGGAGGTGGGTCAAAAAATCTTGCTGTGGTTTATGTCAGAGTGATTTTCCTACATTTTCCTCTAAGGGTTTTATAGTGTCTGGTCTTACATTTAGGTCTTTAATCCATTTGGAATTTATTTTTGTGTATGGTATTAGGGAGTGTTCTAATTTCATTCTTTTACATGTAGCCGTCCAGTTTTCCAGCACCACTTTTTGAGGAGGCCGTCTGTTCTCCATTGTATGTTCTTTCCTCCCTTGTCATAAATTAGATGACCATATGTGCATGGGTTTATCTCTGGTATTTCTATCCTGTACCATTGACCTATATTCCTGTTTTTGTGCCAGTACCATACTGTCTTGATTACTGTAACTTTGTGGTATAGTTTGAAGTCGGGGAGGCTGATTCCCCTAACTCCATTTTTCTTAAGATTGCTTTGGCTATTCAGGGTCTTTTGTGTTTCCATACAAATTGTAAAATATTTTGTTCTAATTCTGTGAGGAATGCCATTGGTAGTTTGATAGGGATTACATTGAATCTGTAGATTGCTTTGGGTACCATAGTCATTTTCACAATGTTGATTCTTCCAATCCAAGAACATGGTATGTCTCTCCATGTGTTTGTGTCATCTTTGATTTCTTTCATCAGTGTCTTATAGTTTTCTGAGTACAAGTCTTTCACCTCCTTAGGCAGGCTTATTCTTAACTATTTTATTCTTTTTGTTGTGATGGTAGATGGGATTGTTTCCCTAATTTCTCTTTCTGATTTTTCATTGTTGGTGTATAGGAATGCCAGAGATTTCTGTGCATTAATTTTGTATCCTGCAACTTTACCAAAATCATTGATTAGTTCTAGTCATTTTCTGGTGGCATCTTTAGGATTTTCTATGTATAGTATGTCATCCACAAACAGTGACAGTTCAACTTTTTTTCCAATTTGTACTGCTTTTATTTTTCTGAACAAATGGGACCTAATGAAACTTAAAAGCTTTTGCCCAGCAAAGGAAACCATAAACAAGACAAAAAGACAACCCTCAGAATGGGAGAAAATATTTGCAAATGAAACAACAGACAAAGGATTAATCTCCAAAATATAAAAACAGCTCATGGAGCTCAACAGCCAAAAAAAACAAAAAACCCAATCCAAAAATGGGCAGAAGACCTAAATAGACATTTCTCCAAAGAAGATATACAGATTGCCAACAAACACATGAAAGGATGCTCAACATCATTAATCATTAGAGAAATGCAATCAAAACTACAAAGAGGTATCACCTCACACTGGTTAGAATGGCCATCATCAAAAAATCTACAAACAACAAATGCTGGAGAGGGTGTGGAGAAAAGGGAACCCTCTTGCACTGCTAGTGGGAATGTAAATTGATACATCCACTATGGAAAATGGTATGGAGGTTCCTTAAAAAACTAAAAATACTGCTACTATATGACCCAGTAATCCCATTACTGGGCATATACCCTGAGAAAACCATAATTCAAAAAGACATGTACCACAGTGTTTATTGCAGCACTATTTACAATAGCTAGGACATGGAAGCAACCTAAGTGTCCACTGACAGATGAATGTGTAAAGATGTGGCACATATATACAATGGAATATTACTCAGCCATAAAAAGAAATGAAATTGAGTTATTTGTAGTGAGGTGAATGGACCTAGAGTCTGTCATACAGAGTGAAGTAAGTCAGAAAGAGAAAAACAAATACCATATGCTAACACATATATATGGAATGAAAAAGAAGAAAACATGGTACTGATGAAGCTAGTTGCAGGGCAGGAATAAAGATGTAGACATAGAGAATGGACTTGAGGACACGGGGTGGGAGGGGGAAGCTGGGGCGAAGTGAGAGTGGCATCGACATTTATACACTACCAAATGTAAAATAGGTAGCTAGTGGGAAGCAGCAGCATATCACAGGGAGATCAGCTCAGTGCTTTGTGATGATCTAAAGGGGTGGGGTACATATGATGGGAGGGAGGCTCAAGCGGGAGGGAATATGCGGACATGTGTATGCATATGGGTGATTGGCTTTGGTGTACAACAGAAACTAACACAGTATTGTGAAGCAATTATACTCCAATAAAGATCTATTAAAAAAGCAATTACTGTGAGAAATAGTGGAAAGGGGAGTTTTCTTAGGTGGAAAATACTTTGAAGTTAGTAGCAATAGAATATGCGGTTGAAGTGCTGTTGCTTTGGGTCATCCCTGTTACTTTATCTATTGTACATAGAATTTTTTACCCAAACGAGGATATGTCTTTATATGTGAAGATCCTTCACAACAGAATGTCAACGTTAGTGTTTGGAACTGATGACTGAGACAACACACATTTTCTGCTGGAGGCAGTTGACCACAGTCACCCACCCAGAAAACCCAGAAAGGGTTGACAGGAAAGCAGAAAAGAAGTGAAATTCTTCTATAATTTGCTTGTGGTTGATAATGGCTTTATTTTCAGCAGGAACAAATCAGGGTTATAAAGCAACAGATCTGTCTGAGAATCCAGATCTCAGTCCCATCAGTCTAGGTCTAGTATGGACAGTAGCTGAGGAGGATATCTCTGCCCTCAATCTGGAGACTTCTAAGTAATTCCAGTGGGCTTGAGGTGGCTTAAATATGACCTTTACTGAGAACCAGGCTGGTTTGATGAATAGGCTGCTTTTTATCTTGTGGGAATTGGGGCTTGTGGCCAGGAACTTTCTTGTGGATGTTCTACGCCAAGATACAGGTCTGGCCGATCATGGTTCTCCGTTCTCATGACCACAGTGCTGTGTTCACTGTGAGACACACAACTAGTGAAGGCCAGTCACTGAGGCTGGGGGATGGGGTCCTGTTATTGGCAGCCCCGATCAAGAATGCATGATTTTCCTGAGAGAAGAACATTAGCCAAGGAAAGAGGTGGTGCTAGGCAGACACAAATGGCAGATCCCCGCTCTAGGGGAAGTGGGATGACAAATGTGAGGCAGGAGAGGGGAGGAGAGAATGAGATTTCGGTTAAAGCAGAAGTAGAAGGGGGCCAGTCTGCAAGTGAAAAAGTAATTCACCCAACAGTGCTTGTATTATGGGGGTGAGGGGTAATTTTGAGGAAATGATCACTTTTTACATTATATAATTTTGTGGTATTTACATTTCCTGCCACGCTTAGATATTAAGATCAGAAAAACATACTAATTTCAGAAATATTTAGTGTCTCCCTATGCATCTAGCATTTGAGATATAATAGTGAATAAGACAGACATACCCCAAGGAACTTACTGCAGAAGACTTAAAGGGGATTTCTACCAGGCAACCCAGAAAGCTTTATGCTCTTCTATGGAATAGCTGAGGTGCATGCAGCTTGGACTTAAGAGTTGGCACTTCCCTGGTGGTACAGTTAAGAATCTGCCTGCCAGTTCAGGGGACATGGTTTTGAGCCCTGGTCCGGGAAGATCTCACATGTAGCAGAGCAGCTAAGCCCACGTGCCACAACTACTGAGCCTGTGCTCTAGAGCCTGTGAGCCACAACTACTGAGCCCTCGTGCCACAACTACTGAAGCCCGTGTGCCTAGAGCCTGTGCTCCTCAACAAGAGAAGCCACTGCAATGAGGAGCCTGCGCACCGCAATGAAGAGTAGCCCCCGCTCGACTCAACTAGAGAAAGCCTGCGCGCAGAAATGAAGACCCAATGCAGCCAAAAATAAATTTATTTTAAACAAGTTAAATTTTATAACATGCCTAGTGCAGCATGCAGGTGTCCAAAAGAAGTTAAACAATAAATGCTAGCTCCCTTTCCTTTCCCTTACATCTTCAAAATTCTTTGGACGTTAGTCATCCTTGAATTAAAAAACAAGTACTTAATAACCAGGAAAATTATCTTTTGGAGGATCAGTGATATTGCTTCTGTTTCTTAAGACAGAATTGAATTCATTAAACACACTTAGAAAATGATTTATGATGAAGCGGAAGGTATTTTCTTCCTCAAAGGCTCAAGGACTTGGAGAAAAACAAAGGTGGAGAAGAGGAGAGTTAAGGTTGTCCTAGGTCCAGGCAAGAGAATGTACGTGAGACTAGAAGCAGCATGTGGAATTTCTGTTGCGCGTTATTGATTTGACAGCTTCTCTAAAGATCGTACCAAACTTCACTAAACTAATAGTGGCTTTTGTATCAAAAATCATTATTGAGGGTAATGTCCTAAAAGCTCATGCCTGAACAAAATCACAAGATAAATTCTGCAGGATCATGTCTCGTTTGCATTTCAGGGTGAGCTAGGTGGCAAGGTGGGGTCACTACCCACGTGGAAGCTCTAGGAATAAACTAAACCAGGAGAGGGTGTTAACCATTGAGAGGCAGGGGCAGAGGTCTGGTGGGAAAACAAAAGGCATGAGGCAAATCCAAAGTTAAAAAGAGGATAGAGAGGAGAGTTAGGGGCATCCTGAAGTCAGTCTAGTAGCATGGCCGGGGCCAGCTGGTTAAGTTCTCAGGATCTGTGTGGGCACCAGAGAATGCCCAGGGTGTGCTTGAGAAGACCATATTCTAGTGGTTCAAAGCTGCACTGTCCGACTTAGTGCCTGGGAATGAAGAAGGTATTGGGCCTGGGGGAGATAACTTTAGTTTTACAGAGAAATTCAGCAAGACCATTAAGAAGGAATTAGAAAAATGTCCTGCCTGCAGTGTAGAAAGTAAACTGGATTAGAGCAAGCCTAGAAGTATCTAAAAGAAGTGTTTCTCCCTCATACATACTCCTTATAAGGAAGACAATGCAACCACTTCTCTGCCTTCCAGGCTTGAGGGACCACAAGTTCTTCTCTTTCAGAAAGTTTCTACCAGCTGCCAGATGTGAGGATTCTTGTTGGGAGAATGCTGGAAGCAGTGTGCTTTTGCTTTGTGAACCGTGAGTTCCCAAGTCCAGTTCAAGGACATGCCTAAACATCCCTGTATTTAATTTCTAAAACAGTGATTCTGTAACATAAACATGCTTTGGCACCCAGTTTCATGCCATTACGGCAAATGTACTGGAAAGAAAACCTGATCTTTCTTAACCTTTCTCACACAGATGTACTCTCTGTACCCTTGACTCTGGCTCTGCGACAAGTGTATATGCTTGTGAGGATTAAATCATGAAGTATTTCACCTAAATCCTAACACATAGTCAATCAACAAATGCTAGTTTAGCTGTCATTTGTAATCAGCAGCAGCATCATTATTCTCACCATCTAGATGCAAGTCTAGCATGCAAACATCATAGTAGTGAAGAGTTTTTTTTAATTTATTTTTTTATTTTTTAAATTTAACATCTTTATTGGAGTATAATTGCTTTACAATGGTGTTAGTTTCTGCTTTAGAACAAAGTGAATCAGTTATACATATACATATGTTCCCATCTCTCTTCCCTCTTGCGTCTCGCTCCCTCGCACCTCCCTATCCCACCCCTCCAGGCGGTCACAAAGCACCGAGCTGATCTCCCTGTGCTATGCGGCTGCTTCCCACTAGCTATCTATTTTACGTTTGGTACTGTATATATGTCCATGCCTCTCTCTCGCTTTGTCACAGCTTACCCTTCCCCTTCCCCATATTCTCAAGTCCATTCTCTAGTAGGTCTGTCTTTATTCCTGTCTTACCCCTAGGTTTTTCATGACTTTTTTTTTAAATCCCATATATATGTGTTAGCCTACAGTATTTGCCTTTCTCTGACTTCACTCTATGACAGACTCTAGGTCTATCCACCTCATTACAAATAGCTCAATTCATTTCTTTTTATGGCTGAGTAATATTCCATTGTATATATGTGCCACAGCTTCTTTATCCTTTCATCCGATGATGGACACTTAGGTTGTTTCCATCTCCGGGCTATTGTAAATAGAGCTGCAATGAACATTTTGGTACATGACTCTTTTTGAATTATGGTTTTCTCAGGGTATATGCCCAGTAGTGGGATTGCTGGGTCATATGGTAGTTCTATTTGTAGTTTTTTAAAGAACCTCCATACTGTTCTCCACAGTGGCTGTATCAATTTACATTCCCACCAGCAGTGCAAGAGGGTTCCCTTTTCTCCACACCCTCTCCAGCATTTATTGTTTGTAGATTTTTTGATGATGGCCATTCTGACTGGTGTGAGATGATACCTCATTTTAGTTTTGATTTGCATTTCTCTAATGATTAATGATGTTGAGCATTCTTTCATGTGTTTGTTGGCAATCTGTATATCTTCTTTGGAGAAATGTCTATTTAGGTCTTCTGCCCATTTTTGGATTGGGTTGTTTTTTTTTTGTTACTGAGCTGCATGAGCTGCTTATAAATTTTGGAGATTAATCCTTTGTCAGTTGCTTCATTTGCAAATATTTTCTCCCATTCTGAGTGTTGTCTTTTGGTCTTGTTTATGGTTTCCTTTGCTGTGCAAAAGCTTTGAAGTTTCATTAGGTCCCATTTGTTTATTTTTGTTTTTATTTCCGTTTCTCTAGGAGGTGGGTCAAAAAGGTTCTTGCTGTGATTAATGTTATAGTGTTCTGCCTATGTTTTCCTCTAGGAGTTTGATAGTTTCTGGCCTTACATTTAGGTCTTTAATCCCTTTTGAGCTTATTTTTGTGTATGGTGTTCGGGAGTGTTCTAATTTCATTCTTTTACATGTAACTGTCCAGTTTTCCAGTTTTCCCAGCACCAATTATTGAAGAGGCTGTCTTTTCTCCACTGTACATTCCTGCCTCCTTTATCGAAGATAAGGTGACCATATGTGTGTGGGTTTATCTCTGGGCTTTCTATCCTGTTCCATTGATCTATCTTTTTGTTTTTGTGCCAGTACCATACTGTCTAGATTACTGTAGTTTTGTAGTATAGTCTGAAGTCCAGGAGCCTGATTCCTCCAGCTCCGTTTTTCATTCTCAAGATTGCTTTGGCTATTCAGGGTCTTTTGTGTTTGCATACAAATTGTGAAATTTTTTGTTCTAGTTCGGTGAAAAATGCCAGTGGTAGTTTGATAGGGATTGCATTGAATCTGTAGATTGGTTTGGGTATTAGAGTCATTTTCACAATGTTGATTCTTCCAATCCAAGAACATGGTATATTTCTTTCATTAGTGTCTAATTTTCTGCATACAGGTCTTTCGTCTCCTTAGGTAGGTTTATTCCTAGATATTTTATTCTTTTTGTTGCAATGGTAAATGGGAGTGTTTTCTTGATTTCACTTTCAGATATTTCATCATTAGTGTATAGGAATGCAACAGATATCTGTGGATTAATTTTGTATCCTGCTACTTTACCAAATTCATTGATTAGCTCTAGTAGTTTTCTGGTAGCATCTTTAGGATTCTCTATGTATTAGTACCATGTCATCTGCAAACAGTGACAGCTTTACTTCTTCTTTTCTGATTTGGATTCCTTTTATTTCCTTTTTTCCTCTGATTGCTGTGGCTAAAACTTCCAAAACTATGTTGAATAGGAGTGGTGAGAATAGGCAAGGGGCCTACTCTTCATTGCGGTGCACAGGCTACTCATTGCGGTGGCTTCTCTTTTTGCAGAGTACGGGCTCTAGGTGCATGGGCTCAGTAGTTGTGGCTCGCGGGCTCTAGAGCGCAGGCTCTGTAGTTGTGGCGCATGGGCTGAGTTACTCTGTAGCCTGTGGGGTCTTCCTGGACCAGGGCACAAACCCGTGTCTTTGGCATTGGCAGGCAGATTCTTAACCACAGTGCCACCAGGGAAGTCCTGTACAGATTTAATCTACACAACTTGATGAATGTAGAGAGAAGTATATACCTCTGAAACCATCACCACAATCTGTGCCATAAACACATCCATCACCTCCGAAAGTTGCCTCCCACCCTCTTATTTTGTGATAAAAATACCTAATATAAGGACTACCCTCTTAGTAATTTTTTTGTAATACAATACAGTATTGTTAATTATCTGACAGCATTTTCTGATATAGATTCATTTACTGGTTTAGGCAAGGACATGGTTTTAGACTGCCCTGTGTACCCTTTTCATCCTTTCCTATCCTCTGTGACCAAAGGAACACACTTGAAGATGGTTTGGGTGGGATTAGAGTCGTCTTCCCAGAAATAGAAATTGTTCCTTCAGGAGCTTGAATGCGATCTTTCTCCGGACCTCATTAAGGATGGGCTGAGCCAACCATGTTAGGCGAATCCTGGAGTTACATGGGACTTTCTTTAATCTTCTGGCCCTGGGTCTTTTCTACATAAAACTTTATTTTATCCTTTATTCTGTGACATTTGCTTTGGCTATTATCTCTAGAAGTTAAACGACGTCAAAAGGTTTTTGAAAAATGAGTGTATTGCCCTCACTGACTCATTGTCATGAGAACAGACAATTTCAATGGGTGTAGCAGGTATTAAGACAAGGCCTTTTTTTTTCCCCCCTGAATCTAGGCTGGTGAATCTTAATCAAAATGTTCTTCTTTTTCATAACCTCCACCCATGTTTCTGAAGTGCCTTTCAAACAATTTATTTTAGAATCTTTGTGTTTTATTTAGGTCCCTATGGACAGCACACATTAAATTTAGAGAAGTACTCTTCTTTCATGCTCTCCGCAAGGCAGTTTGAATTCCTCTCCTCATACTCAATTTCCCCAACACAGTTTTCTCCATTCCCTTGTTTAGTGTTTTCCACTAGGGTTTTCCCTTAAGACCTAAAGAAAATACGGAAGTAAGTGGATGTACTGGCTTGTTGGCTATTTAAGGGGGTAGGGAATTCCCTAGAAGGTTTCTTCTCTAGGAATAAAGATCCAGATGTGATGTCCACTTAATTTCTTCCTCTTAAACCATCTGAACTAGGCTTCCCTACTTTTGTGAGTAAAAAGGGGATTTATTATTAGAAAAGAAAGATACAATAGAAAAAGAAATAGGACATATGTAAACTGTAATCATGGTGATATTTGAACTTATCTGGTACTCATCTAGGCTTTCCTTGAAGGCTCTTTCCAGCCCTTGTGGTCTGGCACCTATCCTTGGGATGCAGTCAAAGTAGGATCAGAAGTAGAGTCCCTACTGGGCAAAGTGAAGGTATCTGCTCCCCAACCTTGGATCTTGCCTGAGGAATTTGTGGGGCACTGTGTCACAGTTAGAGATGTGAAGTTTTTGAGCCCATTATTGACTAGAGAGCTTGGACCATGTTTGCCTTAAGTGGAAAATAAATTGCAATTGCAACATATTTTGGTATCACAAGCAGGAACGATGTAACAGAGGCATGTGGGTGTCAAAAGCAATCATCTTCAATGGCCAGGACATTTTTGCAAGGGAGGAAAATATATGGGAGGCACCAGGGGGCAAAAGCAGAGATGAGGTGGGCCTAAGGAAAAGTCTGAGGATGCATGGAGTCTCCCTCCTCTAAGATTGCTGATTACTTTCTGTCTGATGTTGAGCTAGTTTTCCAGGTTTGATCTGGAGCAAAGGAAGCTGTGATAATGTTATGCTAACATGAACATATAAAATACGAAAGGTCTCCTTCCAAAAACATCACTCATACTCCCTTAGACACCTTCCATGTTCCTCTCCCTTTTACACCTCCTTCCGTAAGTTTATGGAGGTCTGTGCTTTCACCCATCCCTATCAAATATTACTCCCAAGAAAGGAGCTTATCAACTTGATTATACTGAAGGCAAAAGTCTTGCCTTCCCTCTATCCCCTACCCCAGGGCATTCGTCATTCTATAGAAAAATTTAAGCCAGAGAACCACGGAACGTTAGAGTTTCCATATTTCAAGTTTTCTTTGGCTGCCTTTTTCTGTTTTCCATGTGGCAATATGGAAAAATCTGCTGTCTGAAGTTTTAGCTTTTTTTCTTAGCAATTAACTTCTTTGGTCTACCTTTTTTATCCCATTAGATTGAAACTAACAGTTTAATTAAAATAGACTACAAAGTTAGAATTTGATAGGTCAAAAAAAGCCTGCTTTTACACATAGTAGCAATTCTTCTATCTTAGGGCTGCCACCCTAAAGATAATGAGCGCCTCTTGACATACCTCACTCCTCTTACTGCTGTATCTATCTGCTTGGTCTTGTGGGAGAGACGCAGCATCTCCTTGGGTTGTGTGGTCAGTGCCTTCTCCCAATTCCACATCTCTCCCCTAGTGGCCTAGTATACTCTGCATTTCTAAGTAGGGAAATGTCAACAGGGCAGTGCTGTTTATAGGTAAATATTTGATAGTTCTCTCTTCTAAAAAGTGATTTGAGCGTTCTATGTTATATAGATAAAATACCAAAGAGGAGACAGGCATCCCAGATGGGAGGAGGCTGACTGATTGCTAGGGTAAGAGAAGGGAAGCAGCTAGATATTAATGGAAATTTAAAGGAATGATAGAATTTTCTGGTAGCTTAGTAAGGTAGAAACCAGTAGCCCTCATCTCTGGCTGCACTAAATCACCTGGTACTTCTTGAAATACTTATGCCTGGGCCGCATGCCTGGGGGGTTCTGATTTAAGTAGTCTGAGTAGAGGCCTGAGCATCTGTGTTATGAAATGTACAGCCAGAGTTGAGAAACACTGATCTAGGACCAGAAGAGTCTTCAGATTTTTCAGTGTTTTCAGAAATGGCTCCTCAAACTGAGGGATATAATAAGATTGTGTCTTCTGCTATACAAATCCGGACTCTCAATGGAGGGGGTCCTAGAACATGATTTTTTTTTTTTTGTAGCAGCCTCTCTGATACTAATTCAGATGGTTCATGGACCATCCTTGGAAAAATACTTCAGAATGGAAAGAGAAGAGAGTGTTTCCTTTCTATATACTAATTGTTTCTGATGAATATGTTTTATTTTAGCTTCATAAGTATCCTATGAGGAAAGCAATATTATCCCATTTTACAGTTAAAGAACTGGTAAAGGAGATGAAGTAACTTGTCCAACAACACAGAGCTAGTAAATAGCAAAGTCTGAAATCACTCATGACTGTTGAGTTGAAGTGCTAAGGACAAGGAAAGCTTTAACAATGAATTTGTTTTCCTACACTTTGCCATGCTTCCTGTTGGTACATTAGCTGAGCCCCAAGGGTCATCAGCTCTTGGCTCAAAGAGGATGGATGAGAGGACCTGGCTGAGAAGCAGAAGCACAGCTGTTGACATAACTTGGCCCAGGCAGGGAGAGGTTCTAGGGAAGTGCTAGGGTCAGAAAGATGTTCCAGTGCTACAAATTCTGAGAAATTGTAAGCTTGGCCAGCCTTGCATATAAGAAAAAGACAGTAGTTTTAGAGAAAATTAGAAAGGCTCACTGCTTTAATTCTTGTTTTCTCCTGTTGTCTGTCAAATGTCAACTCTTTTTGTCCCCGTAAGGAAATAAACCCTCTACCAGTAAAGAAGGTTTGAAAGCTCCATTGACAGCCATTTGTGGCTATAAATGTAATGGGCAGAAGGGCAGCATTGTCAGAGCTGTGAAGGTTTATGCATGGAGAAGGGAGTGAACTCACGGTAGTGATCTGGTCTTTGTTGAATGTGGCTTCTGAGGAGGAGAGAAGCCCATTTTCTCGGTTATTCTCTCTCCCTCATCAGAAGGGACCATCTCCCCTGAGTTCCACACATTTTCGCCTAAAACAAATACAGCTCAGATGTGGTTCAAGGTTCTCTGTATTCTGGACTCTGTATACCACTGCTTGCTCAATACTTCCATGTGGATTCCTCAGTCAGTTAAACATGTTCGTCTTCTAGCACATTCTCAATGTCATAGACTTCCTAGTTACTCCAAGTGGAAACAGAGCGTCTCCCCCTCTCACCCGAGAGCTAATCTAGCGCCAAGTTCTAGGGCTGTAGCCTCACAAATCCGTCTTGGATCTGTCCACTTCTCACGATCCTCGTTGTCACCTGCTCCTTCAAACTGCCATTATAACCCACCTGGACCACGACAGGAGCCTCCCTTTCACTGCTTTTCCTCCATCCATGCATGCGCCTTGAATCCATTCTTCCATTGTGTCAGATGAGTGATCTTTTCAAAATGTTAATTTTTATTTTAAACTTGTAGATTTTTAACATGCTGTTAGAATAAAGATCACAACCTCTGACTTGGCTGGTCAGGCTTGGCCCCTGTCCACTTCCCCAGCTGCCTCCCCCTTGCTTTCTCAGTCCCATTCATGCTCATCTCCTTTGGTCTCTTGAATGTTTCATATTTGTTCCTCCTTTGGGGTCTTTGTACTAGTGTTCCTGCTGCTGGGATTCCCACCACTTTGCACGTTAATGCTTTCTCACCCTTCAGATCTCTACTTTAAATATTATTTCCATGGGTGTCCTTTCCTGCCCCTGCTAATCCTCCAGCAGTGCACCCTGCCTTCCTACATACACCTTCCAACTGCTTATACGAGCATGCAGGGCCAGGGCAGGGGCTCAGCCTGTTCTGTCTACACTCTATCCGCATCATAACTTGAGTGACTAGCACACAGCAAGTACTCTATTTGTAAGTGAAGAAATAAAGGCATAGTAGATGGCATGACAACACCCAGCTTCCCCTATTCCCCCCCACCCCATTCTTTTTTTTTTTTTTTTTTTGCGGTACACGGGCCTCACTGTTGTGGCCTCTCCCGTTGCGGAGCACAGGCTCCGGACGCGCAGGCTCAGCGGCCACGGCTCACGGGCCCAGCCGCTCCGCGGCATGTGGGATCTTCCCGGAACGGGGCACGAACCCGTGTCCGCTGCATCGGCAGGCGGACTCGCAACCACTGCGCCACCAGGGAAGCCCCTCCGCACCCCGTTCTTACATAAACACTTCTACATTTCCTCTATCTGAGCTACAGAGGATTCCAGGATTTCACTTCTTAAAAACTTCAGTTGCTCAACTCACGTTTTTAATATCACCTGGCCAGAGTCGAAAAGACTATGATCAAAGACTATTTACTAAACACCCCTACTATTCTATCCCACTTGATCCTGTTAAGGACTTGGTGAATTGGGTAGGGCTGCTGTAACTGTCTACAGAAGAGGAACCCGGAGCCCAGTGAGATGGACTGTTGAGCAGAAGGTCAGACTGAGGCATGAAAGGGAAAAGTCCTTGTTAGGATTTCTTTCTAGCACAAGTGATGATAACGTTAGTAATAATAATAGCTAACTTACTGAGTGTTGGAAATATTTTGACACCGTGCTCATAGCTCTGTATAAACTGTCTTATAGGTACCATAAAACCCTGCGAGGTAGTATGATGGAAGCTGAGCCTTAGAGGAGGGGGTAAATGAGCCTTAGAGGGGGTAAATGTCAGTGAGGTACAGAGAGCCCTAGGCACTGCGGCGCCAGCCCTCTGCTTTTGTGTTTCACCGACATTCACAGGGGCTCCTGGCTACCTAGGAGCCATTTCTATCATGCGAAAAAAAAGCAAAAACAAAACCTTCAGATAAAAAGTCTTGTTGGGGCCCTGGTGGCGCAGTGGTTGAGAGTCCACCTGCCGATGCAGGAGACACGGGTTCGTGCCCGGGTCCGGGAAGATCCCACATGCCGCGGAGCGGCTGGGCCCGTGAGCCATGGCCGCTGAGCCTGCGCGTCCGGAGCCTGTGCTCTGCAACGGGAGAGGCCACAACAGTGAGGGGCCCCAACAGTGAGAGGCCTGCGTACCGCAAAAAAAAAAAGAAAAAAAGTTGTTTTTCTTTTTGCTATTCATTGGTTCATTGGCCTTTCTTTTGTGGTTCCCTGTTTCCTTTGTACCACATCCTATTTTCTCCTGGGACTCTTCATTCTTCATGGAATGTAAGAAGTTGGGTTGCTGCTGAAGTAGCAGCCACAACAAAAAACAAACCTTGCTGAAGAGTGCCTCTGAACTGTATGTCCACATAGTTTTCTTGTTGAGGACGTGATGGTCTTTTGCTAAAAAAAAAAAAAAAAAAAAATTGCTCAGTTTGTCTCATTTCCAATCTTGGGTGAGAGAAACTGCCAGTGATATGATGTGGGCTGGGTTGAAGCCTTTGTAGTCGCTCAGGTAAACTCATTGGTGGAGTGAAAAGTGTTCTGAATTTCAATTCAGAAGACTTGGCTTTTAGGCCCTGCTTTGTCATTTAGTCGTGTGATACATGGCAAGTCACTTAACCTCTCTGAACCCAAGTCTCTTCATCTATGAAGTGAAATAGCTTTGTCTTGTGAACAGTCATCTTGAAATGGAAAGCATCTTTCTATAATGGAATTACTGTGTTGTACTTCTTTTAGGAAAAGGAAAGAACATGAAATAGAACACTTTCATTAATACTTTAGAGTGCAAAAGAAACACTCTTTTCTCAAAATAGCTAGCTGGTGCCATTGAATACACTGAGTAGGTTACCAAATGGCCAATGCGTGATGGGGCTCGGGGAAAGGAGGGGTGGGGGTGGGTTGAGGGAGGAAGAAAAAGTGAATAATTTCTCTTCTTTAGGCTTTGAGTTGAACACGGCTGGCATGGCTAGAGCTGAGGGGTTACATAAAGATTGTTACTCTTTCTCCGTTCTCAACAATCCTTAGGGTTAGGAAATTGTTTTTCTTTCTTATGTTTCAATTTAATGCCTGCCAGGAACACTTTGTTGGGGCCATATCAGGGCTCTCTGGGAACTGCGCTGCAATGAATCTGCAAGCTTAGGAGGGCAAGGTGGCCTCACTTAACATGAATTTGCTATCTCTTCCCTAGATCTAAATTAGGATGATGGAAAAGATATCCAGTGTAAGGGGAATTTAGAAATCTTAGCTTGGGGACTCTCCCTGCCTTCCTGTGTTTTATGCAGTACAAAGCACCAGGGTTGAAAGATGGCTTTTCATGGTTTGGGGCAAAAGTTATAGCCAGCTGACTCACAATGCATACTCACCAGCTTATATTAGGTGTAGCAATTTGTAAAACAGGCCCTTTTCTTCACCATTATTTCTATACCTGCCTTTCAGGGGCTTATTGACTTTGGAACTCAGAAGCACCAAGGACCTTTGGAGATACCTTTTGAACTGTCAGATGTTGAACAAAACCTGGCTCCTTGGTCATCTTGGTGATGTGGCTGTCTGGGAATAGGCTGGACCCAGGTGAAGGTCTTTAGGACAGAGATGGACCTGCTAGTAAATTCTCCTGTGCACTAGTACAGATTTATTTTCAATTTACACCATACACAGGCCTGTGAGACAGCTTCACTGGTAGCTGACTTTTTTTGTTTATTTCCATTCATCATCTAGTACTGTGGCTCTTTCTTGCTCTAGGTCTAAGATGAAGGTTTGGTAGTCTGGACCTTGCTGCCTCTAAGACCAGATTCATGTTCATCTAACATTTGCTTAGCCTTTGTAATGTCTTGGGCCCTTCCATATGTATCAGCTCATTAAATTTATTTCATTCAGTCCTGCAAGGTGCCTATTACCATTTTGCTCTTTCTACTGAGAAACCTGAGGCATAGAGGGTATTAACTACCTGCCTACGCCCTACAGCCGATGACTGGCGTATTGGGGCTTATGCCCAAGTGTTCTCAGGCTCGTTCCTGTGCTCTCTCCTTAAGCCCCAACTGCCCAGTAGATGACGATGCTGACCTTGTCGCCAGGATGTCCTGTGCAATTCAACTTTGTGCAGCCGAAGATGGGGGCCTCTCCATTCTCATCTGAGTCCCTTTCTCAGGACTTGTTCACTGACCTTTTGACTATGAGGTGCCCTTGAGGTTGTCATCTCCCAGAGCCTGTCATCTCCTGGCCCTTTAAACATGCTGTTCTTGTGGGAAGTTACTTTCTATGCATCTGTTGCCTTCCGACTCCAGCGCTGCACTGAGGATTGAACAGTGAACAGAAGTCAAAGTTCATGCTCTTGGGAAGCTTCTTCTAGTATACGAGATAGCAAAGAAATACTATCATGTCAGATAGTGATAATCGCTCTAGGATAAGCAAAGGAGGACATGAGGATTATGAATAATGGGGATACAATGTTAGATGGAGAGATAGAGGAGACCTCTCAGAAGAGGTGGCATTTGAGATTAAACTGGAATAATATGAGCAGTGAGTCTTATGGAGATCTGGAAGGAAAGTGTCAGAGGAAATAGGCAGTGCAAAGGCCCTGAGGTAGAAACACACTAGATGTGCTCACAGATGAACAAGAAGCCTGACTGGGGTGGGTGAGGGAAGAGTGAAAGGAAATGATAGGATTGGTATCTGGGAGAAGTGGGCACAGCAATTAGACTGTGGTAGGGGCTTTGGGTTTTCAGTGTGATGGGAATCTACTGGAGGGTTTTTGAGCTGGGATGTGATACACTGTTTTTTAAAAAACGCTGTATTGGTAGAAGACTATGGGGTGGGGTTGGGGGGACAGTAGAGCAGGCAACCCAATTAGGAGGCTGCCACCAGGTTAGGCATGTTGGTGGACTTGGGTGGTCAGAAGTGGCTGAATTTAAAATGTATTTTGATGGCAGACAAGATAGGATTTGCATGTGTATTAGATGTTGGGGTTAGTTCACTCACTCTGGCCCAAGGCCAACACTCTCATATACATACTTGGAACTGGTGGCTACCACCCGTGAGAACTGTCAAAGAGGCAGAATGGTGGGCACTTGTTCTCAGCCTCTTTACCTTCATCCTGGGGTATTCGATCCTTCCATGATGGAGGGGTGTCCTCTAGAGGTACGTGTAACTTTGCTGTGTCTTCTGTTACGCATTGCTGTCTCCTGTACCTGGGAAGCTGAGATGATTAAAATACACATCAACTGTTTACTGCCTTCAAGGAGCTCTTAATCCAATGAGAGAGGTTACATTATAAGATGGAGTGAAAAAATGCTATACAGAGGTCAAAAGTGCTCTGAGGGAACAGGGAGGTAAGTGACTGATTCTAACTTTGGTCAGAAGACTAAAAATCAGGTTTGATAAGGGGGAAGTGGCAAGAGATCTGAGGTTTAAAAGAGATCCTCCAATTTCATGTGCATGTCTGTTCATGGTCAGTTTCCTCAATTTTTCCCCTTACCCTTTCTCCCTCTGTGACTATTTGCTCCTTTGTATTTATTGTTCCATAAATGAGTAATCCTCCTTCAGCCTGGAGGCGGGGGTGGAAGAAGTGTGCCTTTGTCTCAGTGACTAAGTCCACAGCCGAATTAGAATGGAGACCCAAGGCTATTTTGTCCTGTGGCCGTAGTCATCAGGTTTCAGAGTGACCCTTGATTGCCCAGTGACCCATCAAAGCCAGGACAGTGAGGGAGCGTCTTAGAACTTTGTAACATGAAACTTGTGAAATCCTCTAACCCAGGGAGCTTGTGCCTCTGGGCCTAAAGAAGGTCTATGAACCTTGCTCTGTGGGCCACCTGATAGCTTTCTGAGCTGCTAGGGAAGAGCATTTCTAGTCATTACCCATCTCAGGCTGAGGCAAGTTCTGTGAGGGTTTGCTTCTGTCCTGCAGAGCTGCTTTTCTCTGGCTTGACCAAGCATTCCTTCGTAATACAGATGCAAACATCATCATGACAAAAGGCCTAAGGTTCTTGCCGCTGTCAGGGCCCTGATAGATTCTCATGCAGAATTACTGTAGATCTGTTTATAATGTCCATGCTTCCTGAGGAGTATGAATATGTTGCTATATTGTCAAGTGTTACTAGCTGACACTGATAGGAGAGACTCCTATTATTGCGGGGTGGTGGGGAAGCAGTCTGTCTGGACTTTCTCTGGAGCACTTGACAGCTAAGCTTGAGTTGTATACACGTGTCTCCCATACTGAACTCTAAGCTCTTGGAGAACGGTGTGTCTTACTCATTTTTTTTTCCTTCCAGGATTAGAATAGTCATGAGCAGACCATGCTTCAAATTGAATATTAGTCAAGTTGTTGAAATCTTCTGTGCCTTAGTTCCTTTAGGTAGGAAAGGGAAAACATAAATAGTTACAAAGTTATTGAAATGTTAAACAAGATGATGCAACTATAAACACACTTAGTACTGTGCTGAATTCACAGTAAGCAGTCAATAAACAGGACTGCTGTAGTAGGGCAAGTGCTCAGTACTGTATACTGAATGGATGGAGGCTGTTGGAGACGAGAGGGGTCTGCTGGAGGAAGTGAAGTCCTATGACCGGCCCAGGGAAACAGGCAAGAGCTAGTGGCCCTCGTCCCAGGCCCGCTCCTTTCCTAATGGGTCAGAGCTGGGACTGTGGTTGGTGAAAGATGTCAGAGTTCGTTTTGGGTATGCCCTAGTAAACCAGGACACTAGCCTATGGAAGGCATTTGCCAAAGGTTGAGGACCCCCTCCTTCGAGTAGCATAAGGAATGTCAAAGGCTGGAACTGGACTAATGTTTGGGCCACTTGTCTGGGAGGCAGCTCGACTCATGGGATGG
This sequence comes from Grampus griseus, assembly GCF_964374135.1. NCBI lineage: Eukaryota > Metazoa > Chordata > Mammalia > Artiodactyla > Delphinidae > Grampus > Grampus griseus. Next base: position 50,924,664 of record NC_139010.1, on the reverse strand, counting down.
AGCAGAATGGACTGACACCCGGTTCTAATCCATTTCTATTTCACTGACTTATACCTTCGTTTAATGTTGACTTTTGCTGAGTAATATCTATCTAATGACATGGGATGAAGTGTCATGAACAACCGTATGGGGCAGAACACACGTCCTCTGGTGTGAGGGGTGGGTCTTCTTCGGGGTAGACCTCTAGTGACTCTGGGGTGTGTGGGGAATTCTGGATCAAAATAAACCAACTCCTGTGGTTGCCTCTCTAAGCATCCCATGTTTTAAGTGTGTGTGAGCGCTTGCCTTTCTTGTTGGGACCAGAACCCAAGAGTTTCCAGATAGCTTCTCATACCAGCTTTACTCTAGGCACAATTTAATTGGAGATAAAGATGATTCCCAATTGTAGATTTCCTTCTTGATACCTCATCTTGTTTAATCCTCACCAAGAGTCTGAAATAAGTATTATCTCCATTATCCACATGAAAGCAGAGATTTAAGTAACGCTCCCAAAGTCATAGGATAGGAAGGATTTAAATCTAATCTTTTAAGCTTCAGCTATACCACTCACCTCCCAGTAGGTGTCTCACTTATTAAAAAGTGAGCTTGCAGTGTTACGTGAAAATAATTTTAACTTATTAGTAGACTGTTGAGCCTTTTCTAGTGCTTTAACCATTCTCTGGTCACTAATTTAATAGCTTTTGTTAATAAATAAAGTGTTAATAATTTCAGAACAATTTTCTTAGACTCATCTGGTAAACTGAGTATTTTTTTCTTTTGTACCATGCAATACTGAAACATTCTCTAGCAATACAGGTACTTGTAGAAGTATTTTAAAAATGCAGTGCCTTTCACCCTTTATGAGCTGTGATAAAAATTTTTGTGTATGTGAGCATGTGTTGTCCTTCAAAGTGTACACTGTAGGAGGTCAAATATTTATTTCAACGTAAGTCACCGTTGGTCCCTCACTTTGGGAATTATTTTCAGACTGAGTTAACAAGCTGTGAAAGAATCTGTCCCATTTTAAAAATTTCTTCTATTGAGATTACAAACACATGTGTAACATTCACTAAATTAAAGATCTGTTGCCCAGCTCATTTATATTCAAGATCATATGCTTTACAGATGATGTGGGAAATTGAGATCTGTTGTTTAAGATTTCTCCATTTACTACATATGGCATGCCCAATTAAAAATTGGAAATCCTTTGAAACCCACCCACCTTCCATTTTGCATGACATTGTCAAGGGTGCTTCACCTTCAGACATGTCTAAGTATAGTTTAATTGGACCCAGTGTGGAAATCTACAATCTGCACTACCACTTAGGAGCAGTGCTCCAAATCCTACTTTTGAATTTTTATAAACATCGTTTAGTTCAATTTTGTATTTGCTAAAAGACACACATATGGTTTTTCTCAAAATTGCAGTTCTTGAATTATTGAGAGAAATAAGATTTTTTTCTTCTTTATAAAGATGAGATAAAGACAACTGTAGTGTTGACAGATGTGAAGTCAGATGTCTTTAATTCCTGACTGTGCCACTACTGGTTATCAGTCTTGATGGAGCAGACCTGACCTCTCTGTGACTTAATTTCCTCATCTCTTTCCTAGTGTCTGTTTTGCTGTTGAGAACTCTATCAGTGTATTCCTTTGCTGGGTAATCTGTCTTTTTCTCTTCTGGTAACTTCTAAGTTTTTATTTTCAATATCTTTGATATTCTGCTATTTCTCTACGATGAATGTAGATGTAGATATTTTGTTTAATTTGCTCAGGACTTCTGGTGCTTATTCAGTCTGAGGTTTCATGTATTTTTATTAATTTGGGAGGTTTCACAGCCATTACCTCTTTGAATATTGCTTTCCTTCGTTCTCATTTTCTAATATTCCTAATACACAAATGTTGGATGCTCTCCTTCTGTTCTCCATATCTTTCAACATTTCCTAAAATGGCATCACTTTCACTCAGTGATACATCTTGGGTTATTTCCTCAGCTCTTTGTTAATTGATTCTCCCATTGACTATATTAGTTTTCTCAATCGTATTTTAAATATCAATGAAAAATATATTCATTTCTAGAAGTCCCATCTTTCTAGATTTCTTGTATTTTTTTATGGTTCTTTACATTTCTTATTTCCATTCTTTTATCTCTTTAGGCATTTCACATATTCTAAGCTGATTCAGATTGTCATTCTTAGGGGCTATTAATCTTACTTATTCTGTCTGCTGATTATTTTCTAACATGTCTCATAATTTTTGACTGGGAACCTCTTGTATGTCATTTTTCCCTCTTTAGACATTTCACATGGCACTGGTTCAGCCCAGTTTTCCATTTTCTCATGCTGTGTGTCTCAGTGGTACCAGCTTGGATTTTCATCACTCATGGGCATTGTAAATTGGACTCAAAATCCCAGATGATGTAGGCTTGAGGTTTTTTTTTTTTTTTTTTTTTTTTTTAAACATCTTTATTGGAGTATAATTGCTTTACAATGGTATGTTAGTTTCAGCTTCACAACAAAATGAATCAGTTATATATATACATATATTCCCATATCTCTTCCCGCTTGCGTCTCCCTCCCTCCCACCCTCCCTATCCCACCCCTCCAGGCGGTCACAAAGCACCGAGCTGACCTCCCTGTGCTATGCGGCTGCTTCCCACTAGCTATCTACCTTACGTTTCATAGTGTATATATGTCCATGCCTCTTTATCGCTTTGTCACCGTTTACCCTTCCCCCTCTCCATAGCCTCAAGTCCATTCTCTAGTAAGTCTGTGTCTTTATTCCTGTTTCACCCCTAGGTTTTTCATGACATTTTTTTTCCTTAAATTCCATATATATGTGTTAGCATACGGTATTTGTCTCTCTCTTTCTGACTTACTTCACTCTGTATGACAGACTCTAGGTCTATCCACCTCATTACAAATAGCTCAATTTCATCTCTTTTTATGGCTGAGTAGTATTCCATTGTATATATGTGCCACATCTTCTTTATCCATTCATCTGATGATGGACACTTAGGTTGTTTCCATCTCTGGGCTATTGTAAATAGAGCTGCAATGAACATTTTGGTACATGACTCTTTTTGAATTATGGTTTTCTCAGGGTATATGCCCAGTAGTGGGATTGCTGGGTCATATGGTAGTTCTATTTGTAGCTTTTTAAGGAACCTCCATACTGTTCTCCACAGTGGCTGTATCAATTTACATTCCCACCAACAGTGTAAGAGGGTTCCCTTTTCTCTACACCCTCTCCAGCATTTACTGTTTCTAGATTTTTTGATGATGGCCATTCTGACTGGTGTGAGATGATATCTCATTGTAGTTTTGATTTGCATTTCTCTAATGATTAGTGATGTTGAGCATTCTTTCATGTGTTTGTTGGCACTCTGTATATCTTCTTTAGAGAAATATCTATTTAGATCTTCTGCCCATTTTTGGATTGGGTTGTTTCTTTTTTTGTTATTAAGCTGCATGAGCTGCTTATAAATTTTGGAGATTAATCCTTTGTCAGTTGCTTCATTTGCAAATATTTTCTCCCATTCTGAGGGTTGTCTTTTGGTCTTCTTTATGGTTTCCTTTGCTGCACAAAAGCTTTGAAGTTTCATTAGGTCCCATTTGTTTACCTTTGTTTTTATTTCCATTTCTCTAGGAGGTGGGTCAAAAAGGACCTTGCTGTGATTTATGTCATAGAGTGTTCTGCCTATGTTTTCCTCTAAGAGTTTGATAGTTTCTGGCCTTACATTTAGGTCTTTGATCCATTTTGGGCTTATTTTTGTGTATGGTGTTAGGGAGTGATCTAATCTTATACTTTTACATGTAGCTGTCCAGTTTTCCCAGCACCACTTATTGAATAGGCTGTCCTTTCTCCACTGTACATTTCTGCCTCCTTTGTCAAAGATAAGGTGACCATATGTGCGTGGGTTTATCTCTGGGCTTTCTATCCTGTTCCATTGATCTATCTTTCTGTTTTTGTGCCAGTACCATACTGTCTTGATTACTGTAGCTTTGTAGTATAGTCTGAAGTCAGGAAGCCTGATTCCTCCAGCTCCATTTTTCGTTCTCAAGATTGCTTTGGCTATTCGGGGTCTTTTGTGTTTCCATACAAATTGTGAAATTTTTTGTTCTAGTTCTGTGAAAAATGCCAGTGGTAGTTTGATAGGGATTGCATTGAATCTGTAGATTGCTTTGGGTAGTAGAGTCATCTTCACAATGTTGATTCTTCCAATCCAAGAACATGGTATATCTCTCCATCTATTTGTATCATCTTTAATTTCTTTCATCAGTGTCTTATAATTTTCTGCATACAGGTCTTTTGTCTCCTTAGGTAGGTTTATTCCTAGGTATTTTATTCTTTTTGTTGCAATGGTAAATGGGAGTGTTTTCTTGATTTCACTTTCAGATTTTTCATCCTTACTGTATAGGAATGCCAGAGATTTCTGTGCATTAATTTTGTATCCTGCTACTTTACCAAATTCATTGATTAGCTCTAGTAGTTTTCTGGCAGCATCTTTAGGATTCTCTATGTATAGTATCATGTCATCTGCAAACAGTGACAGCTTTACTTCTTCTTTTCCGATTTGGATTCCTTTTATTTCCTTTTCTTTGATTGCTGTGGCTAAAACTTCCAAAACTATGTTGAATAAGAGTGGTGAGAGTGGGCAACCTTGTCTTGTTCCTGATCTTAGTGGAAATGCTTTCAGTTTTTCACCATTGAGGACGATGTTGGCTGTGGGTTTGTCATATATGGCCTTTATTATGTTGAGGAAAGTTCCCTCTATGCCTACTTTCTGCAGGGTTTTTATCATAAATTGGTGTTGAATTTTGTCAAAAGCTTTCTCTGCATCTATTGAGATGATCATATGGTTTTTCTCCTTCAATTTGTTAATATGGTGTATCACGTTGATTGATTTGCGTATATTGAAGAATCCTTGCATTCCTGGAATAAACCCCACTTGATCATGGTGTATGATCCGTTTAATGTGCTGTTGGATTCTGTTTGCTAGTATTTTGTTGAGGGCTTGAGGTTTTGACTGAGGTAATTTTTTTTTCTTATCCAGAATCCGAGATAGTGAAAATATTATTGAGATCTCACTGTGAAAGTAGGCACATTTTTATCTGTTCCCCATTTTCTGAGGGTGTAGCACTTTGAGAGTCCTGGCTTTATCCAGGGATTTACATTTCAATTCCTGATGTCACACAGGTCTGATCACCCACATGGGCATTAAGATCTGAACCCCTAGCAATTAGAGGAGACCTCCTGGGTTCTGTATCCTCCTGCATACCACTCATGTTGACCCCTGGCTGTTGCAGTGTCAACTTGTGTACTTTCCACTTTTTTAGTTCCTGATGCCCACGGCTTATGCTTCTTTTTCTAGCTACCTCAATAATGTATTTAAACATGCTGTTTTAAAAATGCTTTTCTTTTATTCAGAATTTCTAAGCATTTGCAGTGGGAGTAGTTATTAGTTCAATCCATCAAGGTTACACCATATGGTTTTATTAATATGAAGGTTAAATGAGATTTTGCATGTATGGAATTTAGTACCTGATGGTAAACTTGACATTTTCAGTATTAGCAAACTGACAGGACAACTTTCATAGAGTCAAAATGAACCTCAGGCTACTACTGAGAGGAGGAAGAAGTAACTTGAGCATATAATTTTGGTTATTTCCACAAGAAATCCTTTGATAAATCATAGGATTTGGTATTGATAAGCATGTCAATTTGCTAGCACTGTTCCTGGAAGATCTCTATTTTCCTCATCATAGCCTCCCAATAGAGAGCTCTCTAGTGGCTTCTTGTTTTTCTCAGCCTTCTTTTAACCATTTCACCATTATTTTCACAAGAGTTTTATGAGAACATGGTTTAATTCTTTGCCTATGATGATACATAATGCCAAGTATATCTTTCACTAGGCTACTAGTAAAAGTAACATGATTTGCAAAGGTGACATTTTTTTCCAATAAAATGAAACCCGAGACCATCTCAGGGCAATGAACAAAGAAAAGCCCTTCTTGACCATGTCTGTCATTGACCACAGTTAGTGTCCCAGGTCTTTGATGCTAAACAGATGGTCATATTTTCTTTGGCAATTAATAAAAACATACTACAAATAACATGAAAATAATATTTAACTCTAAGTCTGGGGGCATTAAGAAATGTATTCTAGAGTCTTTAGTGCAAATTGTCCTTTTAGCTTTTATGAATTTTTCTGGTTTTTATAATATGTGTTACTATACCCACTAAAGTAGTATTTTGAACAAAATATAATTATTTATAATTAACCAAAAAAATTGAACTAACCTACAAGCAAAACTGAGAATAGTTAATATGTTTAGTCTTTTCAAAGCATAGAATATTTTATTGTCATTAAATAATTATGCAAACAAAAATGATGTATCACCAAGCTATATTCAGAGCAATATGATTCACTGCAAATGGTTTATTAACAGCAAAGAATAAAAATCAGGTATTCTATTCAAGAATCTAGACAAACTAAAAGCTAAGGAAAATAAGAGATGGAATCAATAAGGATAAAAACATAAAAATAAAGCCATGAATAGGCTTTTGGAAAGACCAGTAAATAGCTCAAACCCTGGCAATGCAAATGTTGGAGAGACCACACATACATAGTATTTGAATGAGAGGATATAACCAGAAACCTGAAAGCAATTAAAAATATAGGTAAAAAAATAGAAAATAGGTGAAATAGAAAATCTCAGTGAAATTTTAAAAACATCAACTAATAAAAATCTTGAGTAGAACATATAAACAGTGTAATTATCATGCTAGATTTTATAATTTATTAAGGATTCACTATTAGGCTTCAGACTGGAGTACCTCACAGGTTAGTTCCTTCAGATCATTCTTAAGCTGTTAAAACTATTCCAGATTTCTGGTAGAAATATTCAAGTTAAAACATGTTTATTCCCCTCATTTGCTTAAAACTTGCCAGAAACAGCAAGAAAAAAGCAAACTCATCTACAATGATAGAAGGCAATGATGTCTACTACAACCTCAAATTACAAAGCACTGGCCAGAGATACTCAAATATCTCAGGGAAGAGACTTTGCTGAGAGCTGAGAGGTGCTCTTGACCTTCTGCAAGATAAGGAATGGAACACTCATGGGAGATATAGAATGTCCCTGAAGAGACATGGTTCAAAACCACAAAAAGTCAAGGAAGTACAATTGAACAATATACCTTGTTATGGCATTTCTACTGTCTCTAACTAACCTATCAAAGAGTTTACTATCCTCATTTTACAGATGAAAAAACAAAGACATTTAAAATTACTAGTTCTTGGATCTTAAGCTAGTAAGTGGCAGCACTGAGATTTTAATCCAGTGGGTGGCTTCAGAGCCTGTTTTTAATTATAATCCTCTGTGCCTTGCCTCCTCCTCCCTGCCAATTTTACTAGTTTTTCCCTAGGTCAATAAAATATTTAGTGAGAAGGTAAAGGAGATCAAAGAGGAGGCTGCAGGTTGCCACATCACATCCTCTTCTTCCACAGAATGTTCTTCATCTGGAATGTGGCAGATGAATCATACAAAGATGGGTAAAAGTATTAAACAAAAGGAAATTAACAATACACGTTGTAAAATGAATTGCCCAAAGAAACATAGGGTTCAGTTCAGTAATTCTCTATATTCTCTTTTGTTATTCCAACAAAGTATAGATAATACAATTCTAAAAATAAGAAAAGCTCAGGGAGAAGGTTATATGATAACAGGATAATCTGAAAAGCCAGTAGGAAAAGCTAAGAAAATACATGAAAGTGAAACCTTAGATATTATAGAATGAAAGCAACAAAAAACTAGAAAAATAACAAACTCTAGCAAAGATACAATGGATGGCTTGGAAGATCATCTAAAATGAAAACTGAAAAGAGTAAAGGTTTTTATAATATATACAAAAAGTAAGTAAGGGAAGGGGAGGTCTAATATATGTACAGCTGGTATTTTTGAAAATGAGAACAGACCAGATAGAACAGATTCAAACATTCAATGCCAAGGAGGGTAAGTTTTATGAATGCCAAGAGCTTCAATATTAGAAAAAATAGCTAGTGTTAAATTATCAATAAAAATATATTGGTAGATGCTAAAAAGGCACTTGAAGTATGAAACACATCTTGATTTAAATATTAAGTTTAGTAAAATAGGATTAGATGAAATAGATATGGTAAAAATCTCAAACTACCAGACGTGTTTAGTTATTGGAAGACTAGATTTATTCTCATTAAAACCAGGATAAGAATAAAGGTTCTGTTATTAATTACTATTTAATTTCACTCTTTAATGTTAGCCAATTCAATTAGATGAGAAATAAATACCTATATTAAAAATACGGAAGATAAAGGAGTAATATAAACTCATATTTTTAAATGGTTACAATAACAAATAAGCTTATCAAAAGTTAAGCCTAGAAATAGAAGAAAAATATAGTCAGTAATTCTATGAAAAATTATTTAGCCTTGATAGTAATCAAAGGGATTCAAATTAAGGCAATGAGAAATAATGTTTTTCCTACTAGGTTAGAAAGCTAAACATAGTAATGATATTAAAAATTGCTAAGTGTGTGAAACAAACATTCTTAGGTACTTTCAGTACAACTGCATATTCGTACAACCTTCCAGAAATCTTGGAAATAGCTTTTAAAATGTTACTACAGTTTGACTCGGCAATTTCACCTCTAGACATTTCTCCCGAGGAAACAATTGGACACGTGTCCAATATAAGCAAGGATATACCTTAAAACATTTTAATTTGTTTTTTAATAACAAAATTAGAGATACCTAGGATGTTTATGATCTATTGCTAAATAAGAAACTGGTCAGAAGGTTTTGTATAACTTTTTAAAAAAGCTTGGAAGTACATAGAACAAAAATTGTGTATACTAGGTGGCAGGATGAGTTTTTATTATTTCTTCAATGATCATCTATTTGTATAATATAAAAGTTCATAAGAACTTTTCAATATCACATTACATGGAGAAAATATAAATATTTCTTATTCAGTATGATTCCAAGTGCTAACCAAAATGCTTAGAAAAAAACCGTGAAATTAAAATGTTAATGGTAGTTGCCTCTGGGAAATGAAATTATGAATGATTTTCCTCATGCATTTCCCTCTACTTTTCCAAAATTCTTTTTTGTAACTTATTAAAAAAAAAAAAAGCAGAATGCCAAAAACAGAGCAAGAAACATGAAGGAAAGTAACCCTTATCCTATTGATTAAATTAAAATTTGCTCTTCCTTCGCCTTATTTCATTAATAAGTGGCTTCAAGTGTGGCCCCAGCAGGGGGCTCATTTGAATTGCATCGCTTTAGCATCCATATTTTACATTTCCTCCAGGCGGCTTCTTTTGAGGAAATACACAAATTAAGACTATAAATGAAGAAATGGAAGTGAAAAGAGCCCTACTTCATAGTCCCATGCTTCTGACCATTTCAATTTTCAGTTCTTTTGGCTCAGACACAGGACTGTCTCTGTCCATGGGTTTCATTTCATTACCTTGAGGTTGAAGTAATGAAATGGGGACAAAGAGAATCTGTTTATACTGAAATAAAGCTTAAAGGAGCTCCACATTTTCTCTATTTTTTCTTAAATTGTAATGTTATCATTTATCTTAGTTTTATAAAAATAAGCTTATTTAAAATTCAAGCAATAGAAAAATATGGGAGACGTAAAATATCATTTAAAATTCCAACACAGAAGTATATTGAGTGATGTTCACCAATTGTTAATGATACCTTCTCTGGATGTACTCAGAGAGGAAGATGACTAGATCAATAGCAAGAAGTAATTTAAGAAAAAAAGCATCAGTCGATACTCCTTAAAGTAAAAATAAATTACTGAATTTACCTTGAGCTAAACCAAAAGAAGAAAATTAAATGGAGTTAATTTGTAGTTTAGAAATTATTATTTCACCAGCAGAAGACATCATAGGTCCTTAAAAGACAATGCTAAAGTTAAGGAAAAACAGATTAAGAGAAACTTTAAAAGAATAAAGTCACACATACATAAATATATTCATATATGTATACGTGAATATATACATATCGTTTAAATATTTTTATATTTTAAAATGTATATTTTAAAAATAACTTTTATGAGTGCCTTTTTATCCTTTGTTTATCTATCTCACTAAGATGTGTGGAGTTTGGAGTTGAGCTGAAGGAAGCCACTGTAATATTAACCATTGGAGGCCAACAGATTAATTTATATCAACAATGAAAAGGATGAAAACCAGGAAAGATGTACCCATCAGTACACACCACCACTGCTGGATTCCAATACTCCTGCTTCTGCAACTCACAGGGATACCAGTCAGCAACTCAGTGTTCACACCACACGTGACAGTTGTCAGGGCTGACCTTACAATACATCAGAGGTAGCTTACACTCATTTGCACATGAAATCCTAGGGAAAAGAAAAGTAAGAAATCTCCCATTCCTCTCACCCTCTTTCATGGTCTCAAGCTAGCCAAACAGATGTAGGTTTCCCACCTGCACCCCCAGTGTGGTCATTCATCACTTTCCAGGCAGACCCAGATTTCTCCAGTAATTCAGTCAAGGACCGCTGTTTGTAAATGAAAGCTGGTAGGCTGGTGGAGCAATAATGGGAGACCTTGCCTGCATTCATGGAGTCTTTGCAAAAGGCGGAATTGAAGCATTGCCTAGACAGTAGTTTCTCATGTTCATGTTTTGACGGATTGTGCTTCACGTGATGTAATGTATACTGAGATTCTTTGCTGGTTCCTCTCATCACTTTCCCTCAGTACTGGAAATATGGCTTCAAATGGATCATAGCTATGCCCTCCACTGAAATTGCCCTCAGCTGCAGGAAACTGCCTCACCCAAGGTTATACTCCCCGGAAGACACGGCCTGTGGTCTATGACTGAGGCAGGATGTGAAGACACAGCCCCAAGGCTCAATTTGGGATAACTCAGAAGAGTCATTCCAGGTCCATTGCTCCTTGTAGGACTGAATGAGGTCAACTACAATCCTTTTTTGTCTTGGTCAGCAACTGGACTTTAATGAGTAAAAAAGTATTCTTGCAGATATGCAGGTATAAAACACATAAAATAATGAAAAATTCCTTCTCTCCTTAAGTATGTCTTAGAACAGCCATGACTAAGTTTAACGTGATGTATGTTTCAGAGCTTAAAACCCAAGAAACTAATTTTTGCACAGTTTAACTTGAGGCACATGCATTTATTGTCCTAACACTGGAAATACTTTGACATTTGATCTGATGCTCTTAATGGTAAGCTTTTGCCTTTTAAAAGTTTTCCTAGGAGAAAATACAAAAAAAAAAGAGGTCAGCATTGTAAGTCAACTTCACCTTTGACCCAGTCTTGCCTTCCTTACTTTATTACAGCTGTATTTTTTGAGGGTGTTCCCCGAAACACCTCTGCAGAAAATGTAAGACAACATTCTCACTACTGAGAGGCAAAAGGTGGAAAATAAATATAATATATAGTAAGTTTTTCATAAAGCTAAAATTTAAAGAATATCTTTTATCCTTTCTGGTGTGGGTTAAAATGTTCTTTTTAGAAAAACAAATCCATAGTGATGATAGATGGTAATTACAATGTATGACCTCAGCTCTGGAGTTTGCTTCCAAGCAGTAATGCTGACAGGGAGTGCGATGAAATCATAAGTTCACATTTTTTTTGTCCTGGCTGTGACCATGCCAGAGGGAATAATGACAGGTAACTATGTGTCCAAGATGATCTCAGCACCCAGTCTAGGGGTTTCCCTTTGAGTGACCAGCTAATCTCTTCCCCTTATGATTTTACTCTATGCCCCTCCCCCAAAGCTCATTATAATGTCATCAACATGGTAGAGTTACCATGTAAGCAGGGATGGGGAGGGTAAACTGAAGGGCTCCTGTGAATCTCTGTTCACCTGGCCAAATGCCAACTGAGTTGGTTGCACAGGTGACTATTAGAGCTGAATCCAGAACAGACCCTTCTGCCTTCGCCTCCCTGTGTCTTCACATATAATTGTGACTCTGGCATTCTCTGCTAAAACACGCACTTCGTACATTCTAGTTCAATTGACATAGCGTGCAACGTATTTTCAAGAACATGACATAACAATTGAACGCACAAATTTTTCAGTGACAGTATTTTATGCATATATTAACTAATACATTTCTTCCCAGGCCAACAGGCGGCCAGATCTGCTCCTTTCCACTAGGCCACTGTCTCTGTGGAAACAATCTCTTCCAAGCTCACCCCACCTCTCCCAGCCCAGGTCACCCTCACTTAGTCTGGGGAGTCGATGTCTTCCACTCTTTCCAATCTATTGTTCTGCCCTGCCTCTTCAGAGCTTTCTCTTCGATTCTCAGAGTCTTCTTTCAGCCAAGCCCTCTCGTGATTCAAAACTTTCACAACTATTGCTTCTGTTAATAGATAAGAACATCTATTTTAGGAATTAAAAAAAAATCTCAGTATTTACTGATTTTCTTGGTTATCTTGCCATAAGGAATTTAATTCTTCTAGAGACAATGTGAATGCTTCTGACCCACTAGGAGAGAGACCATCGGATCTAAAGGGCTACAGAAAACAATTTAAGATACGTTGGGCAGAACAAATCAAGTGTTTACAAGGCTATATTTTATCCCTGTTCTGATTGCTCTGTCTTCTGCTTGAGGAGACTGCTGCCAGGTGTTAAGTCACTACTTATGATGCCACTACTCCCCCTCTCGTAGCTTATTTATCAAAATCTTTCCCAATACCTTTCCCCATTGTGCCAAGACACATCTTCTCACGATCCCATTCTTTTCAGTCCCTATCATTTGATCAGTGTTAAGTTTAATCAAGATTAAATCTATTACCTGTCACCTTGGTCTTCTGGGTGTATGTTTTAAATAGGGTTTGGGAAGGGAAGCATGAATACAAATGCAGGGGCTCTCTTGGGATATCTCTCTCCAACATGGCCTAGTGGTGGTGATTCGTGGAACCCACGGGTTTTGCAGAATGGATTCAAAATCACTATCTCCCTTAATTCAGCACATAGAGGGTTTAAAAAAAAATGTATAACAAAGATGCAGATGAAGCTTTGTAACTAGCTACAGAAAGCCTTGTTCCAACTAAGCTGCTTTCTATTTCTAATTAAACCCTAATTAGAACTCATAATTTAACTGAGCTGCATTAACATTCCCTAAGATATGAAAGCTTACTATGGTGGTTTAAAACCCATGGGTCTTGAAATAACAGCAAAGCTGTCTCACCTGGTTGTGGAGAGATTTATATATAGAATAAAATCCTCCATTTGGTAGTAATTTCAAGACCTGTTTCATAAAATGTGCTTCCCATAGGCTATCAGTTCTTTCCTCTCTTTAATCCATCTTTCACTCTGTTCAGTTACCATTTTAACACATAGCTCTGATCTCACACCTTTGCCTCCATCCATGTCTTAAAACCTCTTTGGGCTACAAGATATGTATTGTCCTAAGTTGTCACCTGACACATGGGACCCTACCTAACCTCCCAACCACTCCTCTCACAAATGCCAGCACTCTCCGTATCTCCCTCGACCAAGCTTACTCTTGGACCACATGTAAACGTTTGCCATGCCAGGAACCCAGAGATACAGTTTCTTTGTGTTTTCACACACGCTGTTTTCTGATTGGGCTGTTCTTCCTCTCTCTTCTGTACTAAAACTACTAATCATCTTGAAGATGACATAGCGAAGAAGTGTGGACTCTGGACTTAGACAGCATTGGTTGGGTTTGAATGTCCATTTGCACGCTGCTTACTAGCTGGATGACATTCTACAAGTTACATCATTCTCTCCTACCCCGTGAGAAGACTATTTCTTGTGTTCTAATCAGATGAAAAATAAAAGGAAATAGAGGCAATTATATGTTTATCGTCATGATCAAAGGGGAGGAACTTGTATGAAACTGGAGATAATTACTTACAGTTTTGATGTGGGGTAGTAGTTAGTATTTCAGCTTCCTTTTCTGTACTTCAAAGCAGTAGGCATAACTATTTGAACAACTTGAGAAACTGATTTCACTTCAACAGGTAATTGGCTTATTTGAAGATAGGTGATGGCAAGTGTCAATGCTCTCCAGCCAAACACAATCAGGAGTATGCCTGTAGTTGAAGTTGGGTTTATTACTCGTTGCAGTGAGAGAAAGTGCACACATAAGGAATTGTGGGGCCTCTCAGTAAGAGGGTGTTAGAAAGATCTATTATAAGATTTGGGCTTTGGTTGGGTGATTTTTAGAAGGGTCTAAGGAAGTGAAGATTGCTCTATATTGGGTGCTGTCAAGAAGCAGAGCAATCCTATGATAAGATTGATTGAGACAGGCTATCTGTAGGAACGGCAGAAGAGAGCAAGGATAATGCTGTAATTGGTAAAGAAAAGCAGTCACTCATACCAGCCAGGAGATGGGTATATTTGGTCTTTAGTAGGTTACACAGTGATTGTACATTTTCCTGTGCTTAGACAAAGTTATGAAGTGGCTTTGTTTTGTCTCAATTAATCATGGACTCAGTGATCATATCTAATATTGGTGTTCCATAAGATTGTTTATGTCCAACATGAGAATAACAGCCTAGCTTGAATGCCAGGCCAGCTTCAAACACCACAGAAGCCTTAGTTGCAAGTGTCAGACCAGTTCCCTGATAGCAGTGTTTGGTGGTGGTGGTTGTTTTTTTTTCTTTTCGTGAGACAGAACAGTGAGAGATCCTATAAAACGTACCTCTGTACTTTATGGCCTTTTTGGATCCTCTGTATAGGAATCACGTAGAAATATGATCAACTGTCTGGAGCCTTGTGGATGAGACTTGAAATCAGAGATGATTGGAGGCAGTGGGTAGGAGCTAAAATTTGACACAAATTTTGCCCTCCCAAGTGAGAGTGAGAGCTGTCTTTGCTGCAAGTGTTGCCAGAGGATGTCAGCCTGGAGGGATCAATAGTAAGAGTCCAGGCAAGCAGTCATTTCCTCTGTTCTGTCCACTGACTTCCAATCTCCCCCCATCTGTGTGTTTCTTGGTAGTGCTCTGAGTCTGGGTCTCCGTGGATGACTGTAAGACTCCAGGTAGGCATGCTTCTGTTCCTTAGTGTCATTTTCAGTGCTGACTTTTCTCCCTCTGTGTCAGGTCTTGCTCTGTCTTTGAAAATGTCAAATCTATTATACAGTATTAAGACACCTGAAAGTCTAAAAAAATATATAACAAATATTAACATACCTACTACTATTTTATTTTGACAACCCAGATTCCACTTCTATAGCCCTCTCTGATCACCCTAACTTTCCCCTTCCCTGAGGTAACCATTATCCTGAATTTGGTGTTTGTTTCTCATACATTTATTTATACTTCTATGCCTATTGATATCTCAGAAAGCAATGTGTTGTGCTGCTTTGAATGGTTTTAAATTTCATATGAAGAGCTTCATATATATATTGAACTTATATCTTTTGTTCTACATGTTTGAGATTCATCCATGTTGAACATACAGCTCTAGTTCACCCAGTTTTTTGTTTTATATCAATTATTTTTTGACTATGCTCTAATTACTGACTTTCCTGTTTTGGATATTATAGTTTTCAACCACAAGAAAACTATTTTGTTAGGAATATTTTCATATGCATTTCCTGCTATATAGGTAGCAGGAATGTACATGTAGGAGTGGAATTACTGCCTCATAGATTGTGTCTCCAACTTTAATTCTTAAAATTGATCACATCACTTTACCCACCCACTAGCAGTGTAGGAAAGTACCCCAGTCTCCTTTTACTGCCAGGGTTTGTTATTGGACTTTAAAGTTTTTGTGATGTAATAGAGTGAAATGGTATCATTTTGATTTTCATTTATATTTTCCTATTTATTGGCTGGATTAGATAATTATTTACATGGTATTTGCCGTTCTAGTGGTACTGGTCACCTGAATTGCCTGTTCATATCATTTGCCTATTCTTCTACTTGGTTGTTCGCCTTTTTATTAATTGGAGAAGTTCTTTGCCTGCACTGCGTACGATGTTTGGTATGGTTGCAAGTATTATTTTGTAATCTGCAGATTATCTTTCCATTCTTTATGATATTTTGAATGACTGGAAGTTTTTCAATGTGAATATAGCCAGACTGTTCCAGATTTTAGTGCCATATAGAGAGCATCCCATAGCTTCGTGGCTTAAAACATTAACAGTTATGTTATTACATCCCATGGTTTTTCTGGATTGGAATTTGGGAAGGGCTCAGCTGAGTGCTCTGACTCAAAATCTTTCGTGTAGTTGCAAAGGGATGGTGATTGGAACCAGAACAGTGGGAAGCTGACTGGGCATTTATTTTTTCATGTAGTCCCAGAAATTCTCTATATGATGCATCTGTAGGATCTTGTGTGAGTTTCTTCATGGCATGACAGTGTAGGGTAGTTGGGCTGCTTGCTTGGCAATTCAAGGCTCCAGGGTTTATGCTTCAATCAAGAAGGAAGCTGTTGTGCCTTTAATGACGTAGCCTTGGGATTTTGTTCTCAATTCTGCTGTATTCTTTTGTCAAAACAGTTACAGAATCCCACCCATTTTCAAAGACAGGAGACATAGACCTCATCTCTTAATGGGAGGAGTGTCAAGGTCACATTGTAAGAAGATCATATGGAATGGAAAATAGCATTGTGGTCATCTTTGGAAAACATCTATTTTTAACATCTTGACTTAGAAATCCTTCACTAACTGAAAGACAAACATTTTCTCCTATGTTTGTCTTTATAAGTTTGAGTTTGCTTTACACAATTATGTCTTGAATACATCTGGAATTCTGTGCATTGTGTGAGGAAATAACCTAACTAAATTCTAATTATTCTAACATGTATTAATTATTTTTCTTCTTACCATTGATCTGAAATGCTAGATTTGGTATAAGTTTTTCACATATGCATGATTCTACCTCAGAGCTTCTGATTCTGTCACACTGAATTTTTATTAGTTGCTATAGCATTAAAAAATTCTCCCCACATTGTTCTTAAAAACTATTATGTGTTCATTGTCTTTTATTTTTTCATAAAATTTGAGTCAGTTTAAGAACCCAAAACACCCTGTTGGAAATTTCTTTGTAATGGAATGGAATTTATAGAATAGTTTGGGCAGAATTGTCATCTTTATACTATCTTGTCCTGTTATATGAGGACTATAACTATACTTACATATATTTAAAATTCAAACAGTTCTATATTTCTCCTGGAAGATCAGACATATCAAATTATTTCTAAATTGTTTTTTAAATTTTTCTATTCTAGGAAACAGAAATGCAAATGATTCTTTTAAGTTGATCTTGTATACAAGATCTTTGCTGAACTCAATTTCTTTTTTTTTTAACATCTTTATTGGAGTATAATTGCTTTACAATGGTGTGTTAGTTTCTGCTTTATAACAAAGTGAATCAGTCATACATAAACATATGTTCCCATATGTCTTCCCTGTTGCGTCTCCCTCCCAACTGAACTCAATTTCTAATAAGTCTAAAATGTCTATGTGAAGATAAATACTGCATGATACCACTTTTATGTGGAGTCTAAAGAATAATACAAATGAATGTATATGCAAAACAGAAACAGACTCACAGATATAGAAAACTAGTGGTTAATGAAGGGGAGAGGGAAGGAGGAAGGGGCAATTTAGGGGTATGGGATTAAGAGATACAAACTACTATGTATAAAATGGGTAAGCAACAAGGATATATTGTATAGCACAGGAAATGACAGCCATTACCTTGTAATAACTTTTAATGGAGTATAATCTGTAAAAAAAAAAAAAAAAAAAAAAAAAAACCGATCACTATGCTGTACACCTGAACCTAATATGATATTGTAAATCATCTGTATTTCAGTAAAAAAAAAAAAAAAAAGTCTATACATTCTCTTGGGGGTTCTAGTGAAAAAAAGTTTCTTTTCCTTTTCACTGTATACATCCTCTTATTTTTCTTGTCCTATCCCAGTGACAGAAATGTCTAATAATATTGGAAAGCAGGTAATGATGGGCATTCTTTTTCTTGATTTTTAAAGCAAGTGGCTCTAAACAGTTTCCCATTAAGTAAGGTAGTTGACATAGGTTTTTGGTGCATACTCCTTATTTGGTAAAAGGAGTTTCCTTCTATGCATAGAGTATTAAGAGCTGTTAATTGTGGTATTGACTTGTATGGAATTCTTTTCAAGCATCTATTGTATTGATGGTATGATTTTTCTTAGTGGCAGTTTATATTACTCAGCTTTCTGTATTTAATCTCACCCTGTATTTATGTCTGTTATAAATACAAATTTATTATAGTGTGTATATTTATTGCTATCTTTTACAAACTAGTATTTCATTTAGGTTGTTTGAGTTCATGTCACTGAGATTGGGCTACAATTTCCCCTTCTCGTGTTGTCCTTACTTGGTTTTGTTTTTAAGATTATACTGTGATCATAAAATTATGTGAGGAGGGTGATGTCAGCAAAAATAGCAGAATAAGGAACCCCAAAGTACATTTCTCTATAAAAGCAAAGCAAGAAACTAGCAAAAATGGCCAGAATCAAAATTTTTGGGACTCTAGAAACTAACCAAAAGCTTTCAGCAATCAGAAGAACACCTAATGAAGAGAACCTAATAAATCTTGGTAAGAACGTGCTTTGTGGTCTTTTAAGTTATCTGGATCCCATACTTCCTATATTAGTGGCATTGAAGATAATACCCCTGTGCAGATATCTGTACCAGAATGAACTTTATTTACAAACAATTGTGGTTTTATCTGTGTTTTTCAAGAAATGTGTCCATTTGATATAAATTGTCTAATTTATTGGCCTAAGTTTATAATCCTTTTTTACCCTTTATTATCTGTAGTAATATCACGTCAGTCAATGCTGATATTTTAATTTTATGTATCTTTTTTCTTCAGTACCCCACCTAGAGGTTTATCAATTTTATTGATCTCAGTGAACTAACATTTGGCATCATTGACTTTTCTCTACCATTTTTGTTTTCTATTTCACTGATTTCTATTCTGATTTTTATTTTCTTGTTCTTTCTGGCTTAATGTGCTCTCTTCTTGTTTATAAAGGTGAATATGAAATTGCTGCTTTGAGATCTTTCTTATGATATGTATTTAGTGTTATAAATTTTCCTCAATGCCCTGCTTTAGCTGCATCTTGCAGATATTATGTTGTACTTTATTTTTATTCAGTTTAAAATTCCTGAATTCCTTTTTTCCCTAAGCTTTGAGATATAACTGAGATATAAAATTGTGTAAGTTTAAGGTGTATAGCATCATTATTTGACACACATATATATTGTGAAATTATTACCATAATGTCAGTCAATATCTCCATCTCACATAATTACCGTGTGTGTGTGTGTGTGTGTGTGTGTGTGTGTAGAGAACATTTAAGATCTACTCTCTCAGCAATCAAGTATATAATACAGTACTATAAATGATATTTACTGTGCTGTACATTAGATCCCTAGAACTTATTTATCTTATAACTTGAAGTTTGTACTCTTTAGCAACATATCTCCATTCTCCCCCACAACCAACCCCTGGCAACCACTATTTTACTCTGTTTCTGTGAGTTCAGTTTTTTAAAATTTCACAAGTGAGATCATAAATATTTGTCTTTCTCTGTCTACCTTATTTTACTTAAGTAATGTCCTCAATTTCCATCCATGCTGTCACAGAAGGCAGGGTTTCCTTCTTTATTATGGCTGAATAATATTCCATTGTGTATATGTTAAAAATGTCTAACTTCTCACTCTGTTCATCCATTCTTCTAAGTTCGAGCATCTTTACAATCATTACCTAGTTCTTCTTCTGGGGTTTTTGTCTTTTTCCTTCCTTTAGTACATATTCCTCTGTTGCCTCATTTTGCCTAATGAGCTATTTTCTGTTTTAATTTCTATGTACTTAGGTTTATAATGTTTCCAGTGTTCGAGAAGTGGCTGTTTGTAGGAGATGTCGTATTCATCCCAACAGCATACTCCCTATGGTCATCAGAGCTATATGCTATATGGGTGCCTCCTATGTGGGCTGTGTGGACCCTTCTGTTGTAGTGGGCAGTCTGGTAGGTGTGGCTGGCCCCTGGTCTGGTTGGTTGCCAGGCTTTTCCTTGTGCAGAGCTTGATGTCCACGGATGGGTGGACCCTGGTCACTAGGTGGCTGGTTGCTGAGCCCTGGGGGTTTCTGGGACTAGTACTGGCCCACTAGTGGGCAGAGCTGTGTTCTGGGGTGGGTGGTTATAGGCCAGTAGTCTGAGATCTAGTGTCAGCCTGGCAGTGGGTGGGGCCAGTTTCTGACGTGGCTGGCTATGGGGTCTGGGGTGTCTAAATACTGATGTTGGCCCACTGCTGAGCGGGGTCACATTCTGGGGCATCTGGCTGAGGGGTCCAATGGCTGAGGATTCCCAAAATGGCACTTGCCAGCACCAGTGTACTTCTGGTAGAGTAAACTCTCCCAAATCGCTGCTAAGTACCCAGAGTGAGCTCTGATTGCCTCCTGCTTCTCCGGGAGGCTAGGAACAGCAGGTGGGTTTGACTCAGGCTTCTTTCCAACTACTGCTTCTGCCCTGGATCCTGGAGCATGTGAGATTTTGTGTGCCCTTTAAAAGTGGAGTGTCTATTTCCTATGGCCCTCTGGCTCTCCCAAAAGTAAGCTCTGCTGGCCTTCAAAACCAAATGTTCTGGGGGCTCATCTTCCCCATGCAGGACCTCTGGCCTAAGCCCTATGTGAGTCTCAGACCCCTTGCTCCTTGGGGAGAGCATCCACAATGTTATTGCCTTCTCATTTGTGAGTTACCCACCCGGGAATATGGGTCTCGATTATACTGTATCTCCATCCCTGTCACTCATCTCATAGTTCTTTGTATCTATAGTTGTAGCAAGTTGTAGATCTTTTCTGCTAGTCTGCGGGTCATTCTCATCATTAGTTGCTCTGTAAATAGTTGTAATTTTGGTGTGCCCGTGGGAGGAGGTGAGCCAAGTTTCTTCCTACTCTGCCATCTTGGCCACTCCCCCATGACACATTTTCTTTATCTATTGAACTGTTGATGGGCACTTAGGTTGTTTCCATGTCTTGTCTATTATGAATAAGGCTGCAAAGAACATAGGCGTGTAGGCATCTCTTTGAGACACTTATTTCATTTCCTTTAGATACATACCCAGATGAAATTACTGGATCATATGGTCATTTTGTCTTTTACCTTTTGAGAAACCTCCCTACTGTTTTCCATAATGGCTGTAAAATTTACATTCCCACCAAAAGTGCACCAAGTTGCCCTTTTTCTTCACACCCTTGCTAACACTTGTGTTGGAGGAGGTCATTGAGAGGATGTGACCACCAGCTGACTCTTGAGCTAGACTTGGGCAATCGGAGGCTCCTTAGCCCATCCCCTTGGGGATGATATCTTTTTGCCCTAGGCTGCCTAGGTTTGGGGGAGGTATGACTGGTAATTGGAAACCATCTTTCCTATGCTCTTCTGTGTGTCTTTTATTTGTTTCACCCAAGTGCTGTAATCCCTCGCCTGGAATCCTTAACTCTTGTGAAGGTATTTTTGTGTGTGGATAGTTACTCAAACTGATGTTTCTGGGAGGGGCTGAGTGCTAGAAACTCCTATACCATCATCTTGCTGACATCACTCCTGAATTCCCTTTTGACTTTGACCCATGGGTTATTGAGAACTGTTTTAGTTTCCAAATATTTGGAATTTTCCCAGGTATCTTTCCATTCTCTGTCTCAAATTTTTTTGTCGTTGTGGTGGTGGTTTAAAAAAAAACCGAGTTGCCGGGAAGATGGCGGAAGAGTAAGACGCGGAGATCACCTTCCTCTCCACAGATACACCAGAAATACATCTACGCGTGGAACAACTCCTACGGAGCACCTACTGAACGCTGGCAGAAGACCTCAGACCTCCCAAAAGGCAAGGAACCCCCCACGTACCTGGTTAGGGCAAAAGAAAAAACTAAACAGAGACAAAAGGATAGGGACGGGTCCTGCACCAGCGGGAGAGAGCTGTGAAGGAGGAAAAGTGTCCACACACTAGGAAGCCCCTTCGCGGGTGGAGACTTCGGGAGGCGGAGTGGAGGAGCTTGGGAGCCGTGGAGTAGAGCACAGCAACAGGGGTGCGGAGGGCAAAGCGGACAGATTCCAGCGCAGAGGATCGGGCCGACCGGCACTCACCAGCCGAGAGGCTTGTCTGCTCGCCCGCCGGGGCGGGCGGGACTGGGAGCTGAGGCTCCGGCTTTTGTCGGAGCGCCGGGAGAGGACTGAGGTTGGCGGCGTGAACACAGCCTGCAGGGCGTTAGTGCACCGCGGCTAGCCGGGAGAGAGTCCGGGGAGGGGTCTGGACCTGCCGAAGAGGCAAGAGACTTTTACGTCCCTCTTTGTTTCCTGGTGCACGAGGAGAGGGGATTAAGAACGCTGCTTGAGAGAGCTCCGGGGACGGGCGCGAGCCGCGGCTAAAAGTGCGGAGCCCAGAGACAGACATGAGACGCTAGGGCCGCTGCTGCCGCCACCGGGAGGCCTGTGTGCGAACACAGGTCACTAGCCACACGCCCTTCCGGGGAGCCTGTGCAGCCCGCCACTGCCAGGGTCCCGGGATCCAGGGACAACTCCCCCGGGAGAACGCACGGCGCGCCTCAGGCTGCAACGTCACGCCGGCCTCTGCCGCTGCAGGCCCGCCCCGCACTCCGTGACCCTCCCTACCCCCCGGCCTGGGTGAGCCAGAGCCTCCGAATCAGCGGCTCCTTTAACCCCGTCCTGTCTGAGCAAAGAACAGACGCCCTCCGGCGACCTACACGCACAGGCGGGGCCAAATCCAAAGCTGAGCCCCTGGGAACTGTGAGAACAAAGAAGAGAAAGGGAAATGTCTCCCAGCAGCCTCAGAAGCAGCGGATTAAAGCTCCACAATCAACTTGATATACCCTGCATCTGTGGAATACCTGAATAGACAACGAATCATCCGAAATTAAGGAGCCCTGTGGATGAAAGGCTCTTGGTGCTGCAGCCAGGAGTCAGTGCTGTGCCTCTGAGGTGGGAGAGCCAACTTCAGGACACTGGTCCACAAGAGGCCTCCCAGCTGCACATAATATCAAACAGCAAAAATCTCCGAGAGATCTCCATCTCAACGCCAGCACCCAGCTTCACTCAACGACCAGCAAGCTACAGTGCTGGACATCCTATGCCAAACAACTAGCAAGACAGGAACACAACCCCACCCATTAGCAGAGAGGCTGCCCAAAATCATAATAAGTCTACAGACACCCCAAAACACACCACCAGACGTGGACCTGCCCACCAGAAAGACAAGATCCAGCCTCATCCACCAGAACACAGGCACTAGTACCCTCCACCAGGAAGCCTACACAACCCACTGAACCAACCTTAGCCACTGGGGACAGACACAAAAAACAACAGGAACTACGAACCTTCAGCCTGCAAAAAAGGAGACCCCAAACACAGTAAGATAAGCAAAATGAAAAGACAGAAAAACACACAGCAGATGAAGGAGCAAGATAAAAACCCACCAGACCTAACAAATGAAGAGGAAATAGGCAGTCTACCTGAAAAAGAATTCAGAATAATGATAGTAAGGTTGATCCGAAATCTTGGAGATAGAATGGACAGTAGAATGGACAAATTGCAAGAATCAGTTAACAAGGACCTAGAAGAACTAAAGATGAAACAAGCAACGACGAACAACACAATAAATTAAAAGTACTCTAGATGGGATCAATAGCAGAATAACTGAGGCAGAAGAACGGATAAGTAACCTGGAAGATAAAATAGTGGAAATAACTACTGCAGAGCAGAATAAAGAAAAAAGAATGAAAAGAACTGAGGACAGTCTCAGAGACCTCTGGGACAACATTAAATGCACCAACATTCGAATTATAGGGGTTCCAGAATAAGAAGAGAAAAAGAAAGGGACTGACAAAATATTTGAAGAGATTATAGTTGAAAACTTCCCTAATATGGGAAAGGAAATAGTTAATCAAGTCCAGGAAGCACAGAGAGTCCCATACAGGATAAATCCAAGGAGAAACATGCCAAGACACATATTAATCAAACTGTCAAAAATTAAATACAAAGAAAACATATTAAAAGCAGCAAGGGAAAAACAACAAATAACACACAAGGGAATCCCCATAAGGTTAACAGCTGATCTTTCAGCAGAAACTCTGCAAGCCAGAAGGGAGTGGCAGGACATATATGAAAGTGTTGAAGGAGAAAAACCTGCAACCAAGATTACTCTACCCAGCAAGGATCTCATTCAGATTTGATGGAGAAATTAAAACCTTTACAGACAAGCAAAAGCTGAGAGAGTTCAGCACCACCAAACCAGCTCTACAACAACTGCTAAAGGAACTTCTCTAGGCAAGAAACACGAAAGAAGGAAAGGACCTACAATAACGAACCCAAAACAATTAAGAAAATGGGAATAGGAACACACATATCGATAATTACCTTAAATGTAAATGGACTAAATGCTCCCACCAAAAGACACAGATGGGCTGAATGGATACAAAAACAAGACCCATATATTTGCTGTCTACAAGAGACCCACTTCAGACCTAGAGACACATACAGACTGAAAGTGAGGGCATGGAAAAAGGTATTTCATGCAAATGGAAACCAAAAGAAATCTGGAGTAGCAATTCTCATATCAGACAAAATAGACTTTAAAACAAAGACTATTAGAAGAGACAAAGAAGGACACTACATAATGATCAAGGGATCAATCCAAGAGGAAGATATAACAATTGTAAATATTTATGCACCCAACATAGGTGCACCTCAATACATAAGGCAAATACTGACAACCATAAAAGGGGAAATCAACAGTAACACATTCATAGTAGGGGACTTTAACACCCCACTTTCACCAATGGACAGATCATCCAAAATGAAAATAAATAAGGAAACACAAGCTTTAAATGATACATTAAACGAGATGGAGTTAATTGATATTTATAGGACATTCCATCCAAAAACAACAGAATACACATTTTTCTCAAGTGCTCATGGAACATTCTCCAGGATAGATCATATCTTGGGTCACAAATCAAGCCTTGGTAAATTTAAGAAAATTGAAATTGTATCAAGTATCTTTTCTGACCACAACGCCATGAGACTAGATATCAATTACAGGAAAAGATCTGTAAAAAATACAAACACATGGAGGCTAAACAATACACTACTTAATAATGAAGTGATCACTGAAGAAATCAAAGAGGAAATCAAAAAATACCTAGAAACAAATGACAATGGAGACACAACGACCCAAAACCTGTGGGATGCAGCAAAAGCAGTTCTGAGGGGGAAGTTTATAGCAATACAAGCCCACCTTAAGAAGCAGGAAACATCTCGAATAAACAACCTAACCTTGCACCTCAAGCAATTAGAGAAAGAAGAACAAAAAAAAAACCCAAAGCTAGCAGAAGAAAAGAAATCATAAAAATCAGATCAGAAATAAATGAAAAAGAAATGAAACAATAGCAAAGATCAATAAAACTAAAAGCTGGTTCTTTGAGAAGATAAACAAAATAGATAAACCACTAGCCAGACTGATCAAGAAAAAAAGGGAGAAGACTCAAGTCAATAGAATTAGAAATGAAAAAGGAGAGGTAACAACTGACACTGCAGAAATAAAAGAGATCATGAGAGATTACTACAAGCAACTCTATGCCAATAAAATGGACAATCTGGAAGAAATGGACAAATTCTTAGAAATGCACAATATGCCAAGACTTAATCAGGAAGAAATAGAAAATATGAACAGACCAATCACAAGCACTGAAATTGAAACTGTGATTAAAAATCTTCCAACAACCAAAAGTCCAGGACTAGAAGGCTTCACAGGCTAACTGTATCAAACATTTAGAGAAGAGCTAACACCTGTCCTTCTCAAACTCTTGCAAAATATAGCAGAGGGAGGAACACTCCCAAACTCATTCAACGAGGCCACCATCATCCTGATACCAAAACCAGAAAAGGATGTCACAAAGAAAGAAAACTACAGGCCAATATCACTGATGAACATAGATGCAAAAATCCTCAACAAAATACTAGCAAACAGAATCCAACAGCACATTAAAAGGATCATACACCATAATCAAGTGGGGTTTATTCCAGGAATGCAAGGATTCTTCAATATACGCAAATCTATCAATGTGATAAACCATATTAACAAACTGAAGGAGAAAAACCATATGATCATCTCAATAGATGCAGAGAAAACTTTTGACAAAATTCAACACCCATTTATGATAAAAACCCTGCAGAAAGTAGGCATAGAGGGAACTTTCCTCAACATAATAAAGGCCATATATGACAAGCCCACAGCAAACATCATCCTCAATGGTGAAAAACTGAAAGCATTTCCACTAAGATCAGGAACAAGACAAGGTTGCCCACTCTCACCACTCTTATTCAACATAGTTTTGGACGTTTTAGCCACAGCAATCAGAAGAAAAGGAAATAAAAGGAATCCAAATCGGAAAAGAAGAAGTAAAGCTGTCACTGTTTGCAGATGACATGATACTATACATAGAGAATCCTAAAGATGCTACCAGAAAACTACTAGAGCTAATCAATGAATTTGGTAAAGTGGCAGGATACAAAATTAATGCACAGAAATCTCTGGCATTCCTATATACTAATGATGAAAAATCTGAAAGTGAAATCAAGAAAACACTCCCATTTACCATTGCAACAACAAGAATAAAATATCTAGGAATAAACCTACCTAAGGAGACAAAAGATCTGTATGCAGAAAATTATAAGACACTGATGAAAGAAATTAAAGATGATACAAATAGATGGAGAGATATACCATGTTCTTGGATTGGAAGAATCAACATTGTGAAGATGACTCTACTACCCAAAGCAATCTATAGATTCAATGCAATCCCTATGAAACTACCACTGACATTTTTCACAGAACTAGAACAAAAAATTTTGCAATTTGTATGGAAACACAAAAGACCCCGAATAGCCAAAGCAATCTTGAGAACGAAAGAAGGAACTGGAGGAATCAGGCTCCCGGACTTCAGACTATACTACAAAGCTACAGTTATCAAGACGGTATGGTACTGGCACAAAAACAGAAAGATAGATCAATGGAACAGGATAGAAAGCCCAGAGATAAACCCACGCACATATGGTCACCTTATCTTTGACAAAGGAGGCAGAAATGTACAGTGGAGAAAGGACAGCCTATTCAATAAGTGGTGCTGGGAAAACTGGACAGCTACATGTAAAAGTATGAGATTAGATCACTCCCTAACACCATACACAAAAATAAGCTCAAAATGGATTAAAGACCTAAATGTAAGGCCAGAAACTATCAAACTCTTAGAGGAAAACATAGGCAGAACACTCTATGACATAAATCACAGCAAGGTCCTTTTTGACCCACCTCCTAGAGAAATGGAAATAAAAACAAAAGTAAACAAATGGGACCTAATGAAACTTAAAAGCTTTTGCGCAGCAAAGGAAACCATAAAGAAGACCAAAAGACAACCCTCAGAATGGGAGAAAATATTTGCAAATGAAGCAACTGACAAAGGATTAATCTCCAAAATTTATAAGCAGCTCATGCAGCTTAATAATAGAAAAACAAACCACCCAATCCAAAAATGGGCAGAAGACCTAAATAGACATTTCTCCAAAGAAGATATACAGACTGCCAACAAACACATGAAAGAATGCTCAACATCACTAATCATTAGAGAAATGCAAATCAAAACTACAATGAGATATCATCTCACACCAGTCAGAATGGCCATCATCAAAAAATCTAGAAACAATAAATGCTGGAGAGGGTGTGGAGAAAAGGGAACCCTCTTACACTGTTGGTGGGAATGTAAATTGATACAGCCACTGTGGAGAACAGTATGGAGGTTCCTTAAAAAGCTACAAATAGAACTACCATATGACCCAGCAATCCCACTACTGGGCATATACCCTGAGAAAGCCATAATTCAAAAAGAGTCATGTACCAAAATGTTCATTGCAGCTCTATTTACAATAGCCCAGAGATGGAAACAACCTAAGTGTCCATCATCGGATGAATGGATAAAGAAGATGTGGCACATATATACAATGGAATATTACTCAGCCATAAAAAGAGACAAAATTGAGCTATTTGTAATGAGGTGGATAGACCTAGAGTCTGTCATACAGAGTGAAGTAAGTCAGAAAGAGAAAGACAAATACCGTATGCTAACACATATATATGGAATTAAAAAAAAAATGTCATGAAAAACCTAGGGGTGAAACAGGAATAAAGACACAGACTTACTAGAGAATGGATTTGAGACTATGGGGAGGGGGAAGGGTAAACGGTGACAAAGCGATAAAGAGGCATGGACATATATACACTATGAAACGTAAGGTAGATAGCTAGTGGGAAGCAGCCGCATAGCACAGGGAGATCAGCTCGGTGCTTTGTGACCGCCTGGAGGGGTGGGATAGGGAGGGTGGGAGGGAGGGAGACGCAAGCGGGAAGAGATATGGGAATATATGTATATATATAACTGATTCATTTTGTTGTGAAGCTGAAACTAACATACCATTGTAAAGCAATTATACTCCGATAAAGATGTTAAAAAAAAAAAAACCAAAAACTTTCTATGACTTCAATCTTTTAAAATTTATTCAGAATTTCAAATAGTTTATCTTGATAAATGTGCCAGATATACCTGAAAAGAATGTATCTTCTTCTGTTTTTAGATATTCTAATAAATGTCAATTGTTTGTTGTTCAAATGTATGTCCTTACTTTATTATATTAATCAGGCAGTGGTGTTAATCTGTGAATTTGACTATCATTCTTTGTAGTTTTACAAGTTTTTCATGTATTTGGAAACTCAGTTGTTAGATGAATGAACATTTTGAATTATCTCCCCCATATTCTGAATTATTGTGTTCATGCCTTATAATTCTTTGTTTTAAGTCTGTTTAAACCACACATTATGTAGACATTATGTTTTCATTTATGTTTACTCACATATTTCCTTTCCACTGCTTTTCATACTTTCCTACATTCCCATGTCTCCCTCTGGGATCACCTTCCTTCTCCCTGAACAACTCTTCAGAATTTGCTTTAGAGCAACTCTGCTCAAGATAAATTATTTCAGATTTTGATTTCTGAATATATGTATGTGAATGATATTTTTGCTCACTATAGAATTCTTGATTAGTAGTTATTTTCTTTCATAAATTTAAAGATGTCATTTCATTGTTTTCTGGCTCCCACTGTTTCTGTTAATTCAGGCATAAGTCTTATTGCTACTCCTGTGAGGATAATGTGACTTTTTAATCTGGATGCTTTAAAAATCTTGATTTATGTCCTTGGTTTTCAGTAGTTTTACTAGGATGTATCTTGGTGTGGTGATTCTTCATATTTATTTTGCTTGGGGTTTGCAGAGCTTCTTTTATCTGTGGGACTTTTATTAGTTTTAGAAAATTCTCTTCAAATATTACTGTTTTTGCTCCATTCCCCTCTCCTTCTGGGATTCTAATAAAAATGTTTATGTAATACATGTGTATATATATATTGCATATTTTTTTCATTTCAAATATTTTCTATTGACCTGTCTTACATTTCACTAACCCTATATTCTGCTATGCATAATCTGCTATAAACCTAACATTGTGCTGTTAATTTCAGACGTAGTAATTTTCATTCCAATATATATTATAAATTTCAGTCTGTCATAATTCTCCATGTTTTCTTCTATTTCTCTACTCAAAACACTCTAAGTCACTTATTTAAAACACTCTATTAAGTCACTTATTTAAAAATACTTTCTGCTAACTCCAATATATTGGTTTCTGTCTGTCTTCTTCTGCTTTTATGGTTCTGCCCCTAGGCATGCCTAGAAATTTTTATTAAATATAGGACATTGTGTATAAAAATTATGAAGACTCTAGATGATCTTCTGGTTAAGTTCCATAAGACAGGGTTCACTCTTCTGTTAGATACAGACAGAATATGAAATGCTTTAATGTAATCAAGGGCTGAATAGCGTTGACCATGACCTTGGATTGGAGTTTAGGTAAGGCTCAGTTAGTTTCTGTTTAAACTCCCATTCTTTGGATATAGGCATCCAGTGTTTTCAACTGATAGAATGGTGTTTATTCTGGGGACACCTTCTGGTGAAGATTCCCCTTCCCTGTCTTGAAAATTTGGCAAATATCTTGAGAGGAAAACCACCTGTGCCTGAGGCATTAATTTTCTCTCTGCAGACTCTCAAACTGCTGAAAGCTCTTCTGGTTTCTCACTAGCCTCAGAAAATTTTATATTCTGTGCACAATATCATCAATAACCTCAGTAAAAGGTGTCTTTATGTTGTCACTCATCTCTTTGAAGCTCTCCTTTTCCCCGGATGTTTACCCCTGTACTTCTCATTTTTTTTGTAGCTCTAATACTATTAGTTACGTGATTTTTAAAATTTATCTAGAATTTTTAGTTCTTAAAGAGAGCACTGGCCTGCTGCAAGTTGTTGCCATCCTTTGAGCTTTCAATTTCAATTACTATTTTCTTTTCACAAGTTCTTTATTAGATCTATCTGGCCATTATTTATAGACTCTTGATTCTTCTTATCAAATTTCTCCTTTATTTTCTATGAACATTTTAACCATACTATTTTTTTTCCTGTTCTGTACCCAATAATTCCATAATCTGAAGTTCTTGGGGGTATAACTGTTACTTGTTACTCCACCTGACACTAACTGATGGGGGCTTGTTTCCTCTTGCAGTGGGTAAATATTGTTAGTGAGCCTATGCTTACCTGATTATGTTAAAACTTAATAGGCCTAAGCACTGAGGGGCTTATATTGAAGGTGTATTCTTCCAGAGAGGATTCATGGTGGCTTCTGTCACTTTAAGTTCCTGATTCACTGTCCCCTGGGCCATTCTAAATTCAACCCTCAGATCCACCTCAAGGCTAATGAACTGGCTTAATAATGGTCCCCAAAGATGTAAACATCCTAACGCTTAGAATCTGTGAATATGCTACCTTATGTGGCAAAAGTGACCTTGCAGATATGATTCAGTTGAGGAATGTGAGATGTAGAGAATCGTAAATAACCAGGTGGCCCTGAGAGAATCACAACAGTCCTATTAAAAGGGAGTCGGGAGACCAAAACGAAGAGATGATGATGCTGGCTTTTAAGGTGAAGAAAGTCATTAGGAGCGGTGCCTGGAAGCTGGCAGAGGCAAGTAATGAGTTCTCTGCAGCCTCCAGAAGGAACACATTCTTGGTC
Organism: Grampus griseus; assembly: GCF_964374135.1. Lineage (NCBI taxonomy): Eukaryota > Metazoa > Chordata > Mammalia > Artiodactyla > Delphinidae > Grampus > Grampus griseus. Next base: position 50,893,434 of record NC_139010.1, on the reverse strand, counting down.
TTAGTTTGATTTTAGCCCCAAAAGACCCATTTTAGATTTTGGACTTCCAGAAATCTATGAGAATAACTTGGTGTTTTAAGCCACACAATTCTTGGCAATTTCTTATGGTAGCAATAAACTAATACAGCTAGCTTGTGATTACAGATTTTCTAGGAGATTCCTAATTTTTTTCCCCAAGCAGAGGCCTGGGATGGACAGTCTTCTCGCCATTCTTCCTCCTATGGTCCTGGATGCCTACAGAAGTTTCATTCTAACACCTCAACTTGTGAGGGCCCAAGATCTTGTCTTCTATTCCCCTGTCACTGTTAAAACAATATTTAGGGGTTTTTTTGTTTCAGCAGATACTCCCAGGCAGCCTGGCAATCCCATGTTCACTTCTCTCTTGTGTTTTTAGTTGTGTGTTATCCAGAATTTCTAGGTATTGGTAGAAGGAGAGAGTCATAGTCTAAGATAAATTGCTTTGTGCTGTTATTTCTTTTTAAACCTATAAAATGAACATTGTCATAGAAATTACATAATAGAGTAGAAACATTCAATAAATATTTCAGTGATGATACAGATTATTATGATAACTTACAGCTGATCCAAGCAAACTGAATTAACCATTTTTTCCTTTGCTTCCATACCAATTTATACAAATATGTAACTATTTTGTGACAATATATGACACACTCTGACAGGCATTGCATTAAATACTATATTTTGTATGCAGTGTTTTCAAATTGGTCTGGCTTCGTTAGGAACCAAAAACTTAATTGAAACTATTATTTGAGGTATGTCTATTTCAGGTTTCTACCTTTCAAAAATATCTGAAGCAATTGCTTCCTTAATTTGAGACTTTAGAACACAAGAACAAAAGATTGATTTAGAAGGATGGAACCTGCATTTTATTTCCTTTCACAGTATACTTTTTTTAAACATCTTTATTAGAGTATAATTGCTTTATAATTACTTTATAATTTTATAATTGTGTGTTACTTTCTGCTTTATAACGAAGTGAATCAGTTACACATATACATATGTCCCCATATCTCTTCATTCTTGCGTCTCCCTCCCTCCCACCCTCCCTATCCCAACCCCTTTAGGTGGTCACAAAGCACCGAGCTGATCTCCCAGTGCTATGCGGCTTCTTCCCACTAGCTATCTACCTTACGTTTGGTAGTGTATATATGTCCATGCCTCTTTATCGCTTTGTCACCGTTTACCCTTCCCCCTCCCCATAGTCTCAAATCCATTCTCTAGTAAGTCTGTGTCTTTATTCCTGTTTCACCCCTAGGTTTTTCATGACATTTTTTTTTTAATTCCATATATATGTGTTAGCATATGGTATTTGTCTTTCTCTTTCTGACTTACTTCACTCTGTATGACAGACTCTAGGTCTACCCTCCTCAGTACAAATAACTCAATTTCGTTTCTTTTAATGGTTGAGTAATATTCCATTGTATATATGTGCCACATCTTCTTTATCCATTCATCTGTCAATGGACATTTAGGTTGCTTCCATGTCCTGGCTATTGTAAATAGAGCTGCAATGAACATTTTGGTACATGACTCTTGAATTATGGTTTTCTCAGGGTATATGCCCAGTAGTAGGATTGCTGGGTTGTATGTTAGTTCTATCTTTAGTTTTTTAAGGAACCTCCATACTGTTCTCCATAGTGGCTGTATCAATTGACATTCCCACCAACAGTGCAAGAGGGTTCCCTTTTTTCCACACCCTCTCCAGCATTTATTGTTTGTAGATTTTTTGATGATGGCCATTCTGACCAGTGTGAGATGATATCTCATTGTAGTTTTGATTTGCATTTCTCTAATGATTAATGAAGTTGAGCATTCTTTCATGTGTTTGTTGGCAATCTGTATATCTTCTTCGGAGAAATGTCTATTTAGGTCTTCGGCCCATTTTTGGATTGGGTTGTTTGTTTTTTTGATATTGAGCTTCATGAGCTGTTTGTAAATTTTGGAGATAAATCCTTTGTCAGTTGCTTCATTTGCAAATATTTTCTCCGATTCTGGGGGTTCTCTTTACATCTGGTTTATGGTTTCCTTTGCTCTGCAAAGGCTTTTAAGTTTCATTAGGTCCCATTTGTTTATTTTTGTTTTTATTTACATTTCTCTAGGAGGTGACTCAAAAAGGATCTTGCTGTGATTTATGTCATAGTGTTCTGCCTATGTTTTCCTCTAAGAGTTTGATAGTGTCCGGCCTTACATTTGGGCTTTAATCCATTTTGCGTGTATATTTGTGTATGGTGTTAGGGAGTGTTCTAATTTCATTCTTCTACATGTAGCTCTCCAGTTTTCCAAGTACCACTTATTGAAGAGGCTGTCTTTTCTCCACTGTATATTCTTGCCTCCTTTCTCAAAGATAAGGTGACCATATGTGTGTGGGTTTATCTCTGGGCTTTCTATCCTGTTCCATTGATCTATATTTCTGTCTTTGTGCCAGTACTATACTGTTTTGGTTACTGTAGCTTTTGTAGTATAGTCTGAAGTCCGGGAGCCTGATTCCTTCATCTCCGTTCTTCTTTCTGAAGATTGCTTTGGCTATTCGGGGTCTTTTGTGTCTCCATACAAATTGTGCAATATTTTGTTCTAGTTGTGTGAAAAATGCCATTGGTAGTTTGATAGGGATTGCGTTGAATCTGTAGATTGCTTTGGGTAGTATAATTATTTTCACCATGTTGATTCTTCCAATCTAAGAGCATGGTATATCTCTCCATCTGTTTGTATCATCTTTAATTTCTTTCATCAGTGTCTTATAGTTTTCTGCATACAGATCTTTTGTCTCCTTAGGTAGGTTTATTCCTAGGTATTTTATTCTTTTTGTTTCAATGGTAAATGGAAGTGTTTTCTTAATTTCACTTTCAGATTTTTCATCATTAGTGTATAGGAATGCAAGAGATTTCTGTGCATTAATTTTGCATCCTGCTACTTTACCAAATTCATTGATTAGCTCTAGTAGTTTTCTGGTAGCATCTTTAGGATTCTCTATGTATAGTATCATGTCATCTGCAAACAGTGACAGCTTTATTTCTTCTTTTCCAATTTGGTTTCCTTTTATTTCTTCTTCTTCTCTAATTGCTGTGGCTAAAATTTCCAAAACTATGTTGAATAATAGGGGTGAGAGTGGACATCCTTGTCTTGTTCCTGATCTTAGAGGAAATGGTTTCTGTTTTTCATCATTGAGAACGATGTTGTCTGTGGGTTTGTCATATATGGCCTTTATTATGTTGAGGAAAGTTCCCTCTATGCCTATTTTCTGCAGGGTTTTTATCATAAATGGGTGTTGAATTATGTCAAAAGCTTTCTCTGCATCTATTGAGATGATCATATGGTTTTTCTCCTTCAATTTATTAATATGTTGTATCACATTGATCGATCTATATATTGAAGAATCCTTGCATTCCTGGGTAAACCCCACTTGATTATGGTGTATGATCCTTCTAACGTGCTGTTGGATTCTGTTTGCTAGTATTTTGTTGAGGATTTTTGCATCTATGTTCATCAGTGATATTGGCCTGTAGTTTTCTTTCTTTGTGACATCCTTTTCTGGTTTTGGTATCAGGATGATGGTGGCCTCGTTGAATGAGTTTGGGAGTGTTCCTCCCTCTGCTATATTTTGCAAGAGTTTGAGAAGGACAGGTGTTAGCTCTTCTCTAAATGTTTGATACAGTTAGCCTGTGAAGCCTTCTAGTCCTGGACTTTTGGTTGTTGGAAGATTTTTAATCACAGTTTCAATTTCAGTGCTTGTGATTTGTCTGTTCATATTTTCTGTTTCTTCCTGATTAAGTCTTGGCATGTTGTGCGTTTCTAAGTATTTGTCCATTTCTTCCAGGTTGTCCATTTTATTGGCATAGAGTTGCTTGTAGAAATCTCTCATGATCATTTGTATTTCTGCAGTGTCAGTTGTTACTTCTCCTTTTTCATTTCTAATTCTATTGATTTGAGTCTTCTCCCATTTTTTCTTGATGAGTCTGGCTAATGGTTTATCAATTTTGTTTATCTTAAAGAACCAGCTTTTGGTTTTATTGATCTTTGCTATCGTTTCCTTCATTGCTTTTTCATTTACTTCTGATGTTATCTTTATGACTTCTTTTCTTCTGCTAACTTTGGGGTTTTTTTTGTTCTTCTTTCTCTAATTGCTTTAGGTGTAAGGTTAGGTTGTTTGAGATTTTTTGTTAAGTTAGGATTGTATTGCTCTAAACTTCCCTCTTAAAACTGCTTTTGCTGCATCCCATAGGTTTTGGGTCATCGTGTTTTCATTGTCATTTGTTTCTAGGTATGTTTTGATTTTTTCAGTGATCTCTTGGTTATTAAGTAGTGTATTATTTTAGCCTCCATGTGTTTGTATTTTTTACAGATTTTTTTCCTGTAATTAATACCTAGTCTCATAGCGTTATGGTTGTAAAAGATACTTGATATGATTTCAGTTTTCTTAAATTTACCAAGGCTTGATTTGTGACCCAAATATGATCTATCCTGGAGAATGTTCCATGAGAACTTGAGAATAATGTGTATTCTGTTGTTTTTGGATGGAATGTCCTATAAATATCAATTGAGTCCATCTTGTTTAATGTATTATTTAAAGCTTGTGTTTCCTTATTTATTTTCATTTGGATGATCTGTCCATTGGTGAAAGTGGGGTGTAAAAGTTCCCTACTATGATAGTGTTACTGTCAATTTCCCCTTTTATGGCTGTTAGCGTTTACCTCATGTTTTTTGGTGCTCCTATGTTGGGTGCATAAATATTTACAATTGTTATATCTTCTTGGGTTGATCCCTTGATCATTATGTAGTGTCCTTCTTTGTCTCTTGTAATAGTCTCAGTTTAAAGTCTCTTTTGTCTGATATGAGAATTGCTACTCCAGGTTTCTTTTGATTTCCATTTACATGGAATATCTTTTTCCTTCCCCTCACTTTCAGTCTATATGTGTCCCTAGGTCTGAAGTGGGTCTCTTGTAGACAGCATATATACTGGTCTTGTTTTTGTATCCATTCAGCCAGTCTATGTCTTTTGGTTGGAGCATTTAATCCATTTTCATTTAAGGTAATTATTGATATGTATGTTCCTATTCCCATTTTCTTAACTGTTTAGGGTTTGTTATTGTAGGTCTTTTCCTTCTCTTGTGTTTCCTGCCTAGAGAAGTTCCTTTAGCATTTGTTGTGAAGCTGATTTGGTGGTGCTGAATTCTCTAAGCTTTTGCTCTTCTGTAAAGGTTTTAATTTCTCTGTGAAATCTGAATGAGATCCTTTCTGGGTAGAGTAATCTTGGTTGTAGGTTTTCTCTCCTTCATCACTTTAATTATGTCCCGCCACTCCCTTATGGCTTGCAGAGTTACTGCTGAAAGGTCAGCTGTTAACACAGAAGGGAATCCCCATAAGTTTATTTGTTGTTTTTCCCTTGCTGCTTTTAATATTTTTTCTTTGTATTTAATTTTTGATAGTTTGATTAATAGGTGTTTTGGCATGTTTCTCCTTGGATTTATCCTGTATGGGACTCTCTGTGCTTCCTGGACTTGATTAACTATTTCCTTTCCCATGTTAGGCAAGTTTTCAAATGTAAGCTCTTCAAATATTTTCTCAGTCCCTTTTTCTCTTCTTCTGGAACCCCTATAATTCAAATGTTGGTGCATTTAATGTTTTCCCAGAGGTCTCTGAGACTGTCCTCAATTCTTTTCATTCCTTTTTCTTCATTCTGCTCTGCAGTAGTTATTTCCACTCTTTTATCTTCCAGATCACTTATCTGTTCTTCTGCCTCAGCTATTCTGCTATTGATCCTTTCTAGAGAATTTGTAATTTCATTTATTGTGTTGTTCATCACTGTTTGTTTGCTCTTTAGTTCTTCTAGGTCCTTGTTTCTTGTATTTCCTCCATTCTATTTCCAAGATTTTGGATCATCTTTACTCTCATTATTCTGAATTCTTTTTCAGGTAGACTGCCTATTTCCTCTTCATTTGTTAAGTCTGGTGGGTTTTTGCCTTGCTCCTTCATCTGCTGTGAATTTCTCTGTCTTCTCATTTTGATTAACTTACTGTGTTTGGGATTTCCTTTTTGCAGGCTGCAGGTTTGTAGTTCCTGTTGTTTTTGGTATCTGTCCCCAGTGTCTAAGGTTGGTTTAATGAGTTGTGTAGGCTTCCTGGTGGTGGGGACTGGTGCATGTGTTCTGGTGGATGAGGCTGGATCTTGTCTTTCTGGTGGGCAGGTCCGTGTCTGGTGGTGTGTTTTTGGGTGTCTGTGGCCTTATGATTTTAGGCAGCCTCTCTGCTAATGGATGGGGTTGTGTTCCTGTCTTGCCAGTTGTTTCGCATAGGGTATCCAGCACTGTAGCTTGCTGGTCGTTGAGTGGAGCTGGGTGTTGGTGTTGAGATGGAGATCTCTTGGACATTTTCGCTGTTTGATATTATGTGGAGCTGGGAGGTCTCTGGTGGAACAGTGTCCTGAACTTTGCTCTCCCACCTCAGAGGCACAGCCCCGATGCCTGGCTGGAGCACCAAGAGCCTGTCCTCCACATGGCTCAGAATAAAAGGCAGAAAAAAACAAAGAAGAAGGTAAAATAAAATAAAGTAAAATAAAATAGTTATTAAAATAAAAAATGATTATTAAAAAATTTTTAAGTAATAAAAATAAAAAAGAGCGCAACCAAACCAAAAAACAAATCCACCAGTGATAACAAGTGCTATAAACTATACTAAAAAAATAAAAAAACAAAAAAACGAACTCTAGGACAAATGGTAAAAGCAAAACTATACAGACAAAATCACACACGGAAGCATACACGTACACACTGACAAAAAGAGAAAAAGGGGAACAAAAAAATGTCATTGCTCCCAAAGTCCACCTCCTCAATTGGGGATGATTCATTGTCTATTCAGGTATTCCACAGATGCAGGGTACATCAGGTTGACTGTACAGATTTAATCCGCTGCTCCTGAGGCTGCTGGGAGAGATTTCATTTTCTGTTCTTTGTTCGCACAGCTCCAGGGGTTCAGCTTTGGATTTGGCTCCGCCTCTGCGTGTAGGTCGCCTGAGGGCGTCTGTTCTTCGCTCAGACAGGATGGGGTTAAAGGAGCCGCTGATTCAGGCGCTCTGGCTCACTCAGGCTGGGGGGCGGGAGGGGTACGGATGCGGGACGAGCCTGCGGCGGCAGAAGCCGGCATGACGTTGCACCAGCCTGAGGCGCGCCATGGGTTCTCCCAGGGAAGTTGTCCCTGCATCGTGGGACCCTGGCAGTGGCGGGCTGCACAGGCTCCCGGGAGGGGCTGTGTGGAGAGTGACCGGTGCTCACACACAGGCTTCTTGGTGGTGGTGGCAGCAGCAGCCTTAACGTCTCATGCCCGTCTCTGGGGTCCTTGCTGATAGCCGCGGCTCCCCCAGTCACTGGAGCTCCTTTAAGCGGCGCTCTTAATCCCCTCTCCTCGTGCATCAGGAAACAAAGAGGGAAGAAAACGTCTCTTGCTTCTTCGGCAGCTCCAGAACTTTCCCTGGACTCCCTCCCGGCTAGCCGTGGCGCACTAGCCCCCTTCAGGGTGTGTTCATGCAGCCAACCCCAGTCCTCTCCCTGGGATCCAACTGAAGCCCGAGCCTCAGCTCCCAGCCTCGCCCGCCCTGGCGGGTGAGCAGACAAGCCTCTCGGGCTGGTGAGTGCTGGTCTGCACCACTCCTCTGTTCGGGAATCTCTCCGCTTTGCCCTCCGCACCCCTGTTGCTGTGCTCTCCCCTGCGGCACCGAAGCTTCCCCCTCTAACACCTGCAGTCTCTGCCTGCGAAGGGACTTCCTAGTGTGTGGAAACCTTCCTTCCTTCACAGCTCCCTCCCACTGGGGCAGGTCCTGTCCCTATTCTTTTGTCTCTGTTTTTTCTTTTGCCCTACCCAGGTACGTGGGGAGTTTCTTGCCTTTTGGGAGGTCTGAGGTCTTCTGCCAGCATTCAGTAGGTGTTCTGTAGGAGTTGTTCTACGTGTAGATGTATTTCTGATGTATTTGTGGGGAGGAAGGTGATCTCCACGTCTTACTCTTCCACCATCTTCGAACCTGCCTTTTAGAATTAAAATTTTGTTAAAACTGATTTGTTATCTTCACCTTAAGACTAAACTCAGGATTAAAAGGGTATTAAATCAGAGTCAAGACATCAGTGGGGGTAAATGCACTTTCCAGTACACTAGAAATCTGAAGGCAGAGACACGAATCAGGGACCTGTGGAGAATGACTAATTTCTATTAGAGTGTAGAGCATAATTTTTATTAGAGCACCTATTAAGGCATAGGTGTGATGCTGAATTTTTTTTTAACTTGCTAATATTTTACTTTTTTCAAATTTATCATGAATATTCTTTTTTATTCAAGTATAGTTGACTTACAGTGTTGTGTTTCTGGTGTACAGCAAAATGATTCAGTTATACATACATATATTTTTCAGATTCTTTTCCCTTGTAGGTTATTACAAAATACTGAGTATAGTTCCCTGTTCTATACAGTAGGCCCTTGTTATCTATTTTATATATAGTAGTGTGTTTATGTTAATCCTAAACTCCTAATTTATCCCTCCCTCACCCTTTCCCCTTCAGTAACCATAAATTTTTCTATGTCTGTGGGTCTATTTCTGTTTTGTATATAAGTTCGTTTGTATTATTTTTTTTAGATGACACTGAATTTTAAGAACAAAGGAGCCTTCTGTAATTCTCTAAAACAAAAATGATACTTGGTGTTCTTTCTGAAAAGAGAATTCTAGAGTAAACGATGGCAGTGGGATAGCAAAAATTGAATTTCTTACATTTGGGGAGACCCTGGCTTGTAAGGACAATGTGATTAGCTACTGAATATCTTACGAGGGTTGAGGCCACCCATGATTAGAAATGCTGCTTCTGTTCCTGTCCTGTATTGCCACCATACATTTGGTATGTTTGTGTATTCTTGGTTAAACAAATTGGAAATTTAATCTTATGGTAATGTTCGGTCCATGAGAAGAGCTGCAGAGATTTATCTAGCATTCTATACAATTACATTAGCTATAATTACATAAAGAATAGCATCTGGCTACTATAAATTATAGTTCTGTATTTTTCTACTATGGAATTGACTTCAAGTCTCATTTGAAAATAATTGATAAAACCCTAAGCAGTGTGGGCAAATGAATTTTAACTTTTCTGATGTGGTGGTTTTATTTTCTATTGCTTTCCAGATATTGCTGTGTAACTCAGGGCTAATATTTGCATCTCATGCTGTATCGTTTCTGTTTCAAATAATATATGTGCACCTCAAACTAAATTTTGCAGCTGGAAAGTCCATGACCAAACAAGACTTAGGCGTGGCTGCATCTGGGTGCTCAGATGAGGTTGCCCAGCAATTCCCTCCTCTTCCTCTCTCCCTCCATTTGTTTCCTTCCTCTCTGGCTTCTCTCTCCTCTTTTCCTGATTCCCTCCCTCTTTGTCTTTCCTTTTTCTCAGTATGGACTTTGTTTTTATGAGCTCCTTTTTCCCAGAAAGCAGGAATGATAGTGACCAGAAACTCAAGATTTAGATGGTACCTAGAGCTCTTGACTCCAGAACAAGACTGATGCTCTCTCTTTAGTTACCTACATGACAAGCCTTAGAGATGATCTAATGGGGCCATAGTGGTCTGATCAGCATGGTCAGATGCGTGAAGTACTCCTTGGCTAATCCCAGGATGAATAACCTGTGGAAAGGTGAGAGGCAAAGTCAACCACACTGAAACTACAAGGAAGGTGTTCGCCACAGCCAAGGGAAGATCTTTTATAAGAAGATAGTCATGATAGATCACAAATAAGATACACAATTCTGTGCATCCCATACTTTTCTGTGCTGAAGTAGCTTTTATATCAGGGCCTTAATCAAATAATGCAGAGTTTTCAGCATCTTGGTCTGTATTTGTTTCAAGTTCAGACTTTAAATGCTGTCTCTAATACTCTCATTATTTTCACTAATATTAGCTCTATAAATATGTCTCTGACTGAGTAGAAGGTAAGAAGGGCATTTCTCCTCTAAAGTATTTTGCAGAAATATCTGCTGATAATTATTGAGTGACATCTCGCGCTTCCCGTTTGTGGGAGGGGAAGTTTGCTGGATGCTTCTCTAGCTAAGTATTCTTTGGCCATCAATTAAAGGTAGGTGCAGCTTGAGGACCGGTGGGCTCTTTGCCATCAATTGATCTGAGGCAAATTGTAATCTTCCCAAGTAGAGTTTGGCTTTCTGCATAATCTCATTCAAATTGTATGCCTTTGTCTTACCTCCATTTAGAGACATTTTTAATTAGTATTAGTCCCAGTAATTACTGGCAATTCTTTTTCGATTTATTTCTATTGCTTATAAAGTGCGTCATTCAGTGCCACCACAGTTCAGTCTCTCAATTCTGAGGGTGGGCAGAAATAAGCATCTCTGTGCATGAGCAGCATATCGTGGGGGAATTGCTAATTTCTGATTGGTCACATTCAATTTTGGTTCAGAATTCAATCAGTGATATACATTCATAAGTTGTAAATTTTGATAACCTTTTAAAAATAAAGTTTAATTCTTATGATTTATGCAGTGGTTCTTACTTTGAATAGCCAACAAAGTTAGATTCTGAAACAGTCTTTCCTCTCTTAAGCTCACTGCGAAATACGTGCACAACGTGTGTGTGAATCAGTGGATGCATGTTTGCAGTAAGCTGCAGTTGAGGGTTGAGACAAGTGGTCCCACTGAGGTGGTGGGAGTGAAGTGGGGTGAAGGGGGAGTCCTATCGTTGCCGCTGGCTCACCGTGTTGCCCCCCCCAGCCTCTCTGTTCAGCTGCTCATCAGTGCATGGGTGTAAGATCCAGTCCTTTTGAGAAAAGGATTACTTTTGTAGTAAGCCAAACTATCTTACTACTTATCGTTTCATGTCTTCTGTTCTATGGACTACAGTAGCGCTTGTAATTTTAATACTATTGGACTTTTTATTCATGAAAAATATAATTTTGCTTATATGTTTTTGATTATGTATTATTTGATATAATTCATATGGTACATAAAAATGTAAAGGAAGCATAAATCTCCTTTTCAGGTTATCTTGAGAAAACTACCTTTAAGATTATGATGAGGATTTTTTTCTTTTCTTTCCTTCCTTCCTTCCCATAGTTTTACATAAATGGGGTGATAAATGCTGATTTTTGTCATTATCTGAAAATATCATGAACCTATTCAGTTCATCTACTAAACTTTTTTATGATAAAAATGTTTCATAGATTCGGTAAGTTATTTGTGTTGTGATCAAATGTCATTAATCTTTTTAAGCAACTACTATCTATTTCAGTAATTTTGTTTTCCCAAGAGTCCCCTGCTGTAGATTGTCTCTACATCTCTCTATTTTCCTCCTCTCAAGCTGAGTTAGTGCGTGACACAAAGGAAAATGACCTGAGGCTCAGGTAAACAGTTTGGTCAGTCATGCTAGTGATGCTAGTAAGCCCAGCAGAAGCTACGTCTTGGGGCTGGCTGCCTATTGGACAGTGCCAGCTGCATTAGCAAGCATTCTGTTCTGTCAGTCTCCTCTCAAGGCATCTGACACAGGCCCCTTTGCTTCCCTTCCCATCAGCTATAAAGTCCTGCATTCTCCCAGGTTTATTATATAGAGAACTCAGCTTACTTCCTATTTGCTCTGAAGGTCCCTGAAGACCAGAATTCTTCCCAGAGTGTTCATGTAGGCCAGCTCTGCCCTTCCTCCCTGGAATCCTCAGAGTTTACAGGACAAGTTCTTTCCAGGAAACTCTTGCTGATCACCCCAGGTCTCGCTTGCACTGGGGTCCATGCTCTCCTGCAGCACAGAGGTGGGAAAGTTCGACCTCTGTGTCTGGATCCTGGACCCTGCACCCTCCCTCCAAGCCATACTCAATTTCCAACTCCAGCAACTGTCTGCTGTAGTAGAAGCAGTCCACTGGAGTTGTCCTGAGAGGGTGGCTGGGCTTCGAGTCTCCAAAATTCCCAGAATGTCCCTGCAACCAAATACAGGGGCGTTTTCTTGTTTAATCTTTACAACAACTCTATGAGAAAACATTTTTATCATCACTAATTTAGTTAGTTGTTTATGAATCTCCTCCTTCAGAACTTTGAACTCAAAAAAAAAATGCTGAAGGAAGCAAGAAAGAATAGCAGTGATAGAAGATATTTCTTCGTTTGGAAGCTGAGTTGAAGTGCCACGATGATGTAATTTCATTAGAAGGTAAAAACCTAACGTCCAGTGTCTACTTCCCAAATGATGAGAAAACGTGAAGTTTCAAAGTTGTTTATGGAACTCTGAATGATCTGTTGACGTGCTCTAGCTAGAAGGCGTCTTTCTTTCTTGCATTTTCCTTCAGTAGTCTCTCTCTTAAACATAGGAATGTGCTATCATTCTGTTCTGGATACCCTAATACATCACAAAATTCTTTCCTACTGAGTTTCCATAGTGCTATATAATAGTTCTCAATACGCAACTGGAAGCAGCTGCTACTGTCAGAGTCTGGATTTGGCATTAGACTCTGATGTCCTTGAGGTCTGGTCTCTCAGTCATTCAGTTCACTTGAGTATGAGTTTCGTAAATGGTGAGGGTAGACCTGTACGTCCCAGTTTTACTATGAAGATGAAATGAGAGTCCATATATGAAATCATTTTGAAAACTAGACTTCTTTGGCTGAAGAACACATATAACCCTTCCATTCCTTATAGACTTTCTCCTGCCTCTCCAGGCTTTAGTGCTACTTTGTATTACATTATATAGCTTTGTCTCCTCCAATAGACTTTGAGGTTCTCTTGGGCAGGGAATGTATCTTACTGTTTCCTGAGAGCCTAAAACTATGCTTGCTTACAAAATGAATGAGTGGATGAGTGACTGAAATTAGTTATGTCATGCTTCTGCCAAAACTCCTCCAGGGACCTGAACTGTACTTAGAAAAACAGCCCACCCTCCCAGTTGTGGTCTACAGTGCACCTGGTAACCAGGACACGGCTTATTTTTCCAGCCACTTCTTGGCCCACATCACTCTACACCAATTCCTATTCTTTGACCACACCAAGCAGAAACTAATCTGTTTACTTATGTGGAAGTTGTATACATTATATACAAATCTTTCCTCCTGAACATCCCAGAATGCTGATCTATGGCTCAAACGAAATCAGCTCCAGGCAGCATACAACCATGTCATGAGTTTTGAAATGTGCTTTTGGCAACAGAGATTCATTTCATGCTTTAAGACCAAGAAAGCACAATATCACCCAAGTCTTCCCTGGAAATGTTGGTTTCTTATGTATAAAATGAATAGATGATCTCCAAAAGGCCTTTCTGAGTCCACGATTCAAATTCATTTTTGAAGGATAATAATGCTTTATCTCTCCTTACTGATTAATTCTAGGCAGTATGGAGCTAAGAGATGATAAGATTATACAGTGAGGTAATTATACAGGCCGTTTCTTTTTAGTTGACTGAGGCGACCACAGTGCCTTGCATTTAACCTCACAATTGTAATGAAGCTCATCTTATCATATTCTCCATCTTTAGGGGAACTTCAAGGCTCGGGGAAATCAATAATAAAGAGCTTATCCGCAACTAATCTCCTCCTTGGTAGTGAAAATACATACGCCAGCTGGGAGAGTGAGTTTCTTTAATGCTCAACAGTGTCCTCACAGATGTAACTTTTCTTTTTCATGATCTGGTACCCATCATGGGGCTCTGACTTTTAACTGACTTTGCTTTCTTCCATGCCATCAGCACTTGGCCATTTTCTTTCCTCTTTTCTTCTGTAAATATTTGATCAGTCTTGGGTCAGTCTTGTGCATTGTGGCTTTCTGAAGTGCCTGCTTGATCATTCACAGAAGCTCTAGATAAGCGCCCATCTCAATCTTAAACTTCGTCTTGCCTGGAATGATTAGGGTGTTTTGTTTTTATTCTCTTGCGGATATCATAGCACAAAGAAGCTTGGCTTGGGGTAGCAAAGATCTGAGTTTCATTGACGATTTCTGTGACCTTGAGCAGCTAACTTAATTTTCCTGAATCTCATTTTCCAATTTAAAAAGTCTTATAGGTAGTTACGAAAACGAGTATTCTGTTGCCTTTCTAGCACCTGGTAAGGACACAATGATTTCAGGTTCCCCGTTTCTTAAAGTCCCTCTCCCACCTCCTTTTTTAAATTATGAATTCTCAGGCTTCATTTTATCACTTTGAACTTTTACCATGCTTTGCATTTCTTTTTTTCCAAATAGATGATCCCAATTCAAATAATATTTCTATAATTAAAAATCTTTAAGCTATTTCTAAATCTGAAGATGAGGTATACAATAAAAGGGACATTTTATTTTAAAAAAACAAATTGCTATTTATTATATATTCCCAACCCTAACCACCACTTGTCAATATTTTGGGGTTAAGCTATTGTTTACTCCTGTTTAAAAAAAAATAAGTTTGAGGAGGATTGACTAAAAGTTTGCTCTCAGTCAAAATGAAACAGCTGTGATCTACCAAGAGGGAATCTAATAGACGGTTAAGAGCAGAGATGCTAGTGCTGAATGAGTAGTGTCTAAATCCTGGTTCTATCACTTTTTTGGTATGACCTTGGAAAAGTTACCTAACCACTGGGCCTCAGTTTCCTCATCTGTAAAGTGGGAATAAAAAATAATTCATAGAATTATCATGAGCATGAAATGTGTGCATATATGTAATACACACACATACCTAGAAGAGTCCTAGAATGTAGTAAGCACCATATAAGTGTTAACTGTTTTCATCATCAGCATTATTCCTATTACTATTTCTAGTTTACTATGCCCACTGTAATTGATAAAATAGTGTATTAAACAATATAGAAAGTTTATTTCTGGTTCACATAAAAATCCAAGCCGGTAGGTAGTCAGAGGGGAAGAGACCTCTCTGCTCTAGGATGTTGTCCAAAGACCCAGATTTCATCTCTTTCACTGATCTCCTATTACCTACGGCAGGGTCCAGTAAGCTTTTTCTGTAAAGGGCTAATGGTAAATAGCTTAGTCTTTGTAGATCCTGTGTTTTTTGTTGCAGTTACTCTACTCTGCTGTTGCAATGATGATATATAAATGAATAGGTGTGGCTGTGTTGTTGAGCACCCTGACCCAGCATGATGCCCTCATTGATATGATGAGCGCTGTCTTCGTGCTGCCACAGCCATTCCAGCCTCTGGGAACAGGAAAGGAAGAAGCAGAGGGCAACATCCTCCTTTTAAGGGAATCAGCTAAAACTTGCATACTTCAGTTGTCACTGATGTCCCATGGGTTAGAACGTAGCCACATGACCATCCCTGGCTACAAAGGAAGCTGGAGTGTGTGGCTTGATTGCCATAGTCACAGCTGAAAGCGGGGAGATTGTAGTACAGGAGCAGAAAGAAAGAATGGATATTGGGAGACAATTATTTCTCCTATAAGTTGGACTATAAATGTTATAGTGGAAATAAATATTTCCTTGGAGAAAAAAATAATGAGCAGTATGGTTCTTTATAGAGTATAATATATATAAAGCATGTTCTTATCCCTTTTGAAATTTGATATTTTCAACTATTCTCTAAAATAGGCGAGTCTTATTATTCTCAGTATCTGAGATAATATTAAACCTCAGAAAAGTTGAGTTTTCTCAAGGTCACATTGCTATTTGTTGAGTCATGGCTTCAGCTACAAACTTCATGTCCTTCCTGCTTCATCTAAACTTCTTGAAAAGCTTAAACTATTTTGTTGATTATTATTGGGAAGTTACCAGCCCCTGCTACTCTGTGATGAAACAGGAACAATCATGGACAGGAAAGATATTGGATGTTTTAGTTTTCTATTGCTGTTATAACAAATCACAACAATCTTAGTGGCTTCATTATACAAACTTGGCACCTTACTGTTCTGTAGGGCAGGAGTTCAATGCAGATCTCACTCAACTAAAATCAAGATGTTGCCTGGGCTGCATTCCTTTCTAAGCGCTCTACAGGAGAATCCCTTTACTTGCCTTTTTCATTTTCTAGATGTGGCCTGCATTCTTGACTTGCGATCCCTTTCTTCTACTTTCAAAGCTAGCAATGGCAGATGATTGAGACCTTCTCCTGTAACATCTTTCTGATCCATTCAGATGGGAAAAGTTATGGACTTTTAAGAACTCATGTGAAAGATTGGGCCCATCAGATAATCCAGGATAAATTTACCATCTCAGGCCCATACCCTTAATCACATTCTCATAATTCCTTTGCCGTGCCAAATAGTATGGTCTTTCATGGGTTCCAGGGATTAAGGTGTATGCATATTTGAGGGCCATTATTCTCACCAATTTGGACAAACTTTTCTTTCCACCTTATTTTCTTCACATCTTAATAATTGCGTCCTAAAAATTGATAAGACGAAGTATAATATGTGGTTCACATAGTTTGAAAAATTCTGAAAGAACAGGTAGAGTAATAAGACAGTCATCATTAGGGTATGATATTAGCATAAAGAAACTAGACAGGAAAAGAAAATCGGTAGCCTGATGTAGACTCAGATGTAGTTATAAACTTCAGCGTAACTTTATATTACCCATCACCAAACATTAATGAATCAAAGCTTTTCTTTGGCTGAAGTGTATTTTGCCTTATGAATATAAAACTTGTGTTTTGTTTTTTTTTGTGGATATAGGATCAAAAATAGAGTTGCAAAAACTACAACTGCAGGCCTATCTCTCATTTTTCCATCCAAACTGTGAACACTCTCTTTAGGCTGAAGCCAATTTTCCTGTTTCTGGGTACCTCCAAGCTCCTAGTCTATGCCCTCAGTCCCCAGCATGGCGCCAACTGCATGCTTTCTTCCTAAAATTGAAATTTCATATAAATCTCTCTGGTATATAGACTGTAACCCGTGCCTTCATGTTACATATGTTTACTACACCAGGACCTGCAATCACAGCAAAAATCCTGATACTTATCATAGTGTAACAAATCTGGATTTTAGCTGTAAATTTGATAAAATAATAATTTTGGGTCACTGATTATAATACCAGTAATAAAACCTGTTTGGCTGAGGAGAACAACAAATACAAACATTTATCAACCCTTCAAGGGTAAGCATACAAGGGCACTGGATTTGGCATTTGTGCAGAGGATAAATCCCCAGACACCATCCAGTTGAGCTAATTCACCACAAAGGAAAAAAAAAAAAATCTTAAAATGCCTTTCTCATAGGAACAGCTCAACATTCTTTTCTGTATTCTATTGGCCTGTAAATCCTCTACAGGAAAAAAAAAATTACCTCAGGATGCTATAGTCATGAATTCTTCATCTGAAAGAATGCCTTCAGTTAGAATATCCTTGGCACCAGTTACTATTACACAAAATAGTTGATAACCAGATTCCTTTCAAATAAGGTAACAGAATAACATCCCAGTTTACAGCCTGTGATTTCTCAAGGATCTGTATTTACCTGAAGGTAACATTTGAATTCCTGTACTAGAAGTGTGTGGCACGTACAACTGTATAGTCCTAAAGGTCTAGATTCGAGGACTTAAAAATATGCAGAGCTGGAAATGATCTTAGACATTGTAGTCAAGTGTCCCTAAGTCCAGCCGTACCTCACAATCTATGTGGAAGAATTTAAAAAACATGGATTCCTGGGACCAACCAGAGAACCACTGAACCAGAATCTTTGGAAATGAGGCCAGTGGATTAAAATATGCAGCAAGGTCTGCAGATTACTGGTCAAAAGCAGTTTCATCTACAACATTCCTGACAGTAGTTTATATGGTGTCTCCTTGTACATCTCCAGTGATGGGAACTCACTAGCTCCTGAAATAGCTGTTTGCATTTTCAGAACATACCAGTGCAGGATGTTGTTTCTAGCTTTCAGTATTCTGTCTTAATCTCTACTATGTGCTCATTTATATCACAGAAGTTAGGAAGCTAAAACCTGCCTTCCCAAGATTTCCTTGCAACTAAGGATCCAGATTTGACATAGATTTCACCAAATGTCCCTTCTGTGAGATTTGAAGAGAGAATGGAAGAAGAGGCTTCTTATCTCTAGCTTCTGGTTGTATGTGCTAGCCAACAAGAATGTGATTTTTCCAACAGAAGTCTCCAAAGTTCATTTTCTAGTCTTTTGGCTGTCAATAATTAGTGGGTTTAGGGGCATCTGACTGCAGTCTCTGGATTGCTGTTCTGGGTGTCAGTTATGCAGCTTGGCCGGTATTGATAGGCTGCTGTGCAGTGAGTGAATGCTGCACAGTGAGATGCAGGCCAGCATAACTCCAGTGGTGACCTCAGAGGTAGCAGCTTCTTTAGGGGGTCAGTTCTGTGCTGGTCTGGAGACTTTCCAAGAGGCTGACCGGGAGCCTGCTCCTTCAGCCTTCCAAAAGCAATGTCAGCACTTAATTTCTTGTGCTAAAGCCATTTCATTTTATAAGGAAACTAGAGCCCAGGGAGAGAACTGACTTGCTCAGAATTACACATCTTTATAGTAGAAGAGTTACGACAAGGATCCAAGCCTTCTCACTCCCATTCGAGTGCTTTTCTACTCAAGCCTGCATAGCTAAAGGAGAAAGAGTTCATGCGGGGCTCCAGTGTCACTTCATGGGTGTGAGTGATGTGTATGTATGTTTCTGTAGACATGCCCGGAGCATTTGTATGTATCAGAAAATGGGAGGAAGTGAGTTTGAGTGTGTGTGAGTGCACATCATTGTCTATACCTTTTACAGGTCAGTTACCTTCTGATATCTTCCTTTAATATAAAAGCCTTGTGGTGATAGAGCATTCAGTCCTCAACATCTTAGTATTATAAATTTATCAGATTGATATTTTTCCTATGCAGATACCAGGGTAGCAAAGGGTGTTGGGGATGCAGCTGGGATTTGACTCAGAAGGGATGCAAGAAAAAGATCAAGGAAAAATAGAGCTCCCAGTTTTGACCTCTAGCATCTACTTCATTGCTTCCCTTGACCTGTTTCAGTCTTCTCCAAGGCAAAATTGATAGATGAAACCAATCCTGTAATTATCCCAGGTGCACCATAGTACTTTAATTTCAACAAAGGGTTAGTGCTCCTGGCAGGTAAGAAGAAATGTGTGCCTTAAAGTAGAGGAACATGGATTAATAAAAGAAAGGAAAAAATCACAAAAAATGTTGGAAGAAAAATGGTTCAGTTAATACTCTTTGCAAGCATTTGCCCAGTACACTTTCATGAAGTATCTGTTATATGCAGGATACTGTCAATAAAGATATCATATGAGCCCTTGTTCAATGCCTTGCAGAAATTGAAAGTTTCTGGTGGTTTTCTAAAATGTTTACTAACCCTAGACAAGAAAATCTGGCTGCCCAGCAAGAGCATTTCTAGGTGAACCCCTGATGACCCCTATTGATCACAGCTCTCCGTTCAGTTATTCAGTATAGAATTTGGCCTGAGATCAACAACAGAATACATCAGTGAACGATTTACCAAATATTTCTTCTACTTTTGTAAAAAATCAGGCAATTGTCTGCTCTCTATCTTTTCCTTTTCTAGTCCTCTGATTTTTAATGTTCCCTTTGAGTGGATCAATATACTAATTTGCAAGTTTTCTTAGTACCCTGATTTGTAGTTAAGGAACTAATAAAACACATTTATTGGGAACTTTGTGGTAGGATAGGCACTGAGGCTTCAACAGTGAACAGAGAGTACAATGCTTATGCTCAAAGTTTTGACCTTCTAAATGAGCAGTAATTAAGTACAATAAATTGTGATGTTACAACAAGGTAACCCAGCATGTCATGGATACCTAAAGCCAGATGGAAGTCCTCCCAGAAACAGCGATAGAGTCACTGAAGCCAGACCTCATGTAGAGCAACCAGAACTCTTTTATATCCTTCTCACTTACTTTCCTTTTCAGTGTCCTTATTTCAGTGCTAGTTCTACCTTTCTCACTATCATCCTTTAAAGAAGACAGTAGTGAGGTAACAAGTGAGAAGTTTTGATTATTTTTTCTTATCATCTAACCCTGCACTATCTTAATCAGTGGCCTATCAAATTTTTATCTCCTTGCTCTGAATATAGTTTACCTCTCCCCACATCCCTTTTTTTGTTGCTTTAAGCATTTTTACAATAATTGCTCATTAGGGAATCTATTTTCCTTGACTCTTGCTACTGGTCTGAGCCATTCCTTTATAGTTGGGTGTTCTACAGATATTTTTTGAATATCAGTCATGTAGGATCAGTCACTGTTCTAGGAACCACCAAGGAAGTAGCAGTGAACAAAACCAAGTCCCTGCCCTCCAGGAGCTGACCTATGGGGATAAAAGGTAAAAACAAAGTAAAAAATAAAAATATTACATGTTAGATGATATGATAGGAAGTGCTATGGAGATAAGCATGAGGGGAAGACTGAGTGTCAAGGGTGGAGGTGGCAATTTTAAAAAGAGAGCCAGGGAAGCTGACATTGGTTAGGTGACATTTGAGAATGACCTCAAGGAGGTGAAGTATTTTACTCACTCTCATTTTTATCCTTGTTTCTATGCTCTTTCTTTCATTGTTTATACCTAAACTAAAAAACAATTAAAAATCATTGTTTATTACAAAACCTTATTATAGAAAACAATAGAAAATACATACAAAGGAAAATTGGAAATACTTATATTCCGCTCCTATACCTAGGTGTGTGTGTGTGTGCATGTATGTGTCTGTGTGCACAGACATAAAAATGGGATCAAAATGTACTTCCCCTTTGGAACCTGTGCTTTTCACTGACATTATGCCATGGACATTTGTAACAACATTTTGAATAAGTAAATAATCCTCTATTGTTGGGCATTTAAAAATAACTCAGAGGAACAATCTTGTAACTAAATCTTTGAATATATCCATCACTAAACATTTTCCTACCAGAAATTTTTAGAATTGTTGAGACAAGTATATACAGTTGGCCCTTGAATAACATGGGTTCAAACTGTGTGGGTCCACTTATATGTGGATGTTTTTCAATAATACTACGGTACTACATGATCTGCAGTTGTTTGAATTTACTGTTGGGGAACAACATATCTAGGAACTTTGGAGACGGATGTTCTGACTAAGTTATACACAGATTTAAAAACATTTTTTCTTTTCCAGTATGGTTTATTGCAGTATATTGAATATAGTTCCGTGTGCTATACAGTAGGACCTTGTTTATCCATTCTATAGATAACAGTTTGCATCTGCTCATCCCCAACTTCCACTCCATCCCTCCCCCACCCCCCTCCCCCTTGGCAACCACAAGTCTGTTCTCTATGTCTGTGAGTCTGAACTTATCTATGAAACAAACATTTGTGTCGTATTTAATGTTCCACATATAAGTGATATAATGGTATTTGTCTTTCTCTGACTGACTTCACTTAGTATGATAATCTCTAGGTCCATCCAAGTAGGTGCAAATGGCATTATTTCATTCTTTTTTACAGCTGAGTAGTATTCCATTGTATATATGTACCACATCTTCTTTATCCATTCATCTATCAATGGTCATTTTGGATAAAGAAGTTATACACAGACTTTTGACTACACAGAATGGAGGTGCTCCCAACGTCCACATTGTTCAAGCGTCAATTGTATTTTAGCCTCTGATACATACTTTTTAAATTGCTCTCCCTGAGATGAAAGAGCCCAAAGTTGGAGGATGGTGCTCAGACGTAGTTTCCGAGAAACATCAACATGTGGGGCTAGAGCTGCTATGGCCATATGGACTCCACTTCAAAGTGAAGGTGAGCCTTTAGGTGGGACAGGCAGCTGGAGGTTAAGGACACACTGTACATAGCTAAGGAGGCTCAGGCAAATACCTGGAGTTAGGGAAAGGCCAGCAGTTCCTTTAGTCGTGTCCTTTGTCTTCTTGTGGTCAGCGAGGCACACCTGCCTTCATGAAGGCATTTTCCAAGATTTTAGGATATAGAAATAATAATCTTTGTAGCCGATTTACATACTTATAGATGCATATTCCCGAAGGCCAAAACCTCCCTGTTCAATCACCTCACTTAAATCGTTAAGCCAATATAATTTCGAATATACTTAGCTTTATGATGTCTTTTCAAAGAAAATGATTTATTATTCTGAAATGCCTTTGCCATAAAGATGTGAGTAGACTGAAAGTCTTTAAGCCTCAAGAAGGACTTATTTAGAAAGTCTATAATAAGTAGTTCATATGGTTCTTGAAACTGCAAACCAAAACAATCATGAAAAAGTGCCTTTCAGTAAAATAGTGTATGTCTCTTTTCTACTATCTTTCTGCCCAGTGAACAGAAAAAGGATGAGGCCTCAGTGCAGAGAATTTGCTGTCATGGTCACTACAGATGGATTTCTATTTGTGAGGACCTGACAAAGGAGGTCCTTTGTCAGTGAGGACTGACAAAGCAATATAAATGTCTTAAAAATGGCCTTCTGTAAGTGCCTTGAACAGGCACTTGCTAACAAAACCTAACTTCTAAGGGGTTTGGGGAATATAAATAAACTAATGTGTGTGAAGTGCCTAGCACATGGAAATACTCAAATATATTGGTTGTTATTACCATTGTTATGATGAAGTTGTCATTATTAAGATATGAATGTGAGCCAGTGTCAGCGATGATGTCTAAATTCAGCACAGACTCTTCTGATGACTCTTTTGCAATTATTTTTTCCCATCTTGAATTTCCATCTCCTCGATAAGAAAATATGAGGGGTGGTCAAGATGGCCTCTGAAACACCTCCCAGCTTCAAATGTTGTCTTCCGTTAGCTCTACAATGTAAGAAATGTTTTATGGTGTTTTACATTCACTTTTTTAGATAAGCTTTATGTCATTTTAATTTGGGCCTGTTGGAGGTGAGTGATCCCTCTGTATTACTCTGTATTATTTATTTCTTCTTAACTGTGTATGTGCGTGTATTCATCGCCTGCTTCAGAGAGAAAGGGATGGAGTTATCTATAACCAACCACAAAATACCAATTTTCATCATAAAATATTGTGTGAAGAAGCTGCCATCTTGGATACAACAACTCCATGTTTTTTTCAGGAAATTAAAAAGACAAAAGATTTGGATGCAAAGTAGTAGGTAGCAAAGTTTGTGTGGAAGGTGAGACAGGGGCACTGAGAACAAGCGTTTTGAGCCCAAGGAGTTTTGTTTCAAGCTCCGATCCTTCTTCATCTAACAGTTCCCATTCCTGTAGCCTTGAGGAGTTTTAACCATCAGCTTCAGGAAGGCATAGGGTGTCTTGGTCATGATCTTTGAGGTGAGTGGGAGAATTTGAAACAAATGTTTTAGTGGAAAGTACTCCTTTGAGTTTTTTTTTTTATCAGCACAGAGTTGTTTGTCTTTGTTTTACTTTTTTTTAAACGAGTGTGTGTGTGTGAATATATATATGAAAAGTACTATCTTCATTTTTCCTCCTTTCTCTGTATTTCATCAACAAATGTAGTGTTTTTAACCTGTGCATAGTCAACTCTATCAATTCCAAATTAGAAGAAATCCAAATAATAATGTTTTCAGGTTTCTGGGTTAATATGAAGAAAATTAGTACAAACTGTATATCTTGATTTGCATAGAGAACCTCCAAAATATTCTACCATTCTCTAGTTTCTTCCTGAAATTTACTTCCTTAGGTAACAAAAACTTTTAGACTTTTCTAACGTCTGACTCTGAATGCAGATCACCGGGGTTCAAACAGACACCACTTGGTAGATTTAAAATTTGGGATAAGTCACTTTTCTGTGCCTATTTCCTCATCTGTAAAATATGTGTCATTGTAGGGAATCACTGCATAGGAAACATGGTAAACACTTAATAAATGTTAGTTATTACTGTTACTTTATGCACAAGAGCAATCTTAACTGTATCTGAAGGTCCTGTTCTCCCATCAGGGACTATAAGTTTGCATTCTCATTTAACCACATGGCATATTAAATACAACCACTATCTTAGACAATAGCTCCATGTTTTTTGTATTATTTAAAATACCTAAGTATTTAATGAGAGTATGCTGCTCAAAAATCTTAGTACAATGTTCATTAAATATTTACCCATTTAAAAAATTTGATCTCATTTGCATCTACGAGGTTCAAAAAAAGATGTTTCTAAGAACAATTATTTGAAATATGTATATTAGTAGATTAAAAATGTAAAATTATAGCAGAATAGAATGTTCTTATGTGATTGAGTTTTGTCTGAAACCACCTTGAGAACTCCCTAAATGTACTTTTACTCCAATTACCTTCCTTACTGCCAGGATTTCTAACTGACAACTCCAATCAATGTGTCTTGTAGCAGAATAATAAATGCCCCCCACCTCCCGAAAGATGTCCATGTCCTAATCCCCAGAACCCATGAATATGTTACCTTACATGGAAAAAGGGGCTTTGCTGATTAAGAGCCTTGAGATGGGGCGATTATTTTGGACTATCTGGGTGGGCCAGTGTTATCACAAGGGTCCATAACAGGGAGGTAGGAGGGTCAGAGTCCTAGAGAGAGTGGGTGATGCTATACTGCCGGCTTTAAAGATGGAGGAAGGGCTCTATGAGCTAAGGTATGTAAGGGACCTAAGCAGCTGGATAAAAGAATGGAATGGATTTTCCCTTAGAGCATCCAGAAGGAAAGCAGCTCTACAAATACATTGATTTTAGGACTTCTGACTTCAAGAGATGCAAGATAATAAATTAGTGTTGTTTTAAGCCCTGAAGATTCTTACAGCAGTGGAAACTAACGCAATGTCGAGTAGCTTCGTTCACCTGTATGGAAAAGGACGTTCTAGAGGATCCCTAAGTATCATGAAGAACATAATCTTATGGTCAATAATTGCATTTTGTGGGCCATTGAATGCCTCAAGAGATTTTGTTCTTAAAATTGCAAACTTTTCATCTTCTCTAGGACAGTTTTATGAAGCTATTTATATTTTGGATCATAGGGCATGTTTAAAAGTCTTTCTCACCAAAGGATAAAATGCATATTTTATGGTCTAAAGTGTCGCTCTTTTCCTATAACACTGAAGTGAAAATTTGCATCTCCTAGAAGTAATGTATTTTCATTAATCTCCAGAAATGTAGATCATACCCTAAAGGATACTTTGACTTTTGAAAGGAACAAAAGTGATGAAGTATAGGAGTTGGTTTCTTGTGGACCATTCCTTTTGGATTTTCTCACTGGGCTCATGCCTTCTTCATTGCCTGGGGATAAATGAACCACCCATTTTGTTTGCCAGGGCAGAATAGGGCATCAGAGTGTAGTCCCTGAAACACATCCTTGAATGATGGCTTTTGCACTAGAAATTCAGCTCTGTGACACTGTGGCCCAGTCACCACCTGTATCCAGGTACTGGTCTACCTAGATATGCAGAGAGTTTTAATTAAATGCATGGTATTTACCATTCTGCCTTAGTTTCCTGTCTGATGGTTTAAAAAAAAAAAAAGCCATATGCAAGCTAGTTAGAACTGAAGTTACTGAAGAAGAAAAACTGGAGATGTATCCCTCCTTTCCTGTTAATTTTCATTATTCCTCCTTCAATCCTTAAATCTCCTAACACAAGTCCTTTTTCTTCTTTATCTCACCTTTGATCTCACATTGTCAACATAAACATGGAGATTTTTCTATCTCAGTCTCTGTTCAGGGTTGCAAGTTTACATGCTTACAGGGGTCCAGTGGGCAGCACAAATAAGTGAGTCAGGCGGTAGCCACTGAGTGGTGGAGATGATGGTGAACTGAAGCCCATATGCCCTCTCAAAGGGGTTAGCTGCTCCCCAGTTAATTTTTGGCATGTTGAAGCATAGGAGTAGTGTTGCCAGATGTTCTGACTTTTTAAAAAAGAGAAGCCAGAATCCTTTATTTAATGTCACCCAATTTTTATACTCTGTGGATCGGACCTAACTTCCCTAGAATGGATTCAGGCTGTGGAAGGATAAGACCTTTGTTTATAATATTTCTATTTTATTTTAATTATAGAAATGCAGTGTTTTCTGTGTTACTTTCTCTTCCTGGGACCTCATTTATTAACTCTCGAAGGATTAGAGTATGCAGTGGCAGTCCCTAGGAATGTCATTTAAAGAGAATCTAAGAGCATCAAGAAAGGAGTCTTTGAAAAAACTGCAGCTAAACTGAGGTCTGAGGGATAGATAGAAACTGGTTGAATAAAATAGGGGGAGGTATATATGTGAGATGTAGGAGAGTTCTAAGAGCAAATAGTAAAACAAAGTCACAGAAAAGAGGGTACTATACTTGAGAAGGAGCCAAAGATAATTCAGTTTGGCTGGAATTTAGTGTGAGAAAAAGGGAATCATAAGAAGTGACCCTGCCCTGGTAGGTAGGTGCCAAAATGGGGGGAAACCTCCTGCGCTGTAATGGAATTTAGCTTTAACCTGAGGCGATAAGGGACCCATCCAGTTCTCTCCTGAAGCTACCATTCTTCTCCATCCCAGCAATGCTTCTCTAATTTATTTGTTTGTCTCAAGGTTACCCAATTCTTGTGTAATGGTGAGCAAATTGACGACTGGGGCTTGGGGTGGAAGGCAACCTGAGAAAGCTCATTTGTTGGGCCAGGGATTTCCCTGGAGCTAGGGACTCAGTCACTGGACCAAATTAAATTGGTCTGGAGGCCCTGTTGCATGAAATGTAGAAGAGCTCTTCCTTGGAGCAAAAACTGATTGAGGCATATTAGTTTTCATGGCGTTTCCAATGGCCATTAGAGTATCAACACAAGGAATGTGAACTCTCTGATGGTATCTGTGGTTTTGGACTTATGCTTGGTGTGGCTCAAAGAAGAGACCATGTAGACATTAACTATGGGCATTGCGAGGGGGCTGACATATTGAAACTTTTCTGACCTATTTCCTAAGGCAAAGGCGAATGGCTTCAAGCCTTTGTAGTAACCAGACATCTAGGAAAAAAGAAGGAACTAGCAAATGAGAAGACCATCTGAAATATGGAAAACCAAGTCAAGCAGCAGTCTGGTCATGTAGAAGTAGGTCATTCTATTAACAAAATACATAATTTTATGTTATTTCACTGGTTCAAGATGTGTTATGCATAATAATATCCTAATGGCTATTTTCTGGGCTGTAGTCTAATCATTTTCCTAGACTGAAATTGTTAGAAAAATGATGACACCAAGTGACAAAGGTATTGCCTTTATCATTGAACAAGCCAGCTAACTGCTCTTTTTCATAAATGAGAAACATTGGGTGTAAATTAGTTTGAAATTAGCATAATTTGCTGTTTTTATTTTCAGTATGCAGGAAATAGTATACCAAGCTCCATTATGAGTTGCAGAATGATTTCATTAGCATAACTGAAGCAGATGCTATTTCTTGAGATAATACATAAATGTGTGTTCTACCATTTTTGGATTTTTCTTGTGTTGCACTGTTTGTAAACAGACACCTTAACAATGAAGTCCAGAAGCATACAGTCAACAGAATAAAAGAAATTAAAAAATTGCAGCCAAGTTAGACTTTCCTTGGGAAGCACCAGGTTGGAAAATTAGTCATTTTTCTTGGCAAATTAGCACAATATAATTGGAATAAATTGTTTCCTTGAATATCTTAGCACAGTGACTACATACCTGTAAATATCTAGACTTTATCCCACTACTATATACATACTTATGTACATATTTTCTTTACATATGAAAAGGTACATATGCCTCTAAATAAAATGGCATGGAGTCCTCTGTCCTAAATTATATTCAAACTTTAGGTACTTATGTGTCTAAATCTGATTCCTTACCCTAACTTTCAATGTCTTTTTTTTTTTTTTGTGGTACGCGGGCCTCTCACTGTTGTGGCCTCTCCCGTTGAGGAGCACAGGCTCCGGACGCCCAGGCCCAGCGGCCATGGTTCACTGGCCCAGCCGCTCCGCAGCATGTGGGAACTTCCCGGACCGGAGCACAAACCCGTGTCCCTTGCATCGGCAGGCAGACTCTCAACCACTGCGCCACCAGGGAAGCCCCTCAATGTCTTTTATAAATTACTCCTCTCATCATATATAAAGCTAAGTAGCCTTGGGACTTCCCTGGTGATGCAGTGGTTAAGAATCTGCCTGCCAATGCAGGGGGACATGGGTTCGATCCCTGGTCCGGGAAGACCCCCACATGCCGTGGAACAACTTAAGCCCGTGAGCCACAGCTACTGAGCCTGTGCTCTAGAGCCCGTGAGCCACAACTACTGAGCCTGCTCTCTAGAGTCCCTGAGCCACAACTACTGACGTCCGCGTGCCCCGCAACAAGAGAAGCCACTGCAATGAGAAGACCACGCACTGCAACAAAGAGTAGCCCCCCGCTAGGCGCAACTATAGAAAGCCCATGTGCAGCAACGAAGACCCAATGCAGCCAAAAATAAAAAATTAACTAAAAAACAAAACAAAACTAAATAGCCTTCTCACTTATTTCCAGAAAAATATCATTGAAAAAAGTAAATTGGTCACCTCAAATTAATCCCACAATGATTTGCGTATTTATAATATTTGTAGCTTAGTTCACAATTTTTAATAACTACTGATTTTGAGCACTTTTGTGTCAACCATTATATGCACATTATCTCATCACAACAACCCTAAAAAATAGGTGGTATTTCCCATTTTATGAATGGAAAAAGTGCGACTTAAAAGTGTGCTCAGGGTCACATAGCTAATAAATACCACTGCCAGAGTTTGAGCTAATGTTGACCTCACACCCAAACTTGGGCTTTTAACCTCAAATGCTACATAATCTCAGCTAGAAGTTCCCTAGTCTTTCCCCACCTTTTGGAATCCCCCTTTTAAGGCTCAACACAAGCCCCAGTATCTTCCAGATGCTTTCCTCTGTAAAGTCAATAGACATGATGCCTTCCTGAGTGTCAAGGACAGTGGATCTCAAACTTGCCCTCATGGTGCACGACCTTGGAGGTTCTGACACCCTTTGTTAACACTAGGGAGTATTACTATGTTTAATTACATCATAGCAATTAGAAGCACATTTGTAAGTATAAAATATGATTCTATTAATTGCAGTATGAATATAGGTCTCCTTATCAAACAAAAAACCTCAGCAAACTGATGACATAGATTTAAGAAATCAGACTTCTAAATATTCCCATTACAATCTGAGTCTTGTTTTTTTTTTTTTTTTTCTTTTTGCTGTACGCGGGCCTCTCACTGTTGTGGCCTCTCCTGTCGTGGAACACAGGCTCCGGACGCGCAGTCTCAGCGGCCATGGCTCACGGGCCCAGCCGCTCCGCGGCATGTGGGATCTTCCCGGACGGGGGCAGGAACCCATGTCCCCTGCATCGGCAGGTGGACTCCCAACCACTGCGCCACCAGGGAAGCCCTCTGAGTCTTGTTTTACTGTGGTATTTGTTAGCATATTCAAGCAAGCTGTTAAAAGCAAGAACATATGTTTTGAAAATGTATTGGAGAAAAAACTAAATTTGAGAATTTTACGAGCTTATTTTCATTCCTTTGACTTGGGACAAATCCACCATATGGTATTTTTTTTAATACACTGCCTTAGCGTTGCGCAGAGTACCCTGGAGAACCAAATGAGAAATTCACTGGCATATTGTGTGAATTATCTGAGACAGTGATTGCAAGGCCATTATAAGTAGAATTCTTGCATTGATAGCTTTTGTTTTTATGTCTGTAGCATGTGTATATGTCATTTTTCTATGAGGCTATCTTTTATTTTCAGTACTGCTTTTGCTTTCAGTTTTCTTTCAAATCTACATTCAGTGAAATGCACAAATTTAATGTGTACAACTGAATGAGTTTTCTCAAATACATATGCCTGTGTAACTGCTAGCCATATCAAGAGGTAGAACATTTTTGTCATTCCAGAGAATTCCTTCTCAGTCAGTGACTCCTGCCCCCAGAGGCTACCCTTTTCTGATCTTTTTTTCAATGTAGATTAACTTTGTACTAGACTTTCACATAAACAGGATCGTACAATACGTGTGCTCTTTAGTGTCTGGCTTTTTCTGCTCTGTCATTCCTCCATGTTGTTGTATCAGTATTGCATTTTTTTTTTTATTGTGGAGTAGGGTTCCTTTTACAAAAATACTGCAATTTGTTAATCCATTTTCCTACTGGTGGGTATCTGTGTTAATGAAGGAAGTCGTCTAGAGGACGTGACTGCTAGTTGATCTGCAAGCTGGACCTGGGCGATCAGAGGTCCTTCATTGCCTCTCCAGTCCCTAAAGGTACTCTCTGCCTGCCAGTCCCATGGTGGGAGCTGTTTTCAGAGACACAGACTTGAGAGAGCAATGTGTTGTTGAGACCAATGGGACTGAATACATGATTAAACATGGTTAAGGGGTCTATATAAACTTTTAAGATTCTGGTTGTCAGGTGTGAAGTTCTACTTATCGTGCAGCCGCCCGACACAAACCTGGTACCTATTTTCCTTGCTTATTAAAATTGTCACCTACCAACCTGGAGGGGCTGCCTCATTCTGTGATCATTCCTTGCCCTCTGTATACGAGGGCCAATTTGCAAACCAGGTGTTGTTTACAAGGGTTTTTTTGCATTATGAATATACGCTACGAACAGTCTGGAACAAGTCTTTTCATGGACATGTGTTTTCATTCTTCTTGGAAAACAGGGATGGTATATGTTTAACTTTATAAGAAACAGTTAAACTGTTTTTCCAAGTGGTTGTACTATTTTACATTTCCACCAGCAGTATATGAGAGTTCCAGTTTCTCTCTGTTATCCCAACATTTGATTTTGTTACCGAACTCAGGTTCGGCTGCTCGCCACTAGAAAGCCAGTAATTGAGAGACTAGTGTTGGTTGAAAAGGAAAGGTTGCTTTATTTAGGAGCTCGGCCACCTGGGGAGAAGGCAGACTCGTGTTCATAAACCGACTCTGAAGATTCTACTTGACCATGAAAGTTTTTAAAGGGAGGATCATTTGGGGAGGACGTCAGAATCTTTGTTACCTTCCACTGTGTGCAGACTTCTTTCTGATTGGTTGGTGGTGAGGTAAGAGGGTGCTGTTCCAGGAATCTTGTGTTCAGCCTGAAGTTACCATCCTCCACCTGGGTGGGGGCCTTAGTTCCTGCAGAAGAACTCCGATACTGTTACGTCTATTCCTTGAAGAAGAACCAGGACCCTGCCCCATGCTTCACTATAGTTTCTTGATCTCTCCTCCATTGTTTCTGCATTCCTTCACTTCCCTGATAAGCAACTGTTTAAATCTACCCTTTGCAATGCAAGGGAGGTCAAGGAGGCTGAATGAAACCTATTTCCTACAGACAAGCAATGGGGGACACAGAAATGACTTGTACCTGGGAGGGCCCTGCTTGGTGTCAGTTTTGTTAGTCTTGTTGCCATCCTACTGAGTGTGTATTGGTATCCTCCTATGGCCTTAATTTGCATTTTCTGAGGGTTAATGATGATGAGTGCTTTTATTTTTGAGCTTATTAATCATTTGTGTATCTTTCTTTGTGAAGGATCTGTTCAAGTTTCACTCATTTTTATAGGATTGTTTGTCCTTTGGTTATTGAGTTATAGGAGTTATATTTTCCGAAAGCAAATCCTTTGTCGGAAATATTGTTTCATAAACATTGTCTCCCAGTGTGAGCCTTACCTATTCATTTTCTTAACGGTATCTTTTAATGATCAGACATTTAAAATTTTAATTTGTCTAATGTATCAATTTTTAAAATGATGATTACCTTCTGTGTCTTGTTTAAGAAATGTTTGCCTGACTCTAGGCCACAAATGAAGTGTTCTGTGTTTTACTCTAAATACTTCATTGTTTTAGCTTTTATGTTTAGGGTTATGGTCCATCTCATAACAGGTTTTACGTATGGTGTGGAGCTTACAGTTTATATTTTTCCATGTGAATATTAAGTTGTTATAGCACCTTTTTTTTTTTTAAAGGAAAGACTTTCTTTTCCCCAGGTTATTAAATAACCTAGGTGTCTTGGGGAAATTAATTGGCCATATAAGAATTTGTCTATCTCTGGACTTTATTAGGTTCCATTGATCTATTTGCCTGTTATTAGACCAGTATTACATTATCTTTATTACTGTAGTTTTCTGCTAAGATTTGAAGTCATGTGATGACAGGCTTTCAGTTTTGTCCTTCCAGATTGTTTGGGCTCTTCTGTGTCCTTTGAATTTTCATATAAATTATAGAATCAGCTCATCAATTTCTATAAAATGTCTTATTTATTTCATAAATGCTTATAGCCGGCCATCTCCATTGACATGGCCTTCTTCTTGTATGCATGTCTGTCTCCAAATATCCCCTTTCATTAGTATACCAATCCTAATGATCTCTTTTTAACTGGATTTCCTCTCTAAAGACCCTACCTTCAAATAAGGTCACATTTTTAGATACTAGGGACTAGAACTTTAATATAAATTTTAGATAAAATTCAACCTATAATACCTCTACTGGCTTTCTAGTTATACCTCTTTGGATTTACTCTTATGTTTTCTCTAGGAGTTGTAATATATCTTCAACTCATCACAATCTTTGTAGAGTTGATAATATGCAAACCTTCAGTAGTATAGTGTCATTTAACCTTCTACTCTATCCTTTGTGCTATTGATACCATGTATATTACATATATTACATATAACATGTGTTATTATGAGACTTACAATACAATGTTATAATGTTTTCTTTAAACAGCAAAGGCTTTAAAGAAATTCAGTGAGGAAAAGTATAATCCATTATATTTATCCACTTACTTGCTTTTCTGATGCTCTTCAGTTCTCTGTGTAGATCTGAGGTTTCACACATTGTGATGTCTTTCAGCCTGAATAATTTCCTGTAGCATTTAGTTTAGTGTAACCTGCTGTCAATGAGTTCTTTTGTTGTCTTTATTTTTCCTTCATTTTAAAATAGTATTTTCTCTGTCTAGAGACTTCTGTGCTTGACAAGATTTTTTTCTTTCTATTGTCTTTTGGCTTCCATTACTTCCATTATTTATAGGACATAAGCCATCATTCATATTTTTCTTCTATGTGCTATATTCTCTAGCTTTTTAAAGATTTCCTATTTGTCTTTGGTTTTCACCAGTTTGACTCTGTGGTGCTCTTTAATTTGTTTCTATGTTGGTCCATTGAACTTCAGGTATCTAAAAGTTTATATTTTCATCAAATTTAGGAAATTCTTGGCCATTAGTTTTCCAAAAATTTTTTTGTCTCCAATTTACTGTTAAGTTCATCAAGTGACCTTTTTACTTTAGATGTATACTTTTAGTTCTCGAATTTTGATTTAGTTATTTGTTTTCATTTTTCTGTTTATTTTCCACATACTTTCACTTCTTATGACTGTAATTTCCTTTAAATTATCGAATATATTAATCATAGGTATTTTAAAGTCCTTGTTTGCTAACTCTAACATCTGAGTCATCTCAGGGTTGGTTTCTCTTAACTGATTTTTTTTTTTCTCTTGACTACTGGTCAAATTTTCTTGTTTGTTCACATGTCTAATAATCTTTGATTATTTCACTGACAATGTCTGTTACACAGAGACTCTGAGTTTCGTTATTGTCCTCTGAAGAGTGTTGATATTAGTTCTGTTATGCTGTTAACTTGGTTAGACTCCAACTCCAAACTCCATATCTTTTGTGGTGGTTAGCATCTGAAATCTGCCTAGTTCTTTCAGCCTTCCAGTTGTTGCTTTCTACCAGGCTCCTTGGGATCTCCCACACAGGTGCTGTTCAGTGGCCAGTCAAGAACTCTGGTGTTGTGTATTTATGCATGTATGTATTTATCTGTTTATCTATATTTATTTTGGAATTCCTGATTTGACATCCTCCCTTATGAACTCATCCTTTAGATTTCAGGGACTTTTGCAGCCTTGAAATTTATCCCCTGACTCTTAAGCCAGCAAGACTGTAAGTTTCTGCTTGAGTACTAGATAATCTACTATTTTGGGAGCGTCCAAAGGCAAAAAGTCACATAAACCCAAGTCTTACCCACTGTAGTTTCCTTACTTTGAATGTTGGCTTCTATTTTTTTTTTTTTGACTGAATTTGACCACTGTCTTGTGTTTTTAAACACTTGCATTTTATTTTAAAAAAATTTTTGTCTTGAGTTTATAATTATAATCTATGGTAAAGTTAATCCAATACAAGCTACTCCACCATTACTGAGCAGAACTCTACATGTCTTTTTGATATTAAAACAGTAAACTTTTTGAGCACAGCACTGAAGCATTTTTTCAAAGTCCTAAAAGAATCCACTAATAGGCTATATGTACACTGAGATATCAGTAAATATCTGCTGAAGTAAATGGTTCTGGCTTAACTGAATTATTTGGCAAATCTACATAATAATTCAATTAAATTGTTATTAAAATACCCCATGATGGTGTGAGCTAGGGGACTGTAACAATGCAAGAAATTTAGTACAAGCCACTTTTTTAATATAATAGCTTAAGTTATGTTTGCCATTATTTGTGAATCTGAATTAATGAATTAGATTTAAGATACTGGTTTCCTTCTCCTGAGGTTATGGCTACAATTCAAGGTGTTGTCACCAGGTAAAAGCTTATTTCCTTGTTGTAGTTATGTAAGTCAACAACCTAAGTCTAGGATAGTAGGCCAACACTAAATTTCTGTAATATTGGTAAAAATTCCAAATGAGTGCTAGTGACCCCCTGGAGCTCAGTATAAAGAAAGAGTCTAAAGTTAAATCTGGGTAAAGCAGGAAAGAATGACATAAGCAAGTAGTCCTGTCTTCATAGGCTCTGGAATGGGAAGTGATGTCATATATGCCATAGGTTTTTGACTTTGAACTAGATTTTCTACTGCATTAATTACTGAGAGACCTAGCCTACTTTACAGTCTAGTTGTTTTATTCTCTCTTGGTTCCGGAAGAGAGCCCCAGTCAATATTCTGCCTAACCCGTATAAAAATGTTACTTGCTTAAATAAATAAGTAACTGCAGTTTTAAACTTAACAAAAACTGTATGAAACCCAAAAATCTATTTTAATCTTTTTGCTTCATAACATGGTTTCTAGGAACACTTTATTGTGAAAAATAGAAATTTACTGTTTGTATTGTGGAGTTTACTTCTGTGATGATGCCCTAATTTTACCCAAGAAGGGAATTACTGAAAATTCTTCACCACAGGCAAAGAAAATTCTCAGAAATATCTAATAGCATACACAGTCAACTGTGGGGCACTGCCAACATTTTTGTAGAATAATGTTGCATTTAAGTAGGCTTTTTAATTTTCCACTTATGCATACTCATAGCAAATGCTCATAACACACATTGCCTTTAGAGGGAAGGTAATAAGGTCTTATTCTAAGGTAAATCAAGGTATCTTGACAAACTTGTAATAATTGGCTTAGTTTTAGGAATTTTAGTCTGCATGTTCACTTCCCTATGTCTGGGCTATCCAGTGTGGGTATCCACTGTGGAAATCTCTCTCTAAAAAGTTTATATCCTGCATGTAATTTCCTTGTAAAACCCTCAGGAAAATAAAAGGAAAAAGTGTATTACCTTTTAAAATATAGTTATGAGATGAAAAAATAGAACATAAATATTTAAATTTTCATAAATAAAAACATTTGGAAATATGGTAGAACTCTATTGATACTTTTATTCATTCATTCATTTGTTAATTCTACAAAGATTTATGGAGCACTAAATATGTACCAGGCACCATCCTATATGACGAAACATGGTTGATGCCCAGAGGGATCACAGTAGAGGAGAATGCACATAAAAACAAATTATTTCAATGGAGCATGCTACCTACTATATAATAGAAGTTTGTGCACAGCGTCATGTGATTAGATAACACTTATCATGTATCAGAAGGTCTTAAAAAGGATGCAGGGGCAGAATCTAACTTCTGTGAATATTTATCCAAGATTAAAACAGTATCAAAACAATCAAGAATAGACAGACATTAGTTAGATGAACAGGTGGGAGAACATAATCCTTGTCAAAAGGAATTGTGGATCCTTCCTATGGTAAGCCTTATGCTTCTCTGTCTAAATATCTCATGGCAGATACTACTGAGTAAACATTCAGTATCCATTCTCTCTTTTCCCGAATTTTATCTAGACTGAAATATGCCCACTGTTAAATTAATTAAACAAGGAGGCCATTATATGGAGATGGCTCTAATGCTGTGGCAACCTAGTTAAGGAAACAAAATCTAATCCTATAAATGCCTCAAGGTTATGAAATTGAAACCTAAGGACAACCAATCACAAAGAGCCAACTAGGCGTTAAGCTATAGCCAGTCAGTAATTTACTTGCATTTGCTTCCCTTTTTTCTCTATAAAAGTCTCTTCCCAAGTTCCTTTTGGTGGAGTGCTCCTAACCCCTTCTGGTTTGATACTGCCCAATTTAAATCGATTTTTGCTCAAACTCTTAAAATTTTTAATATGCCTCAGTTTATCTTTTAACACCACTGAAAGATACTTACTTCCAAGACTCCATTCTAGTCTCTTAGACAAAGAAAAACTAAGCCAAATAAATCCAAAAAAGCAGTGTTTCTAAAGGCAGTGAAACAGTTTCAGGAAATAATTTCCCTGAGTGAAGAGATTTGCAGTTAGTTTTAAAGGCAAATAAACAGATTTTTAAAATTGTATTATAAAACTAACTGTGCTAACTAAAATTCATGTCACCAAAATACTTTTTCTCTATTTAATTTCTTTGACCTTAATATTTGTTTACAATTCAGATTCTCCTGGAGAACTTTATTTTATTCTAACAATTGAAACCCATTAAAAATGCTCAATTAATACTCTTAAATATTCAAATAAAATGAATTTGCATTTCAGTCATAGATGGTGAACGATCTCTAAAATCCATTAAAACCTTACCATTATGCTTAGTAAGCGGTCTCCTTTTTACTAATGAGGTTTCAACAAAGGTTAAGTGATTAGTGACTGAGAGGTTGGGATAATGAAGGCAGGGACAGTTAATGTTCTTTTTATCCTAAGCTGGTATTTGCCTTAACTCAGTGTTTCTTTGCATGACAAATAGCACTTCACAGACTTTATTAAAGATTTCAGTGAGGTTCATTCAGTCAGAGGTCTTTGCTTCCCATAATTATTGTAACAGAAACGAGTCTCCAGTTATTTAATTATTCTTAAAATCATGTGTATAATTATGATGCTACATTAGAAGAGAAAATGCCACTTATGGCCCTGATTGTATTAAAAAGAATATGACTTTTGGTGTATGGAAGGTACTTTATCTTTTTGGACACCATTATTCATTTGGGTATAAAGTTTAGCAATTACACTGCATAATGGTGGGAGAACAATTTGAAACACTATCAGCAATCTTCAATGAGAGAGAAGAGGAGGGAAGAAGTCATGAGTAGGTGACAGATAACATTCTGCAATATCACTCTAAAGATAGTCCACTAAGATCATAGATACTTGTATAATCAATTTTTTGAGGAAATCAATATTTTCAGTTTCTGCATGAGCAGGAGCTGTCTCTTGCCTTTTTCTATTCTTGAGACTAACCCAGGAGTTCATTAAATACTGAAAATCATAACATTTAAGAACCAGAAGAAGCCTTATTTGCCATCTTGTTCACATTCACTCTATCTTCATCTTCCTTTAATTGGTTGTTCATGGAAAACTAGGTTGTGGAGAAATGACGTTTTTGTGCAACATTCTCCAGGGACCATTATCTAGGCTCCTGAGTGTCTACAGGCAATTGTGGTGGTGACAGTAGTGGCAATTGTGATAGCATCCTAATTCCACTGGGTATCAGATATGGGTGTTAGATGTGTTGGTTCCTTCATTCAAAACACTAAGTGGTGGCCTTGACAGTAGTGGCTTTACTGGTGGGTCAGTTCTGTATTCTAGAACTCATTCCTAAAGATCCTGCCTAGATCTTGCTGAAGAGTCTGGTTCTTCACCAAAAATTGCCTTTGTGTGATTTTTCAGGCCTGACCATAGGCAGACCTGAAAAGACCTCACAAGGAAAACGGCTAGTCACTATACACAAGACTTGGTGCACATTATAAGGGAGTTAGAATCAAACACTCAAGCCCTCTGGCCCACCATGCTCTTAAACATATTTGTGTTTCTAGACTAAGCATCTGCATTCAGAAGTTTTTTTATCTGGGGTCTTGTTGCCAAGGTCCTCTTCAGGTGCTTCTGCTGAGGTCTCCTTATGGGAAAGAGGATGGGGGGACCCTTGAAGATACTTTCTTCCACTCTGGCTCAGTGCTTTTCTAGTCCTAGCCCTCCCCCTCCCATTCTATTCCCCTGATCCAGAGTCCATAAAATTGCAGGAGACTTTTGTTTGGAGTGCCCTCAACAGTGAGAGCACCCCCACATCTGTACTGGGTCTATCCCATGTACTGTATTTGTCTACTGGTCGACCCTCCACCTGTGTACCTTTCCATGGGAGAAAATGGAATATCGTGGGAGAGTCAGCATTTTCTGAGGTTTTACCCTCCTGCTTATATTACCACTGTAAGTGATCAAAGACTTGATTGTAACTTCCATTTTGGCTTGTTGCTTTAACCAGCATTTCAGACACTTGGCACCTCAGTTTTCTTTCAAGCTCTACTGAGATCCTGACACTGCTACTCTAGTGATCTAATAGTTCTGTTTAATTTCTTATATAAAACTCCTTCCAGTTTAAAATCCCTAGAATGATTTCTTTTTCCTATGCTGAACCACCACCATTACAGGATTTGTTGCTTAGAAGTGGAACTGCTTTGGCTTAGTGGTCAAGCACATATTGTAGGCTGGAAAGTTGATTATCCTTGTCATGCCGTAACAAATACTTGGTAAAACGAATAGTGTGATCCCTTACAAGACAGGTGTAGGATTCCTGAATCTGAAGCTCTATGGGAAATAGGTTAGTAGAAGTCAGAATGCTGGTAGGTGATAAATGCTACTTGCTTCTTTTAACCAAGTTTTAGAGAGAGAAACCAAAGTAAGAATTAGCTCACTTGCAAGCAGGGATGAAAATAACACAGCTCTGCTAAGGGTAGCTTTTGCCAGCTGTGACCTGTAATTAATACTGACTGATAGTCCAGTATTTTGGGGCTTCACAGGTTGGAAAGGTCAATTGTATCCGTACCTTAGACTATAAGAGATAAAATTGTGATCTCTTCCTTCTTAAAAGTCCCAATAAGTATTTTTTTGTCCAGAAAATGGGAACCAACCCAGTGGCTGCTTTTGGAAGGAAGCTTGTTGTTTCAGATGGCCTCACCAATAGCCAAGCATAGAGACCAGTGTCTGACACATAGGAAGGGTCAATACTAGTTGTTACTGTTGTTTTTTGGACTAGAAAAAGAGGGCTATGATTTTTATTCTGAGAATCTTGGGGCCTTTTGTTAAAAGAAACTGTTTCAACCAACAGTCATTTCTAATAGACTAGGATTTAGGATTTGTGGGTGATAGACAAGATCTGTGATGCTGTTTTCTAGTTAATAATTCAATAGAGAAAATCAAATTACCACCATGCACATTTAATCTATGAAGTCTTTTTCTTCAAGCAGCTCATCAGCCTATCTAGGTAGACCAATATTTTATCCATATGGTATATTCTAGGACGATGTATGCTATTACAGAACTTCAAAAACATTAAGGAGCGTGCATTTGTCTGCTAGGGCTACCATAACAAAATGCCACAGACTGGATACTTAAACAATAGAAATTTATTCCTCATAGTTCTGGAATCTGGAAAGTCCATGATCAAGGTGTTGATGGGTTTGGTTTCTCTTGAGACCTCAGGATAATGTCTTCCA
This sequence comes from Grampus griseus, assembly GCF_964374135.1. NCBI lineage: Eukaryota > Metazoa > Chordata > Mammalia > Artiodactyla > Delphinidae > Grampus > Grampus griseus. The sequence continues at coordinate 50,853,830 of NC_139010.1, read as the reverse complement.
TTGATAGTCAACCCATTTCTGATAGGAAAGTGGTGGGTCAAATATCAGAGTATGGTTGCCAGCAAATTACTAACAAAGTTAAGAAACTATTTAAAAACAGACACTTATTTTTATTAAATGCAAATAAAAGAGAGAAAAGGGAATTTTCAAAGTAACAGGATAAATTGGAAAGGAAGAAGTAAAACTGTCACTATTTGCAATTGACATGGTACTATATATAGAAAACCCTAAAGTCTCCACCAAAAAACTATTAGAACTATTAAAAGAATTAAAGTTTCAGGATACAAGATTAATATACAGAAATCTATTGCTTTTCTATATACTAATAATGCACTATCAGAGATAGCAAAACAATCCTGTTTAAAACTGCATCGAAAAGAATAAAATACCTAGGAATAAACTTAAAGACATGAAAGATATATACTTTGAAAATTATAAGACATTGATGAAATTGAAGATGATACAAAGAAATGGGAAGATATCCTGTCTTCATGGATTGAAAGAATTAATATTCAAATGTTCATCCTACCCAAAGCAATCTACAGATTTAATGCTATCCCCATCAAAATACTCATGCCATCTTTCATAGAACTAGCACAAATAATACTAAAATCTATATGGAATCACAAAAGACCCCAAATTGTCAAAGCAATCTTCAGAACAAAGAACAAAGCTAGAGATATCACACTCGCAGAATTCAGACAGTATAGTATATATATATAGTGTAGTATAATGAAGCCTCAGTTTGGTACTGGCACAAAACAGACTCAGAAGTCATTGGAACAGAATAGAGAGACCAAATATAAACCCACACACTCATGGCCAATTAATCTGACAAAGGAGGCAAAGATACACAATGGAGAAAGACAGTCTCTTCAATAAGTGGTATGGAGAAAACCAGACAGCTACATGTAAAAATGAAATTAGAACATTTTCTCATACCATATACAAAAATAAACTCAAAGTGGATTAAAGACCTAAATGTAAGTCATGAAACCATAAAACCCCTAGAAGAGAACGTAGGGAGAACACTGACATAAATTGCAGCAATACTTTTTTGGATCTGTCTTCTAACGCAAAAGAAATAAAAGCAAAATAAATAAATGGGACCTAATTAAACTTAAAAGCTTTTGCACAACAAAGGAAACCATCAACAAAACAAAAAACAACTTAATGAGTGAAAATATTTGCAAATGATATTACCAAAAAGAATGAACTTACTCCATTTTTAGCAACATGGATGGACTTGAGGGCATTATGCTAAGTGAAATAAATCACACAGAGACAAATACTGTATGATATCACTTATATGTAGAATCCAAAAATATACAACGTAGTAGTAAATATAAGAAAATGAAGCAGACTCAGATATAGAGAACAAATTAGTGGTTACCAGTGGGGAGACGGAAGGGGGCAGAGACACAGAGGAGTAGGGGAGTAAGAGATACAAACTACTAGGTATAAAATAAATAAGCTGCAAGGATATATTGTGCAGGACAGGGAATATAGCCAGTATTTTATAATATATTTAAATGGAGTATAATCTTTTAAAATATTGAGTCATTGAGTTGTACACCTGAAACTAATGTAATGTAAGTCAACTATAATAAAAACATGATGGAGCAGTATGTAACTATGTGGTCTGTTATGAGTTGAATTTGTGTCCCTCTCAAAATTCATATGCTGAAGCTCTAACCCCCAATATGATACTATTACAGGGTGGGGCTTTTGGGAGGTAATTAGGTTTAGATGAAATCATGAGAGTAGAGCACCCATTCTAAGATGAGGAGGAGATACTAAATCTTCCTCTCTCTACCATGTGAGGATACAGTGAGAATGTGGCTGTCTGCAGTCCAGGAAGTGGGCCCTTACCACGAACTGAATCTGTCAGCACTTTGATCTTGGGCTTGTCAGACTCCAGAACCATGAGAAATAAATGTATGTTGTTTAAGCATCCTAGTCTATGGTATTTTGTTACAGCAGCCCAATCAGACAGTGTCCACAGAAACTTCTAGGTGAGGCCTCTTTTTCAAGAGACCATTTAAAACATAGAGAACAGACGTGGTTGCCAAGGGGGAGAGTTGGTGGGGGAGGGGTGGAGTGAGAGTGGGGTTAGCAGAAGCAAACTATTATATACAGAATGGATAAATAACAAGGTCCTACTGTATAGCACAGGGAACTATATTCAATATCCTGTGATAAACCATAATGGAAAAGAATATAAAAAACGTATATATGTGTAACTGAATCACTTTGCTGTATAGCAGAAATTAACACAACATTGTACAATTTAAAAAAAAGAAAAAAAGACCATTTAGTGTTGCCAGAAGATTCTTGTCCTAGGTGTAAGTCAGATTCAGATTAAGCCAAATTTCACTATGAGGTAAATTGGGTTTCCTTGTGATTTCCTTTTCTTAGGCAATTTTTTTAAACAATGCAGATAATAGATTTGTCTTCCTCTTCAGTCAGTCATAGACAGAGCAGTTTCAGATACAAGACTACTCCTTACCCTTTGATCCGGAATAGTAATAACCTCATGATTGTTGCTCTGAAAATATTCTAAACATATCTTAGGAAACATGTTCTATTTGTGCTGCTTTTGTAAAGGGCATGTGTAGCTCAGAGCAGAGGTCTAATCACCAGGCAGAATAAGCTGCTTTCATGGAACATTGCTTGTATTTCTATTAGCATTTGTTTATTTGTACCTTATGTAATAATAATGATGGTAATTTTGCGTACTCCTACCTGGAGATGTGCTAAACCCTTTCCATGTGTTATCTGCTTTAATCCTCACAGTACCTCAGAAGGAAGGCATTCTGGTTTATAAGTGAGAAAATTAAAGCCTGGGAGAGGTTAAGAAACTTGCTTAAAGTTTCTCAGCTAAGAAGCGGCAAAGCTGAATTCATGACCGTAGACTCTTAAGTTTTCCCCGCTTGTTATTTATATACCAGTGTCCCTCAAATGGATTTGAATTCCTTGTGAGCAAGAACTATGTTTTGTCCATTTTTGGATACCCAAAAATAACTTAGAACCATACCTGGAAATGATGTTCATTACATTCATTCTTGATTTTCCCTCAATATATAAACTTGGTTATCTTTCTTAACCACATGTAAAAATAATCCTTCCAATTATTCTCAACTTCTTAAGTTATAATTTTTATGGGTAGCTAATACTGCCAGAAGTCTGAGCTTATAGAATTACATAGAAGAAAAAATTCATTCTCACTTGAAACTAAAAGTAATTATATATGCTGCTGAAACTCATTTGTGTTGTGGTTCTGAATTACTACTTGGCATTCACTTTTCCCTAGGCTAGGAAAGCCATTCTTGTCCTGAATCTTAAAACTCAGGTAGAGGAGAGACCATTTTTAAGAGCTCTTGTGGGAGAGCATGTGAAATTATTATTGCTTGTATATAGATTCTGGATGATGACCTTGCTGGTGAAAATCTCAAGGTCCGTTCAAATTGCTATTAGCTACCATGCAGCTCTCTATCATGAGGGAGCAGTGTAGTATGTAATAACAATTTTATAACTTAAAATATTTCTGTATCAAGAGCCAGCAGACTGATGTAGTAAGAACTATATGTCACATTCTATGGATTTATTTGTACTCTACCCTGATAAAATGAATCTGGTACAAAGTACCATTCTCCATTTATCTGAAGAGGTACTTAATCATCACAGATGTGAAGTGGATTAGGTCCTGCTCTCTTGCCTAATTAAAAGAGGACAATTCCTTTGCTATAGCTAGTAATATTCTAAGTGGTATTGTAGATCTTCAGATTTCTGAAGAACTTTCAGCTAAATCCAAAACGTGCTCTCATCCCTGGTTTTCTCTCTCTGATCTTGTGTAGAGTGGAAATCCATTACAGGTTTTTGAACAAGTTGAATTAAATTGCTTAGATCATTGTAACCTATATTAACTCAGACATCCTAGTACAATTAAAGTACTCAATATTCAGGACTCACAATGAGGCCAGTACCTGAGTGGGTGGTGAGTGGGTGGTGAGTAAGCATTGCAGACACGAAGCTGAAGCCCCAATTTCTAGCCTCCACTTTGCTGCTAGCTAGCTCTGTGGCATTGGCACAGCCTTGGCTCCCTCCCTCCTAAACTCTAAAGTTTAGAGTGGCTTATTTCTGAATCTAACATTTTATATTTCTGGAATTGTATTATCAGAATGAGAGCGTGAAAGGCACACCATGGTCTATGAGGTTGCTACACTCTGATTTCATTAACAAGTTTGAATATCCATAGCTCTGAGTTCTGGAGGGAACACAAGTGCCCGAAAATAATTTATGTACTTAGATTTTTATTTAGGAAGACTGGTATTCAGGAATATGTATAAATTAGGTCTTATTTACAATTTTCATGGAAGTACCTTATAAAGGGAAATTGATACTAGAAAGCTATGTGAATATATCGGGTTTAAAACACTGGCTCAATTAAGAACCTACCTGCTTACTCAGTTAATTTTCTGCTACTAAAAGGCTTTTTAAAGCTCTTGTTCAACTACTGCTTCAGAAAGTGCCTATTTTGGAGGTACCTCCTGCGTTCTCTATGGTTTCTCACTTAGAGAAACAGATTTACCGGACAAAAGTAACTGATAGAAAGCACCAGATTGTAACAGGGGTGTGGGAGGGTCATAGAGCTAAGGGGAGTTGGAGAAATGAGTCATCAAAAAGGATTTTGGAGGTGTTGATTGGATTTGAACATGGTTTTTTCCCCAAGGTAGGAAGAATAGTAGAAGTATATCATATTTCTTATTTCCAGGTGTGTCCTTGGGTGGGCAGTAGTCTGGGCAGGTACAACTCATTTGTAACCTGTGAAATTGCAGAACTTTATGGCATGTCTGCCCAAATAAACACAAGCAGTGCTGTCAATGATAAAGAGATAAAACAATTTTCCTGCTTCTTCCAAGAGTTAGAACATATTTTGATGCCCTTGGAAAGCTGGGAGGCTGAACAAAGATGTAAATGTTAAAATTATAAACATTAATATTTATTGAGATTTTTCTGAGTGTAAGAGCTGTGTGTTGTGTTATTTAATTAAGTCAATAAACATTTACTGAAGATCTAAATACTGGGTACAGTTTGGGCACTTGGAACAGAGGAATGGACAAAATAAAAATCTCTTTTTTTCATGGACTGTATATTCTGATGGGTAATGGTGATGAGACATAAAAAGTATGTTTGTAAATTACATAGTACATTAAATGATGACGAATGCTTGAAGAAAGCTAAAGCAGGAAGTTTAGGAAATGTTGCAGTGTCAATACACACACACATTTTAAAAGTAAGGTGGCCACAGAAGGCCTGATTGAGAAGTTGACTTTGGAATCAAGACCTGAAGGAGGTAAGGGAGCAAGCCATTCGAATATCTGGGGGAAGAGACTTCTAGATGAAGGGATAAACAACTGCAAATACCCTAAGATGGACCTATGCCTGGTGTGATTAATAAAGATTGGGAGGTCAATGTGGCTGGAGCAGCAAGAGTGCTAGGGGAGTGTAGTAGGAAACAAGGTCATAGAGAGAATAGGGGACCAGATAAGGGGCTTGGAAGGTCATGAATGGACTTTGAAGATGACAGAGGGTTTTGAGCAAAGGAGTGTCATTATTTGAGTGAAATACTTGCAGGAATATAATGGATGCTGTGCTGAGAACAGGCTTTTGGGTTGCAAAGGTGGAAGCCCTGAGATCAGGATATTATCAGAATGATCCAAGTTAGAGTGTCAGCGTGGTAGCAGTGAGGTGGTCAGAAGTGGTCAGATTCTGGATATCTTTGAAGGTAGAAACTACAGGATTTGCTGACATTTTGTATATTTGATATGAGAAAGAACAAGGAGTTGAGGATGATTGCAAGGGATTCAGCATGAGAAACTACAAGGTTTTGCCTTGAGGACAGTAGACTGAAGTTGTCATTTCATGAGATGAGGAAGTCAGTGAATGGAGCAAGTTTTGGAGTAGTAGAAAACCAGTTTGGTTTTGGATATTTCAAATCTCACATGGTTCTAACACATCCAGTTAGAGATTTCCAGTAGTCAGTTGTAAACACAAGTCATTTAATCCTCCCAACAAATTTATGAGGTAGGCTTTATTATTATCCTGGCAAGACATGTAATTATTATCCTGATTACATGTGTCCAAGAGCATGTAGATAGTACAGTTGCCATTTGAATCCTGGCAGCTCAAGTCCAGAGCCATATTCCTTACCATGTTCCCAAGACCAATATCACATGAATACTGATGTAAAAGTCCTCAGAAAAAGATAATCCAACAATAGATAAAAACATCATGATTATCTGGGGTTTATCCCAGGAATGTACAGTTCATTCAACATTCAAAAATCCATCAATGGAATTCATCACCTGAACAGAGTCAAAGAGAAAAAGTATATTATCATGTTAATAGATGTAGAGAAGGTATTTGACAAAACCAACATACACTCATGCCAAAACTCTCAATAAAATATAAACAGAAAAAATATCTTCAATCTGAAAAAATACACAGGTGAAAAACCTTGTATTTAATGGAAAAACATTTGATGCTCTATTCCAAAGATGAGTAAAAAAAAACAAGGAGGTCCATTTTCACCCATTTAATTTCACTTTGGTCTGGAGTTCTTAGCCAGTACAACTAAGTAGAAGAAATTAAAAACACAGAAGTTGAAAATAAAACAACTATTTTTATTTGCAGCTGATGTGATTGCTTATGGAGAAAATCCTAAGGAATCTATGAAATAATAGTAGAAGTAGTAAATGACTTTAGTAAAGTTACTGGATACAAGGTCAATATTCAAAAGTTAATATATTTCTTTATACATACACAAAAAACAGAATATTGCTTTTTATTTTCTACTATTTACAGTAACATCATTAAATAATTAGGATTCATGTAAAAGATGTGAAAGATTTCTACATTGAAAACTATAAAGTATTCCTGAGAAAAAGACCTAGACAAATATTGATGGTTTGGAAGACTCAATATTGTTAAGACTTCCATTTCTTCCCAACTTGATCTATACATTCAAGGACATCCTAATCAAAATCTTAACATGCTTTTTCCAGAAATTGACAAGATCATGCTTAAATGCTTATATATATGTAGAAATGTGTCAGTCCTAGAAGAGCTAAAACAGTTTTGAAACGGAAAAATAAAGTTAGATGAATTATACCACCTGATGTCAAGGCGATATAAAGCCACAATAAACAAGGTATTTATGTAAGGAGAAACATAGAGCAACATAACAGAATAAAGAGTCCAGAAATGGAGCTATACATATGTAAGCTATTGATTTTTAACAAACTTTAAGGTAATTCAATGGCAAAAAGCTTTATATTTTTAATAAATGCTTCTGGAACAAGTAGACATCCTATACCAAAAATAGACAGATATCTGCCTCCCCCATGCCAGACATAAAATTTAATTGAAATATAGTGTAGACCTAAATATAAGAGCAAAACCATCAAATTCTAGAAGGAAACAAAAGAACATCCTTGTGAACTTTGGGTAGGGACACTTTTTGACAGAATACCCAAAACAGTAAATATTAAAAATATAAATTAGGCTTATCAGGATTAAAATCACCCGTTCTTCAAAAAGATGTTAAGAGGATGAAAAGATAAGCTATGAACTAAGAGAAAATATTTGCAATATATTTATCTCACAAAAGAATTGTATCCAAAAATAACCTATATAATGCCTTAACTATAACCTAAGGAGAAATAATTTAAAATAAATAATTAATTAAAAATAATGTGTTACAATGCATAAGTGAAGCAGTCAGATGCTTACTTAGAGATAACTCTTAATTAGAGATGGAATTATTCTGAATGTGACAGCTTGGAATTTAGAATGATAACAGGGAGAGGGTTGCTATCCATGACATGGAGAATTGCTGTAAGTCTCTGAACAAAACTGTTTTGTTTTCATGGTTTTTGAATTCTTGGAAACTTGAAAATGTACTTTGTGTTTATGTGTAAAATACAGTTAGGTTCTCAGCTTGGATTATTATTAACAAATTTCCTCCCACGAGAGAAAGTCCTATGGTACATTCAAAAGTAACTCTGGCTACAATTCTTCAATGTGTGAGACTGTCCAACTCTTTGCAGACCCCAACTAATAAACACAGTTAGGGGTCCTCAAACATTGTGACAATCAAAAAAACCTCCCCCACAAATTCCTAAAATGTCCCCTAGCAGCTGGTACCAGCTCTGAAGGAAACCACTGTTACATTAATGCAACCAAGAAAAAAATTAAGATTTCCTGCTTGGGTAATACCTGAATGGGGACTTCTCTGTTCTCATTGGCTTAGTTTCTTCCCACAGATGAATGCATAAATAAAATCCTACTACTTTCTATGTTTGAAAAATACTTATTTATTTATTTTAGAAATAAGAATATTCTTATAGCAAAATGATGGAGATCATCTCTGCTGAATTGTTGCCTGGAAGCTAGCAATTGCCTCCTTGGTTGCGCATAAAAGCTGACAAACTGAATACTTAGAATCCTGACAGTGAATGAAATACATTTTGAGAGGTGCCAGATTAAAAGCTGGTCCCTGAAAATGGCTTGGCGTAGATGGGAAGGCCGTGTGGGCTAGACCCACGATTCCCAATGGGCTTTGAGTTAACAGTGTCTGGGCCCTGTTTTTCCTCCTGGCTTGAAAAATGCCCCCAGAGCATCTGTCTTTGGTAATGGCTGTGCATAGAAGTTTTGCTTTCCAGAGTGACCTCTTCTTGACAGAGATCTTGAAAAGTGCTTCTCTTGGCTCTCTGTGGTTTTGTCACTATCATAAATCTGTTTTCCATCTTGGTGCTACTGAATAAACTAGCTAGAAAACAGCATAGCTTTTCCATCAGGCTTATAGGTACCTTCATGTTTTTGATACAAATGCCCTTAAGCTCCAGAGTCAAGGTACTGTAGACAGTCCCTCAGATGCTTTTGAAGAAACGGGAACATAGACAGTTTCAGAAATTCACTGTGTATTGTTTCAACTCTAGTTTCTGCTTTGAAAGTCCCACTTCTGATTGGGACCTTTGTTGGCAGCCTCTGTCATAGAAAATGGTGACTCATTCCAAGATTATGTTCTTGGGTTTTTGCAGATATTAAAGTGTCAGTCATATGTGTCCAACAGTCAGTCGTAGCTGTCCAACAGAGTCAAGGTAGCAATAAAATGATCTAGAATGATGTGGAAACATTTATTTTATTCTATTCTGGAGTCAAGATTTGAAAATCAAGTGTATGTGCCATTTAGGAAGAGAGCATATTCATTTCCTTTAACATATTAAAGACATTTTCACAGATGTATTGAAAGTAAGGGCTGCAGGTGTCCATAGTTGTCATTTAGTGAAACATCAGATACTTATATCTTCTAGCAGTGTATCATAAACACAGAAACAAATCCCTTGCCATTTGAGAACTTGTGAGATTTATAAACATGGCAGAACTTTGGAGACCCTGATGGGATAGAACATAAACACTTGCATTTTAAAAGTGCTCTCCTTCAAATATTAAAATTTTTCTTCTCTGGTACCAGCACCCTTAGCTCCTGATTTGATGTGGCTTCCAGACTTAATATGATCATGTTCATTTTTCTTTGTATAGGAATCAGTTTGTATAAGTCCTTCTTAAAAACTGACTTCTAGAACTGAACAAAATTCTTCCAGGTGTCTTCTGACTGGTGAATAATAGAATAGGACTTTCATGATTCTTTCTCTTGGTGGACACATATTTTTTCCTTTTAGTTTGAGTAGTGATTATTTATTGAAAGAACCCTCTTAATTCAAAACAAAAGCATTAAAGCCAATCCAACTTTCTAAGGCTAGCTTAGAACCAATCTCTGCCACTTTCCTGCAATTTCCCTGTCAGAAGTGAGGAAGAGGGGCTATTAGGGAGAAGTTAGTAATTAAGATAACACCATTGACTAATTGCAGCATTCAGGTCTTTGGCAATCAGTCTTTGTGTCAGCTAATGGGTACAATAGCTGGAAACTTACAAATATTACCAGGATGTGACCAAACATGCGAATAAAAAAAGGCACCTATCAGTTGCGTCTTGTTAGGTAACTTCATCCACATGGGGAGGCGTAAGTGTTGTATACCTCAGACGGAACAATCTTCCCTGAACTCTGCTAAGCAGTACTGTTCAATGAGGTTGGATTAGCAAATCCATCTTTGCCTGTGCCCTGTTACAAAGTACTGTGACTGGATTAAAACAGCCTAAAATCTTAAATGTGAGGGGAATTAATTCTCTAAAATCTTGATCTGTTGTAAATAAATCATGCAAAATCCAGAACGTTTATTAGTATAGATTCAGCCTCTTCCATTCCCGTCTCTAACCTTGCACCAGAAGATTTTTGTCATTGTGTAGTATATTACAGAGAGTCCTCAGGATCAAGGAATAAGTGGGTACTTTTATTTTTCTCTTTTTCTTTTAGCTATCGCAACTCAGGCAGTGAGTGGAACTCATCATACTCCTGTGTATATATCACATGATGATAATTGATTCACACAGGATTTACTCCTACGTATTTAATTTTTCCCTTCTAATAGACCTGCTTTACATTCTTAACTATATTATATATGTTTAAGTATATATATTTCTATATATTTTAATGTGTCCTTGTAACATATATAGTTTTGATTTGTGTGTGTTTATTTTTAATCTACACAAGTGATATTGCACTATAAATCCCATTCAAATAGTTTGCTCACTTCTTACAATGTGTTAAATGTTGGTCAGCGTTATTGTATGTGTGTCTAGTTTGTTGAGCTTAGAACTTCATAGAATTCCATGATACAGTTATTTCATGTTACAAACTTCATACTAGAAATATACATTGAACATACCTCCTATTCCTGTCATTATAAGCAATATCATGCTGAACATGCTTGAACATGTACCCTTAAGAGATTCTCTGAGAGAACTCCCCTGAGATGTAAATCTCCAGGAATGCATCACTGAGTCATAAAGCATACACATACTTTATTTTCCTGGACACTACCATACTGCTTTCTGGCATAGCTGGATCAGTTAATTATTGTTCTTACTTGCAGTGCATGAGTGTTCAGGTCCACAACTTGCCAACATTAGATGTTACCCATCTTCCTAATTCTTGCATTCTGATGGGTGTACATTAATTTTTCACTGTTGCTTTTTTAGAAAAATTAGTATTTTTCCTATTAGTTTTGAGTTTGAACATGTTCTTGTACTTGTTGGTCTTTCTCTAGTTTTCTATTATACTTCTTATCTTTTTCTTTATTGTCACGATCTTTTTTAGAATCTAAGTATTGTTTCCTTATCAGTTTTAAAGGTTGTAAATATCTTCTTCCAGTCTTCTATCTGCTCAATTTTTTATAGAATCTTTTAGGAAATCCTTATTTCTCCATCTCCCTTTAGCTCTATGACCTTCCCACACCCATGTTACAGTCTGGTGCTTTCTATGAGTTACTTTTTCAGGTAAATCTGTTTCTCCAAGTGGGGGCGTCAGCAGGATGCACCTCCAAAACAGGCACTTTCTGATGATAGTAGTTGAGCAAGAATCTTAAAAAGGCTTTTTAGCGGCAGAAAATCAACTGAATAAATAGGTATGTTCTTAATTGAGCCAAAAATTAATTTTTGCTTTTTTTTTTAAAAAAAAGCTCAGTAGATTCACATAGCTTTCTACTATCTCTTCCTTATTGCTTTGTGGTAGCATCTTTATTATATATCGTTTTCATATGTGCAGGGATCTATTTCTGTTTCTTTTATTGTGTTCCATTAGTCTGCTGATCTAATTACTATGAATTAATAATATATGTTAATATCTTGTAGGGTTGATCTTCCTTCTTATTAGTCTTTCAAAGTTGACTTTGATTTTTCTTCCATATAAACTTTAGAATGAGTTTAATGCCTCCAGCTATACTTTCTATTGCTATTGTGTTGCATTTGCAGACTACTTTGTGAGATAATTGACCTCAATGCCATATTAATTATTTCATGCATAAACATGTTCTGTCACTCAATTTACTCAAATTTTCTTTCATGTCCTTTAATAGAATTAAACCATTTTCTCTGAAAGATTTTCTGCATTCATTATTAGGTTCATTTCTATACATTTTACATTCTTTGTTTCTATGGTTAATGTATCTTGTTTTCAGACTGAGCCCATTTTGTGAAATGAATCAGGTAAATCGAAAGGTCTTAAATGTGGGAAATGTCCTGGCAGGAAAAGTTGTCCCTTAGCAACACAGATATTTGTCCCAATTCCTGTGTTAAGCCCCTTATTTAGGCAACAAGAGACCCTATTTTCCTCACTGAACTTAGACTGATTTAGGCTTATATTACCCATTGTGACATTTTTTATTTGAATGTATGAAGAAATTCTTGAGAGTTTTCAACCTCCTGAAGCATAGAAAAAATTTTCCAAAAATATAGGAATTAGTAGAATTAGGAAAGAAGTAAAGTAAGTTTCCCAGCCTTGGGAAATCTCTGGGGTAATTCGTGTCCTAGATATATAGATATATTGGCACCAGTCAATTTGTTCATATTTTATATAAGAGAAAAAGGAGAATGATAATGTTATTTGAACTTTATTCCATAACAAGTGCACTAAAGGACAATTCTAAGGTCATGTACTTAATAAATAATATTTTGGGATTTTGCAAAGCTAGGCAATGGATTAGAAGAACAACACATTTTGGCAGAGTGCGTTACTGGTCCAAATTCTTCATTGTTACTGATATCAATACCCTTTGCCATGTAATTGTGCAATTCCTCTCACAAAAGGTGGAGTGCGCTTCCCAACCATTTGACTTGGGATTTTTTTAATGTGCTATTTTTTGGTCAATGGGAATTTGGTAGAAATGGTACAAGAGCTGGGAATGAGCTTGTACAATAAAGCTGTTTCTTGTCCCTCTGCCATCTTCATGGGAAGAACACGCAAGGGCTAAAGCTGTTCTAACCTGCTGGTCTAAGGGGGATGAGTTGTGTGGAGCAGAGCCAGTTAGCTAACATACAGACTGGCAACTTGATAGAGCTGCCCAGCTCAGCCCTGCTTAGATCAGCTGACCAGCAGACATGAGCACAAACTCACACACTTAGGTTAACAGGTGTTCCAGATACCACCGGTGAGTCAGCTTCCTTCGCCATTCCATCCACCTCAGCTGACCCAATGATCCATGAGTGTAAATGATTACTGCTCCAAGTCACTGTGTTTTAGGGTGGTTTGTTAGATTGCCAGTTTGGTTTAGCTTTAGAAAATGTATTGAGATAATTTACCTCATCCAGATAAATGTAGACAGATATTTAATAAAATTCAACACTCTCTCATTAATTGAAGAAAAAACTTAAAACTTTGCAAACTAGAAAGAAAAAGACTTTGCTTAACCTGGCCAAAGAATGATACCAAAAACTTACAGGAAACCCAAAATTTAATGGCAAAAATTTGGAAATATTTTCTTTAAAATCAAGTGGAAATGAAATTTCTCATTACCCAACTTTTATTCAACATTATAATGGGGGTTTACCAGTATAGTAAGAAAAAGGAACAAAATAATGAGAAGATAGGGAAGAAATAGGCTGTTGGGTATGGCTATCCATATTGGATATGATTATCTCCATAGAAAATCCAAGAGAATATACAAGTTTTAGAATTGAGAAGAGAGCTCAACAAGGTTACTGAACATAGATCAATAAACAAAGATAATTTGGTTTTCTATATACCAAGAGCAAAAATTTAAATACTATATATATACTATATAGCCACAAATATAACATACCTATGAATGAATCTTCAAAATGAAGTGTAAGAACAAGATAATAAGGTAATATGATTTAATATCATTAATATTCTAGTTCTTCCAAGATTAATCTATAAGTTCTGCACAATTCCCATATAAGAAAAATTTTAAAACATACAAATCTTGGGCTTCCCTGGTGGCGCAGTGGTTGAGAGTCCACCTGCCGATGCAGGGGACACGGGTTCGTGCCCCGGTCCGGGAAGTTCCCACATGCCGTGGAGCGGCTGGGCCGCTGAGCCTGCGCGTCCGGAGCCTGTTCTCCGCAACGGGAGAGGCCACAACAGTGAGAGGCCCGTGTACCGCAAAACAAACAAACAATAAAAAAAAATACAAGTCTTTGAAAACCTGATTTAAAAAAAATATATTCAGAAAAAAAGGACCAAGAGTTGCTAAGACAATTTGTGGAAAAGGAAATTGGTGGGGCAATTTCTCTTCCCAGAGAACAAGACTTTAGTAAGTAAAATAGCATGATTTAGGCCAGCAGTGTTAAAAGAAGAGAAATTGGTCCATTGAACATAAAAAGAGCTCCAAAATAAACATATATGGAAAATTGATATATGACATAGTTCCTTTGGCAAATCAGTTGGGACAGGACCGGCATCTTAACCCTAAGAAAATAAGAAAGAAATGTGATTATATCTCAACATAAGCCATACAAAAAAAAAAAAAAAATCAATTCTAGGTGAAATAAAATCTAATGGTGAAAGTAACATTTAACAGCTTTAAATTAAAATACAGGATTATATCTTTGACCTAAGTTCAGGAAAGTATTTCTTAAATGACAAAGAGTAAACAAAGGAAAATGAAATCTGTAAGTTTGATTACATAAAACTAAAAGCTTATATGTATCATGACATGCAAACTATCAGCAAAAAGGAAGTACCAACTGGGAAAAATCATTAGAGCCTATTTATCAAAGGATTAGATGTTATCTAGAATATTTGGATAAATAACATCTGAAGAGAAATTGGTGAAGATTATGAACTGGAAGTTCACAGAAGAAAACTACACAGCTTACACACTCAACTTCTCTAATAATTAGGAACACAACAGCTATCACTTCATAGCTTATGGACTGGCCAGTAATAAGGGTGGGCAAAACACAAAGAAATGGGAATTCATTTAGTATGGATAGAAATGAAAAATCACTCTGGAGAGCAATTTAACAAAATCTAGTGAAGATGAATTTGCATGTCCCCTTCCAGGCAGCAGTTCTGATTCTAGGCATTTACCTGAAAGTAACTCTGGAACATAAGCCCAGGACACATGGGTTATAATGTTCATGGTAGTAGTTTTTGAAATATCAATGACTTGGAATCAACCTAAATGTCATCAAGGATAGAATAGATACATTTATTGTGCTGTATTAATACAATGTAACATTATTCACCAGTGAAAATGAATTAGAACTGTTAATATGGATATGGCTCACAAATACACAGTGAAGGAAGCAAGTTGCAGAAGGCTCTACCCATTATGACATCAACATATAAAATCTAAAGGTATGCCAAAAGAGTATATATTGTTTAGGAATACAAACTCATCTAACACAGTAGAAAGACATTCACAGAAAAGATAAAATACCCAGTTCAAAATAATAGTTACCTGTAGTGAGGGAGAGGAATTTGAATAAAATTGTGGGAGTGTGCACATGGGCTTCAAGAGTAGTGGTCACATTTTACTTCTTAAGGAGGTGGTAAATAACAGGCACTTTATTTTAAAAATAAATTTGGATGATAAAAATTTCATAATCAAAATCCTGATAAAAGTTGTTTGTAGTTAGACTCATAAAGTTATCCTGAAGAGTCTTCCTTGAGGAGAAATTTTGGGGTGCTTTCTTTTCCATATAAGTGAGTGGGTGCTTGGGAATTAATTTTTATAATATTTTCCCACTAGACTGCATTCCTCCAATGCAAGAATTATGCCTTATTCATCTTTGTAATCCCCACTAATCCGAGAACGCAAAACAAATACTTTATGAAGGAATGAATGAATGACTCAGGTGAACATAAAGTTTAGAAACCATCAGTATAAAACTGCAGATTTCCATGTACCAGCTCAAATTGTTTTGGCAACCAGGTAGAGGAACCTTTCCAAAGTTTTCTCTCATCTCTCTCTAGAATCGATCTTAGTTGCTCCTGAGGGCAAATTTGATCTGTTACTCCTGAATAATTATTACCGTGATAAGTTTTTTCTGTGTTCCATGGAACACTATTGTTCAGTGAAATATTAATAAGTGTACTTCAATCGAAGGGCCCCATGGTCAAATAAATTTGGAAAACACGGAATTTAAAAAGTGAAAATAATCTACAAAAAAACCTACAGCTGACATAATACTTGATGGTGAGAAACTGAAAACAAGGAATGATGTCTTTTATCACTCTTATTTCATATCATGTTGCAAATGCTAGCTAACACAATAAAACAACAGAAGGAAATAAAAGATACACCTATCAGGAAGGGAGAAATAAAACTCTGATCGCAGATGACATGATTGGCTATGTAAAAACCCCAAAGAATCAATAAAAATCTCTTAGAAATAATAAGTGAGAATTCAAGGTCACAGGTTACAAGGTTAATACGCAGAAGTCAATTACTTCCCTATATACCAGTGATGAACAATTAGATTTGAAATTTAAACATATCATTTGCAATAGCAAAAATTAAAAAATACTTAACGATAAATATAACAAAATATGTACAAGAGCCATATGCAGAAAATTAAGACTGATGAAAGAAAACAAAGAAGATCTAAATAAATGAGTTATTCTGTGTTCATAGATTGGAAGACTTAATATTGTTAAGATGTCTATTCTTCCCAACTAGATCTATAGATTCAATGCATTCCCAATCGAAACCCTAGCAAGCTATTTTGTAAATATTGTAAAGCTAATTCAAAAGTTTATATGGAAAGATAAAAGATCTAGAATAGTCAAAACAATACTATAAAGAAGAAGTTGGAGGAGTCACACTAACCAATTTCAAGACTTATGATAAGGTTACAGTAATTAAGATAGTGTGTATTGGTGGAAGAATAGACAAAGATCAATGGACAGAAAGAATAGAAAGCTCAGAAATAGACTCACAAAGTATAGTGAACTGATCTCTGACAAAAGAACAAATGCAATTCAATACAGAAAGGATAGTCTTTTTAACAAATGGTACTTGAACAATTGGACATCTACCTGCGAAAAAAGGAATCTAGACACAGACTTTGCATCTTTCACAAATATTAACTTAACATGATCATAGACCTAAATATGAAATGTGAAACTATGAAACTCCTAGAAAATAACATAGCAGAAGATCCAGGTGATCTTGGGTTTGGTGATGACTCTCTAGATACAACAGTAAAAGCATGATCCATGAAAGAAAAAATAAGTTGGACTTCCTTAAAATTGAACTTTTGCTCTGTGAAAGACACTGTCATGAGAATGAAATACAAGCCCAGATTAGAAGAAAATATTTGCAAATGCATATCTGATAAAGGCCTTGTATCCAAAATATACAAATAATTCTTAAAACTAAACAAGAAAACAATTTAAAAATTGGCAAAAGATCTCACACACACTAAACCAAAGAGGATATAAAGATGGCATATGAACTACATCTTTATCCATTCCTCTGTTGATGGACATTTAGGTTGCTTCCATGTCTTGGCTATTGTAAACAGTGCTGCAATGAACAGTGGGGTATATGTATCCTTTCAGACCATGTTTTTCTCTGGATATATGCCCAGGAGTGGAATTGAAGGATCATATGGTAGCTCTATTTTTAGTTTTTTAATGAACCTCCATACTGTTCTCCCCAGTAGCTGTACGAATTTATATTCCCACCAAGAGTGTAGGGAGGGTTCCCTTCTCTCCACACTCTCTCCAGCATTTACTGTTTGTGAATTTTTTGATGATAGCCATTCTAACTGGTGTGAGGTGATATCTCATTATAGTTTTGATTTGCATTTCTTGAATAATTAGTGATATTGAACATCTTTTCATGTGCTTCTTGGCCATCTATATGTCTTCTTTGGAGAAATGTCTATTTAGGTCTTCTGCCCATTTTTTGATTGGGTTGTTTGTTTTGATGATATTAAGCCACATGAGCTGTTTATAGATTTTGGAGACTAATCCCTTGTTGGTCACATCATTTGCAAATATTTTCTCCCATTCTGTGGGTTGTCTTTTTGTTTTGTTTATGGTTTCCTTTGCTGTGTAAAAACTTTTGAGTTTAATTAGGTCCCATTTGTTTGTTTTTAATTCCATTACTCTGGGATATGGATCAGAAAAGATACTGCTGAGATTTATGTCAGAGAGCTGCCAAAGATATCAGGTCTTAGTCCTTGGAACCTGTAAATGCCACCTTATTTGGAAAAACTCTCTTTGCAGATGTGATTAAGGATCTTAAACTAGATTATCGATTATCCTGAATTATCCAGGTAGACCCTAAATGCCATCTCAGAAACATCCTTGTGAGAGAGAGGCAGAAAGAGATTACACAGAAGAGGAGCAGATAATGTGCAAATGGAGACAGGGATTGGAGTGATGTGAAGGAACGCTGGCAGGCACCGAATCTGAAAAAGACGAGATTCTCCCCTAGAGCCTCCAAAGGGAATGGAGCCAAGCCAGTACCTTGACTTTGGCTCAGTGAAACTGATTTTGGACTTTGGACCTCCAGAATTAAAAAAAAAAAAAAAAAATTAAAATATCTTCTATGAGAGAATAAATTTCTTTTGTTTTAAATCACCAAGTTTATGGTAATTTGTTACAGTAGCCACAGGAAACTAATACAGGTGGTGAATAGTAAGAACCAGGTTTCTCACTATTGGAATAGAAGTTTACAGATGAACACGGGGAGGAGACTAGAATGACCCAAATAGTAATTGATTAGGGTTGGAGACGTCAGCACAGCCACAAAGTAAGGAAGTACCCACAAAACAAAACCTCTTATTGATGGAGGTATGTCAAAGAGATATAGGTGACAACTGAAAGAGCTCCCAATGGCCAAAACTGGAAAAATTTTGAGCAAGAAAATATTACACTACAATCTGAAGTATAAAATAAATTTCCACGAATCCATATTGAAATAAATAAATACAAATGTCCCATATAGAGGAATTCCAAGTAATTTATGTAGATACTCTGCCCTCAAGGAGAGGGAACATAACTTCACACGCCTTCAGTGTGAGCTGCACATAGTGACTTCTAAAGAGGATGGTATGGAAAAGGGCAACAAAGAATAATGTTACAATGGAGAAAACTGGTGACCACTACCTCAGCCAAGTGGTCAGAGTTAACATCCATAGGGATACATCGTGTTGTTAGTTTGTACCATTGATGTGATGTGATAAAAATGGCACTTACCTCTGTGATCTTCCTCCAAACTCATAATCCCAATCGTAAGATAAATCCAATAAGGGGCATTCTACAAAATACGTGACCAGTATTCCCTAAAACTGTCAAGGCAGGGAGAAACTGTCACATCCAAGAAGAGCCTAAAGAGACATGACAACTAAATGTAATGCAGTATCCGGATGAGATCCTGGAACATGAAAAGGACATTAGGTAAAGACTAAGGAAATATGAAAAAAGTGTGGACTTTTGTTAATAATCAGGTATCAACATTGGCTTATTAATCATTATAAATATAATCATACTAATGTAAGATGGTCACTAACAAGGGAAACTGGGTGTGTGATGTATAGGAAATCTCTGCATTATCTTCTCAAATTTTCTGTAAATCTAAAACTGTTCTAAAAATTTTAAGTCTATTACACGTGGGGAAAAGAGTCAAAATAGCTTTTATACTGTAGGATTCCTCAGCGGTCTCTCTGTACTAGGGCAGCATTCCACCATTTTCAAGGAAAAACATTTTGGGAATATGGCTCTCTGCTTTTTCCTGCTCAGTGTAGGATTCATCAAAGTTAAGTCCTGAACATCTGTGTTCCCAAATAGGAATTACCCTGCAGTGATAACTGGAGAATAAAAGCCATTTTGTCTTCTATATTTATGTCAAGAACTCACTTGTAAACCATTTCCCTTGTTCTGGTTCTTCTTCCTTTCCATACAAAAAGTGGGAGAGGAATTAGCTAAAAATAAAACTAGGTTAAAGCAAAAATTTACAGTAAAGTCTTGCAAGTCTGGTTGGCATACCACCCCAAAGGACGTGCTTTGTGTGAATTAAAAATAGTTAAGGACGGTACAAAGCTCTGCAAAAGCAAGCCTGAAGATCTCTGCAGGGAAGAATTCCCAAAGGAAGGTTTGCTTGCAAAGTGGTCAGAGGGTGAGACCAATGGCCCCCTTAGGAAAGTTATATGAGTCTTTTATCTCTCACCCTTCACCCTGCCCTTCACTTTGTCTCACTGCTGATGTGTTCACAACGTCTCCTATGCCCAGGAGGAACACTGCAATCAGCGGTGACAGGCTCAGCCCCTTCCTTCCCAGCAGCTGTGTTCCTTGTCAGAGACACCCAACTCATTGGGACATCTGCCTTGTGGAGGTCCAACCAGGGCTGCTGGAGGAGCGAATGACCTGGGTTGAAAGGAGCGTTCCTCTGGTTGAAATGAGATCATCATAGGCTCGAGCACAGACTGCCCCACATTCTCATTTCTGTTTTCACCCTCTGACATGATACAGCTGGTATGGCACAAATTCTGTTAATGTGTCAAGTTTAAAAGATATCCTGGCCCAGAAGAAGGAGCAGCAATGGAAAAGTTTGGTGAACAGATTCTGCTCTTAGGTAGGCTACTTAAAAATAGATGACATTTATTGAGTACTTACTATGTTTTAATCCCAAGATGAAGATCTCTGCATTTGGCAGTTCATTTATTTTCACAACAAGTATGTGAGCTAAGTTCTGTGTACCCATTTAATGGATGAGAAGTAAATTAATCCAAGTCACACAGTTAGAAATTGTGGAGGCAGAGTTCTAACTTAGACAGTTTGCCTCCAGAGCTATATTTTTACCTATCATTGTCAACTCTCTCTACACAATTTGAGCCTCAGTTTTCTCTTTTACAAAACAAAGTCAGTGCTTAATAATTGAGATGTAGTCTTAGTTATTAATTCTCTGCTTTTCCCGACAGGCATGAAATTTTGAGGGAGGCGAAAGATAAAACTATTTTAAAAAAGAATCAGTGTATTCCACTTGACATTATGGAAGCATTTCACTGCTAGTAAAAGAACTGTCTAACAGACCAGAATGCTATTAGGCATTCAGTTAGGCTTTCGGATTTTGCCTTGCCAGAAATACGTTCATCAAGAATTGTAACTTGCCATGAAAATATGGAAAGAAATATGCCCTCATTTTCAACAAATGAATGTGATTTGGTTGATATAACTGTGTCTAACCAGACAAGACTGAGCGGTTCAGTGGGTAACATTGTAATCTAGACCATCTCAGAATGAAGCAGTTTCTTACTGTTAGACATAAAATTAATTGGCATATACAAAAGGACCAACTCTTGTAAGATAAATGACTTAGAGGGGTTTGATTACTGCTAGGGAGTAATTGGGTGCAAGTAATTAATGGCCGAAGAATAGGAGGAAAGCAGGACATTATTTAAAGTTGAAGCTTGTGCTCTAGGTGGAGTGGGTGCAGATAAGTCAGAATTCAGGGACATGTAGACGTTTTTCAGTGGAACCATATCCAGGGATGGGTTCAAGTGAGGGTTTCTTCTTTTGCCATGAGTGGTAAGACGTCATTTAAGACTGCTAGTGGAAGTATAATTTGGTGACTCTTTTGTTCTTCTCTTCTCATTCTCTCTGGACACATCCCGATCAGATTTTCTTAATCCTCTTTCTTACTCAGTATATCAGCAGCATCTGATACAGTGGTTCATTTCCTCTTTTTAAAATAACTTTACTCTTGGCTTCTGGCACAAACTCTCTTAGCTCTCTGAACTCACGGACCGCTCCTGTTTGGTTTCCACCACTGATTCTTCATCTCCCTCACCTTGCTGAAATACGAAATAAAGGAAATCATGCCAAACATGTCAGTTCTCAACTGAAAGATATGAGGTATGTGTGCGCTTTGAGAATATCTCAGCATTTAAAATGTTAGAATTCTCACAGGCAAAGTATAGTTGGGAACTATTCTATATGGTTTTTCCAGTGAAGTGGAGAAGTTACAAGTACATTTCGGGGAGTGGGGAGGTATACATCAGAAGAGATGGGCATAGTGATAAACATCTTAGTGCAATTTTAGGACTCAGTTCTCAGATCTGTTTTCTTAACCTATACTCACTCTCACATGTGACTCTCACATGTGATCTCATCCTGCTACATGACCTTATACATTATCTTTACACAGGTGATCCCAAAATGTATGTATCTCCAATCCATACATTTACCTAAATTCCAAAATGCTATATTCATTTGCCTAATTGAATTTTCTCCACTTAGAGAGGTTCATGTCCAAAATCAAACTGCTATTTCCAATTCTCCCACAAGCTTCCCCATGCCAGGAAATGGAAATTTCCCCTTCCCAGTTGTTCAGTCAAAAACCTTAGGCAGCCTTGCCACCTGTGTCTCATCCCACTTGACAACCATTTAATCTTTTCACCTCTGCCTTCATAATATATCCAGAATGTGACGAACCGGCACCGATTCTGCTGCAACCACCTTAGTCTGTGCCACCATCATTTCATAGACTACAATTGTCTCCTAACTACTGTGTTTCTTCACTGAAATGTACCCCTAACATAACAACAAAAGCCAGATTATATTATTTCTTTGCTCAGAAACCTCCAATGGCTTCCCTAGTTATTCAGAGTAGAATATAAATTGGTTTTTATGATTTACAAGGTCCTGCATTATCTGGGCCCTGTTTCAGCTCTAAGCTCCCCTCCCTCGCCCCTTTCTTACTGACTCTGCTCTCGCTGCATTGGCTTCTTTGCTCTACACATCAGTTATTTCCCCCACTCAAGAGTCTTTGCATTTGTGTTTCCTTTTCCCTATGGTAACATTTCCCTAGATGTCTACAAGGCTTGTTCCTTTACTTACTCATGTTTTAATAGTGACAGGCCTATAAAAACTAGAAATGCCTCTGTCCCCATCCCTCTTTGTAGCTCCTTAGCATCTATTGCTATCTCACGTATTTCACATTGACTTGTATAATAGTTGTCTGTCTTCCCCTATTAGAAAGTAAGCTCCATGTAAGCTCCAGCTTAGCACCTGTGGGGTATCACAGGTTCTTGACCTAAGTTTCAGTCTTCTCACCTACAGAATATAATCAATACCTCATAAGGGTGTTGGAAGGATCAAATGATATGATGCATGTAAAGTACTTAGCACAGTGCCTGGAATGTTGTATGCACTCAGTGATTAACCGTGGTTGCAGGTCACTCACCTGCATAGGCGGCTATGTCCCAATAGCCTGGTGAGATCTGTGGTAGGGTCCTAGTGATATAGGTGTCTTCCTCTATACAATAATTACAATAAATACAATTCTGTGGGAAACCATCTTGAATTCCATGATCTCATGGTGCTGGATCAGTAGCTTTGTCTCCTTAAATGATCTGAGACACTGTATTGAAGACTCTACTAGGAAATGAATTATAACCACATACGTATTAGCCTTTGGGTTAGAACTAAGGTAGCTGTAAAAAGTCATACCTCTAAACCATCTCCGATAGGCAGTAGTCTTGGGAGCTCAATGAGTTTGAAGGAATAAAACATTTCAGTTTGAGATGTGGCCTTGCAGGCCAGAGACTTGTCATAGCCAACTCCTTTGATTGATTGCTAAGCTTCACATATCCTGTTTGATTAAATGAGTGCATTCAGGTGCAATTGGCTAGAGCTTGAGAAGTTTGGATGGAAGTATGTAGATGAAATATTTGTCTCTTTTATTCGTTGTTTCAGTGAAGCTCCTTATTCTGCCGCTTTGGATTCTCCCACTTAGAATCATTTGGGCTCATTTATTTGCTCATGCTGCATCCCCAGCAGGGTTGTGGGCTTCCTTCTGTGCCTTGATCCCTAAGACACACATAAATAGCATCTGTGGCAACTCAGATCTTAGTATCCTTCTACTTTCCCATGACCTTAAACATTCAGTGAACACACAGGTTCCTGCTAAGTCAGCTGACCTAAAGAACTTTCTGGCATCCTCTTTGGAAATAAATGTATTCAAACTCAGTCAATGTTACTGGAATATCCATGCAGAGATATCAGATGATGGGACATGGCAAGGGGATACCAGGAGGCTTCCAGTGGTGCTGATCCAATGGCTGGTCTCCCAGGCATTTCAAGCTCTTGTGCCTTTACGTTTGCCATCTCTTCCACCTCTTTCCACTATTTCCATCAGATGTAATTCTGCTCATCACTCAAGGCTCAGAATCAGCACTACTTCTTTTGCTTTTCCTTAATGAACTCTCATTTCACTGTTTCATATACTATGTGTATACCTCTGCTATAGTCTTTGTATGAGAGTTCATGTTTTTTTCTGCCCTAGAGCCACCCCTCCCCCAACCCAAAGGAGAGGTCATGTCTGATTCATCTTTGCAGACAGTTCTGTCTATGGAAATCCTTACTTATTCGTGTATTTACTTCAAGTTACTTGACCTTACTGACCTCAGTTATGGTCTCGAACTCTAGGAGGGTTTTGTTTGTTTGTTTGGTAAAGAAATTATATATATTTTATTTGTATTATTATTTTTTTACTTTTGGCTGAGTTGGGTCTTCGTTGCTGTGCACAGGCTTTCTCTAGTTGCGGCGAGTGGCGCCTATTCTTTGTTGCAGTGAGTGGTCTTCTCATTGTGGTGGCTTCTCTTGTTGCAGAGCATGGGCTCTAGGCACGCAGGCTTCAGTAGTTGTGGCACGCGGGCTCAGTAGTTGTGGCTCGCGGGCTTTAGAGTGCAGGCTCAGTAGCTGTGGCGCACGGGCTTAGTTGCTCCGCGGCATGTGAGATCTTCCCGGACCAGGGATTGAACCTGTGTCCCCTGCATTGGCAGGTGGATTCTTAACCACTGCACCACCAGGGAAGTCCCACTAGGAGGGTTGTTGTTTTTTTCTTTTTTGTGGGATAACTGGATTCTGACAAAATGAGAGGAAATAGGTACTATTTTCAGCTGACTTTTGGTTGCTGAGAAGGTGTGGGACTTTGTGTCTTTCTCAGTTTTCTATGTCCTACTCATTTCTTTATACGATTTTAAGGATTGATAAAGAACCTTGTCGCAGAAGCCCACAGACCTGTCTTATCATTTAGTGTTTAAAGGCTGAGATTCTTTCATTTTAAGGGTCAGGGAAGAGATGACAACCCCTTAGGTCATGTTGTCCTCACAGATGAAAACACAAGAACCAAATTTAATGCACATTATTTTAAATATGCCTAATATGCCTAATTTGAATCAAATTCTACACTTTTTATTTTTCTTGAAAGTTATTTGATTCTAAATCATTATTGCCCATATGTATAAAAAATAATTCACTCTTGGTGAATAACTTCTGGATTCATTGTAATTTAAAGTGACACCGAAAATGGTGAGGAAGAGCAGTGTTTCATTTATTAAGTTTTATAATTCAACAGCTGTTCCACATTTTGGGAGATAAAGATACTGAACCACTGAAATGTTCTGCATTTCAGAAATCATACTTTCTAACTGCCACAGTTAAGTCTTTGACAATTTTCATGTACAATCATGCAATATTTCTGAGACATTGACAAGAGTTTATTCCTGCTTTCTTTCTGCTTCCGTATGCTATTTCAAGTATATTGGTATAAAAAATGTAGGAAAAGCGTCACATTCTCTATGGAGTTTATCTGCTATCAGAAAGTATAAAAGATAAGTGAATTTTATAAGTAATTGTTTTGAGTCCATTTTCAGAAAAATAACCTCCAAAAAGTACAATATACATCTTCCTCTCAATACTTTCCCTTGTTCTTTAGGGTGTGTATGCTTTCTTGTTCTCTCTGTGGCCTTTTCACCTGTTCCCCATTTCTTTCTTGATATGCCCCATCAGATACACTCACGGTTAGTGTTCTATCTTTCCTCTTTTAAATCTAAAATTCCTTAATTTCTTCCTCACCCCATGCCAGCCATTTTCATCAGGTATCAGTTTCAATATGCTTTTTTTTTTAAATCAAAGAACCTCAGAGATCATTCAATCCAACCATACCTTCTTTGTAAGAATCTTCCAACATCCTTGAGATCCATTCTCCTTTTCAGTCTCCTGTAATTCCAGGTGGTATTTAATCTATACATACCCCCATGGAATTATTAATTCCCTTGATCTGAAGTTCCTTAATCTTCCTTTGGCCTAAGATTGCATTGAATTTCCTATCAACTGTGTCACTTTTTTTTAGCTCATAACAAATTTTGTATTTAGCAAAGCCATTAGGTCTTTTACTCAAGAATTATTTTTAGGTGTGACTTTCCTTATATTGTGTTTGGACAACTTAATTTTTGAAAAAGAAATGAGGGCTTTTCTTTTCGTTAAGTTGTAATCATTCGAACCAAATGAAGTCATCTGAAATCTTTTGTCATCCAATAGCAATTTTCAGCCTTTAAAAAAGAAACAAACAACCAGGAAGATGCACTTTTATTTGCCTATTTCCTAACTTTAATTCAACACCTTAATTTTCAACTCAAAAACATGAAATGACAGTGAACGAGAATATTTGTTAACTTAAGTGAGACATAAAATCTCAAACTCTTTATTAAAATGGCTCTACCAAGTTACTTATTTAATCTTACCTCCTTTCAACTGGGGAAAGAAAGATGTGTCCCTAGAATCTTGTTCTCACTCAACATTATGAGTATTAATAAATATTTATACTTTCCAGAAAATAAAACATCAATTTAAATGTTATTATCAGGACAAAGCAATACATCATTGGATAATATAACAAGGCTGGATATCTCATTTGCCCCCCAGCTTCACTCTGAAGTGATTTGTGCCCAGGGAGGCTGACCTGTATGAACTGCATCAAGGGCTATTTGTCCTTTGACTTCTGGTTAGGTCAGGGGTTGGAGACTACCAGAAGGAGATTGGTACTGTTTACATAGAGATACCAGCGGGAGATTGGTAATACATAGAGGTAAGAGTGAGGACAGGGTATTAATTCTTCTGACACCTTCTTGGCTAGGTCCCCAAGCCCTGGTTATATCCCACTGTTAAAGATGACAGCACCTCTCTCCAGCTCCTTCTCCAACCCCTCCAGGTTTCTCATTACTTACCCTGAAGCACTACTCCATCTCTTATGAATTTCCCTTAACCTTGGCCACACCTTTGTAAAAAGTCTCTTCATTGAAGTCTCCTCCATTATCCCCTTGATTGTGCCATTTGTTTCCTGCATGAACACTGAGTGACCTGGCCAATCCATCAGAATTCTAGATTTGTAGAGGTTTAAGGTAACTTTCATGAGACTTATCTACTATGCAGCTTCTTCACAAATGGCATATGCCTCTACCAACGTTTGTCTTGAGATGACTCAGCACGTCCAGGTTTTCTCTGCAAACTGTTGGAAGCTCTTCATCCACCAGCAAGTTCCAGCTTCATTGGACCTTCACTGGGTGTGCACTTAGTTGAAAATACTAAGGCAAATATGGGCCCTGTAATCGTCCATCAGTAGCCAGATGGAAGGTGCTCATCCAGCTAATTCACAGGTTGTGCTTTTATCAAAATGAAAGAAAAAAATATGCCTAGACTTGCACACCCTTGAGAAAAAGACAGTTGACCCCAGAAGAACATGGATGCTGCTGTAGCCCTTTCAGGCTGCTATAACAAAATATTGCAGAGTGGATGGCTTATAAACAGTATGAATTTATTTCTCACAGTTCTGGAAGCTGGGAGTCTGATTTCAGGGTGCCAGTATGGTCCAGGTTTCAGGCTTCTCATTGTAACCTTGTATGGCTGAGGGGGTAGGAAGCTCTTTGGAGCCTCTTTTGTAAGGCACTAATTCCATTCACGAGGGTTCCACCTTCAAGACTTAAATCATCTCCCCAAGGCAGCACCTACTAATACCATCACCTTTGGGAGTTAGAATGTCAACATATGAATTTTGGAGGGACACAAACATTCAGACCATTGCAGATGCCCAGCTTAAGAAACACTGGCACAGCGAATAAGTACATGAGCTTTGAAAACTTGATAATGGTCAAATCCTAACTTGGTCACTTTTAACAATGTGATATTACATAACAATGTTTTCTAATCTCAGTTTTCCTATCTGTGAAAGTGATATAGTAACAGTGTCCACTTTATTATTTGGTGGATTAAATAAGATTTTGTTTTTAAAAATCTCAATGTAGCCTGGCATTTTGAAAACACTCAACAGATATTTAAGAAACATATTTTGATGGTGAGATGAGGTCAA
This sequence comes from Grampus griseus, assembly GCF_964374135.1. Classification (NCBI taxonomy): domain Eukaryota; kingdom Metazoa; phylum Chordata; class Mammalia; order Artiodactyla; family Delphinidae; genus Grampus; species Grampus griseus. Next base: position 50,825,742 of record NC_139010.1, on the reverse strand, counting down.
CTGCCTATTCACATGTTAAAAACAGACACTGGTCTTCAGTTTCTCATTAATAAAAAGGAAAGAGTGAAAAACGGTGAGAATGGGCTTATGGCCTGGTTACCAAATTTTAAAAAGAAAGGCCCACTTAGAAGGGACACAACACTCTCTCTCTCTCTCTCTCTCTCTCTCTCTCTCTATATATATATATATATATATATATATATGGCCCCTTTCAGTTCAATTGTTAAAATTTCCCCCCTGAAATAGCTCTTAAAGCTTTATAACAGGTAAAAGATATTTTTGTTTAATGGTATAATCATCATTAAAGGCAAAACAGTGTATTTTTTTATTTTTATTTAAAACAGTGTATTTTAAAGAAAATCAGGAAAGTTATTTTTAAGCCATCTATTACTAGATGCTGAATTAAAGAACTTGGATAGCAATGCAACAATATTTATATCAAAATTAATTAAATCACACAAACATTATTTCAAAAGTGGTAATGAAAACCCAACATTATACCACTAATAAAAATGAATAAAACTCGGACCTGTCACACATTGCCAGTGTGAAAGGACTTGGTCTTATTTTCCTAAATTCAGTTTTTTAATTGACTTACTCTAATGATTTTCTGGAACATTTTTCTGCTTTTTTCTTTAATCCAATTTAGATTGTTTTTAGTCTTTACAGTGATAGTGCCCTGAATTTGTTTGAGCTATGTTTGTCACAGCTGTTACCAATTTGATCCCATACGCTTTCTATCTTTCAAGGATTCTTCACAATTTGTGTTCCTGTCCCATTATGCTTTATCCATGTCTATATCATCTGTAGTTATATCTGAATAAATGTGTATATTTACATATATGTTTCTTTTCTCTCACTTTAGGAGATTTGATGTAGAAAAGAATATTGGAACAGGTGCTCCGTCTATTTTGATTTGTTTTGACAGTATTTTTACATTTGGAGACAGTGAGATGTATGGAATGTGCTAGATTTTCTCTTGGCCATTTGGCAATGTTTCTCCCCGTTCTTCTCTTCCCTGTGTTGCAGAGGCTGAAAGCCTGGTACTGTATTCTCCAGAATTCCTAACATCAAGGTACCATGTTACATTCTGCTAACAAGGGTGCTTATAAGAATAGAAGAAGAGACTCTTGCTGCTGATGCAGAGGCTCAAGCCCATAGGCTGCAGAGATGACAGATCTGAGGTTTGATGAGTGCCTTCCTTGTGTCAGCCTGTGAATTAGCAGTGGCGGTTTCCTGTGATTCTTAGTCTTCCTGAATTTTTGAACACTAGCAATGACTTCCCTGACCCTTGCTTCACTGGTCATCCCAATGTTTTGGTAACTCTCTGATCTCTATATGACATCTCTTTCTATTTGAAATACCTTAAGCAATTTCTGCTTTCTTGACCAAACCCTGATACATAGGGTTTAAGTAACTTGCCCAAAGTTTCACAGTTAATTAGGATTTGAATCCAGATCTGTCCAGCTTTTGACAATGTGTATATTGGTGAGTTCTAGATCTTTTTTCAGACTCTTCTGGGATGCTCTATGTCTCTCAGTTGTGAAAAGTATGTTTGGAGTTCTATAGGGGGTGAGATTATATATATAAAACCTTAATAATGCTCTGTATCACTTTGAACTTTCTTAGGCCCATTTGAGAACTCTGGGGTAAATTAAAATATATAGCTACAAGGGAATAAGAAAATTATTTGAAGATTTGAGTCATCCTCTTTGTTATTTTTTAAGCCATGGGTTAAAGAGAGAGGATAGTAAAGACAAATAAGAAGGGAAAACAAGAAATTTATTGTGATGTGAGGTGATAGGACTCACGGATCTAGCTATAACCGACCATCCCTGTATTTATATGTGTATGTGAGCATTTTTGAAATATTCAATTCTAGTCGTTGTCAATATTTGTTATATAATGTGACTGTTAGAGAGGTGGAATTTAGTTTCAAGTTCAAGTCTTTAGTTTGACACAAGAAAAATAAATTAAAAATCACACTGTTTTTTAACTACAAGTAAAGATTTGCCATCATTTTATAAAAGCTAACAATTAAATTTAGAAACATGCTTATTTATGCATTATATTGTCAACATTTCAGAAGCAGTCTATTTTATTTTCTTGTAAATAACTAGTCTGTAACAACATTTTACTTTTCATCAGTATGCTTTAAGAATTCTCTGAAAGGACAGAAGTGAAAGTTGGGTTAACAATAAAGTAATTGATTTAATTGCAAAATAAATGCCTAAGATATTGTTTGAAAATTCATGACTGGGCAAAATATGAAGTGTAAAGGAAGAAATCTTGAGAAGTACTTGTGTCGCTATGGGGACAGGATTTACAGACCTTAAAAAGAGAATTAATTTGCTTGGATGTTTGTTTTGCACAGTTTACTCTCAGTCTGAAAATGGTCAAATGTTGCAGGTTCGACAAAAAATGGATTGAAAATGGTTATTCTAGATATTTAGTATTTTCAAGAGTTTCATGACAGATCAGATAAATCACACAGGTGATTTGATCTATACCCCAAATAATCCAACTAATATAAATTGAGTGTGTTTCGTATTTTTAAAATTGTTCAAACAATTTTCAGACTCCAATTTCCTATAGTGCTGGACCAGGTCCCCTCCCCTTCACCGCCGTTCATGTATATACCACACACAATTATAAAGAGAAATTGCTGGAGAAAATATTTTTTGAAAGTATAATCAAAATCATCAAAAAGCTGATGAAATAACAAATAATTACTTGATTAAAATTGAATGAACAGTGAAAATTCAGAAAGATAGACTGATCCAAAGCTGCTCTTGCCTGGAGGGAATTTACCAACTTGAATTTTGATGTAAAGCAGTACCAAAGGGTAAAAGAAACAATAAAAAATGACCTCATTGATTTTAAATAACGAGAAATTCTATAACTTAAAATTACATTAACCAAAATTAAAACTCAAAGAGTAGGTGTAGCAGTATATTAGACAAAATCTGAGAAAGAATTAGTAAACTGAGAAAACAGGTGAGAAGAAAATACTGGACATGTAACACATAGAGACAAAAAGATGGAGAATATGGAAAAGAGGTTAAGAGGCATGGAAGACAGAGTGGAAAGTTTTCAAAGACATTTAGTTTTAAATAAATAAACTAAATAAAGTTTTTAAACAAATGTTTTGCTTTTCAAAACAAAAATAGTCTTATAAAGGATATTTTGTTTACAAAAATTTCTCTAAAACAGGTCATAACAGTGTTTAAAATCTCAGTTTCTTGCTTAGGTAACTTGCAACCTAGTGCACTGGCTTTATAGGTTGCTGAGAAGCTGATATTTTGAAAGTGTTTACAGACTTTGTTATAAAAATGAATGTCCTAAGAAGGGGGGCTGCAGGTGCAAGTGTGGTTCAACAACATAAGAAACAAGAATGTAGTGGTGTTTAAATTTATAGTTGTTAAAAATGTCATCTCAAGTCAAGTCACTGGTCTGTTTGCATTTGATACATGTTTGCATTTGATACATTTTTTTTTAACTTCAATCATTCTTTGACAAAGACTAGTCCTTTGTTTAATTAATTAATTAATTTATTTTTGCTGTGTTGGGTCTTCGTTTCTGTGCGAGGGCTTTCTCTAGTTGTGGCAAGCGGGGGCTACTCTTCATCACGGTGAGCAGGCCTCTCACTATCGCGGCCTCTCTTGTTGTGGAGCACAGGCTGCAGACGCACAGGCTCAGTAGTTGTGGCTCATGAGCCTAGTTGCTCCCAGCATGTGGGATCCTCCCAGACCAGGGCTCGAACCCGTGTCCCCTGCATTAGCAGGCAGATTCTCAACCACTGCGCCACCAGGGAAGCCCTGATACATTTTTATACTAACTAGCATTGTAAAATTATTTCATGATTAGAAAATACCTGTGGATATTTGTATAAAAGAGTGAAATAAATGTTTTTATGAAAGTATTCAAAAAAAAAGTTCCAAAATATGATAAGAGAGAATAAGACATGGGATTGCATTTTTGCATTCAAATTTATGGTACATTTATTTATAATTTTCCTGCTATTGTGAAGAGGCATGAACTGTATAATCTGTGGATATATGTGTTTTAAGAACACTGCAATATGATTTCTTTTTAACACTTACAGTGTTAACACATCACTACTACATTACAGTACTACAAATTTAAACAAATGTTAAAACTACTTTTAAAATACTGACTACAGGAAAAAATGAACATCATTTAATAAATTGTAACTACTGAATTTAATGTTTTATACACTGAACTATAATCATTGTCTTACCCAGATGTACAAACTCAAAAGAAGCAGTATTTCACAGGAACCTTTTCTGAAGTAAAACATTCTTCATATTAAAAAGAGAAAACAAATAAATGCACTGTACTTGGCATACACGTGGCCTTTCAAGTTTATTGATCCATTGAATTCACAAGCATCACATTTTTTCCCATTTTATAAGAGCAGTATTTTTTTAAACAAAAAGAGCTAAAGTTACCAAAATAATTAACTTTGGATGTCTAGGGCAATTAAACCATTGTCATTACTTCAAAAGAGAACTGGAAAAGTCATGCAGAATTATGTAAGCAGGAGGTATAGCAGAATCATAAAGTAGCTGGTATTTTAAAAAACATTCATGTGAAATCTCTTATCTGGGATATGGAATGTCTGGAATGTGTCGACCTCTATGATAAAGGCCATAGATTCCAAATCACAGAGATAAAGGACCTGAGATGATAAAGGACCTGAGATGACATTCAGTTCAATCTTTAGAAAATAACTGTCTCTGAAATGCCTGGCCGATTTTCATTCATACTTTTTTAAAAAAGCTTTCCAGTAATGGGTAACTTAGTGTGACCAAATAATTCCATCACTTGTCCTCTGCTGCAACCCCTTTATCTTCTATACCTGTTTTTATTTTTGTTTTTTTTTTTGCTGTTGTTGCTTTTTAATCTTTATTGAGTTATAATTGACATATAATAAACTTCATAGATTAAAGTGCACAATTGATGAATTTTGACACATGGACACACCTGTAAAATCATCGCTGCAATCAGGAGATCAATATTTCTATGACCCCAGAAGGTTTCCTCATGGTCATTTGTAATCCATTCCTCCATTTACTTTTTTGTCCTTGAAAATATCTATTTGTAATAATACTCAGAGGCTTAGTACAAAGACTCCTTTTTCCAGAGAGGATTGTTTTCACTTCTGGCAGGTCTCTGGGGTCATTTCTATTCTGGGATCACTTTTTGAGGGATTTTTCTTTATGACAAAGTTTTATGATTTATAGATGTGAATCTGCTGATACGGAATGTCTGGAATGTGCCAACCTCTATAACGGGAAAGGCCATAGATTCCAAATCACAGAGATAAGGAAACTGAGATGACATTCATTTCAATCTTCAGGAAATAACTGTCTCTAACAAGAGGCTTATGGTTTTTTCTTTTCTAGTGTTTTTGCTTATTTTTCGTTTTGATTAAGGTTTTTCCCCTTCTCTGCAGCACAACTTTCTTTGCAATTCCCTCTGGGAATGGGTGGGAGGAAATAGGGCACATATTTTCTTAAATTTATTTTACTGAAGTATATTTGATTTACAATGTTGTGTTAATTTCTGCTGCACAGCGAAGTGATTCGGTTATACATATATATACATTCTTTTTCATATTCTTTTCCATTATGGTTTGTCACAGGAAATTGAATATAGTTTCCTGTGCCACACAGTAGGACCTTGTTGTTTATCCATTCCATAAATAATAGTTTGCACCTGCTAAACCCAAACTTCCAATCCATCTCTCCCCTGCCCCCTCCCCCTTGAAAACCATAAGTCTGTTCTCTATGTCTGTGTCTGTTTCATATATAAGTTCATGTGTCATAATTTAGATTCTACATATAAGTGATAACAGATGGTATTTGTCTTTCGCTTTTTGACTTACTGCACTTAGTATGGTAATTGCTAGGTCCATCCATGTTGCTGCAAAAGGCATTATTTCATTCTTTTTATGGCTAAGTAGTATTCCATTGTATGTATAATATACCACATCTTCTTTATCCATTCATCTGTTGATGGACATTTAGGTTGTTTCCATGTCTTGACCAGTGTGAATAGTGCTGCTGTGAACATAAGGGTGCATGCATCTTTTTGAATTATAGTTTTGTCCAGATATATGTCCAGGAGTAGAATTGCTGGATCAGATGGCAACTCTTATTTTTAGATTTTTGGGAACCCTCCATACTGTTTTCCATAGTGGCTGCACTAATTTACATTCCCATCAACAATACAGGAGGTTTCCCTTTTCTCCACACCCTCTCTAGCATTTGCTATTTGTAGAGTTTTTAATGATGGCCATTCTGACGGGTGTGAGGTGATACCTCATAGTAGTTTTGATTGACATTTCTCTAATAATTCGTGATGTTGAGTGTCTTTTCACGAATAGGGCACATATCTATTGTGGTTCATCTTTACCTGAGATGTTACTTCTCTGAGGTTCCATCTTAATATTAAGTGGGTCTCCTACTAGTCTCTCTACCATGGAAAAGCTCTAGGTTTGACTTCTTTTATTACTGTATAACATTGTTGAATCTGGAGTTTAATTTAGCCAAATTTGGTCAATGCTGTAGGAACAAAAGCAGCTTGAGTGCTCCACTTACAATTAGGATTTCATGCTTTTCCTTAGTATTTGAACTGTTAATCTATCTTCTCAACTGTTCTGAACTCTTGAGTTTTCTTTGTTTCGTTTTGTTTTGTCTTTTTTGCAGTACACGGGCCTCTCACTGTTGTGGCCTCTCCCATTGCGGAGCACACGCTCCGGACGCGCAGGCCCAGCGGCCATGGCTCACGGACCCAGCCGCTCCGTGGCATGTGGGATCCTCCCGGACCGGGGCACGAACCCGCGTCCCCTGCATCGGCAGGCGGACTCTCAACCACTGCGCCACCAGGGAAGCCCTGTACTCTTGAGTTTTAAAAAAGTACCTTTTACCCAGTATTTTTAGGTTTTCTTCAGCAAAGGGATCAGTTTGATAACCTAACCTACCATTTTCTCTGAAATGGGACTTCTTACTTTGAATTTTTCTTATAGTTGTATCAAAGAAATTTCCCCTTTCCACCTGAATGGTTTTATTTAGACTCACTTATTCTATTCAGTTTAATCTTGGAATTCTAATCAATTAAGAAACACAAATTCTGTTTTTGATAAATGAGGTTCTGTTCACTTGTTCAAAAAGGTTTTCTTTTTTTCTACTTATATTTGACAGATTTATCTAGAGTCTTGCTACTGAAAACTCAATCAAAAAGTACACTTTTCTTTTTAGTACCTATGGGTTAAGACAGGAATACATCTATTTCTCTTTAGTGAGATTATTATTTAATCAAGATTTTTCTTTAATTTCCAGTAAATGAATCTTTGATCAGTGGATGACACCAGAACTAGTTATCAGCTTACAGTATAGTTTGTGGTGAGTAAGGAAGAGATCTAATTTTTTCATTCAGAGGGGAAGAAGTTAGAATACATGTTATCTTCTAACCATCAGATTTTCTCTTACTTAAATAACAAACCGGTCACACTTGGATCAAGGAATAGAATCTCTTTCCATATGTATTAATTCACTTTCACATAAGTTTTAATTTTGAATGAGGTTTTGGCTTGCTGTTGATGAAGCCATCCCAGAGGACCATTTCTGAATTATAAAAGTGAAATTTTAAGTTCCAGACTTTAGTTTTAGCTCTATCACTAGTTTCCATTCTCTGAGCCTCAATGCTCTCATCCAGAAAAGAAAGGCAGAAATGTAAGTTTGCCAGTTTAGGATCAGCAGTGTCTGTTAAATATCATCTAAATGCATCCTAGATTTCATGAATTGGAAACCCTAGGAATTAGTCCTGGGGGACATTTTAGGTCCAAGCACTATGTTACTTGTTTGTAATTGAATCCTTGCAACAAACCAGAAGGTGGGTATCGATATCTTCATTTCACTAACGAGGAAATTGAGTCTCAGAGCAGTTAAGTGTGTGAGGTTACACAGCTAGAAAGAAGAAGAGGGAATTCCCTAGCGGTCCAGTGGTTAGGACTCTGTGCTGTCACTTCCAAGGGCCCGGGTTCGATCCCTGGTTGGGGAACTAAAATCCCACAAGTCGTGTGTATTATTTGGTGCAGCCAAATAATAATAAATGATAATGATGATAATAATGATAATAATAGAAAGAGGAAGAGTGAGGTCTCAGAGCCAAGTTTACTAACTCCATATTCAGCCCTCTTCTCACCACACCAGAGCTATATACTACATTTTAGGTTGTTAATGTATCAAGAAAGACTACAATAAGGGGAAAAATACATTGCAAAGTAATTATTTACAATATTATAAAAAATTGTGAAACACTGGATTAGAATAATATACTACCCTAAAACAAAATATCATCATTCATATATTAATTTTAAGAGTTACCAAACAATAACTTCCACAAATCATAATGCTATTAAATCTGTCTTTTAAAAACACAAATATGTTCTTGACACTACGTTGCTTAAATTTTATACATAGTGGCTACTGAATGCAATTCAAACTTAAAATCTTAACAATCGGAGTCAATTTTGACTTGACCCTGCCTAACTCCCAGCCGCATTTCCACTCACATAGATTGCTGTAGGCATACCAAGTATCTCGTATCATTTCCCAAAGCTCCTGTGCTGTCTTATGACTCTGTTCCTTCTCCTTGAAATGCCCTCCCCTAAACATTCCTCTCACACTCTCCTCCACTGCCCTTCTTCCTGTCCAATGAATTTGTTCTCCATTTAAAACTACTCAAATGTCACCTTAGCTGTGAGCCCTTCCCTGACCATATAGACACAATTTTCCAAACCTCAATTCTCTGGTGGTACCATGTTTATACTTCAATTAACCTTTAGCTCACTGCATTGAAATTATTTCTTTATGAGTTTGTGTTTCCCGATGGACAATAAGTTCTTTGAGAGTAGAGTGACTTATTCATCTCTGTGTACCAAGAGCATGGCACTGCATAAATGCTTAAATAAACTAATTAATTTAAAATACCGGACTTCTATACATGAGACAGTTCTTTTACATGATTACAACCTTAAAAGTTTGAGTCTCTTCTGTCTCTGTTCCTCCTCCCTGCCACTCCTTCATGCCATGCCTAGAGCCATAGAGAGAACACTGAGGACCTTCTGCACTCTCAGCATAGGAGTAGAAAGGGTCTAGATTTATTCTGGAGGCATATTGCCAAGTCTGCTATGGTGGGAAGTGAGATAAGTCAGATTCAAGAAAGAGTTTGCATCTATTTAAGACACAGGGGATACTCTATTATCTGTGTATCTGTGCCTAGATTCCTTCTACAGAGGTACTCTGATTGTGCAGGAATAAGATATTGTAGGGAGACAAAAAGTGTCAGCATGAAATGCTGAGAAGAGTAGGAGAAAGCTTTGGTCGGTGAGGGTCCAGCACTGCCAATGGGGCAGAGTCTGGGTTTCCTTACTGAGACTGGCTTCATAAGCAGGAATTTATAACAGCAAAGATTCAAGAGCCTCCTTCTATTTCAAGATTAATTCCACAGATCATCTAGTTCTGTGCTTTGATACTGTATTTCCAAGAGACTCTTTCAACTTAATTCATTTTTCTAAATTGCTTCCCTCTGGGGTCATCTACTGACCATTGACAGGAGGATTAAATGAGATTATGGGTAAGAAGGCCTCGAGCTCAGTGTTTGACACACAGCATACTCGAAACAAATGGTAGCTGAATCTGAATCACTGTAAATTAGCAAAGTGCTTTTCTGGTTTACAGATCAGCCTTGGGTTAGCCTGAGTGGTGTGAGCCATTCTCCTATGGTTTTAATGAGTCAACCTACAAGGGCCTGGAATCTCAGGAGGTAGATAACCTTGGCCGACAGGGAGAAACCCCTGCAGCTCAGCCCAGCATGGCTGGCCCTCACGTGGCAAAGGACAAGGAGCAAATTCATCTTTGTATGCTGCCCTTTAGCCCATAGCAAGACCTCCGCTAGAGACTTCTGGAGTCCTGGAAAAACCAATTATTTTCCTGTCCTCTACTTCTGTCTGATCACAATCCCTTTCTCATCCTCAAAGTGAGACTGGAAGCATGTGATCTGAATTAGGAAACTTGGAGGCAATGGAAGTGAGAGGTCATAGAATAAATCACTAAAATTATAGAGGCTCAAAAGAGCTGGGACAATTGCCAAGTCTAATCCTCAGAACTCTCCCACTGTTGGTGAAGTGTGTAAGATTTGTGCTAATAGGTGCGTAGCTCATGCTTGGGTTATTTCAGGTATTTAAGTCCTTGGAGTGTTTCTCTATTGCTGTATTTCTGTTATTCAATAATTGTGAAAGATTTTGGAGTTTGATGAAGCATTCTGACCTCAAATTTACATTAGAAAGTTTAAAAGATAGGGAATACTACATTAGTCATATGTATCCTGAATACCTCCAAGCTATCCAGCCTTTTGAAGGTAATTTGTTTGACATTCACATGAAATAATTCAAGCTTCCAACTTAAATAACCAGGAGAAGTCCAAGACTCTCAATATTTTTGCAGGTTCCCGAGAGGCTAACTCTGGCCTAAAATTATGTATAATTTCCTGCTTTGGATCACTGCGAACTTCCTACCTTCACTTTACCATGGACGTTGCCTGCTCCAATTCTGTCTTATCCTTTCTCTTCTAAGTGGAAATGAAAACTCCGCTCCTTTGTTATCCAGAGCAGTGCCATACTAATTCTATGTTCATATGGTAACAATTGTCCTGAAGATTTAGGGATAGTGGAGGGCATTTCTGCCCAGATCCACGAACAACTAAAAATCAAATACCAGTCATCACTCTTCTAAAAGTTTCTTGCCTCCCCACCGTTATTAATCAGTGCTCTCTCGTAGTACCTGTCCGTTGTTCTGTTGCAAGAAACTCCTGCTCTACCTTCACCTTTCTTCCTTGAATTCTAAGGCTCCAATTCCTTATTTCTCAGCTAACTAACAACTACCTAGACATGTATATCTAGAGAGAGAGAGACAGAGATGGGTAGAGAGAGAGAGAAGAGATATCCAGGTTCATGCTCTCTCTCTAACAGGATATTAACTGTGGCTTTTCCCTCTATCTAGGAGTTCTAGAAGGGATTCCAAAGGCTGAGAACAGTCGCTGCCAGATCATCTGTCCAGGGCATGCTAAGATTGTGGGTAACTGCAGGAAGGTATAGAAGAGATGAGTAGAGGGGTGTTTAACTCTGGCCTCATATCTCCTGAGGGATGCTTTAGATTACCACCTGGAGAGCTTGACCTGTGTCTGCTGATATCTAGGAACCTGATTTATACCTAAATATTATAAAGGAAAGAGCTTAAGGGGAACTATTTGTAGCAGGAGAGCAAAGACACAGGGCTGCATTCAAGATGGTCTGCTTGTCTAGATGTGGACAAGATGTAAATTGATGTAGGAGCTGAAAATGGGCCATCTTGGAAGACTCTGCCCTGAAGGATCTCCTGGTAGGTATGGGGACCCCATGATGGGGGATATCTGTGGGGTACACCACTGGATGCTAGAGCTGTGGGGAGGGTCATGAGCAACCAGCTAGAGGTGGTATGTCCAGTGACAAGGGAACAGCAGGTGAGAAGTGCACAGTAATTGAGGTTTCTGAAGATTCCACATGAGTTCCAGTGAGAGACCACGAATGAGAGAGGAAAGGGAGGAAAAGGGGCTGCTCTCTCAGTGGTCACCAATGTCAGGGGCAACCATACCAGTCAAGTAAATCTTTTCATCCTCATCTCTCTCCTCTGGAGCCCTGGAAAAACCAGAGACTGTCTAGTGGGAAAAAGAAAAATGAGAACAAGGGCAAAGTGCAGAAGTTGGTCCAGCTCCCCTCCCCCACTGCAACTCTCCAAGCCTCAATCAGCCCAAGATGCAAGATGGTAGGGAAGTAGATTGTACTCACGCAGGAAAATAGGCTTTGATATTAGGCCAGACTAAACGGGGCTTTTATATTGACTATTTACTTATATGTGAGAGTGACAAGAAAAGCTATTTTATGTTTTTGAGATTTCATCCAGAGGCAAGAAAATGATTGACAAAACTTGTCAGAAGGCAGTGGCATAGAAGAACAGAAAAAGCTAAGTTAAAATTTCACCCCTACTGAATACAAATCATTCACTATAGCAATTTCTCAGTCTTTGTCTCTGCATCTTTGTCTCTCTGCATTTTCTCTCTCTGCATGTCACTCTCCTCTTTCTTCCGTCTTTCTCACACACACTTCCATTTCTGTTATATTTTGTGTGCAAGTAAGTTTATCTTTCTTTGTCTCAACCTCTCCTTTCTAGACAAGCATAGGGCCTTCCCTTTCATAACCAAAAGTCCATGTACTTGTTTGTTTACTTACTTTGGTTTTTAAATAAAAGGACGTGTTGCCCTCCCCATATGAATTCTAATTGAATTCTGCTGACCCCCTCATGTGTGAGCTGCCGCAGTTGTGTTCCTTGACCAACTATACGTCTTTTTGTTCCTCCTTGGTATACATTACACCTATTAAATGCTGCATATCTGAACATGGGGACTGGATCTCCCAGTATTATTTCTTGATGATCTTTGATCTAAACCTATATAAAACTTTGACATATATTCTGATTTTGGTGCAGACTTCAGAGTATCTATAACCTGGAATTCCATAAGTGATGATGACTTAATTTCTTACCATGGACAAATACTCAACACATCTTCACAAAGTTATGTACCATACCTCACTCCCCCATGCCCTTAAAACACACACCAAACCTCAGGAGTTGGCAGAAACCCTCTAAGATAAAGTCCAGCAGAAACACAGCATTGCAACTCTTTGCCTGTGTCCTTGGAACTTGTGCTATAGTGTCATAGTGCTACAATGCTACTTTCAAACTTATGGGCCATCAATCCTTGCAGATTACTTAGCAGGCTCCCATCTGCCTCCAAGCCAGAGAACGCTTCTGAGCCTGTTGGGAACAGGGTCACAATCTTTTTTATTTATCCCATTATTTCCTGCAATCGTCAGCTTCCTTCCTGGCCTATTTCTTCCAATTAGTCCTCAGTGGGTCTCAGCTAACACAGGCTCTAACCTCATTCTTCTTTTTAGCATATTCTTGTATTTTAACCTTTTATATATTCATATCAGTGTGGAATTAGCTGTAGAGTACACGTGGCTATTTTAACAGAAGAGGTCTCTCTTGTTTGGGCAAAAGAGGCTCTTGGAGAACAGAGTAAATATTTGGTTTAAAACAATGGTTACAAATAGGCAGGCAGGTGCCAGAGACATGTTTTGTTTCGCCCACTCAGTAATTACATATGGTTTTAAAAATTTTGAAAGCTTTAGAATTCTATTCATTTTCCAGCTCACCTCCATTTTACCATTTTTGGTCTGTTTCATTCATTTATGTTATCTGCCTGCCTTCTGTGGATTTTGGATTTATAGCTTCTGGAATAAAGCTTTTATTGACAAATTTGTCAGTTCTAGACTGAATAATGGTGCCCCAAAAGATATCTACATTCTAACCCTCATAACTTGTGAGCACGTCACCTCACCTGGGAAAAGAGACTTTGCAGATGTGATTAAATTAAGGATCTTGCGAAAGGGAGATAATCCTGCATTAGATGGTGTCCCCAATGTAATCACAAGGGTCGTAATGGAGACAAGAGTGTCCAAGTTATAAAAAGGAGATATGATAACAGAAGCAGAGATTGGAGTAACAATGCACTTTGAAGGCAGGGGAAGGAGCTACAGTGAAGGAATGCAGGTGATCTCTAAAAGGAAAAGCAAGAAAACATTCTCCCCTAGCGTCTCCAGAAGGAATGCAGCCTCACCCATATTTTGATTTGGGGCTCATGAAACTCATTTCAGACCTCTGACCTCCAGAAATATAATACATTTGTGTTGTTTCGTACCACTAGGTTTATGGTAGCTTGTTACAACAACAGTAGGAAATGTATACACGATGTAAGTTTAAAAACTGCCTACCTTCATTTATACCAGTGTCTTCTCCACTTGGTCTTAGTGACCATACTGATGTAGCTTTAGTGGCAAAAGAACTGATTCATTGGTGTGAGACTCAATGGTTAGGAGTTTGCCTCCTTTCTAAAACATGGCATATGACAAGAATTGTTTCTTTCCATCTATCGGATAAATAATGACTCAAACTAAAGTTCAGTAAAGGAATGCCTCCACGGGCTCTAGACTCTTACCTTTAGCACTCTTTCACCTAGTTAGTAACCAGAAAGGGACTAAGAGAAGCCTTTTCCTTCTTTTATCTAAGACTTTTAATAATCATCCACTAGTTGTTTTCCCACATGCCTGCTCAATCATACATATGAATAGATAACTTCTATTTTTCTTACTTTCATCTCTCTTCTCCCTACGTGTTATTTCTTGCTCACCCTTCCATCAATGTCATCACCTCAAGGACACTCTCTTGTTCCTCGTGCTTGAAAACAAACCTTCATTTTAGCAACTGGGATATGGGCTCAGGAGAAGGAACCTCTAGTGCTCATTTTAAAAAGCCGCTTCTTACGTTAGCAATTATTATAACAATCAGACGTGGTAAAGGAGATAAGGAGGAAGGTTTTATATTTTACCTCTCCAGTGGTGCCAAGGAAGATGTCTTTGACTATTTCTTCATTTCTTTCACTGCCAACTGTGAAATGTAATTTGGTTTGGCATATGGTGGCAAAGCCAGGAGACAAGTACATTTTGGGTTTTCATCAACATTTGCAGATCAACACCATGGACCTGGATTTCAAGAGAGACTGTGATAACAGATGCCATCCCTGGAGCATCTCCAAGTCAACCAGGTGTAAAGGCTAAAAAAGAGACATAAATAGGAGTGTAGGATGAAACACCTGTTGGTATGATGCCTGTTGTTATTGGCTGCTAATTTGAAATAGTCAACAGAGGGAGATAAAAATGGGTCATTTCCCACAACCAGGTATTTAAAGCATATAGGAAGCAGACTGCATGAATTTGGATGGAAATTCATCATTTTGTTTCATTATGAGAAAACTATCTTGAATTATCCAGGGCTCTTACATAGCACAGACTCAGGCAGTCACTGTCTTTCCTTGCTTTATATCATGTAGACCTGGTCTAACCAAATAGTGGAACATTGTAGGGCAGGGATCCCAAAACAGCCACCTAACACCAAGTCAGGTCTGGGTTGTATTAGTTTGGCTAGTCTAGTATTTTTTAAAAGTATGATTGCCTTTAGGTAAGACATATGCAGTGCACATCATTCCCTCTTCTCTTATACAAAGCCATTTTGCATATTATGCATATTTTTGCATACTTGCTTATGATACACAGAATAATGGTCCCCCAAATATGTCTATGTTCAAATCCCCAGAATCTGTGAATATATCACCTTACATGGTAAAAGGGCCTTTGCACATGTGATTAAGTTTAGAATATTGAGATAGATTATCCTAAATTATCTCAGTGAGTTCAATGTAATCACCAGTGTCCTTATAAATAAAAAAGGTTAAAGATGGAGGCTGGAGTATCAGACACGTTCTGTATATTAACACATTTACTCCTCAAAACAGTTGTGTGAGGCATGTACCAATATGAACCCCACTTTTCAGATGAGGACTGATGCCCAGAAACAACAAGTTTCTTGCCCAAAGTCAGGTGACAGTGACAGGGTATGAGTTTAGGTACCTGGGCTCTAAAACTCATGTCCAGGGATACTACTTCCATGTTAATGAATATTAGAAAATCTGGGCAGGTTCTAGTCATCTACTAACTTGATCAATCATTTAACCTTTCTGAACCTCAGATTCCTCATCTATAAATCAAGGGAGTATGGGGATATATGTATACATATAGCTGATTCACTTTGTTATACAGCAGAAACTAACACACCATTGTAAAGCAATTACACTCCAATAAAGATGTTAATCAATCAATCAAGGGAGTTGGTGTAAATCAGAGTATTTTAAACTTTTAAACAGAATTCTTTTATTCCTACCAACTGAAATCTTAAGTGGGATTCCATTTTTAAAAATTTATTGTACTGAAGTATAGTTGATTTACAACGTTGTGTTAATTTCTGCTGTACAGTAAAGTGATTCATTTATAAATATATACACTCTTTTTCATATTTTTTCCATATGGTTTATCACAGGATATTGAATATAGAATACTGTATACTGTGCTATACAGTAGGACCTTGTTCATCCATTCTATATGTAATAGTTAGCATCTACTAATCCCAAACTCTCAATCCACCCCTCCCCGCTTGGCAACCACAAGTCTGTTCTCTATGTCTGTGAGTCTGTTTCTGTTTCATGGATAAATTCGTTTGTGTCATATTTTAGATTCCACATATAAGTGATATCAGATGACATTTGTCTTCATCTGACTTACTTAGTATGATAACCTCTAGGTTCATCTGTGATGCTGCAAATGGCATTATTTCATTCTTTTTTCTGGCTGAGTAGTATTCCATTGTATATATGTACCACATCTTTATCCATTTTATCTGTCAATGGACATTTAAGTTGTTTCCATGTCTTGGCTAGTGTGAATAGTGCTGCTATGAACACAGGAGTGCATGTATCTTTTTGAATTATAGTTTTGTCAGGATATATGCCCAGGAGTGGGATTGCTGGATTATATTGTAGTTCTATTTTTAGTTTTTTGAGGACCCTCCATACTGTTTTCCATGGTGGCTGCACCAATTTACATTCTGTGGAATTTCATTATTAAACAAACAAATGAAACAGAGAAGAGGATTGTTGCTTGCGTTGAAGCAAGGCAGGGAAGCTGGATCTTGCTCTCCCCGGTTTGGTCCCTGAGGTGTCACATCAGAACCCAAAGGCACTGGGGATCACCATTCGAGAAGCACCCAGCTGCATGGTGTCTAAGATCTCTTCTAACACTAACAGTATCTGATTCTACATGTGACATCTTAGGAAAAAAATGTGGACGTTGAACAAATAAATTATGGAACCTCTGGCCTGATGAAACAAAGGGTATGGGCCACTTTCTCTTTGATTCTACGTCATTTTATATTTGCATTTTTGGTCTTGTTCAAACGAGTTTGGAAGCCTCTCTGTGTTGGGCACATTTCCTATTTCCAGTCCTTTGGCACTGTCCTCTCTTCCGAGGCTGAACTAGGTCTGCAGTGGGCAAACCTCCAGTGTAAAGACAGAAAAAAAGAGCATTCCAATTTTGTAAGCTGATGAATTGTAAACCCTGGGTTGGCTCTTACCTTCACAAGAGGACAAAGATTTGCTTCACGTCATTTTCCTCACTCAGTTCTTAATTTCCTCATAATGTTTAGGAAATCCAGTCGAGCTGTGTGCCTGATAAATGGTCTGAAATAACTCATCAATAATAACACACATCTGCATTGGCACTTGACAGAGACCCACACATGACAGACTGAAAGGGACTCTAAAAGTGATCAAAGGAAAATCCATCTTTGCATTTCACATCTGTTCTTCCCGTTCTAACCCTGCCCATTTTTACAGGAAACGTCACAAAACTGCCTTTAAGGAATTTACCCAAGAGACAAGATTCAGACCTCAAATTTCCAAAGCAACTTAGGCTATTGGCATAATAGGTGGTAGTGTTGGAAAGCTGTTGAAGTAAAAATAACTTTTTTTTTTCCAAGTCAGCCTCGCCCATATTGCCATGTATACATTCATTCGAGTCAGTTTCTTCAGAATACTGCCTCTGACTCTGTCTAACACAAAGTGATGAAGGTGCAAAGTTGTATAAACAAAAATCTTAACTTCAAAGAAGGTCTAACCTAATAGAAGATAGACAAATACAGAAAAAAATATTATGAAGGAACAATTATGTATTTTAAATATATTCAATGTATAGAGGGAAAGGAGATTCTAAGATATCAGGAGTCAAGAAAAATTTATAGAGCAGATATTGAGTTTAAGACTTAAATTATAAGTGATAGTTTTATGGATGGACAAGAAGGGGTCAGGATTCTGTGCAAAGAACAACCCGAGTGTGCACAGGCCTGGAGATAAGAGTTAGCAAAGGCATTTTCTAAGAACTGGTAAAGTGTTTAGGGTCATATAGGACTTGAGGTCATGGAGAGGGGGAAGGGTAAGCTGGGACGAAGTGAGAGAGTGGCATGGACATACATACACTACCAAATGTAAAATAGATAGCTAGTGGGAAGCAGCCGCATAGCACAGGGAGATCAGCTCGGTGCTTTGTGACCACCTAGAGGGGTGGGATAGGGAGGGTGGGAGGGAGACGTAAGAGGGAGGAGATATGGGGATATATGTATATGTACAGCTGATTTACTTTGTGATACAGCAGAAACTAACCATTGTAAAGCAATTATACTCCAATAAAGAAATTAAAAAGTAAAAAAGACTGGTGAGAAAGGCAGGAAGTCAGGTCAAAAAAGGTCTTCTAAGCCACGTGAAGGAGTTCAGATAATATTCTGTAGTGATGAGGAGCCATTACGCATGTTGACAATGGTAGTGATGTGATCAGATTGATGAATTAGATAAATCCCATGACAGTATGGAGCGCAGACTCCCATGACAGTATGACTGTCTGATGGGAAGGATGGACACGTAGAAGAAAAACAGCTATTTGTAAAGCTGTATAAATTGTTCGGATGAGATATGATGAGGGCCTGAACTGAGGCAGCAGAGTTGGTAATGGAGAGGCAAGAAGGATTCTAGCTGTATTTAGGTAGAAGAATTCAAAGAACTTGCTGATGAATTGAATATGAAGGGTAAGGAAAAAAGAAAGACTCCGGGGTAATTTCTTGGCTTCTGGTTTGAGGTATTAGATTCTCATTCAAAGAAGCAGAGGATGTAAATGAGAGAATGGCTTCATTCAGGATAACGAGTTCTGTTTACACCACGTTGATTTTGAGGCATCAGCAAGATAACTAAGAAAATAAATTGATTAGCTATTAGATTCTGGAGTTAAGAAGTGAACTTTTGTCAAGAGCTGCAGGTTTTGAAGTCGCAAACTTAGATTAGTTTAAGCCATGGGCATGGATGAGACTGTCCAGTTTCTGGGAGACCACAAATACTAGGCTAAAAATATGTACCATTTCTTTTAGGCACATGATTCCCGGTAAAAGTATTTTTCTTTCGGGAATGACGGAATAAGATGGTAGTGGTAGATTGGGCTAAGATTTTGAAATAATTTTGCCAGTAGTATATTTGATAAATATTGGAGGCCCTCTGAAGCACATTATTTTTCTTAACAAATGAAAATTCGGTGAAACAGGGGAGGTGCCTCAAGATTAGTCTGTGACTCCTCAAGGGAGTCCAAGTAGAGTTGTACTTTGTACCTTGTAGAGGCTCCATCAAGATTTGTATTATTACTTTCCTTGAGAAGAGGATAGCACTTCACAACTGTAAGAAATTCTGCACAATAGAGGTCTCAGAGTGCTACTCTGAAAACTACCTAGCACCCGATTAATTAATACAAGAGAACAACATAATTGGGAATTTTCACCTCACAGAATCTGCTCAATTCTTCATTTCCCCTGTATCAGAAAACTGTCATCATAAATCAGTCTGAGAGTTGAACTATTCACTCTTTTCATTACTGTATTTTGTATTTGCAACAAATAGCTGTCAGTGAAAGATGTGACTTGGTTAAAAAAAATGGATTATTTTGACTGGAAGGCAAGGCCATATAACTAGGAATTTTTAAAAGTTAGAAAACCTTCTTGTTGTTTTTGCTTTTGTGATGACTCATTCAAATTGCTGCAGGATTTCATTGCTATACTCATCAGGCTAGATGGAGGGAAGGAAACGTGAAAAATCAAGTCCCGCCTCTGAAAACGAATCCCTCTACTGGGAGCCTTCACTGGCATCACTAGTGATGTTCTAGTGATCCAGGTTCATAAATCTTTCTTTTAAAAGATTACTTGATTTCTGAGTATGGACATAGTTTATTTTTTTTGTAAAATTTGGGCTACATATAAAAGAATAAAGAATAAAATAAAAATCACCTGTGCTTTATGGGATAATTGTTAAGAGACCAAATAAGGTAAAAATAGAGATCAGCGTTGGCTTGGAGTATTGTTTTTCTCCTTTCGTGCACAGCCAAATACTACTCATCCTTCTGTCGTAGCTTAAATACTTCTTCCTTTCTCTCCTTACCAACCTTGGCCCCGTTTGCTAACGTTAGTGTGTTCCAGTAGAGCTTGTATACTCAACAGGGAAGATGGAAGAAAGGTGGAGGGCAACCCCAGGCAAGCTGTGGAAGGTTCAAAATGTCCAATGAACAGCAGGCAGAGATTTGAAATAGGTTGGGCACATTGGTTTGTAGCTCAGTGGTGAGACCAGGCCTGGAAATAAACTAGCGATCTGCATAAATCACCCAGTGAGAGAATGTAGACAGAGAAGAGGACTGTGGGGCTGAGCAACATTCGAATGTTGAGTAGAGGCTAAGCCTGCATAGAGGATTGAAAAGAGGTGGCTGGTGAGGTCAGTCCAAGAAGGAGGACACACCAGTTCTGTTGGGTCTGTAGAGAAGTCAAGAGAGATGGTAACAGAGGGATTTCCTCATCTGAGATACTCTCTTCCTCCTCCTTGCGTGGCTCTTAACTCAGCCCTTTGATTCAGATGAATACCACTCCCTTGAGCAAATCTTCTACTGTCACTCTTTGGGGAAGTTTCTCCCGATCCACTCAACTTTCTCTAAGATAGCTCTTGCAATTTTGCTATTACTAGGCTAAACATGTGTCTCCTTTATTGGATTGTAAGCTCTTGGAGGGTAGGAACATGTCTTTTTTGTTTACCATCATGTTTCCAGGACACAGCTCTGCAATACCATAATAGTAGCTATGAAGAAATCTTTATTGAATGAATGAATAAATAATGAACTAGATCTTTCACATTTTTCTTCTCTTCCCCCAAGTCAGGAGAGTGTATACAACTGTCCTTTCCTCTTCCACAATTAATATTTTGCTGTTATTTTAAAGAATTAATGCCTAGCATGATTTACATTGCCCTCCTTCGTTGACTTCCTTTCTAGTCACGTCTCTCAGTCAGTGTACTTGAACTAGTTCTGGGCGTATCTTGAAGAAAGCCTTGATTTTTAGCTTATAGAATAATGTCTAGGGGCTTCCCTGGTGGCGCAGTGGTTAAGAATCCGCCTGCCAGTGCAGGGGACATGGGTTTGAGCCATTGTCGAGGAAGATCCCCACGAGCCGCAGAGCAACTAAGCCCGTGCACCACAACTACTGAGCCCACATGCCACAACTACTGAGGCCCGCGCGCCTAGAGCCCGTGCTCCGTGACAAGAGAATCCACCTCAATTAGAAGCCCGCGCGCTGCAACGAAGAGTAGCCCCCGCTCGCTGCAACCAGAGAAAGTCTGCACACAGCAGCGAAGACCCAACGCAGCCAAAAATAAAAATAAATAAAATAAATACATTTATTTTAAAAAATATGTTAAGAGCACTTAAAAAAAAAAAGAATACTGTCTAGGGCATATCTATATTCTGTGTTTCTATATATATTTTTTTAATTTTGGAGTATAGTTGATTTACAATGTTCTCTTATCTTGTAATGTACAGCAAAGCGAATCAGTTGTACATGTATATATCCACTCTTTCTTAGATTTTTTTCCAGTTTAGGTTATTAGAATACTGAGAAGAGTTCCCTGTGCTATATAGTAGGTCCTTATTAGTTAGCTATTTTATATATAGTAGTGTGTATGTGTCAATCCCAATCTCCCTGTTTATCCCTCCCTGTCCCCACTTTCCCTCCTGGTAACCATAAGTTTGTTTTCTACATCTGTGACTCTATTTCTGTTTTGTAAATAAGTTCATCTGTACCATATTTTTTAGATTCCACATATAAGTGATATCATATAATATGTGCCTTTCTCTGTCTTACTTACTTCACTCAGTATGACAATCTCTAGGTCCATCCATGTTGCTACAAATGGCATTATTTCATTCTTTTTTATGGCTAAGTAATATTCCACTGTATATATGTACCAAATCTTCTTTATCCAATCATCTGTCGATGGACACTTAGGTTGCTTCCATGTCCTGGCTATTGTAAATAGAGCTGCAATGAACATTGTGGTACATGACTCTTTTTGAATTATGGTTTTCTCAGGGTATATGCCCAGTAGTGGGATTGCTGGGTCATATGGTAGTTCTATTTTTAGTTTTTTAAGGAACCTCTAAACTGTTCTCCATAGTGGCTCTATCAATTTACATTCCCACCAACAGTGCAAGAGGGTTCCCCTTTCTCCACACCCTCTCCAGCATTTGTTGTTTGTAGATTTTTTTGATGATGGCCTATCTGACTGGTGTGAGGTGATACCTCATTAAAGTTTTGATTTGCATTTCTCTAATAATTAGTGATGTTGAGCATTCTTTCATGTGTTCGTTGGCAATCTGTATAGCTTCTTTGGAGAAATGTCTACTTAGGTCTTCTGCCCATTTTTAGATTGGGTTGTTTGTTTTTTGTTATTGAGCTGCGTGAGCTGCTTGTAAATCTTGGAGATTAATCCTTTGTCAGTTGCTTCATTTGCAAATATTTTCTCCCATTCTGAGGGTTGCCTTTTCGTCTTGTTTATGGTTTCCTTTGCTGTGCAAAAGCTTTGAAGTTTCATTAGATCCCATTTGTTTATTTTTGTTTTTATTTCCATTTCTCTAGGAGCTGGGTCAAAAAGGATCTTGCTAGGATTTATGTCATAGAGTGTTCTGCCCATGTTTTCCTCTGAGTTTGATAATGTCTGGCCTTACATTTAGGTCTCTAATCCATTTTGAGTTTATTTTTGTATATGGTGTTAGGGAGTGTTCTAATTTCATACTTTTACATGTACCTGTCCAGTTTTCCCATCACCACTTATTGAAGAGGCTGTCTTTTCTCCACTGTATATTCTTGCTTCCTTTATCAAAGATAAGGTGACCATATGTGCGTGGGTTTATCTCTGGGCTTTCTATCCTGTTCCATTGATCTATGTTTCTGTTTTTGTACCAGTACCATACTGTCTTGATTACTGTAGCTTTGTAGTATAGTGTAATCATATGGTTTTTATTTTTCAGTTTGTTAATGTGATGTATCACATTGATTAAGTTGCATATATTGAAGAAACCTTGCATTCCTGGGACACATCCCTCTTGATCATGGTGTATGATCCTTTTATTGCATTGTTGGATTTGGTTTACTAGTATGGTCTTCTGTTACTTTTCTCTATTTTTGTAGGGTCAAAGTGGTAGAATGGAAAGTTTAGAATAGGAGCTAAGAAACACGTGCTTTAGCTTCACCTCAGCCAATAAGCAGCTGTCTCAAAGTGAGTCAGAGCTCTGGGACTGCTTGTTTCCTTATCTGTGAAAAGCTGTAAAAATGTCTTCTCGGGCTTCCCTGGTGGCATAGTGGTTGAGAGTCCACCTGCCAATGCAGGGGACACGAGTTCGTGCCCCAGTCCGGGAAGATCCCACATGCTGTGGAGCGGCTGGGCCCGTGATCCATGGCTGCTAAGCCTGCACATCTGGAGCCTGTGGTCTGTAAAGGGAGAGACCACAACAGTGAGAGGCCCACGTACCACAAAAAAAAAAATGTCTTCTCACTCTATTAAAAGATCTGTATATTTTCGTTTTTCTCATTTATGTCTCAGCATCTGTTGAGTATTCTCTACTATAAAATGTGCTGAACATCTAAAAAATTCTTCAGTTAATATATTCAAGAAGTAGAATTTACAGTTTGCTTGGCTTTATAAACTTAAAAAAAACTGGAAATTATCTTCAGGGTTGGTGATTCCCACACCCTGATGCAATGTACACGTTTTCTTATGATCATTTTAATATGTGGTTGAATTCAGTTTGCTAGGATTTTGTTGAGGAGTTTTGTGTCTTTGTTCATCAGGGATTGTGACCTGCAGTTTTCTTTACTTGTAAAGTCTTTTTCTGGCTTTGGTATCAAGGTAATGGTGACCTTGTAAAATGAGTTTAGGAGTATTCTCTTTTCTTCAACTTTTGAAAGTGTTTGAGAAGGAATGGCATTAATTCTTTAAGCGTTTAGAAGAATTCACCAGTGAAACCATCTGGTCCTAGACTTTGCTTTGTTGGGAGATGTTTTATTACTGATTTGTATGTTTCTAAGAGTTTATCCATTTATTTAGAAGTTCTCTCTCCACCCCAAGACAGTCTCCCCATCTCCACTGGGGGGGGAAAATTGTGTTTACTCTGTGGAAATACTACACACTATGTTATTGGGAACAGCAGATACAGTTGGGAGTGCAGGGTGAAAGTGAGGCACCATATGAAAACAAGGGGATTAAATGAAAACCATACTGAAAGGTGAGATACCCTGTCCCCACACCCAGGCCTCATTGGACTCCCAGAACACTACCAGCCAAGCTTCTGACCTCAGGGCAAAAGACCGAGATGAATCTTTGGAGAAACCGACCAAACTGAGAGCAAAGGTGCTAACCCTTGGGAGGTGCAGGAACTACATCCAACAAAACTGCTGGATCCAGAGCTCCTCATTCATAATGTGGCTTGCCAATTCATCAATTCTTCCATCCAATCAGCTTTTTAGCATCTCGCTCTTAAATGAGAGGCTGCCACCAATCTCTTGGGAGAGGAGAGGGATTGGAGGTTGAATCAATCACAAATGGCCAATGATTTAATCAATCATGACCATGTAGTGAAGCTCCCATTAAAAACCCAAGAGGACAGGATTTGGAGAGCCTCCAGGTTGGTGAACATGTGGAGACTAGGGCTAGTGGTGCACTAGGAGAGAGCATGGAAGCTCTGCACCCTTCCCCTATGTAACTCTTCCATCTGGCTGTTCCCAAGTTATATTCTTTTATGGTAAACCAGTGATCTAGTAAGTAAAATGTTTCTCTGAGTTCTGTAAGCCATTCTAGCAGGTTTATCGAACTTCTGATTCATAGCCAGTCACTCAGAAGTACGGGTGACAACCTGAACTTGTGACTGGTGTCTGAGTTTAAGGAGGGTGTCATTGGAACCCTGTTATTAACCCTATAGCAGGTTAATCAGAAGAAGCAAAGGTAATAACCTGAAGCTTTTTCTGTTATTTATCAAGTTGAGGTGTTCCCTCCTATTCCTGGATTTCTGAGAGTTTTTATCATGACCAGGTGTTGAATTTTATCAAATACCTTTTCTGTATCAATTAATATGATCATGTGATTTTTTGTTTTTAGCCTGTTAATATGGTGGATTATATTGATTGATTTTCAAATATTGAATGAGACTTGCTTCCCTATTCTAAACCCCATTTGATCATTTTTTATATATTACTGAACTCTATTTGCTAATACCTTGTAACAAATTGTGCATCTATCTCCATGTAGGATATTACTCTGTGGTTTTCTTTTTCTGTTCTTTGTCTTGTTTAATGCCAGGGGAATGCCTATTTCATGGAAGAAGTTAGAAAGTATCCCTTTTTCTCTAATTTTCTGGAAGAATTTCATAGAATCAGCATTAATTCCTCTTTAAACATTTGGTCAAATTCTTCAGCAAAACCATCTGGCTCTGGAGATTTCTTTTTTGGAGGAAGTTTCAAATTACAAATTCAGATGATCTGTGTAATATATTTTTAGTGTTACATATTTCATATGAATTCCATAGTTGTGAACAGTTTATACTCTTTGAGAAATTGGTACATTTCATCTAATTGTCAAATTTATCTGTGTAGAGTTATACATGGTATTCCCTTATTATCCTTTTGATGTCTACAGGGTCTGTAGTGATATAGCCTGTTTCATTCCTGAGACTAGTAGTTTGTTTCTTTACTCTTTTTTTCTTTGCCAGTATTACTAGAGGCTGATTGATTTTGTTCTTTTTTTTAAGAACCACCTTCCCCACCATCCCATTAATTTTCTGTTTTTCTATTTCCGTTTGTATTTATTTCCATCCTTCTCTTTATTTCATTCCTTTTTCTTGTGTTGGGTTTATTCTGTTCTTTCTTTTTCTAATTTCTTGAGTTAGGAGCTTAGAATATTGATTTGAGATTTTTAATTTTTTTCTAATATAAGCATTTATTGCCATAATTTTCTGAGTATTGTTTAACTGTGTCCCACAAATTTTGATATGTTGTATTCTCATTTTCATTGTGTGTTTATACAGATATCTTAAGACTTCCTCTTTGACCCATTATTTAGAAGTGTTTTTTGTTTCCAAATGCTTGAATATTTGGAGATTTTCTGGTTATCTTTCAGTTATTGCATTTTACTTTGATTCCACTGTGGGCAGAACACACTCAGTATGATTTTAATTCTTTTAAATTTGTTGTGGTTTGTTTTATGGCTCAGGATATGGTCTATCTTGGAATACGTTCCCCGAGCACTTGAATAGAAAGTTCAACATACCTTGTTTAAGCACACTTCACTTTATTGCCCATTACAGATATTGCGTTTTCTACAAATGAAAGGTTTGTGGAAATCCTGCATTGAGCAAATCTTTTGGCACATTCCAACAGCATTTGCTCACTTTGTGTCTCTGTGTCACATTTTAGTAATTCTCGCAATGTTTCATACTTTTCATTACTGTATTTGTTAAGGTGATCTGAGATCAGTGATCTTTGATGTTACTAGTACAACTCACTGAAAGCTATGGTGATGTCTAGCATTTTTTAGTGATAAATATTTTTAAATGAAGGTATATACATTGTTTTTTTAAACATAATGCTATTGCATACTTAACAGACCGCAAGATAAAGTAAACATAATTTTTATATGCACTGGAAAAACAAAAATTTTGTGTGACTTGCTTTATTGCATTTTCATTTTTTTTTTTTTTTGCAGTGGTCTGAAATCGAACCCATAATATCTCCAAGATGTGCCTATATGATCTGCTGTTGTTGCATGGAGCATTCTATAAATGTTGATTAGCTCCTATAGGTTGATGATGTTATTGTTTTTTCTATACCTCTGATGATTTTCTGTCTAGTTTTTTCATCACTAGTTGAGAGAAGGATGTTGGGGTCTCCAACTGTATCTATGGATTTCTTTTTTCTCTTCTATCATTTTTTACTTTACATGTTTTGAATATCTCTTATTTGGTGCATACAGATTTAGGATTACTGTGTCTTCTTAGTGAATTTATCCTTTCATCATTATATAATATCCCTCTGTGTCCTTGGTAAATTCCTTTCCCTTTGTCTGATATTAGTATAACCCTGCTTTTTTTTAACTAATATTTGCAAGTTATATCTTTCCGTCTTTTAAAATTTCAGCCTCTCTATATTTTTATATATAAGGTGAATTTCTTATAGAAAGCATATAGTTAGCCCATGTTTTCTCTTGTAGTTGTTCTTTTTAACCAACTGCCAATCTTTATTTTTTAATTGGTATATTTAGACCATTACTTTTAATGTAATTATTGTTGTTTTAGAAATGCCATTTTTTGGTAGGCTCTCTCCTTTTTATATTTCTCTTCTCTTTCTCTTCTTCACTTTGTTTATTTGACCATTTTTAGATTCCTATTTGATTTATTTGAAGTGTTTTTGAGTGTATCTCTCTTTGTGTAGCTTTTTTAGTAGTTGATCTAGGTATTAAGTTACACACACATAACTTACCACAGTCTACTGGTGTTAACATTTTACCAGTTTGAATAATGTGTAAAAATCTCCCCCCCGTCTTTACATCCATTTACCCTTCACAGTTGTAAAATAATTGTCTTAAATATTTCTTATATATACATTGAGAACCACTTGCTAGTGATATTAATTCTGCTTCAACAAACAAACATAATTTAGGAAACTCAAGAGAAGAAAGTCTATTATTATTTTCCTATATTTTTGTTCTATTCATTGTTCTTTCCTCCTTCCTGATGTTCTACAATTCCTTATTTTATTATTTCTTTCTGTTTAGAGAATTTTCTTAGCCATTCTTTTTAGGGTAGATCTGCTGGTGACGAATTCTCTTATTTTCCCTTCATCTGAGAATATCTTGATTTTTCCCTTCATTTATGAAGGATATTTTCACTGGTTATAGAATTCTGGATTGACAGTTCTTTTCTTTCAGCACTTGTATAATCCTGTGCTACTTCTGGCCTCCACAGTTTCTGATGAGAGATCTGTTTTTTTCTGTAGTGTTTGACTGGGCTAGAACACTTACTGGCTAAAAATTTTATATCTTGGTAAGCTGTTCCTTTCCTGGTCCTTTGACTAGAAAGGACCAGGACTCATATTTCCTTGGGGCTTTTTTTGTATCTTCCCAGTGCCACTTCCTGGTTACTGGCTTCTCTAGCATCTGGTTTGGGATATGTGAGTCAAAAAGAAAACCCCAGGGAACTCAAAACTATGTCACTCCTTAAGGCCCTAGCCAGTTTGCCTTCTTCACTTTACCATTCAGAGTCTTCTTACATTTGTTTTACATATAAGGTCAATCATTTTTAGCTGTACTTAGTTGGAAGACTAGGAAAAAATGTCTACTCCACCTTTAAGGAAGCAGAAGTGGGGAACGAAGCTGAGGACATTCAGAGCCAGCTTTCATGGGAATCGAGTGAGGTTAAACAAAAAAAAGGGAAAAGGGCCAAGAAAATTCATAGGATTGGAGCTGTGAGGACTAATTCTTATTTTTCGCTGACTGTTGGTTTGTGGTTTAGCCTAATTTAAAAGCCCAGGCCCAAATCCTGTATGACCTTAAATGGCTTCCTGGCAAAATCTTCAAATTTCTTTGAATGGAACTGTTTTATTTTGTGTGCATACATGCGTGTGCATGTGTGCTCAACATTCAGGCACAAGCATGTTCACATGCACACGTGTGTGTCAGGGAGTGCAGTGGTAGTAATGGAGATACAAGACTGGGTGAAAAAATAACATCGAAGTAACTTTACTTCAACCTGCTTTTTTTTCAGCAGGATTCTAAAAATATTGAAGATTTTTAAGTGCCTGTTGCTTATTTGCATTTAGAAAAGAAGGTCATATCATTTAAGAAAATAATAGCCTTAAATAAAGGATTTGTTTAATTATGAGGTGTGATATAAGGGTCAAATAGATCAAAATATCTTAAGTGGATCACAGTCTATTTTTGCATCATGATTAGTTGCATAAAATATGCAGAAATATAATGGCCAGTCTTCAAAATCATGACCTCCAAAGTGATGAAAACCAGAAAAAGAAGGAATTAAGTCAGAAAACAAAGATTTAATACTTGTATAGAAATTGTTAGTGATTACTTAGGTTGAAGTCATTCTAGTGCCAATTCATTTAACAATGGTTGAAAAATTAAGCAATTTATAGTCTATAGCAAAAGTCCAGGAAAAATCTGGTCAGCTTGACTCATTGAAGCATAACTGAAATTTCTAATTTAGAATTTAGAGATGCAGAGACTTCAGTGGTTACCAGTATAAGAATTATTTGTTCTACTTCTCAGCCACCTCACTAATAATTTGACTCTTGAACTGAAGGGAACTGTGCTTGTCTGTAAAACAAATCATCCCATTGTTAAACAATTCAAAAAATTACGAAGTAAACATTCCCCCTAATATCTTCACATCTGTAAATTTGGCCACTGGAGAGGAAGTGACATCGTAGTGGCCAGGACAAGTTCAAGTCGACATTCTGGCTCTTCCATTCACCAGCTTTGCTCCCTCGTAACACTTAATCACTTTTTGGCGGTTTCCTCCTGTATGAAATTGGAACAAAATATCATTTCTAGCCTATGGGGCTGTTAATGAGATTTCAAGAAACATTATGAAAGTGCCTTGGAAATCAGCAAATGTTAAATACATAGAAAGCATTATTGCTCATTCTAATAGACTTACATAAAATAAGTCTACAAGCTCATCCACATTCACAATGTGACTTAATTTTAGTAAGTCAATGATCATAAGATTATATGCTAAAGGCTCATAAATCACCTACTACATAAGCAATTTCAGGATTCTGCTATGAATATTACAAGCTTATAAAATCTGTAATTTATAGCATTTTGCCTTTTTTTTTTTTCTCTTTCAAGTATTATTTGCCAGTCTCTACCTATCTGGCAATGCCCCCATTCTCTCAAATTCAAGGGTACAAACTTTGAATTATAAAATGAATAAATTCTGGGAATCTAATGTCCAGCATGGTGATGATAGTTAACAATACTCTATTATACACCTGATTTGCTAAGACAATAGATCTTAAGTGTTCTTATTAATACACACACACACACACACACACACAAATGTAAGCTGATGGAGGTGTTAATTAGCTTGATTATGGTAATTATTTCGTAGTGTATACTTATATAAAATCATCATTGTAAACATAGACAATTTTTATTTGTCAATTATACCTCAGTAAAGGTGGGGGAAAAACAGTGGCTCTACCATCACGTCAACTATTTGAGAGATATGCCATTTTCAAAGGAATCAGAGCTTCTTCTAATATTTTATGTTTGGGATTTCTGAGTCTTTTTGAAGCCAAAGTTAAATTAAGTGGGAAAGTACAAGATAGGACCCAAACCCTCAAAATAACTCCAAATCTTTCTTTTGGCCTGAAAATTATTGATCTAAATTGAGGCAGAAATAAACTAGGGATTATGTTTCTTTACCTTCTCTTATGACTTCTGGAAAGTTCTTGGCACTGAGAGACCATGGGTTAAAGGGAATATTTAAAAAATAAAGTTCACGTAGTGTTTGTCTGAACTGAAATATCTAGTCTGATATCACTCAACTGAATTATTTAGTCTGATATTTTTTATTGATCAGAGAAATGACTAGTATCCCCCAGGGTCCAGGGCCCAGTGATGGTATCTAACTAGCTGTGATAGTCCAGATGTGTGGCTGCTTCTGTGACTCAGGTGCCTTGCTCCTGCCTGGTTTTAATGCAGATTGTCTCTGCAAGGCAGGGAGAAGTGAACAGAGTTGGCCTAACATGGAGGTAGACCGGGCAGCCTGTCACATAGGGTATGATAATGTAAATGAGTTTGAAGGGCAACATCCATGGCTGTATATCCATGAATGCAATGTTTACAAATACGTGATCTCTTTAAATCTTGTGAAGAAGCTATTACGGTTATAGTGTCTAATATATTGACAAAGAAACTGAGACCCTTAGGAGTTAAGAAAACTTAACTGAGCAAGAAAGTGGCAGATGTGGGTCTCAAACTCAGGTCTTATGATCTCCAACTCATCTGACACCACTGATCCCTTAAACACATATTGCTCTGTGTTGTAGCTCACATCGTTGTTAGTTTTTAAAACTCTGGTATTAATTAATTGTTCTTATTTATAGTCTCCCAAAGTTGGGTATAAGAGCCAGGCTTGCTATTTCTTTATTTTTCCCCAAGCACCTAACATGTACCCTTATAACAAAGTGTTTGTGAAACAATTTCTACTGAGTCATAGTTAGTGTATTATCTCATTAGCATCAGTTGGTATTTAGCAGACATCAGGATGTACACATTTTGACAGGTAAGGGAGGTATAAATCCTGAGCAAAGGACATGGACAGAAATAATATGAAATTCTGGGAATTATGAAGTTAAATTCATAAGGGGAGCTGAGGTTGGGCTCCTGGAGGAACTGCTGAAGAAGGAAAAACAGCTGAATGATAAGAGTGTATCTGAGGTGGAAGTGATACCGTACAATATTTTACCATCTGGCCAACAGACCGTAGGTATAAAGAAGGACTTAAGGAGAATTAAAGGACAAAGTCCTTTTGAGGATTTTGTCTTTTATTCTGATCTTGCTACTTTTTCCGCATTAGCACTCTTTGCTGCCAAATCTTTGAGTTAGGGGATGTCGCTACAGATTCTTCTCCATCCTCTTCCCAGCCTCCTTTCTTCCACGTCTTTCCAGAATGAAAATGACCATAATGTTTAACGTGTATCTAATTATAAAAGGAATATATATTCAAAAATCACAGAAAATATGACCAAATTAAAAAAGACAAGAAGAAAATCTCTAAAAGGAGTTTCAAGAAATAACCACCATTCAGGGACTTCCCTGGTGGCGCAGTGGTTAAGAATCTGCCTGCAAATGCGGGGGACATGGGTTCGAATCCTGGTCCTTATGCTGTGGGGCAACTAAGCCCGTGCATCACAACTACTGAGCCTGTGCTCTAGAGCCCACAAGCCACAATTACTGAAGCCCAAACACCTAGAGCCCGTGCTCCACAATGAGAAGCTGGCGCACAGCAATGAAGACCCAACTCAGCCAAAAAAAAATAGTTATTAAAAAAAAAAAAAGAAATAACCATCATTCAGATTATATGGCTCTTCAGACTTTTTATGTGAATAAACACACAGAGTAGAATTCAATACTATTTTATCAACCTCTGTTTTAACTTAGCATCACTTCTAACAGTTGCAGAAGATGCCGTTGCAAGGTGTGGTCCATATTTAAAACCGATTTCCTGTTATTGGGCATTCAGGTTGTTGTAATGAACATCTCTATAAACCATCTTTGTCAGTTCGCATGATTATTTTAATAGATAAAGTCATAGAAATGGAATTTCTGGGTCAAAAGAACTGCAAAATTTGAAGACTTTTCAAAAATATTTTTAATACTTCCTTGAGAAGTCTTCTAACAGGAATGTCCTTGTACTCTCTCCAATACAGGTCATTATCAAACTTTTTAATCTTTACAAGTGTAAGAGTTTTAAAAAGATTCAATTTGTTGTTTTATTGAAGTATAGTTGATTTACAATGTTATATCAATTTCTGCTGTACAGCAAAGCGACTTAGTTATACATATATATACACTGTTTTTTATATTTTCCATTATTATCTCAGGTTACTGAACAGAGTTCCCTGTGCTATACAGTAGGACCTTATTGTTTATCCATTCTATATGTAATAGTTTGCATCTACTAAACCCAAACTCCCAGTCCATCCCTCCCCCACCCCCTTCCCCTTGGCAACCACATGTCTGTTCTCTGAGTCTTTTCATAGATAGTTCATTTGTGTCACATTTTAGATTCCACATATAAGTGATATCATCTGGGGTTTTTCTCAGTTCACCTAGTATGATAATCTTGAGTTGTATCCTCAATTTGTATTTAATTACTAGTAAAGTTGATCATTTTGAAAATAGAAATGGGACATATTTTATATTATTTCTTAATTTTGTAAATTTTCTATTTGTGTTCTTGCTGTAGTAATTATATTTGTTCCTGATTTGTAAATATACTTTACATATATTTATGGCTGGGTAATGTTCTGAGATATAAATTTTATTTTTCTTCCTGCATTCTCTTGTCACCCCCTGGAATTTTGTCTTCCCCTCATTTATGACTTTGTGCTTTACTGCCTTAGGGGAGATATGAGTTGTAGGAAACAGAAGTAGCTTGAAAGAAATTCTAGTTTCCCTTCCATCTCCCTCCACCTCAAATCCTTAGACTCATTGAAGAGCACAAGATTTGAGGAAACTGGTGAAGGGCCAAGAGAAGTGGGAAGGGGAGAGAGTTTTCTCCTAGACCAAAAAAGTGATTCTTCTGTCTGGGGGAATTAGCAATATTTGAACTGACAACCAAATGTTTATATCCATATTCATGAGAGAGTGTAACTAATCTGGGTAGTTTACAGGAAGCAGCTCTTCTATAGCTATCTCCAGCATAGACACATCTCTGAGACTCATTACATTGTTTGCAGCCACTGTAGGTACTTAACTCTGTCACCGTGAAGTTGACAGGTGATTGCTGGGAATTAGGATAGTGTCGTGGAAAGGTCACTCTCAGGACATCAGAAAAGTCATCTGAGATGTGCTTCTGTCTGCCGCTGATTGACCTTGGATACTCATGGAACTTCTTAAAATTTCCCTTCTCATTATATGAGAGACATAACCAGTAATACCAACAGGAGAAAATCATTTCAGAGTCCTTGGAATCTGTCATGTCACTTAACAGACATTGATTCAGTGCCTGCTGTGTGCCAAGCAATGTTGTAGGCACAGAAGCTACCAGAAAGAAAGAAACAACTTCTCTGCCTTCAGGGAATATGGACACATATACACAGGGAATTCTAATACCTCATAAAAACCTATAATTTAATATTCTATATTTTATAGTTTTTATATAAAATGTTTATTGTAATTTTATAGCAGTATTATTCAGTGCTCCAATTGAGTGAACAAAAATCACAGTAGAGCAAGTAAAACAGTAGCTAATTGTTTATAAATTATAAAAAAAATGGTCTCTAAAACATAAATGGTTTAGTACTACTGGATTTTTGGAAAAATAATTTTTCAGTGCTTGATGATCTAAATGGTAGGCAAAGTTTATGCTCAGGGAACAGTAAAACAATTGTAACCTCAAAATGAATGAGCAGAAGTATTTGTTCATAATTGAATATTAGGTATCTCCAAAGAAAGGGAAAATAATCATGAAGGGTAAAATGAGTGTTTTATTGGGCTTCATCTCATTTCATCTTATAATTTAGAATCTTTTTTACCTTTGAAGGAAAAATGGTGGGAGCACCAAAGGGCTTCACCCAGTCATGCTGCCTGCAGGTACCCTGATTTAGTGGCAGTCTATTGCAAGACTTGTTCCTCTGATATATGGATCACTCCGTGGACTCTCTTTGCAATTGATGGACATTTTATTCAAGCATTCCCACTACAAGGTTAGCAGATGTGGGCAAAGGAGAGGAAAGCAAAAAAGCCTGATTTTGGAACTTGCTGACAAGGGTTTTGTGGCAGGGGGCTATTCAAATGATGCCTTTCCTTGGCTTCTCTGGTATATTCATGTACGCAGTTAAGAATTGGCCTTATATCTAAAATTCATTTGGGAACGTTCATTCCATTAGGATTACTGTCAATGTCTCCAGACTCCCCACTTCCAAAGTGAGAGACTAAATAACAGGATTTTTCACAAGTCTCATTCTTTAAGAAGGTTTGCTAATACTCAGTTGGAAAGGTTAAAATCTACAAGCTTGATGACTTAAATGTTTTTGAAAAATCAGTTAAAAAAAGGTACCTCCTGCCAGCCACTGGAACTGTAGATGAGTTGAAATGCTTTCAATTTCTCTTGCTATTCAAAATGAGTCTCTAGTGTTTTTGCACTTTAGCCAAAAGCTTTTAGGCTTAGTAAAAAGCCCTCTGAGTCACAAGATAAAATGTATGTGCATTTTCCCATTGCCTATCTTCAATCCAGATTTTCCATGTTTAAAAAGAAAATAACAAAAATGCAAGGTTTAAGAAGTCCCTGGTCACCTGCAGTCAAAACTGCATTTAACTCAGTTAACATTCTCTTAGCTGAACACAGGACGGAGTGCTACATTATCCAAGTAGCTTCTTATTTTTAGCATCAGAAGAGATTTGATGGTCTATATTAGTCTGATCACTCTCTTTAGCAAATGTACCGAGCTATAAGAAAATATCTAGGGAAGGTGGGCTTTTTAAAGACTGAAACCCATTGTGTTCTATATTGCTTCTTTGTAGGATGGTGCTCAACTCTGTTTTCTTGAGTAGGAAAGGAAGATGCGCAGGCTCAAACCAAGGCGGCGCCTGTGCATGAGTGGGGCAAGGTAGTGAGGAGGTCGGTGGCAGGCACAAGCAGTAGGGTTGTACCCAAGGTCATGTGACACCATGCGCATATTACATATCTTGTCTTATTTCATCTTTATAACAGCCTTGAAGATGTGGGCGTTACTATTCTTGTTCTACAGACGAAAAGACCAAGAATTAGACAAGATCAGTGACTTGCAAAGATCAGGTAGCAAACACCTGGTTATGAATTAGTCTCTGCTTTAGTCTGCTCAAAAGTCTATATGCTCCATGCTGGTTTTCTACATCTGCCTGGGAGCTCAGAAAAATGGAAATTCTCCCTCTTCCTGCTGTGTTCCTCACAAAATGACCATATGATTATTCTGATGGGGTAGTGGAAAGTATACCAGATTTAGGATCAAAGGCGCTTGGTCCTAGATCTGGGCTTTGATCCCACTACTGATCAACAATGTGATCCTGGCCAGGTAGAACTTCTCCTCGGTTTAGTTCAGTGCTGCGTTTAGAGAAGGTGAAAAACCAGACATCCCGTTGCCCTAGGAATCTAACAGTGAAGTCTGCTCCTTTCCTTCTGTTTTTATATTAGAATTTGCCTAACTCAAAAGTTGCTTTAGGATCAAACTAGTCTTGTATTCTCTGAGAAAGGACTTTGTATACTACAAAGCACAGGGTTGATCTAAGGGTTTTTTTTAGACTGAAATTTTCATATTATCACCTCTGCTTTAACACAATGAAGACATTTATTTAAATTAAAATGTTATATGGGAGTGGTAAACATACTGAGCCACTGTATAACATTAACAGTTGAGCATAATTCATGACTAGATTAGCTTTCTGGTGATCTAATTTGGGTTCAAAGAGAATTATTAGGGGATAGTACAGATTTTCATTATTTTTAATACCTTTACATTAAGAAGCATAAAGCCTTATGAAAAGTTTTAGAAATAAAAAAGTTAGGAGTAAAAGATATACTATTTTATTATCCAAAAATAAATACTGAAAGTTATTTGTATATTTCAGAAGCCTTCTTTTTCCCCCTTGCCTTCTCTCTCTCTTTGGGAAGTAGTTGTGTATGTGTTTCTGTGTGTACGCATACACATGTATGTGTGTTTGAATATATGATATAGGGGTCATTCAATAAACACAACTTTATATTCTGCTAATTTCACTTTATGTTACACTGAATTTTTCTATGCTCTTATTGATCTTATTCTTTAATTGCTTCATAAGAGTCCCCTAATTTTGGACACTAGATTCTTTCCAATTATTTACAACTCTAAATGATGTTTTAGCAAATATTCTTTAATGTTTGTGATTCCCTAAAATTCTGATTATTTCTTTAGAATAGATTTCTTGGGCTAGGTCAAAGAATATAAGCTTTTTAATCCTTTGCATAATGCCTAGTTTCACTCTAGAATGTTTACACTAATTAACATTCTCATCCACAGTTTCTAAAAGTCTCAGTTTTACTTTCTCCTTGCCTACACTGAATATTTTTACAAGCCCATTTTTTTTAGTAAATTGAAAGGACATAAAATTACATTTCAAGAAATGTAATTAGAAGAAACAACATAGGATGAAAGAAAATAATTAACAGTGCCCATTATTCACTGAAAGTATGCATTTAGGTGATTAATATGGAGAATCACTCTTACACTCCCAACTTCTTGTCATTTCACTGTGATAGCAACTATACAAAAAGTTGGGAGTAAAGTAGCAATTCCCCACATTACATGCTATACAAGCACTGTCTACATTGAACGTCATTGTTCGAAATCATAGCTGAATTGGTAAGTAACAGCTTGCTGTTTGGTTTGATCTGTAGTTCTTTGATTATTAGAGATACAAGCATTTTGTTCGATACTTATTGTCTCTTTCATTTATTCTTGAAAGACAGGACTTTCAGTCTTTGAGAGAGTGGTCTTTGGAGTCAGGCAGCCTGGTTTGAATCCAGGAACTGATGCTTTCTAGATATTTGACCGGAATCGGTTATTTGCACTTTCCTGTACTTTAGTTTCCTCACCTAAAAAGTGAGGGTGATGTTACTAGTATGTATCTCATAACATTAATTCATATAAATAATCAGTGTGTTAACCCAAGTACATATAAGAATGGTATATTAATCCTTAACATATGTCAACTTGATTTTAGTTGTTCATTTTGTATTTGGATTCATCGATATCCTTTTGTCTATTTTCTATTACAGTTATTTTCTCCTATTGATTAACAAAAATGTTAACATTAGCTTTACGGTTTGCTGTCTTCCTTCTTTCTGAGAGTGGGCAGTAAAGTAAGAGATCAGAAGGAAGATGAGACTCAAAACTGGCACAGAAAACACACACGCTCTTCTTTTTGTACGGGGGCTGGCTTAGATTATCGCCTCTCATCACTAGCCTATAACTAGTGCAGTGGAAAGAGTCTGGGATAGCACAGATCATTGAATCTTTATGCATAATGAATTCAGCCATCCTAAACACATCCAAGGTATCTCAAAGCACCCAAGGTATTTGTGTGTTCTTTTGAAAGACCTCATCTTTTGTGTAGGCAAAAGATGAGGCTCCTTCACAATTTAATAAGGTGATAAAGCTAGTGCAAGTCAGACTGCAGGACTTAAAGGTTTGGCTTGTCAGTCCACTTTTGAGATTGGGATCTAATATGTCATCAGTCTGTGCAGCTCCCTTATGAAGTGGTTGCTGGGCAACCAGACTGTGATTTGGTAGAAATAGTAGGCACTTCTTTGAATCATGATCTCACTGACCATTTTCACTAACATATTTACTGTTCATCACAATTTCCTTCATTTGGTTTTCTGACAATCTAATGTCAGTGTTCTCTGACTAAAAATACTTTCAAGTTTAATGAGATTTCCACTTTTTACTCTGTTCATTCCCATCAGCAAAACTAATGGGTTGCCAAGACATTTTATTTTTTCTGTCACAGAGGTTATAACCATAACTTTACGTACACTCTGAACTAGAATTGGAACAGCTTGATGATCTAGAGCTGCCAGCTTTCTGGATGGCTATAAATCCGGAAGACTATGCATGCCCCTATGGCATTCACTTATGAGCTACATGTGGTAAATTTTTGTTGTGGTGTTGATTTAGGCAATGGTACCATGAAGTAGGAAAATCAGTAATCCTTTGATTAAATTCATCCAAGTAGCCTCATTCGTTCTGTCAGTCACCATTCCACAGATGTTTTCAAAGTGTCTGCTATGTGACTAGCCCTGTGCTACTGGGCTCTGAGGATTCAATTATGAGTATAACAGAGCCTCTGTCTCCAATTTGCTTGTTGTCAGTGGAAGAGGCAGAGAAGAAGAGAAGCTTTCATCAATCAGAGGGACAAGCACTAAGTGAGCACAAAGGAGGAGGGACACTTACCCAAGACTTAGGAGGTCGGGGAAGCTCTCTCAGAGTGACAGTATAAAACATGAAGTATGAGTTAGCCAGGAGATTAGGAGAAGAGAGCATAAGGGAATAAGATGTTCAGAGACTGAAAGAGACTTCGCAGCAGGATTGGGGATCTGCAAGTGGTTGAGTGTGACTGGAGAATGATTGGAGGGTGAGAAAATTCAGACTAAGAGTGTCTGCATTTGGAGGAGAGGTGTTAGGTCTATTCCCTAAGCTGCTGTCTCCTGACTTCAGTTTTCCATTCCAGACAAAAGGTAATATTTTATGCCCCTTGGCTACTGCCCTAAAATTTTAGGAACTTAATCCCATAGAGAATAGGGTGCTATAATTATATGATCCAAGCTTTTCCATATATATTTCTTATAATAAAGATGGTAGATTTTCACTGCAGTTTAAGCGTGGATTCTCCACATTTTATTTACAGCAACTATAACAAGCACTGTACTTTCAGTTAATTATCTCCTAGCAGCAGCATTCCCAATTGTGCACCCACAGCATTGGATCTTGACTCTGCTTTTGCAGGACCACGTTGTATAGGTAGGCAAGTAGGCAGAGAAACACAGGTAGTTTTCAATGAATGTAATTGTCCACAAAACATACTTTAATGGTCCCTGCCAGAAATAAGTGACTGTCTTTTGGATTATCAATCTGTACTGCAAAGCAGCTGAAATATATCAGTTCTCTTATCAGTACTCAGTTTTCTGATTTGGGAGAAACTAATAGTTGTATTCAAATGAGCGCCATACTTTTTTTTTTTTTCGCACACACTATTTTATTTTTACAAGAGATAAACAAACTGACACCAAGCATTGTAAATGTATGACCACAACAAAAGCAACAATGATTGCAATTACCAAACACGAAACACACTCATACTATGTCATAATAGTGACATTCAGTCCAGTAATCCTCCACTGTAACAGCTCCTTTACTTTGCAGTGAAAATTGATTTGTATATTTTTTGCCTCTGAGTCCTTGTGGGATTTTTTTTTATTCAAACACAAAAAGTGTTGAATCATCAGAAAGTCACAAACATTATAATCATCCTCATCAGTTCACTCAGTCCCATGTAATTAATTTTTTTTCATCTTGATCTTTTGTTAGCACTTTTATGAATTCATCGGTTTTCCATTAGAGTTCTGAAAATGCTTATTCATTCAGTTCAGCAGTATAGTCAATTCCCAGAAACCTGTACTTGTCAGAGTCTTTTCCATGAATTCCTTGAAGATGAAACCCTTTTATAGGAACATTTTTGCAAAAGCATCAGAGTACACCCACTACTGTCTGTAAATGACAAAAGACTTAAAAATGACCACGGTTAAAGATTTGATGAAAGTTCATAATAATGCAATTGACAAGGAAATTTAGTTATTTCTGAGATATACATTTTAAAGTAATAACTAGAATTATGACTTATAATATTATACCAGAATATATAAGATTTTTAGAAATTTCATGTAATGTCTGAAACATTTATATTAACATATGTCCATACAAATAACCTAAAGAAAGTTTAGTATTAGTTGTTTTTTGTTTGTTTGTTTGTTTTTTATACTGCAGGTTCGTATTAGTCATCAATTTTATACACATCAGTGTATACGTGTCAATCCCAATTGCCCAATGCAGCACACCACCATCCCCACCCCACCACGGTTTTTCCCCCTTGGTGTCCATACGTTTCTTCTCTACATCTGTGTCTCAACTTCTGCCCTGAAAACCGGTTCATCTCTACCATTTTTCTAGGTTCCACATACATGTGTTAATATACAATATTTGTTTTTCTCTTTCTGACTTACTTCACTCTGTATGACAGTCTCTAGATCCATCCACGTCTCAACAAATGACTCAATTTCATTCTCTTTTATGGATGAGTAATATTCCATTGTATATATGTACCACAACTTCTTTATCCATTCGTCTGTTGATGGGCATTTAGGTTGCTTCCATGACCTGGCTATTGTAAATAGTGCTGCAATGAACATTGGGGTGCATGTGTCTTTTTGAATTATGGTTTCCTCTGGGTATATGCCCAGTGATGGGATTGCTGGATCTTATGGTAATTCTATTTTTAGTTATTTAAGAGCCTGTGTTCTGCGACAGGAGAGGCCACAACAGTGAGAGGCCCATGTACCACAAAAACAAAAACAAACAAAAAAAAGATCTTGCTGTGATTTATGTCAAAGAGTGTTCTTCCTATGTTTTCCTCTAAGAGTTTTATAGTGTCCTGTCTTACGTTTAGGTCTCGAATCCATTTCGAGTTTATTTTTGTGTATGGTGTTTGGGAGTGTTCTAATTTCATTCTTTTACATGTAGCTGTCCAGTTTTCCCAGCACCACTTATTGAACAGACTGTCTTTTCTCCATTGTATATCTTTGCCTCCTTTGTCATAGATTAGTTGACTATAGGTCTGTGGGTTTATCTCTGGGCTTTCTATCTTGTTCCATTGATCTATGTTTCTGTTTTTGTTCCAGTACCATATTGTCTTGATTACTGTAGCTTTGTAGTATAGTCTGAAGTCACGGAGTCTGATTTCTCCAGCTGCGTTTTTTTCCCTCAAGACTGCTTTGGCTATTCGGGGTCTTTTGTGTCTCCATCTAAATTTTAAGCTGATTTGTTCTAGTTCCCTAAAAAATGCCATTGCTAATTTGATAGGGATTGTATTGAATCTGTAGATTGCTTTGGGTAGTATAGTCATTTTCACAATATTGATTCTTCCAATCCAAGAACATGGTTTATCTCTCCATCTGTTGGTATCATCTTTAATTTCTTTCCTCGGTGTCTTATAGTTTTCTGCATACAGGTTTTTTGTCTCCCGAGGTAGGTTTATTCCTAGGTATTTTATTCTTTTTGTTGCAATGGTAAATGAGAGTGTTTCCATTATTTCTCTTTCAGATTTTTCATCATTAGTGTATGGGAATGAGAGAGATTTCTGTGCATTAATTTTGTATCCTGCAACTTTACCAACTTCATTGATTAGCTCTAGTAGTTTTCTGGTGGCATTTTTAGGATTCTCTATGTATAGTGTGTCATCTGCAAACAGTGACAGTTTTACTTCTTCGTTTCCAATTTGTATTCCTTTTATTTCTTTTTCTTCTCTGATTGCTGTGGCTAGGACTTCCAAAACTTTGTTGAATAATAGTGGTGAGAGTGGACATCCTTGTGTCTTTCCTGATCTTAGAGGAAATGCTTTCAGGTTTTCACCATTAAGAATGATGTTTGCTGTGGGTTTGTTGTATATGGCCTTTATTATGTTGAGATAGGTTCCCTCTATGACCACTTTCTGGAGAGTTTTTATCATAAATGGGTGTTGAATTTTGTCAGAAGCTTTTTCTGCATCTGTTAAGATGATCATATGGTTTTTATTCTTCAGTTTGTTAATGTGGTGTATAACACATTGGTTGATTTGTGTGTATTGAAGAATCCTTGCATCCCTGGGATAAATCCCACTTGATCATGGTGTATGATCCTTTTAATGTGTTGTTGGATTTTGTTTGCTAGTATTTTATGGAGGATTTTTACATCTACGTTCATCAGTGATATTGGTCTGTAATTTTCTTTTTTTGTGGTATCTTTATCTGGTTTTGGTACCAGGGTGATGGTGGCCTCATAGAATGAGTTTGAGAGTGTTCCTTCCTCCACAATTTTTGGGAGGAGTTTGAGAAGGATGGGTGTTAGCTCTTGTCTAAATGTTTCATAGAATTCAC
This sequence comes from Grampus griseus, assembly GCF_964374135.1. Lineage (NCBI taxonomy): Eukaryota > Metazoa > Chordata > Mammalia > Artiodactyla > Delphinidae > Grampus > Grampus griseus. The sequence goes on along the minus strand of NC_139010.1, from coordinate 50,783,264 downwards.
CTGTGAAGCCATCTGGTCCTGGACTTCTGTTTGTTGGAAGATTTTTAATCACAGTTTCAGTTTCATTCCTTGTGATTGGTCTGTTCATATTTTCTCTTCCTTCCTGGTTCAGTCTTGGAAGGTTCTAACTTTCTAAGAATTTGTCCATTTCTTCCAGGTTGTCCATTTTATTGGCATAGAGTTGCCTGTAGTAGTCTCTTAGGATGCTTTGTATTTCTGCAGTGTCTGTGTAACTTCTCCTTTTTCATTTCTAATTTTATTGATTTGAGTCCTCTCCATCTTTTTCTTTATGATTCTGGCTGTTGGTTTATCAATTTATTTATCTTCTCAAAGAACCAGCTTTTAGTTTTATTGATCTTTGCTATTGTTTCTATTTCATTCATTTCTGCTCTGAAATTTATGATTTCATTCCTTCTGCTAACTTTGGGTTTTGTTTGTTCTTCTTTCTCTAGTTCCTTTAGGTGTAAGGTTAGATTGTTTACTTGAGATTTTTCTTGTTTCTTGAGGTAGGCTTGTATAGCTATAAACTTCCTTCTTAGAACTGCTCTTGCTGCATCCCATAGGTTTTGGATCGTCGTGTTTTCATTGTCATTTGTCTCTAGGTATTTTTTGATTTCCTCTTTGATTTTAGTGATCTCTTGGTTATTTAGTAAAGTATTGTTTAGCCTCCATGTATTTGTGTTTTTTACGTTTTCTTCCCTGTAATTCATTTCTAATCTCCTAGTGTTGTGGTCAGAAAACATGCTTGATGTGATTTCAATTTTCTTAAATTTACTGCGGCTTGATTTGTGACCCAAGATGTGGTCTATCCTGGAGAATGTTCCATGTGCACTTGAGAAGAAAGTGTAATCTGCTGTTTTTGGATGGAATGTCCTATAAATATCAATGAAATCTATCTGGTTTATTGTATCATTTAAAGCTTCTGTTTCCTTATGTATTTTCATTTTGGATGATCTTTCCAAAAGATGTGATGTGAGTGAGGTGTTAAAGTCCCCCACTATTATTGTGTTACTGTCGATTTCCTCTTTTATAGCTGTCAGCAGTTTCCTTATGTATGGAGGTGCTCTTATGTTGGGTGTATATATATTTATAATTGTTATTTCTTCTTCTTTGATTGATCCCTTGATCATTATGTAGTGTCCTTCCTTGTCTTTTGTTACATTCTTTATTTTAAAGTCTATTTTATCTGATATGAGTATAGCTACTCCAGCTTTCTTTTGATTTCCATTTGCATGGAATATCTTTTTCCATCCCCTCACTTTCAGTCTGTATGTGTCCCTAGGTCTGAAGTGGGTCTCTTGTAGACAGCATATAGATGGGTCTTGTTTTTGTATCCATTCAGCAAGCCTGTGTCTTTTGGTTGGAGCATTTAATCCATTCACGTTTAAGGTAATTATCGATATGTATGTCCCTGTGACCATTTTCCTATTTGTTTTGGGTTTGTTTTTGTAGATCCTTTTCTTCTCTTGTGTTTCCCACTTACTGACATTCCTTTAGTATTTCTTGTAGAGCTGGTTTGGTGGTGCTGAATTCTCTTAGCTTTTGCTTGTCTGTAAAGCTTTAGATTTCTCCATTGAAACTCAATGAGATCCTTGCTGGGTAGAGTAATCTTGGTTGTAGATTCTTCCCTTTCATCACTTTAAGTATATCATGCCACTCCCTTCTGCCTTGTAGAGTTTCTGCTGAGAAATCAGCTGTTAACCTTATGGGAGTTCCCTTGTATATTATTTGTCATTTTTCCCTTACTGCTTTCAATAATTTCTCTTGGTCTTTAATTTTTGCCAATTTGATTACTATGTGTCTTGGTGTGTTTCTCCTTGGGTTTATCCTGTATGGGACTCACTGCACTTCCTGGACTTGGGTGCCTATATTCTTTCCCATGTTAGGGAAGTTTTCGACTATAATCTCTTCAAGTAATTTCTCTGGTCCTTTCTCTCTCTCTTCTCCTTCTGGGACCCCTATAATGTGAATGTTGTTGAGTTTAGTGTTGTCCCAGAAGTCTCTTAGGCTGTCTTCAGTTCCTTTTATTCTTTTTTCTTCATTCTGTTCTGCAGCAGTGAATTCCAGCATTCTGTCTTCCAGGTCACTTATCCATTCTTTTGCCTCAGTTATTCTGCTACTGATTCCTTCTAGTGTAGTTTTCATTTCAGTTATTGTATGGTTCACCTCTGTTTGTTCTTTAATTCATCTAGGTCTTTGTTAAACATTTCTTGCATCTTCTCGATCTTTGCCTCCATTGTTTTTTTTTTTGAGGTCCTGGATCATCTTCACTATCATTATTCTGAATTCTTTTTCTGCAAAGTTGCCTATGTCCACTTCATTTAGTTGTTTTTCTCATGTTTTATCTTGTTCCTTCATCTGGTACATAGCCCTCTGTCTTTCCATCTTGTCTGTCTCTCTTTGAATGTGATTTTTGTTCCACAGGCTGCAGGATTGTAGTTCTTCTTGTTTCTGCTGTCTGCCCTCTGGTGGATGAAGCTATCTAAGAGGCTTGATGCGAGGGACTGGTCATGGGTAGAGGTGACCGTTGCTCTGGTGGGCAGAGCTCAGTAAAACTTTAATCCACTTGACTGTTGATGGGTGGGGCTGAGTTCCCTCCCTGTTGGTTGTTTGGCCTGAGGCAACCCAACACTGGAGCCTACCTGGGCTGTTTGTTGGGGCTAATGACAGATTCTGGGAGGGCTCCCACCAAGGAGTACTACCCATAACTTCTGCTGTCAGTGTCCTTGTCCCCATGGTGAGCCACAGCTCACCCCCCCCCCACCACCTCTGCAGGAGACCCTCCAACACTAGCAGGTAGGTCTGGTTCAGTCTCCCCTGGGATCACTGCTCCTTTCCCTGGGTCCTGATATGCATGCTATTTTGTGTGTGCCCTCCAAGAGTGGAATGTCTGTTTCCCCCAATCCTGTCGAAGTCTTTCAATCAATTCCTACTAGGCTTCAAAGTCTGATTCTCTAGGAATTCCTCCTCCCGTTGCTGGAACCCTATGTTGGGAAGCCTGACATGGTGCTCAGAACCTTCACTCCAGTGGGTGGACTTCTGTGATATAAGTGTTCTCCAGTCTGTGATTCACCCACCCAGCAGTTACGGGATTTGATTTTACTATGATTGCGCCCCTCCTACCTTCTCATTGTGACTTCTCCTTTGGATGTGAGGTATCTTTTTTGGTAAGTTCCAGTGTCTTCTTGTCGATGATTGTCCTGCAGCTAGTTGTGATTCTGTTGTTCTCACAAGAGGGAGTGAGAGCTCGTCCTTCTACTCTGGCATCTTGGTTCTTCTCCCTCAGCACCATACTTTTAATTGAGAATATTACTGCAGGATAGAGGGAAGAAAATGTTGATTGAGACTTCCTTTGCTTACTCTTTGGTCACCCATACAGGTTCTACTCATTTCGGGTATGAGCTTTGAAGAGGAGCTTGCTTTCTTTCAGGGTGTGTCTTTCATAGTCTTCAAACAAGTTCAAGAGAGTTTTCTAAAAAGAAATGTTTTGAAGCAGCATATAAGCTGGGGCAATGATTTCTCCTTCAGTTACCCCTAAAGCCATCTTCATACCCTTGAGTTAAAGAGCAGAAGTCAATTCACAGAAGGGGAATCATATGCTAGTAAATGACTCATTCAAGGTAGCACAACCAGTAGGGTTGGGGCTGAAATTAGAACAGGCTCACCAGGGTTGCTGATTGCACAGCAGTTATACTTGGCCAGAAGTTGGTGCTTTGTACTGTGGTTTGCTATCTGCAAATACTCTCAGAATGTGGACAGTCTTTCTTTGGTTGGAGTAACCATTTGTCTCAAAGGATAAAAATCCTATAATAATACTGGCTAATATTATATCATTGGCTTTGTACTACACACTGTGCTAAGTTCCTTACATGTATTATATCATTTAATTCTCGCCATCTACTATCTATGAGGTAGATATTATTCTTCTTACATTACAAATGAACCAGTTATAACGTAGAGTGGTTAAGCAGCTTTGCTAAGGTTGCACAGCTAATAAGTTTTGGGACCAGGAGTGCAGATGTGTGCCCATCATTTCCATAGCTTTATGCCTAGTGTTTGGCACATAGTAAGCATTGTTTGAATATATATTACTAAATAGCCAGGAGCTACGGGAATTGGCGATAATTTTGATGTAGTGAGCAGATTTATGTCATCCCGAGATCCTCAGTTTTCCGTCTGTAGAGAACACCCTCATCCTCGTCTTTTCCACATGAACTCATGGACCCTCAGCACACTATTTCCCTCTTCCCACTCACCCTATCATCTTTCTCTTTCTGATAATTCATCTTCATCTCTCTGCCTAACTTTGGGTGGCTCATGTTATGGCTATCTCTTTCTTCTCTCAACTTACTGTCCTTTTTGTTTCCTATCATGGTCCTCCCTCTGCTGGACCTCTGTTTTGCTCTACTTTCCCAAGATCATACCCCAGGATAATTTTTGACTTGTCTTATTCTCTTCATCTGTTACAACATAGACTTTGGAGGCAGACAGTCCTGGGTTTTAATCTCAATCTAGCTATATTCTAGCTGTAGTAACTTTGAGCAAATTATTTAATCTCTCTTTAAAACACTTGCCTAAACATCTACAATAACTCATTCACAAGTACAAAATCTAAAAACGCCTGAAAAAATATTTTGTAAATATATGGCAAGTTTATTGATGATTACTGATGTACCTTTTGTAGTGTGTGTGTTTTTAATCCCACTTAATATGGTGACTCATGTGTTTCACTGCAAATATTTTATTTGCCTCCAAAACGCTATACCAGATCTCACTTGGTTGCAAAACATGTGATGTATGCACCTTATTATCTTTTTTTATTTTTTTAGCTGTGCCGCGGGGCTTGTGGGATCTTATTTCCCCAACCAGGGATCGAACCTGGGCCCTCAGCAGTGAAAGCACGGAGTCTTAACCACTGGACCACCAGGGAATCACCCCCTCCTTTTTTTCCTTATTATCTTTTAAAATCCAAACAATTCTGAATTCTGGAACACACAGGGCTGTAAGGATTTTGGATAAGGGATTGCATATCTGTAATACTTTCTTACATCGTGTGGCAAGGATTAGAAATAAACTATATAACCTGTTTAACGCATTGGCACACAGTAGGCACTTAGTAAATTGTAGCACTTAATTCCAAAATGTTTGTTTTAAGTTCCTGTTTTTGTGTTTTACATAGGAGGAAAACCCCAAAAAGGATTATGAGAGTACAGTGAAGCAGAGTGAGCAAAAACCCTGCATTGCAGTGTTAAAAAAAAAAAAATCACTATTCTTATAAATTATTTTTAGTTCACTCATGACTACTGTTATGCATCAGTAAGCTACTATCTCTATTAATGTCCACCCCAAACCTAAAAATTATTTCCAGGCTTGATTTGTTACCTGCCTACCTCTTAAGGAACAGTTTGGTCACAGAGAAAACATTGATGGGGAAGCAATGTGTTTAATTAGACTTGAATTCTCTGCTCTGGGAAATCACTCTACAGAAGCTGGGCTTGCTTTAAGCATAAATCAGTATTTTGAAGCAGAAAGTTAAGTGCTACTGCTCATCTGGAAGAAATTATACATAATGGCATCAAGTTCACTACTGCTAATAGGAAACATGGTGTCCTCTGGTGAGTGATAAAATGGGATAAATGCAAGACCGTGCTTCCTCTGTGAATAGTGGCAGTGACTATGCATTATGTATTGTGAGGTTATAAAAGAGGAAAAATTAACTTTCTTTATTGTTGGTGTTAAAGGAGTGAAAAAATAAAAGGAACTACTGCATAAAGTGTCACAGCTGTCTATGACAAAATGTGGTTAAAAATGGCCTGACATTTCTTCTAAACAACTAGAACTATGCTTGGAGGAACAAACTTATCCTACTCCCAAAAGATAATTGCTGTACCAGCCTCCTTCAATATTTCTGTATATTATCTTCCTGGGTGGTCCTAAGTCTCAGATCAGAGGATGCTTCCTGGCAATAAAGCAACTGGAACACCCACACCAAATGCCTTTTTGGTACCCAGCTTTGTGCTAGAAACTGGAGCAAGGTAGTCACCAAAGATAAAAACTGATCAGCAGGACAATTTCCACCTCTGATGAAATCCAAACTCAATTACAACCCAGGCAGTGTTTTCCTCATATAAAACCTGCAGTCTGTTTGCCAGTCTCATGGAAGTAATTCAATTTCCAGTGACTGTAGAAGGGCAACTTCTGAGAACACCTTCATAATCAAGACACTTGTTGTTAAAGCAGACCATTAGAGCCAGACCTCAAATCTGTACAGTGTGGAGGAAAGGTGCTTCACTAGTTCTTCCTACATTTAATCAATCAAGAGAAAGAAAAAAGATAATACTTCCTGTTAATATATCCAGTCCAAGCACAGTAGCATTTTCATCTAATTTTTATTTTAGTACTCCAAACAATGTTACCTAAAAACAGTTCATCATGAAAAAAGTCGGACTAGAAGGATAGAGTTCAATGAAGAAGTTAAAAATAACGAAGATGGCAAAATCGATGTAACATGAGGTTAAATAGAGATAAGTAAATATAATTTTTGTTTGCTGGTTTCTAAAAACATCTTGGAAGGAAAGAAAACATAACTCTCCTCCAATTGTTAGAAATTATCTGTTTTGTTTTTTCTAAAGTCCTTCTCTTTATAGCCTATGTGATTTACTATGGAATGAAATAATACATTCAATGCCACCCCCCCATTCATATATTAAAGCCCTAACTCTCAATGTGGTGGTGTTTGGAGATGGCTTTTGGAAGATAATTAGGTTTAGATGAGGTCATGAGCCTGGAGCCCTAATGATAGGATTAGTGCCCTTATAAGAATGGTCACCAGAGGTTGCTTTCTCTCTCTCCCTCTCTCCCTCTCTCCCTCTCTCCCTCTCTCCCTCTCTCCCTCTCTCCCTCTCTCCCTCTCTCCCTCTCTCCCTCTCTCCCTCTCTCCCCTTCTCCCTCTCTCCCTCTCTCCCTCTCTCCCTCTCTCCCTCTCTCCCTCTCTCGCTCTCTCGCTCTCTCGCTCTCTCCCTCTCTCCCTCTCTCCCTCTCTCCCTCCCTCCCTCCCTCCCTCCCTCTCTCCCTCCCTCCCTCCCTCCCTCTCTCCCTCCCTCCCTCCCTCCCTCTCTCCCTCCCTCCCTCCCTCCTCCTACCATGTGAGGACATAGTAAGAAGGCAGCTATCTGCAGACTAGGAAGAGAATCCTCACCAGAAAACAGCTGTGCTTGTGCCTTGATCTTGGACTTCTAGCTTCCAGAGTTATGAGAAAATAAACTTCTCTTGTTTAGGCCACCCAGTTTATTATGTTATGGCAGCCTGAACAGACGAAGACAAGATCCAACTGGTCAAATCTGAAATTTAGTTCACGTGGACATGAAGACCAGGTCTATTGGACTGTGTTATTTAAAAGTTTTTGGTAAATTGTTAAACAACTGAACAAATATGAGCCATCAATTTGTTGTACAGAGAAACAGCAACACCATGTTAACTCATACCAACTGTGTGGTTCTTTTGGAAATCTAACAATTGACAGATTTACTACAATGATGCCCTCAGTAGCTAATGACATCTTAAAATGGGAATATTAGTATGTAGATGCATATATAGAAATGTAGCTAGCTATATGTATCTATCTATCTTAAGAGCAGGAGCAGAGATAAATCGCTCAATCATAGAATGTCAGAATTAGAGTCTTCATATTTGTCTACCATAGAAGCTTTCAACTTACGCTTGAAGATATGATTTCTTGGGCAGAGATGTGGACATTTTAGTTGACTCAGGATCACTCTTGTGAGGTAAGACTCGCTGATTCTAGCTTTAACAAGAGTGTCAGTAGGTTAATTTGCTTTACATATTGGAGCTCCACAAGACTTCATTTGAAGAAAGTGTTCTCACAGCCTTTGCTGTACTTCAGCCTTTAGTTTTGCTAATGAGGAGAATGAATTCCTGAAATTAAAGGGTCACCTCCTTTTTTCTCCAGTCCAGGCAATATCTATGTAGTTCTCTCCAGCTTCTCTGACAGATCCACTTTCCTGTTGGCTTTAGCATCACTGTAATGCTATGGTCTTCCTTCTGCCTTCTATTTCCTGCTCTCCTGATCAAGAGCCTATTGTCTTGTGACGGACATTAACTTAAGCAAACCTCTTTCCCTCTCCCACCCTAGGCAAAAAGAATAGCCTAAGCCAGAGGTTGGCAAACTACAACCTGTGGGACAAATCTGGCCCACTACGTATATTTGGTTAAAAAAAAAATTATTGGAACAAATCAGCCACCCTGATTTGTTTATGTATTGTCTATGTCTGTTCTCATGTTACAATGGCAGGGCTATAGCAGTTGCAGTAGAGATCGTGTGGCCTGCAAAGATTAAAGCATTTACAATCTGTCCCTTTATGGGTAAAGTTTGCCAACCCCTGACCTACATCTTGAAGGCTGTCCGGCCTACTGATTATTTAGAATTGAAAGCTACAGTTTAGATAAATTTGATTCTGATATTTTTCCTTCTTGTTTCACCAAGTTCCCAGTTAGGTTATCTTCTAATTAGACTCTTCACCAATGCAAGCAGTCACCCAACATCTAAGCAACATTTAGAAGCCTTCAGAAAGCACCAAAAACATCTTAAAGTTGTTTTTCTTTTTGTTACGTCTTATTTCTTTGATTTATAGTCCACCGCTCAATATTTGGAGAGTTAGTTTCCAAGTGTTGTCGTCGTCTCTATTTTCTGGGATGTATTCAGTTTGATAGATGGTCTAAAAGGAAAACTTGACATCATGATGATGATTTTATGTATAATTCTTTGTTAATCTGTTGTGAATTGCATTGATTTGCACTGGGCTTTTTGCCTAGATTTCAACCATGCTTTGTAGGAACATAGTCAAATCTATTTCCCTTGATCTTATGCTAACAAGCTTAAGTCTACAACTTAACCAACAAGGAAAGTAAGCAACACATAGGAAGTGAGAGGCAGGAGGATGGAGTCGTATGGGCAAAGGCTTTAGAATGAAACAGACATGATTAGAATTCCAGCCCTAATACTCATTAGTTGTGTATTTGGGGGCAAATTATTGAGCCTCCTGGAATCTAAGTTTCTTCATCTGTAAAACTGAAGTTATAGCTCCTTCTGTAGTGTAATTATTAAATGCAATCATGTATGTGAAACTACTCCCCAATATTTGGCACAGAGATGTTCACAACGTTATAATTACCTTCTTTTGTTCTCTTCCTCCTTTTCTATCTACTAGGCTTAATTATTAACATTTTAGAATACAGAAATTCATCACTACTTGGAGATAGTAAATATTATGTGAAATAGTTTTTGGTGAAAAGGGTGGGTTTATCTAGCTTAGGGTAATAAATAGATCAAACATCACTAAAGTCCTTGACAAAGCTCAGTCTTCAGCCAATAGGTGAATTGAGAAGGTTGACCAATACCATGGTACAAGTCACATTCTGTGCAAACATCATTTAGGGCTGTATTTCACAAATGTAGATTGAGCTAGACAATTGATAGTATATGTATTCTTTTTTTCAATTTTTTTTTGATGTGGACCATTTTTAAAGTCTTTATTGAATTTGTTACAGTATTGCTTATGTTTTGGTTTTTTGGCTGCGAGGCATGTGGAATCTTAGCTCCCCGACCAGGGATTGAACCCTTACCCCCTGCACTGGAAGGCAAAGTCTTAACCACTGAACTACCAGGGAAGTCCCAGTATATGTATTCTTGAAAGTGATCAAATATCCCTATTGCCTCGATATTCCAGGTGAATATGTTTTGTGCTATAGATGTCCAAGAATAATTAAGTTACTTTTCATTTTCATTGGGGCATACACAGTCCTCATGGCTTAACAGATTGGATAACTTGTATTTAGATATAATTTGAGCAGATTATTTGTGGTTTACTTGGGAGTCACATGGACTTTATGACTTTATTATCTCCATCAGAATTACCACTCTCTTCTGTAAAAATTTCATTCATACCAGCCTTCTCGAGAAGAGTGGGGGAGGGAGAGATAGAGAAAAAGAAGGTGGGGGAGAGGGGAAGGAAGAGAGAAGTAGAGAGAGACAATATCTATTGGCACTGTCTCAATTCTGATAGCAACCGTTCCCTATTGCTGTTCTAATAATGCAGGATTTGTGCTTCCACAGTGATTCACCAGCATCTAAAAACAGTTTAGCTATACTTTGGTGACCTGGGTCTTAGAATAGAAGTAATAGGAGAGTACTTTAAGATGTACAATAAGAACCAGTGCCCATATCGGTTAGATAATGTGGCTTTATGCTCTATAAGTTACATTTGTTATCAGAAAATGACATGAGATATTTTATTATTTCTCCAAACTCGTATAAAACCAAAAACTTAGTGGGCTTTAATCTTGGTCAATATAAAATAAATAAAATTAAAAAATGGATACAACAACTTTCCTAAAATTATTTACCTAATTAATTCTGTAATTTACCTTTATATCTTCTATATGGTCTGAATTAAATGTCTTTTTTCCTCATTTTTGGTACAGACTCCTTTTGAAGTTGTTTGGTAGAAAAATCCCTCTTAGTTGTGTGTGGACCACCAGAAAAGGTCTTATATGACTAGAATGGTGGGGGCCAATTTTGTTGGCCCCATCATATCAGATATAAAAGCACAGCTATCCAAATGTTCTTCAAATGGACTGTCTTAGCAGCCCTGGGTATGAGCTGCTGGATATTGGAACTCTGTAGATAGTCAAGCAGTACTGCATGGATAGAGTGGAATTGACAATTGGCTTCTGTCTAGGAGACACTTGGCACCCACCATTCTCTGCAGCAGACTTTATTAATTGTGCAACGTAATGGTTATTGAGGGCTCAACTATAACCCAGAAAGTCAGCTAATGCCTTATCATTGAGGTCAATGGGTAGTGGCTCTAGGTTCTTTATAGCAGGTACCAAAACTCCTGGTGCTTGGTAATTAATTTGGACTTCCCATCCATGCTTTTTCCCCCACTTAGCTACTGAAGTATGTCTCCTGCTTTTGATGCCATAATTAGCTTCCCAGTAACTTTTATCAGTCAAATTGTGCCTTATCCATGTCCATTAGAAAGTTATTTATGGCAGTGTTTCTTTGATTGGACTTGGGGACGAGACAATGAAATTTCAAGGGGACACAGAGGCTGGAACTGGCTGTCTGCAAACACATGATCTTCTCTCTCTTCCTAGGTGTGTGAGGTCTAGAGGAGTAGGTGGGTTTATAAGGTAGATAGCCACCTTAGCTAGGCAATCGAGTACAGTTCCAAGTACCCACAGATTGTATATGTGCAGTTAAATGGTAATTGCCTAAGATAGAGTTCTAGAGAGTTCCCTAGTCAGTAACAAGGTAGTCATGTAATCATTCAGGGACCTAGGCTAGTTATATCCTCTGCTTTAGCTTTCTCTTTTCTTTTATCCAGCACCTGGGGAAATAGACCTCTCCCAACTTGGGGGTGACACACGCCACTTCCTCTCACATTCCACTGGAAAATTCTAGTTACAGAGTTCTACCTGCATGCAGGGAGCCTGGGAAATGCAGTCACTGGCTGCCCAGGCTTTCCTTGGAAACAGCTCTATGTGAAGGAGGACATGAATGGTTGATTGTAAGCCATCTTTGCCACAATAACAGATTTGAGTAAGGTTGAGTCAGAAAGGGAACCAAGATGGACGAGGTGCACCAGGAGGAGAAAGGGGAGTCTGAAGGAATTTCCTAGGTCAGTCAGAGTTCAGATGACTGCAGCAAAGTATATTGCATTTCTGAATCTTTTAAAATGTTCTGTGAAATTTTAAAGGAGTAAATATGGACCAAACATAAAAATTCAAGAAAAGATTCTTTTCCTTCTTTCATTCATCTTGGCCTAAAGTGGATCTTCTTCTTTCCACCCCTCTTTACATAGTGCCCTGGAAGTCAGAGCTTTTGCAGAATCCTCTCTTCCGCATCATTACACACATTAACGTTTAAGAAAATCCAGCTTATAGAAGTTGATTGGCCCAGGCTCCCCCTTCCAAACTGCTTCCATTACTGAGTGCTTGGTATGTACCTGCCCTTTATTAACGTTATCCCACTCAGTCCATCCAATGACCTAAAGAGGTACATATTTTAACTTTAACATTACTATTAAAATACACTTTAAAGGTATTCGGTACGAACAAAATGGTCTTCTTAGACTTTGCTTGTACATCCAAGTCTAAAACATTGTTAAGAGGACAAGAAGATTCTCTCAGATGGATCAGAATTAATAATGGGAATAGTGATCTTAGTAAAAGAAGTAAACAGAATAGAAAAAAAAAAAGAATATACTAAACAAAGGCAATAGGAGGCTGAACTCAAAAGAAAAATTGTTGATTTGTTGTATCTTCTTCCTTAAAAAAGGCTCATAAGTACTTTCATAATTCTTCAATCCAGTTAAGAGGAGAAAATACCCTCTGCCTTCCTCTCTTGGTGTTTCATTTATTGGTAAACCATTATTGTGGCAGTTGCAGACGTTCCACGAAGAATAAAAAAGTTACCACAGGCTCACAGTGTGCTATGAACCAAGTGATTTTTACAACTATTTCCTTCAAGTCTATGTCCATATGCCTGCAAATGAATAAACCATCTTGACATGCACTTCACTAGATAATATTTCCAGCTTTATTTGGTAAATGCTAAAATGTTGTCAACCAAATGTGAAAATTTAAAATGTAGAAAATGAAAACACATATAAACTAATTTTTAAATAGGCTAAACTGTTAAAAGTAGTTGTTCATGAAAGGTTGAATCATAGGTAAATTTATTTTCCTTATACTCTCCTAGGTTTTACAGACTTTATAAATGGCTATTTGTTACATTTTTGTTACATTTTTAAATCTACAAGAGGAGTATCTCATCACAGACCTGGTATTGCTTTTTTGGAACTCTAAAGGAAATAGCTATTTTCCAGATTTAAGTAGTTGATTTTTTAAGAGAAGCTAAAGAAATGCATCCATTTAAAGTAATAGCTTCAAGAAAGGCTATTATTTTAGATTTTTGATGGATTACTAAATTCAAGTTTTTCATGCCTTCAGTTGAAATTATTTAACAGTAATTTGTAGAGTGAAGCCCATGTTGCATGTCTAATCTGACAGATTGCTAGACAGTGCAGTAGACCCTCTCTAAGATAGCCTCCAATGATCCCCACCTCCTGGTTTTCATGTCCTAATGTAATTCCCTCCCCTTGAATAAAGACTAGACCTAGTGACTCAGTTCTAACAAATAAAACACGGCAACAGTGATAGAATGTCACTTCTGAGATTAGATTACAATGAGGCTGTGGTTTCCTCTGCCTCCTTCATACTCTCTGCCTCTCATTCACTAGCTCTAAGGAAAGTCAAGAACCATGTTGTGAGCTCTCCTATGGAGGGGACCATGTGATAAGGACCACATGTCTCTGACCAACAAAGACCTAAGGTGGTCTGTTCCAGCCATGTGAGTTAGCTTAGAGGCAGATCCTAACCCAGTGGAATTTTGGTCTTGAACCAGAGGCACCCAGCTAAGCTAAGCCTGTATTTCTGATGCACAGAAATTGTGAGATAATAAATATTTGTTGATTTTGGTCACTAATCAACATGTTACGGTAATTTAAACAAAGCAATGGATAATTAATGCATATTAGTACTGGCTGCTTGGAGTAGGGTGCTGCAAGGGATTTTGAGGCTCTTTTTACTCCTTAGGAAAGTACAGTCCATCAATTATAATTGTCTGCCATGGACATAGGACAGGAAGAATGGTGACATGTTATTATTTTAAATTCATTGTCTAGTTGGTCTTGCTTATAGTGAGCAGAATGGTAGTCAACAGAATGGATTTACTTAGGGACTCTGAGAACACGCTGGCATTAATATGACCTATTATTCCACTGTCAATCATTAATATCATGACATATTAATTGGTCAGATTGGTCTGTGTGGGACCTGATTTGGGTCTATCTCCTGGGGAGTACTGATTATATGATTCAAGGGGGCAGGCAGGAACAGAGGCAAGATTCTGTACAGCCCAAACCAGCCCAGGGTACTGATGTTTCCTGGAGTGATCCCCAGAACAGGGATACAGACAGTGAAAGAGAGCAGAGATAGAATGAAAGATGATTTTCTTATACTGCACAGTCAGCTTGATGTCAGTCCCAACTTCTAGAAGATTAAAGAGCTCATGAGTGCAAACCAAGTAGTCCACAAAAAATATGACTCTTACATGTGTTAGAAGGATGACTGGCTCTGAGGAATTGCTGCTTTCCAAATATTGACACTGAAATATCCCCAGAAGACCTATAAACCCAAGCTCATCAAAACACATCTTGGAGCACTGTTGAAATGACAATATGTTCCCTTATCCCCAAGGTTAGGAGGGCTGGGGGGTTCCAACAAGTCTTTAATGAACATTGACTTGTGATCCAAAGGAGTGAGAAACTTTAATAAATTATATTGAATGGAAGTTCCATATATGTCAGACCCATTTCATTTCACAGGCAACTCAAAGTTCAGGCATGTTCCTTGTTTATGGGTGGGGGGTATACTTTGCACAACCAAATGCCATAGTTTTGAAAGCCTGAAAGGAAATTTTCTGTAATTCCTTAGAAGTTGAAATAAAAATGAGTTTTTTGTGAGCTATGCCTGAGAACTGCTGAGGATATACTTATATAGATGAAGCATGAACAGTGCAAAGAAAACGTTTATGTAGCTGAAGTATACTGAACCTATTCTTTAATGTCTAGTTTGAAGGCTCTCCTAGAATTTAAATGACTTTAGTAAGACACTTAGAGTATTTTCATGGACATTATGTAGAGAAAAATAAGTGTGTGTGTGTTTAACCCAGGTAGATTATACTTGCTTCTTATCGAGTTATTTGCAGTTCCTGAAGAATCAACTGTGATGGGAGCTTGCACATTCTCATATTTAAAGAAATTCCGAAAAGGATAACAAAGTGTGTGAGAAGTTTGAGGTTTCAATGGTATTTATGTTCTGCTTTCTTATCTTGTTAAACTATGTTGAATATAAATACGAATATTATAAAAGACCCCCACATGAGATTTATCCCCATGGCTGGAACATTTCTTTATTTCTCTCTATTAAAATGTTATTTATTCAACCTCAGAAACCTTTGTGCATAAGGGAAATATTTTTCTATTTCATTTTCTTCTGACTCCCTTGGAAGTTCCTGGAAAGCTTTTTGTCATTCAAGTCCATTGGGAGACACACACATACATACACACCGCCTCACAGAAGCAGAGAGAAAAATGTCTTGTTTACATAAAGCTGACAAGAGAAATGCTAATAATTTCCTTAGCTTAGTCCCGGCAAGTCCAATACAATGGAGAAGGTAAAAAGGACCTAGTGGGTAGATGACTGTTTAACACTTGTAGTGGAAAGAATGAGGCCATCTTGAGTCTGAATCTGGGGTCCTAGCTTGGCACTGACACATTCATTATCCCTTAGGAAGCTGACGGTGTTTTAAATTTTATTGATAGAAGAGGTAAAAGATGCTTCCCCTAAGACTTTCAAGACATACTCGATTTTTTTAAGCCCAAGAATAACATATTCAGTTACTTGCCTGATGTTTTCTCAAATTGTTTCCGGGGCAGACTTTGAAATGCCAGCTGGTTTGGATGAAAAGTCAGTGCTTGCTCCTTTTCCCACATTGTTCCTCTGCAACCCCTCTCGTTTCTTCTCCACCATTTTGATCACCTATCTCTTCACAATAGAGTCTGTCATTGCAAACTGGATTCAAATTTTAGTTTCACCTTAAAGTGTTGGCTTTCACAAGAACTAGTGGAATTGAAGATGATTACAATATTCAGTTATTCTCTGGCCAACTGAACAATCCCCAACGTGGTAAAGCAGGTATATCTGCTCCCTCAATCTTGTGGACTCCTGTGGTTCCTGTGGTTCTTTTTAACTGAATATTGCAACGCTATCCATTCCACCATGCACACCGATTATATATGCTACATCTTCCTGACAACAGAATGTATTATTTCTTAATAAGCCTCCAAAGGAAATCTATGCATTTTCTATACTACTCAGAGGGTGAACTTTGGACTTGTTCTGGTTGGTGCCACCTGAGCTGTGGGTGTGTCATCTGGGGTTATGAAACAGAGTCAGACACTCAGCCAGCTCAGTAGGGACACAATTAGAATTAGGAAGTCATAGAATATCCTACTAGAGTCCAAGGAAAACAATGAAACTGAAAGAACAGTTTTCAGTTATCGGTACAAAAAATTCTGGTCCCAGACTAACTTCATTTTTTTACGGTCTATCTGAGCAGAAGCATGAATAGACACCCTTTCCCATGTCCTTTCATTGGAGTCAACACCGAAATGTCAAGAAGTGAGTCTTGATATTCCTTGAAGTTCCTAGGTGCTTCATTTATAGGTTACAATGGATTGAAAACCTGGTTGCTTTGAGGAAGAGGCATAAATAAGATCCTAATATGGGACAGTAATGAAACTGTTGCCCATCCCAGTTAACAGCACTGTCATGCTCTTAGTTGCTCAGTTGCCCCAAATTGGATATCATCCTCAGTACCTCACTCTGTCAACCCTGAAATCCAATTAACCACCAAAATATATTGATAATCGCCTCCAAAATATATCTCAAATGAATACACTTCTCATCTCCACTGTCACCACCCTAGGTTTGTCTACAATCAGCTCTTTTTTTTTTTCGCTGCTTAGTTTTTATTTATTTATTTTTATTATTATTATGATTTTTACATTTATCCTTTTTTTTGAAATTGGAGTATAGTTGTTTTACAATGTTGTGTTAGTTTCCACTGTACAGTGAAGTGGGGTTCCCTGTGCTATACAGCATGTTCTTATTAATTATCTATTTTATACATATTAGTGTATATATGTCAATCCCAATCTCCCAATTCATCCCACCCCCACCACAGCTTTCCCCCCTTAGTGTCCATATGTTTGTTCTCTACACCTGTGTCTCTATTTCTGCCTTGCAAACTGGTTCATCTGTACCATTTCTCAAGATTCCACATATATGCATTAATATATGACATTTGTTTTTCTCTTTCTGACTTACTTCACTCTACGGCAGTCTCTAAGTTCATCCACGTCTCTACAAATGACCCCATTTCGTTCCTTTTTATGGCTGAGCAATATTCCATTGTATATGTACCACAACTTCTTTATCCATTCATCTGTTGATGGACATTTAGGTTGCTTCCATGACCTGGCTATTGTAAATAGTGCTGCAATGAACGTTGGGATGCATGTGTCTTTTTGAATTATGGCTTTCTCTGGGTATATGCCGAGTAGTGGGATTGCTAGGTCATATGGTAATTCTATTTTTAGTTTTTTAAGGAACCTCCATACTGTTCTCCATAGTGGCTGTATCAATTTACATTCCCACCAACAGTGCAAGAGGGTTCCCTTTTCTCCACACCCTCTCCAGCATTTATTGTTTGTAGATTTTCTGATGATGGCCATTCTAACCGGTGTGAGGTGATACCTCATTGTAGTTTTGATTTGCATTTCTCTAATAATTAGTGATGTTCAGCAGGTTTTCATGTACCCCTTGGCCATCTGTATGCCTTCTTTGGAGAAATGTCTATTTAGGTCTTCTGCCCATTTTTGGATTGGGTTGTTTGTTTTTTCTGATATTGAGTTGCATGAGATGTTTACATATTTTGAAGATTAATCCTTTGTCCGTTGATTTGTTTGCAAATATTTTCTTTCATTCTGAGGGTTGTCTTTTCGTCTTGTTTATGGTTTCGTTTACTCTGCAAAAGTTTTAAGTTTCATTAGGTCCCATTTGTTTATTTTAGTTTTTATTTCCATTTCTCTAGGAGGTGGGTCAAAAAGGATCTTGCTGTGATTTGTATCATAGAGTGTTCTGCCTATGTTTTCCTCTAAGAGTTTTACAGTGTCTGGCCTTACATTTAGGTCTTTAATCAATTTTGAGTTTATTTTTGTGTATGGTGTTAGGGAGTGCTGTAATTTCATTCTTTTATATGTAGCTGTCCAGTTTTCCCAGCACCATTTATTGAAGAGACTGTCTTTTCTCCATTGTATATCCTGCCTCCTTTGTTTAAGAAAAGGCGACCATATGTGCACGGGTTTATCTCTGGGCTTTCTATCCTATTCCATTGTTTTATATTTCTGTTTTTGTGCCAGTACCATATTGCCTTGATTAATGTAGCTTTGTAGTGTAGTCTGAAGTCAGGGAGTCTAATTTCTCCAGCTCTGTTTTTTTTTTTTTTCCCTGAAGATTGGTTTGCCTATTCGGGATCTTTTTATCTTCATACAAATTTTAAGATACTGTGTTCTAGTTCTGTAAAAAAAAAAAAAAAAAATGCCATTGGTAATTTGAAATGGATTGTATGGAATCTGTAGATTGTTTTGGGTATTATAGTCATTTTCACAATATTGATTCTTCCAATCCAAGAACATGGTATATCTCTCCATCTGTTTATGTCATCTTTGATTTCTTTCATCAGTGTCTTATAATTCTCTGCATACAGGTCTTTTACCTCCTTAGATATGTTTATTCCTAGGTATTTTATTCTTTTTGTTGCAGTGGTGAATGGGATTGTTTCCTTAATTTCTCTTTCTGACTTTTTGTCATTAGTGTATAGGAATGCAAGAGATTTCTATGTATTAATTTTGTATCCTGATACTTTACCAAATTCACTGATTAGCTCTAGTAGTTTTCTGGTAGCATCTTTAGGATTCTCTATGTATAGTATCATGTCATCTGCAAACAGTGATGGTTTTATGTCTTCTTTTGCAATTTATATTCCTTTTATTTCTTTTTCTTCTCTGATTGCCATGGCTAGGTCTTCCAAAACTATGTTGATAATAGTGGCAAGAGTGGACATCCTTGTCTTGTTCCTGATCTTAGAGGAAATGCTTTCAGGTTTTCACCATTGAGAATGATGTTTGCTGTGGGTTTGTTGTATATTGCCTTTATTATGTTGAGGTAGGTTCCCTCTTTGCCTCTTTTCTGGAGTGTTTTTATCACAAGTGGGTGTTGAATTTTGTCCAAAGGTTTTTCTGCATCTATTGAGACAATCATATGGTTTTTATTCTTCAATTTGTTAATATGGTGTATCACATTGATTGATTTCAGTATATTGAAGGATCCTTGCATCCCTGGGATAAATCCCACTTGATCATGGTGTATGATGCTTTTAATGTGTTGTTGGATTCTGTTTGCTAGTATTTTGTGGAGGATTTTTGAATCTACGTTCATCAGTGATATTGGTATGTAATTTTCTTTTTTTGTAGTATCTTTGTTTGGTTTTGGTATCAGGTGATGATGGCCTCATAGTATGAGTTTGGGAATGTTCCTTCCTCTGCAATTTTTTGGAAGAGTTTGAGAAAGATGGGTGTTAGCTCTTCTCTAAATGTTTGATAGATTTCACCTGTGAAGCCATTGGGTCCTGGACTTCTGTTTGTTGGAAGATTTTTAATCACAGTTTCAAATTCATTACTTGTGATTGGTCTGTTCATATTTTCTATTTCTTCCTGGTTCAGTCTTGGAAGGTTATACCTTTCTAAGAATTTGTCCATTTCTTCCAGGTTGACCATTTTATTGGCATAGAGTTGCTTGTAGTAGTCTCATGATGCTTTGTATTTCTGCGGTGTCCCTTGTAACTCTTCCTTTTTCATTTTTAATTTTATTGACTTGAGTCCTCTCCCTCCTGTTGAGTCTGTTAAAAGGTTTATCAATTTTGTTTATCTGCTCAAAGAACCAGCTTTTAATTTTATTGATCTTTGCTATTTTCTTTGTTTTTCATTTATTTCTGCTCTGATCTTTGATTCCTTCTACTAACTTTGGGTTTTGTTTGCTCTTCTTTCTCTAGTTCCTTTAGGTGTTGATGGATAGATGGTTTATTTGAGATTCTTCTTGTTTCTTGAGAGGTAAGATTGTTTTGCTATAAACTCCCCTTTTAGAACTGCTTTTGCTGCATCTCATAGGTTTTAGGTTGACGTGTTTTCATTGTCATTTGTCTCTAGGTATTTTTTGATTTCCTCTTTGATTTCTTCAGTGATCTCTTGGCTATTTAGTAGTGTATGGTTTAGCCTCCTTCTGTTTGTGTTTTTTACGGTTTTTTTTCCTGTAACATTTCTAGTCTCATAGCACTGGGGTCGGAAAAGATGTTTGATATAATTTCATTTTTCTTAAATTTACTGAGGCTTGATTTGTGATGCAAGATGTGATCTATCCTGGAGAATATTTTGTGTGCACTTGAGAAGAAAGTGTACTCTGCTCTTTTTGGATGGAGTGTCCTATAAATATCAATTAAATCTATCTGGTCTATTGTGTCATTTAAAGCTTGTGTTTCCTTATTAATTTTCTGTCTGGATGATCTGTCCATTGGTGTAAGTGAGGTGTTAAAAGTCCCCCACTATTATTATGTTACTGTCATTTTCCTCTTTTAGAGCTGTTAGCATTTGCCTGATGTATTGAGGTCCTCCTTTGTTGGGTGCATATATATTATAAGTGTTATATCTTCTTCTTGGATTGATCCCTTGATCATTATGTAGTGTCCCTCTTTGTCTCTTATAACATTCTTTATTTTAAAGTCTATTTTATCTGATATGCGTATTGCTACCCCAGCTTTCTTTTGATTTCCATTTACATGGAATATCTTTTTCCATTCCCTCACTTTCAGTCTGTATGTGTCCCTAGGTCTGAAGTGGGTCTCTTGTAGACAGCATATATATGGCTCTTGTTTTTGTATCCATTCAGTGAGCCTGTGTCTTTTGGTTGGAGTGTTTAATCCATTCACATTTAAGGTAACCATTGATATGTATTCTCCTATTACTATTTTCTTAGTTGTTTTGGGATTGTTTTTGTAGGTCCTTTTCTTCTCTTGTGTTTCCCACTTAGAGAAGTTCCTTTAGCATTTGTTTTAGAGCTGGTTTGGTGGTGTTGAATTCTCTTAGCTTTTGCTTGTTTGTAAAGCTATTGATTTCTCCGTTGAATCTGAATGAGAGCCCTGCTGAGTAGAGTGTTCTTGGTTGTAGATTCTTCCCTCTCCTCACTTTAAATGTATTGTGCCTTCTGTATTGTGTACCTTCTGTATTGTGTACCTTCTGGCTAACTCAGCTGTTAACCTTATGGGGATTTCCTTGCATGTTATTTGCTGTTTTTCCCTTGTTGCTTTTAATGATTTTTCTTTGTCTTTAATTTTTGTCAATTTGATTACTATGTGTCCCAGCATGTTTCTCCTTGGGTTTATCCTGCCTGGGACTCTCTGCACTTCCTGGTAGCAAATTCTTTTCCCATGTTAGGGAAATTTTGAACTGTAATCTCTTCAAATATTTTCTCAGGTACTTTCTCTCTCTCTTCTCCTTCTGGGACTCCTATAATGTGAATGTTGGTGTGTTTAATGTTGTCCCAGAGGTCTCTTAGGCTGTCTTCATTTATTTTCATTCTTTTTTCTTTATTCTGTTCCATGGTTGTGATTTCCCCCATTCTGTCTTCTGGATCACTTATCCATTCTTCTGACTCAGTTATTCTGCTATTGATTCCTTCTGGGTATTGTATTATTCATCTCTGTTTGTTCTTTAATTCTTCTAAGTTTTTGATAAACATTTCTTGCATCTTCTCAATCTTTGCCTTCATTCTGTTTCTGAGGTCCTGTATCATCTTCACTATCATTATTCTGAATTATTTTTCTGGAAGGTTGCCTATGTCCACTTCATATAGTTGTTTTTCTGGGATTTTATCTTGTTCCTTCATCTGGTACATAGTCCTCTGCCTTTCATTTTGTCTATCTTTCTGTGAATGTGCTTTTCATTCCACAAGCTGCAGGATTGTAGTTCTTCTTGCTTCTGCTGTCTGCCCTCTGGTGGATGAGGCTATCTAAGAGCCTTGTGCAAATTTCCTGATGGGAAGGACTGGTGGTGGGTAGAGCTGGCTGTTGCTCTGGTAGCCAGAGCTCAGTAAAACTTTAATCCACTTGTCTGCTGATGAGTGGGGCTGAGTTCCCTCCCTGTTGGTTTTTTGACCTGAGGTGACCCAACACTGGAGCCTACCTGGGCTCTTTGGTGGGGCTAATGGCAGACTCTGGTAGGACTTACACCAAGGAGTACATCCCAGAACTTCTGCTGCCAGTGTCCTTGTCCTCACGGTGAGACACAGCCACCCCCCGCCTCTGCAGGAGACCCTCCAACACTAGCAGGTAGGTCTGGTTCAGTCTCCCCTGTGGTCACTGCTCCTTCCCCTGGGCCCCAATATGCACACTACTTTGTGTTTGCCCTCCAAGTGTGGAGTCTCTGTTTCCCCCAGTCCTGTCGAAGTCCTGCAATCAAATCCCGCTAGCCTTCAAAGTCTGATTCTCTACGAATTCCTCCTCCCATTGCCAGACACCCATGTTGGGAAGCCTGACATGGGGCTCAGAACCTTCACTCCAGTCATTCGACTTCTGTGGTATAAGTGTTCTCCAGTTTGTGAGTCACCTACTCAGCAGTTATGGGATTTGATTTTATTGTGATTGTGCCGCTCCTACTGTCTCATTGTGGATTCTCCTTTGTCTTTGGATGTGGGGTATCTTTTTTGGTGAGTTCCAGTGTCTTCCTGTCGATGATTGTTCAGCAGTTAGTTGTGATTCCGGTGCTCTCACAAGAGGGAGTGAGAGCACTTCCTTCTGCTCCGCCATCTTGAACCAATCTCCCTGCCTGTATCTGTTTTTGATAATCATATTTTGATGATCATGCAATTTTATTAGATTCATCATTTATAGGCATGAGCTCAACACCACAAATAGAAACTTCAGTCAATTTTTCAAATAGTTATGCTAATATAATAATGTCTGAATTGCATCTGGATATGATGGGAATTTTCCTTTCAGCATTTTGATTGTCATCTGAGTCCTCAACTTAATGGATAGAAATGCTTACAAATCCTGGATTTTTTTAAACAGGATTTTTTTCAAAAAAATCCATGCTCCTCCCCATATGAGTACCTTCACACTATAATTCTTTTCAAAATATGTATTTCTTTATTTTTAATAAAAATTGTGTATATTTTTAGGTAGACAACATAATGATTTGGTATACATATACAAAGTGAAATCATCACTGCAGTCAAGCTAATTAACACATCTCCCATAGTTACCTTTATATATGTATGTGTGTGTGAGATAAGAGATAGATAACCTGAAGTCTACTCTCTCAGCAAATTTCCAGTATTCAATACAGTATTTGTTAATTGAGTCCTGTCAAGTCCATACAGCAGCCAGGATCTTCTAAAATGCAAATCTGATCACATCTCTACTCCACTTAAGGTTTCCCTTTGTACTTAGGCTCCATGTGGTGTGCCTAATACTTAGTGGTCATTCAGTGAAAGAATGACTGAATAAATTAATGTATTTTGGCTAATCATACTTTGTGGTCTAGATAAGTAGCAAGAATTTTTTGTTTTTTAAAAAATGGGAAATTCACATACTGCAAAATATAGAGTTTCTGGCTCTAAACTCTATAAAAACTGCCCAAACACCTTCAAAATCATTATCTTCAGGGTCACTTATGACAACAGATCATCACTTTGCAAAGTATACTATTCTCAAGACAGTGAAACACATTGTTCTGTATGTTGTTGACTTCTTATTTATAAAGAGGAAAGTATTGGCAGTTTTCAAAACAGAAATAGACCCACAGATGTAAAAAACAAACTTAAGGTTGAGAAAGGGGAAAGGTGGGATAAATCAGGAGTTTTGGATTAGCAGATACAAACTACTATATATACAATGGATAAACAACAAGGACTTACAATATAGCACAGGGCACTATACTCAATATTTTGTTATAACCTGTAAGGGGAAGGAATCTGAAAAAGAATATATATATATGTGTATATATATATTTCTTAATTTAAAAAATTCTAGTTTATCTCTTGATGTAGAGAGATCTAATATTTAACTCTCATTTTCCAACCACCTTCAATGGACTTCCCTTCTGCTCATTCACTCAAATACAATTATATCAGAATTTTTGGTTAAATCAGTATTCAGTGTTTACATCATCATGATTATGAAAATACCATTTCTAGCTGAGTCACCTAATATATTATGATCACATTTCCTTTCTTGCCTACTTTATAGAATTAATAATTGCAATTTTTTTTTTGGTTTTGTTTTCCATATGCTTATCACTGCTACTCCATACTCTCTGACTGAGTGGGATTCCTCACTGTGATCAAACACACTAGGTAATCTTGATCAGTGCAATTTTTTTCCCTGTTGAAAGCAATCTATTTATATCTATATATATATAGATATGTATATATACACATATATATATAAATATATATATAAATGTATATATTTGTATCAATCTGAAATATTTGTATCAATCTGAAATACTTAATTTTTAGGCCTGCTTCACAGTTTTTATCCCAGAATTTCCCACTACTGTCATTCTAGAAATATCTTCCTTGTTTCTCTCCTTTTCCTTTCTCCTGGGCTAGATCCCTTGTTTCCTGATACAATACTGCTTGCTCTGGAGAAGCACACCCGCTGGTATCTTTCTGACCTTTTGTGTCTGAACATGTGTATATTCTGCCCTTAAACATCCAGCATGGTTGCATTGAGTATGGAATTCCAAGCTGAAAATAATTTTCCCCAGAAGCTTAAATACATGACTCAGTTGTTCTCTGTCTTCCAGCATTTGTGGTGAGAAATCTGAGAGTATTCTTATTTCTGATTATTTGCAAATTATCTATATATTTTTCTTCTCTGGACCTTTTTGGATCTTCTCTTTAAACACAGATTTCTGGAGTTTAAGAATCATGTGCCTCAGTAAGGTTTTTTCGGTCATTAAGCTGAACCTTCAGTGGGTTTTTTCCTTCTAGAAAAGTGGGTTTTGAGCATTTCTTTGTGAGTTATTTCTTTGATATTTTTTACACACCATTTTTTCCTACATTCTTTTCCTGGTGTTTGAACTCTCCAACTGATTCCAGTTAGATTTGATCGTCTCATTTTCTTTTTAAAAAATATTACTTTTCATTCTCTTTCTTACTGTGTTCTATTTCCTGAGAGATGGCTTTGAGATCATCTTAGTTGTATCTTCCAATTTGTATGTGCGCAAGTGCGTGTTCCTTCTCTCACGTATTCTTAATTTCTAAGAGCTCTTTTGGAAATTCTAAGACTGTTACTTTTTATAGAATTTTTTCTTTTTTCTCTGGAGAGATTAATTATAGTTTTGGAGACATTTCCCCGCACACACACCCCCCCCCCCCCCCATTATTTGCTATAGCTTCCGAATTCCCTTTCTTGTTAGAGGCTTTTTGCTAGTATATAGTTGGTGCATATGTGTATATTTAAGAGTGAGGTATACATACACACAGACACAAACACAAATCTGGTGTGATGTTTGTTATGCATATGCAGTGCTTTTCAACTAACCATGCACTGCAGAATGATTAGTTGGGGATCCAGCCATTTGGGGACTCAGCTTTCTCTGCTAGCTCAGGGTTTTTCAACTTCTGAAAAATTGGCATTTGTCTATTGTAGTCTCCTCTCTTGTGCTCTTTGTTATTCTCAGTTTGCCTTTTACATTTATTTATTTTCATATATTTGCAATGTCCTGAAAGATATCATACATTTTATATTAAATAATATATATGGAGGGTTACATTTTAAGTTATGGAGGAGAATGTCTAATAGGGAGCTGTCAGTTCTACTTGAAGAGAGGGTGAGGGTGCCTTGAAAATACTTCATTAAGAGTTTGACCCTTGGCCAAGTGTTCAGAGATGAAGATGCTGGGCAGACAAGGGGCTGAAGAGGATATCATGCAGATGGCAGAGTAAGAACGAAGGCCCAGGCGATGACACGGCATAGTTTTTTCCATAGAACTTCAAGTAGAACAACATGAATTCAGGTAGTAGGTGAGAATCAGAAACGGGGCTCTTAATCAAGTTCAGGTTATAGAGCTCCTTGTGTTCCATTCTGAGGCCCAGTACAGAGCATCACAGGTAATGAAAAGTGGACAAGACTTCATTTCTTCCTCAAGCAGCTCACAATCTAATACAGATGGAGATATATAAAAATAACTTGCAGTAATGTTGGGCATAACTGTGAATTGAAATGTGTTTTCCAAGGAGAAAGAGATTGCATCGGAATGAGAGAAAAAGTTTTATGAAGGAGGAAACATTTGTAAGGCCTCAAGTTTAGATAAAGAGAGCTTGGGCAAGAACAAACTGAGATGGAAGGGAATAAAATGAGGATAAACATGGCACTGGACACGGAAAGGATAATTAGAGAACAGGCAGTTCAATCTTGTTGGTAGGCAGGTGGGCAAGATAAATGCAACAATTTGCCTGGGACATGAGGTGGATGTTCTTGGTTGCCAGGCTGGGCAGTCTGTGCTGAATTGTCTAGGCCAAGAGGACTTGCGCACACAGTCAAAGCTACTTAAAATGAAAATCAGTGTCCCCAGGGTACACCTTTATCTCTCTTCCTCGTTTCTGGTGAATAGCCTTCCTTCCCCTTTAAGCATAAAACATCCTCGAACAAGTAGCAGTTTTTAAACTTGTTTTTCTCCTTATGTTCATCCTCCCCTTCAGTTCATTCTTCACACTTTATCCAGTGAGTGGAAAGTACAAATTGAGTAATCTAATCTCTGTTCTTAATGGCTGACCATTGCCCTTTGTATAAAGTTCAAACTCCTTACTGTGGCCTGCATGTCCCCATAGGTCCTCACTCCAGGCTGCAGCTCAGACCTCATGTCATACCACTTTCCTTTTCACTCTCTACCCTCCCATCAGATGTCAAATTGGCCTTCCTCTACTACAAGCTCACTCCCATCTCCAGGACTTTGCACTTGCTACTCCCTTTGCCTGGGAGGTTCTTTTACCAGATCTTTGCATAGTGGGTTCCTGTGTGGTTTTTAGGTGTCAGATAGAATGTCATGTCCCTTCAGGGGCTTTCCCTGGCAATCATGTTGAAACTGTCTCTGCCCCTTCCTCCTCTTACCCTATTGCATTGTCCTATTTATTTCCTTTGGAGTGCTTTTCTTAGTGTATCGTTATATTGCTTAGTTATGTGGCTTAATCATTAATTATCTATTTCTCAGTCCATTAGAAATCACCCTTCAAGAAGTCAGGGACCTCATCTTTTGTATTTTCTGCTGCATCCCTGATGCCTAGCATAGTGCTTGGCACAAAATAAGTACTCAGTAAATATTTGTGGAATAAAGGAATAAATGGATAAGTGGTTATGTGAAATACCTTTCCTCACTATCGTTACACCAATTCCGTAAATATTGAGTGGATCCTTAAGGACTTTTTTCTTTAGCCAAATCATTTCTTTCATTGTTTTTATTCTACATACTTCCTTGTTCCTATAAATACTTATATACTGTAAGCTCCATGAGGGATGAGACCAGGTTCTGTCTTTAAACATTTTACTCTTTGTGTCTTAGTTATAGTAGATACTCAATAAATATTTTAAAGATGCCTTCATGCTGAGGAAAGGTACATAAGGAAGTAAGAGATAAGGATGGATGGGACTCCCTCCTGCGTGGGAGGCATGAGATTTGTTTCTAATCTTCCATAAAACATTTAACAATTTCTTCTTCTCCTTCCCCTCCTACTCCCCCCTTATTATCATCATCATCATTAGTAGTAGTAGTAGTAGCAGTATTAATGATTACTTGTCCTGTTCTGCTGATAAGTGGCTCTTTGACCTTGGGCCCACACATTTGTATTTCTGAAATGCAATTTTTTCATGTCATGTAGAAGTAACGTTGCTTCAGGTGTGGTCTGTGGGCTAACTGCATCAGCGTTCCCTGGTGTGCACATTAAACAGGCATTTTCTTAGTCTCTAACTTTATGTCCACCTGCCCAGCATCTCTGGGGCTGGGGTGAAGGGATCTGAATTTTTAGCAAGCTCTTTCAGTGATTCCTATGCAGACTGAAGTCTGAGAAGCACTGCTGAGTGGTTGTATTAAATGATTTTCTATGATTCTGATTTCGCTCGTGGAGCTGAATTAGTATATATTGGCCATCTGGTGAAGAAAGAGCTATATTCTTTGGTTATTGCTCATGTAGATTGCTGTTGCAGGAAGTCTCCTAGTAATTCTTGTCAGCTGCTAAGCAATATGTTGTTTCTTGTGAATAATGTTCTATTCTTTGCATTATATTGTACTAAATTACATTATTTATCATGCTTTGTGTCTCAGGGAAAAATAAAACTGTGGTATGGTAATTTCTGTTAGGAAATGTTTCTGCTTATATAGATCACATAGTTCATGAGTCAGATTCTTCAAATATATAACTTTGGGGGAGTGACCCATATATTTTGGGGAAGCTTCATTAACTTCTTCCAGCTATGGGTTCAACTTGCTACACTGATGCTGTTTAATCTGCAACATGATGACAACAAGGCACCATGGAAACTCAGTGGTCCTTGAGGACCACTGAAGACCAACTGGGGAAAAGTGACTATCAAGGCAGAATAGCTGATACCAAAGTTGAAAAATAATTGCAAAAATACAAACAAGGAGTAATTTCCCTCTCCCTGGCAAATTTAGAGAAGGTCTTAGGGAGAGGGTAAATTGGATGATCAGTAACCGCCGACAGTGTTTCCATGGAAGGAGGGGAGTACAGGAACTGCCAGTGATCACTGTGCACAGGTGCGGGAGTGGGATAGAGGTGGACTCAGGAGGAGAAATGCCTCTTCCAGAGGCCCAGCTCAGAGGAAATTAATTTCTGTCTGCATCCATGATTCAGCAGGTTTAATGGAGTTCTAGAAAATGTTCATAAGCTGAAAATGGAAGCAAAGGCACCCCTAAGAACTCACATGGACATTTGAGGAAAGCCTGACTCTAACAGGGATTTGGTATGAAGGCAGTGTTTCTCAGTCTCAGTATTTCAGACTGAATTTCATGCCTATGTGACATTTACCCACTTAATGCTTGAGATACACACACACACACATATATAATAGTTTCTATTAATTTCACCTCTTAATATAACTTGGCTGAGAACTCTTGCCTTATGTTTCAGATATTCCCAGGAATGCTGAGAATCACTCAACAGTAGCTCTAAAAATTAATTATGTTGGGAAACTCATCTAACTTTCATTTATGCATAAACTAAATTAAACATAAATTATTACTAAGAATAATGACATGACACTTAATATTGGTGCCACAATTTTACAATTGATAAAGCATTTCGAATTCCTTTTTGTCATCCTCATTTGCTAGCATCATCTCATTGAATTCTCACCACAATCTGGTAAGGCAGGTCTTATCTCCCAACATTCAGAAGGCACAAATGCTTTGTCCAAAGTAAAAATACTACTTAGTAGTTTGGATGGCTAAGAGAAATAGTCATCCACCTTTGCATCAGGGTAGGCTTATACCCAGCCTCGTTTGTGTTTTAAAAGAAGTGTCTGGAAGTTGTGAGGTCCTGAATAGCAGGCGGAATTTTCCCTTTTGAATTTTGGGACCCATCCTCAATGGTCTAGTGTAGAAACTCTGAAGGAGAAACAGAATGTAGGAAAAATGTTTAGAGTGGAAGTTAGCTGACACCCAAGAGCACCACTGGGGGGGCTGGAATTGGACAGGGTCTCATAGCTCCTTTTTCATGAACAGGGAAATGGACAGCTGAAGTGGGCATTGACACAGTGATGCATGATGGTCAATGCCCAGATTAGAGGACCAGTCTCAGCATCACTTTTCCAGCGATAACTTGCCTGGGCAGATTGCCACTCTGAGGTCAGATACAGGACTCTTTCTGCACTTTGGTAACGCCACCTGCTAATTTTCCAGTTATATTCTATGTAGTATTGAAACACCCTCAGTACTCATGAGCCTAAGGGGATCACAGAATAGCTCATGGAAAGTGGGAACAAGAGTTTTTTTCTGACTTGATGTTATCACGTGCTGGGGCAGAGCTTGAGTACCTACACTCTAGCAAAGAAATGGTACACTGTATGAATTCCTACCTGAGGAAAAGAATGAACGTTGCTGTATAAAAGATGTGTGGCAGGCATGTCTTAGCAACCAGCAAAGGGCATTGAATGAGGACAAGCAAAATGGAACTGCCACATTGAGGAAGAATCTATGCAGTTGATTTGAAAGGTTAACAGCATGTTATAGTATATTTGTGACTTTCAGCTTTCAGAAAAATTAAGCCACTTAGTGAACACAAGACAAGAAATCACTGGAGAAGCCAGGAGAAGAATCCCCAGCCCAGAGTTCTTCCCTGGTTTCTACTCTGTCTCCCAAGGTGAGCGTTTCATCCATGAGCAAAATCATAGGCACCGGTCTGCCCAGCATAACAGAGAAGCCCCAGAGTGCTGACCTATGTCTTTCCCAGTTCAGGAAAGCATGTTAATCAAATATTTATACTAATCATTCCACTGAAAGCCCCACAGTTCCCTTTTTAATGCAGAAAGTAGAGTGTAAAGACCTACAATTGCACTGCAGTGGAGAAATACATGAGCTGTACAAAAACAGTTCTTGGTAAATTGTGCATCCTCTCTTTTTAGTGTGCCATAGGTCATGTGGGGTGAAAAAAATCAGAGCTCTGAAAGTCATCTCCTCCTGCAGCCTGTTTCCCGCATGGATACCTAATCACCCCTGCTACAGTGACTCTGGGTCCTTGGCAGTGCTTGGTATGACTTACGGGTTTTAGACCTCCAAATGCGGCAATACCCAGCAGGAGCAGATGGACTTCTAAGCAACCAGACAATAATTTCCTAATGCAAGTACTGGGAGCTGGAGCCAAGCACGTTTCGTTTCTTACCCTCCCTGTGGTGCAGAGATTGATGAACAGACATGAAGTTTTCCAAGATAACGTATGCAAGCAACCTACTTACGGCAAGCTTTTCCCATGTGCCACTCTCTCTCTCTACTTGCAAGAGGAGCCAGTAACATGATCCAACAGTGACCCACAAGGTGGGACAGAAAGCTTTAGGGGTTGAAGACTGTGATAGACAGCACAGAGGATGATTTAAATGTATCATACTTGTCCTTCTTTTCCTTGGGTTTAGTGTGACTAATGTATGGGACTTCGTCTGCACTTACATTTAAATGAAGCAATACTTGTTAAAGCACATGAGAAAGTGGCTGGCCCAGAGAACCACTGCTAAAATAACAACTACTGCTAGTAAAATCTCGTATGAATAGAATTAGGGTCAGTACTGCCATTATAATTTTAATGATAATAATTATTATTAGAGTCATGATGACTGTTGTCAGGTTTGTTGAATAAGACATCACAATGTAGTATAAGAAAGAAGGATGACACATCCAGATTAAGCGACTGAACCTATAAAAATCAATTCCTTTTTTCCAGCTTTATTGAAGTATGATTGACAAATAAAAACTGTATATATTTAAAGTGTACAATGTGATGTTTTGACAAGTATATATATATTTTGAAATATATGTATTTACAAGTATGTATATTGAAATAACTACTACAATCAAGCTAATTAACATATCCATCACTTCACATAGTTACATTTTTTGTGTGGTTAGAAAATTTAAGATCTACTCTCTTAGCACCTTTCATGTATATAATACATCATTAACTATAGTCACCATGCTGTATATTAAGTCTCCAGAACGTATTCATTGTATAACTGAAAGTTTTTACTCTTTGAGCAATAGCTCCCATTTCCTTCACCCCATCAGCCCCCAGTAACCATTCTTTTACTCTCTGTTTCTATGAGTTTGGTTTGGTTTGGTTTTAGATTCCATAAACAAGTGAGGTCATGCGGTATTTGTCTTTCTCTGTCTGGCTTACTTCATGCAGCATAAGGTCCTCTAGGTTCATCCATGTGGTCACAAATGGCAGGATTTCCTTCTTTCTTGTGGCTGAATAATATATGTATACATAACATTTTCCTTATCCGTTCATCTGTCAATGGACATGTAGGCCGTTTCCACGTCTTAGCTATTGTGAATAATGCTGCAATGAAAAGGGGAGTGCAGGGCTTCCCTGGTGGCGCAGTGGTTGAGAGTCCGCCTGCCGATGCAGGGGACATGGGTTCGTGCCCCGGTCTGGGAAGATCCCACATGCCGCGGAGTGGCTGGGCCCGTGAGCCATGGCCGCTGAGCCTGCGCGTCCGGAGCCTGTGCTCCGCAATGGGAGAGGCCGCAACAGTGAGAGGCCCGCGTACAGCAAAAAAAAAAAGAAAATGGGAGTGCAGATATCTCTTTGAGATACTGATTTCATTTCCTTTGGATATATACCCAGAAATGGGGTTACTGAATCATTTGGCAGTTTTATTTTTGATTTTTGGAGGAAACTTAATTCTGCTGTCCATAGTGGCTGTACCAATTTACATTCCCATCAACAGTGCACAAGTATTCCTTATTCTCTACATCTTCGCCAACTCTTGTTACTTTTTGACTTTTTGATAAGAGCCATCCTAATAAGTGTGAGGCCATAACAACTGTTTTTTTAATTGAAGTACAGTTGATTTACAATATTGTTACTTTCAGGTGTACAGCAAAGTGACTCATTTACATATATATATATTTCAGATTATTTTCCATTATAGATTATTACAGGATACTGAATAGAGTTCTCTCTGCTATATAGTAAATCTTTGTTACTTATCTATTTTACATACTGTAGTTGGTATCTGTAATCTTAATTTGTCACTCCCCTTCCTCACTTTCCCCTTTTGTAACCTTAAGTTTGCTCACAGACATAGAAAACAAACTTATGATGATATCATTGTGGTTTTGATTTGCCTTTCCCTGATGATTAGTGATATTGATGATCTTTTAATATACCTGTTGGCCATTTGTCGTCTTTGGAAAGTGTCTATTCAGGTCCATTGCCAATTTTGAATTGAGTTGTTGGGGTTTTTTGTTTGTTTGTTTGTTTTGGGTTTTTTTTTTTTTGCTATTGAGTTGTATGAGCTCTTTATATGTTTTGAATGTTAACTCCTTATAGGGTATATGGTTTGCAAATATTCTCTCCCATTCTGTAAGTTGCCTTTTCGTTTTGTTGATTGTTTCCTTTGCTGTGCAGAAATTTTTAGTTTGATGTAGTCCCACTTGTTTATTTTTGTTTTTGTTTCCTGTGCTTTTGGTGTCATATCCAAATAATCATTGCCAAGATCAACGTCAAGGAGCTTTTCCCCTATGTTTTCTTCTAGGAGCTGTATGATTTCAGGTGTTGCATTTCAGTCTTTAATCTAAGTTGATTTTTGTGTATGATATAAGTAAGGGTCCAACTTCACTCTTTTGCATGTGGGTAGCCCTACTCCCCACCATAGATCCTGAAACAGCCCTGTGACCTGGCTCCAGGACCACTCTACTGCTAGTCCAGAGTCAGTCGTGCCCTTAGGAGCACCCAACAGGAGACACAGCTCTCCCAAACAGCCTAACTGGCCACTGACGATCCTGAAGCAGCCCTGTGACCCAGGCTCAGTCCTGCTCATCCAGGACCCAGTGGGAGCCACACCTATCCATGCTTCTGGTAACAGGCCTGCCAACCTGGAACCCAACTTTGAACCAAGAGCAGCCTTGTGTCCTGGGGCCAGCCTCGCTTGACTGAGATCCCAGAGGCTATCCCATCAGTCAGGGGACTCAGCAGGAGAAGTTCTTTACCTGCTGAAAAGACAGGAGGAAGTGTTTGCTCCTTCAAATGCATAGACACCAAGGCAAGGCTACACAGATCATGAAGGATCAGGCAAACATGATCAGTTTACCAAAGGAAACTAACAAACCTCCAGCAACTGACCCTAAAGAAATGGAGAGCCAGGAATTTCCTGATAAAGAATTCAAAATGTTTGTCTTAAGGGAGTTCAGTGAACTACAAGAGAATACAGATGGATAACTCAACAAAATTAGGAAAAATCAATTCCTAAAACACCAATATCTACGTCATTGCTCTTAAAAAAAAAAAAAAAAGCTTTGGCAGTGCAGTAGTTTCCTGAGAAAGTTCCATTCAAAAATGGGGGTTTCTAAAATCATAGCAGCCTCATATAATACATAATTTTAACAAATAAATCCTTTCTCATACCCCTTCAATCTTGTGAAATACTGGACTATCTCTTGATCTATCACCCTTGTGCCCCAGGACCTACTGTCCTAACCCTGTAGAGAGAGCATGAGAAGCTTATGCAGGACTTTATGCCTTATGTGGAGTGGGTGTGAATACATGCTTATGAAATTGCCAGTATGGGGGGGAGCAATGCTGAACAGTGGTAGAACATGAATTCTGCCTCACAGAGTTCCAGCTATGAATCGGTACCTGAGTGACTTTAAGAGGCTCCTGAAAAATTCCGAGCTTCAGTTTCCTCCTATGTAAAATGGGAGATAATAATACCAACTTCTCAGTGATATTGAGAAAATAGAATCCGTTAATGTAGGCCAAGCACCTAGGGCAAAGCAGTAGCTCAACAATGATATTTTCTTTCTCAGCTCATTGTCCCAAATCAGCCCCCCGATTCCTACCTCCCTGTTCTTAGTACTATTCATGTCCAACTCACAAATACCCTCCCACTTAAAGTTTAAAATACTGAGAAGGCTAGTAATAAACAATTTATAAGTAGAGATCTAGGTCACAAATAGAAAACATGGAGAGGATCAAAACTTGCAAATCTAACAGCCAATAAATATATGAAAAACATTGATTTCTCTAGTGGCTAGGGAAATACAAATCAATGTGAAATATAAATATATAATCATCAGATTGTCAAAAAGTCTAGAAAGTGATAATACCTACTCTGGGATTGCAAGAGAAAGGGGTACCCTCAAGTATTTGAGGGAATGTGAATTTTTACACCGTTTTTGGAAAGAAATCTCTCTGTATGTGATATCTGTCTATCTATAATTATATCGTAGAAGTAGAAGCAGTAGTACAAGGATGTTTATTACAACACTGAGGTGGTAAAAAATCTAGAAACCATGTAAATATTCATAAAAAAATAGGGTTCAAATATTTGTTTAACTTGTACATTTATTTGGTGGAATATAATGCCACAAGAGAAATCTATTTTACTTGGAGAAATTTCCATGGTGCATTCAGTGAAATAGCAAGACACAGGAGAATAGATGATTCCATTGTGGAAAAAGAAACAGTGGCGAAAATACCTCTTGTCTCTATGCACAAATGTGCATGTAAGTAAGTATATGAGCGTGGAGAAGTCAATATGAAGAGACTCACTGAGTAACTAACATTACTCACCTGTGGTGTGTCTAGGGCTTGTAGAAAAAAGTGGGGAGCAACAGGAGGGAACAGTAGGTAAAATCAAAGGTTTGCGTAATATATGTTGTAGGTCTATGCACAGTATATACGGGGTCTATGATTACAAAGAAATGGCATTTATGTTCCAAATTTTGGAAAACTATATACGTATGTATATGTAAAGCAACGTATGAAAGGCTAGTTGCCGAAGCATTAAAGGCAATTATCATGATAATATTCATATAACTTCTCTTGTTTATTTTTATGTTTTGTTAGAATTATATTGGGTCTGTATTATTAATATAATCAGAGAAAAGCTATTTTTAATGTACAGAAAAGGAGAGCAAGCAATACCCAGGCTGGCTATAATTGCACAAGGTGAATTTAGAAAGAAGGAAGAGCCTCTGGAACCTGTTTTGAATTTGTTTCAAATCATGGAAAAAATTACGATGCAGGTTTGGAACTTAGGAAGCAGCCTCTGAGATGCAGTTTATGTGCAGGCCGCTTATTAAGGAGAGCACTTGAGATGCACACCTGAGAAGGGGAGGAGAGGAAGGAAGGTTGAACAGAGGGCAAGGGTGAGCTGCATGCTGGTCCAGTGACAGCCTCAGCTGACCCCACAGGGAGCTCTCAAGTAGAAATGGCCCTTCAGGGTTGACCTCGGTTGAGTTGAGATGGCCAGGCCTTTATAACTCCAGTCAGGGATAAGGGTGTCCCTGGAGCAAGGGCAGTCAAGTTCCATCCCTGAAGGGGCTGAAGCTGAGTGTCTTATGACGGCACTGCCAGCAGTTGGGGCATCAAGTCCTTCCCTGAGAGGGACCTGGGCCATGGATCTCATTGTCTTCCCAGAATGGCCACAATGATCCCAATGGGCTGGGAACACTGGTTGGCCTCGCTGAATTTAGGCGTATTCTGTAGGATCAAATCTGTGTTCAGTTGAAAGAGACAATTGCACAGGATAATTGATTTGCTGTCAGGGTGAGTTTCTTATGAAACCATCCCGGCACTCACTTCAAAGCAGTAATTGGAGCATTTCATCAACCAGGATCAAGGATTTACTACACTCCTACCATGGGCCCGGCACTGAGCTAGGCTCTGGAAAAAAACAAGGGTCTATGAGGCCAGTCACTATCCTCCCTCAGAGGATAGATAAAGCATGGTACAGAGGAGATAAAGCATGGTACACAGCACCAGCTCTTCAAGACAGTGAGTGATAAGTGCTACCAGATGGGCACAACAGAGTGCCAGAGGAAGGTGGAGAGGAGGGAGAATCTTGATATTAAAACATGAGTGTCATGAAGTGAGCAAGTTAGATGACTTTGGAAGCTACGTTCATATTTCTGGATGTAGTAGGGCAAGTTTGCAAGAAGCAGGCAGCTGTGATGTCACGGAAGAACGTGAAAGTGGAACTTAGCATACCTGGGTTCAAATTATGTTCCTGCACCTACTTGTTCACGGATTGGGGGCAAATTGTTTAAAACTGTGTAAGCCTTGGGCTTCCCTGGTGGCGCAGTGGTTGAGAGTCCGCCTGCCAATGCAGGGTACATGGGTTCGTGCCCCGGTCTGGGAAGATTCCACATGCCGCGGAGCAGCTGGGCCCATGAGCTATGGCCGCTGAGCCTGTGCGTCCAGAGCCTGTGCTCCGAGAGGCCACAACAGTGAGAGGCCCACGTACCACAAAATGAAAAAAGAAAAAAACACTGTATAAGCCTCAATTTCCCTATATCTCAAAGGCAGATAAAGCTTATCTTGCACATTGTTTTTAACATAACATGAGGTAATGTCATGCTAGATGTTGTGAGGATGACAGGGAATAAGGATGCTTTGTAAAGAGTTAAACGCTACACAGACAGGAGGTATAATTTTTGTTATGTTACTAAGTTGTCGTTCACTGCTCCATGAGATTTGTAATGAGTTTCCCAGATAATCAATTTCACAGAATATTGTTGGATGACGTACCATTCTCCAATGGCTTCCTGGGAAACTCTTGGGAATATCTGAAACTGAAGACAAGAGCTCTCAGCATAATATTATATTACATATGTTAATTGATGGGATTATGTAATAAATGTATCAAATGTTAGGTGGAGGGACTTTTATATTGATACTGATAAGTCCTGAGCAAACTCAGGCATCATGTCTTTCCCTTACCCCAACTCCTGTTACTAAATCCTTTTCCCAAGTGACGACACAGAGTATTGTGTGTGGTATTCCTTTTCTTTTCCAGTTATTTATTTTTTTATTGGCGTATAATTGCTTTACAATGTTGTGTTAGTTTCTGCTATACAATGAAGTGAATCGCCTATATGTATACATATATCCTCTCCGTCTTCAACAGTTGCTAGGACTCTATTAAACCATTTGCTGCATCTTGGAAGCAGGCAGAAATTTCCTTTTAGCTCAGTCCCCAACCAAAGTTTATTCTTTTTCCCCTGACGCCTGCCACACTTTTCCTGTTGCTCATGTACCAAAAGGAGCAGAAATTGTTCACCTCCCCCCATGTTACTCTAAGTATTATTATTTATTTATATATTTATTTATATATATATTATATATAAATATATATATATTTATAAAAATATATATATTTATATATAAAAATATATAAATATTTATATATTTATTTATATATATTATATATTATTTATTTAGCATCTCTGACTTAGGAATCAATCAATCAACCTTATTCCCTGGACCCTTTCCTTCCTTAATTTCAAGGCAGAGGTGTTGCCCAAGAATGCGTTAGGAATAGGAGACTCCCCTTTTAACTTCTCAATCAATTGCTCTTCACCCAAATCACTCCTTGGGGGCTTTTTATTTAAAATAGACAGTTATCATTTTCTAAACCTGAAGTAGTGTGTGAATTAAAGCATCTTTACCAAGCTTTTCTCTTTTTATTTATCTGTGATATAAAGCACAGATTAAAAACATCAATTGCATGCTTGCTTGGCAAATGTAGTTTCAGAGCAAATGTCACAGACTCTCCTTTCCAACCAGGTTACTGCTCCTAAGCTCCTGCTATAAAGAAAGTTTAAAGCCACCACTCCCTAAATGCAACTGTGTTTATGAATATTTCTCAGTTCTTTATTCTCACACTTTTCCCCTCTGGCTGCAGTGAGACCAAGAATTACCAACCATGATCATGGCCTGATGATGCCAGTCCTCTAGTGCTATAAGAGGAGCCCAGTGCCTTACTCAACTTGTTTCCAAACATCAGACTATAGAGCCAGGACAGGTAAAGGGACTCATCATGGGGGAGTGAGCGCACTCATGGGGTGGAGTTAGGAGAACACAGGTGCAGAGCATAGAAATCAGAGACCGAGAGCTGCCATGTCACAAAGGCACTCATAGTAATTACTCAAATGGCAACCAACACATTGCAGCACATACTAGACGGAGGAGAAAGTTACAGCTGTAATTGTGTCAGATGCTCCCTTTTTCCTGACTAACAGAACTCTAGATGTATTCATGTAACCTGCTGTAAACTGGAGATCCTTATGCTTCTAGGAAGTCTAATGACATTGCTAGTTATAGTGGATGGGTCTTGATTAAGTCTTAACTAGTGATTCTCAAGCTCTTTGGTCTCAGGAACTCTTTGTATTCTTAAATAATTGAGGATGACAAAGAATTTCGTGGTTTATATCTCTCGACACTGTTGTAGAAATGAAATCTTAAAAATATTTCATAATATTTATACTTTTTTTATTGAATTATAATTGATGTACAATAATACATAAGTTACAGGTGTACCACATAGTGATTCATAGTTTAAAAGGTTATATTCCATTAATAGTTACTACAAAATACTGACTGTATTTCCTGTGTTTTAGAATACGTCCTTGTAGCTTATTTATTTTATACATAATAGTTTGTACCTCTTAGTCCCCTTGTCCTATCTTGCACCTACCCACTTCGCCCTCCCACCTGGTAACCACTAGTTTGTTCTTTATGTCTTCTTTTTGTCTTTATGTCTTTATGTCTTTATGTCTTTTTTGTCTTTGTTCTTTATGTCTGTTTCTTTTTCGTTATATTCCCTCGTTTTTTTAATAGTCCACATATAAGTGATATCATACAGTACTTATCTTTGTCTGACTTCTTTCACTTAGCATGATATCCTCCAAGTCCAATTTGTTGCAAATGGCAAGATTTCATTCTTTTTATGGGTGAGTAGTATTCCATTGTGTGTCTG
Source organism: Grampus griseus (assembly GCF_964374135.1). Classification (NCBI taxonomy): domain Eukaryota; kingdom Metazoa; phylum Chordata; class Mammalia; order Artiodactyla; family Delphinidae; genus Grampus; species Grampus griseus. Next base: position 50,743,945 of record NC_139010.1, on the reverse strand, counting down.
TGTGTATGTGTGTGTATACATATCACATCTTTTTTATCCATTCTTCTGTTGATGGACACTTAATGCTGCTTTCATATCTTGAGAATTGTAAACAATGCTGTCATGAACATTGGAGTGTATGTATCTTTTTGAATTACTGTTTTCATTTTTTTTGGATATATACGCAGGAGTAGAATTTCTGGGTCATATAGTAACTCTATTAAATTTTTGTCGAAACCTCCATACTGTTTTCCACAGCAGCTACACCAATTATGTTCTCACCAATAGTGTAGGAGGGTTCCTTTTTCTCCACATACTTGTCAAAATTTTTTGTGTTTTTTAAAAATTTATTTTTTTAACAACTTTATTGGAGTATAATTGCTTTACAATGTTGTGTTAGATTCTGCTGTATAACAGAGTGAATCAGCTGTATGTATACATATATCCCCATATCCCCTCCCTCTTACGTCTCCCTCCCACCCTCCCTATCTCACCCCCATATGTGGTCACAAAGCACTAAGCTGATATCCCTGTGCTATGCAGCTGCTTCCCACTATCTATTTTATATTTGGTAGCGTATATATGCCCGTGCTACTCTCTCACTTCATCCCGGCTTACCCTTCCCCCCACCGAGCCCTCAAGTCCATTCTCTATGTCTGTGTCTTTATTCCTGTCCTGCCCCAAGGTTCTTTAGAACTTTTTTTTTTTTTAGATACCATATATGTGTTAGCATATGGTATTTGGTTTTCTGTTTGTCTGATTTCACTCTGTATGACAGACTCTAGGTCCATCTACCTCACTACAAATAATTCAATTTCGTCTCTTTTTATGGTTAATATTCCATTATATACATGTGCCACATCTCTATCCATTTATCTCTCGATGGATACTTAGGTTTCGTCCATGTCCTGGCTATTGTGAATAGAGCTGCAATGAACATTGTGGTAAATGACTCTCTTTGAATTATGGTTTTCTCAGGGTATATGCCCAGTAGTGGGATTGCTGGGTCATATGGTAATTCTATTTTTAGTTTCTTAAGGAACCTCCATACTGTTCTCCACAGTGGCTGTATCAATTTATATTCCCACCAATAGTGCAAGAGGGTACCCTTTTCTCCACACCTACTCCAGCATTTATTGTTTGTAGATTTTTTTTATGATGGCCATTCTGACTGGTGTGAGGTGATACCTCATTGCTGTTTTGATTTACATTTCTCTAATAATTAGTGATGTTGAGCAGCTTTTCATGTACTTCTTGGCCATCTGTACGTCTTCTTTGGAGAAATGTCTATTTAGGTCTCCTACCCATTTTTAGATTTGGTTCTTTGTTTTTCTGATACTGAACTGCATGAGCTGCTTGTATATTTTGGAGATTAATACTTTGTTGCTTCATTTGCAAATATTTTCTCCCATTCTGAGGGTTGTCATTTCATCTTCTGTATGGCTTCCTTTGCTGTGAAAACACTTTTCAGTTTCATTAGGTCCCATTTGTTTATTTTAGTTCTTATTTCCATTCCTCTAGGAGGTGGGTCAAATAGGATCTTGCTGTGATTTATGTCATAGAGTGTTCTACCTATGTTTTCCTCTAAGAGGTTTATAGTGTCTGGCCTTACACTTAGGTTTCTAATACATTATGAGTTTATTTTTGTGTATGGGGTTAGAAGGTTTTCTAATTTCATTCTTTTGCATGTAGATGTCCAGTTTTCCAAGCACCACTTATTGAAGAGGCTGTCTTTTCTCTATTGTATATTCTTGCCTCCTTTATCAAATATAAGGTGACCATATGTGTGTGGGTTTATCTCTGAGTTTTCTGTCCTGTCCCATTGATCTATATTTCTGTTTTTGTGCCAGTACCATACTGTCTTGATGACTGTAGCTTCACAGTATAGTCTGAAGTGAGGTAGCCTAATTCCTCCAGCTCTGTTTTTATTAAGATTGCGTTGGCTATTTGGGGTCTTTTGTGTTTCCATACAAATTGTGAAATTTTTTGTTCTAGTTCTGTGAAAAATGCTATTGTAGTTTGATAAGGATTGCATTGAATCTGTAGATTGCTTTGGGTAGTATAGTCATTTTCACAATGTTGATTCTTCCAATCCAAGTACATGTTTTATTACTCAATCTGTTTGTATCATCTTTGATTTCTTTCATCAGTGTCTTACTATTTTCTGAGTACAGGTCTCTTGTCTCCTGAGGTGGGTTTATTCCTAGATATTTTATTCTTTTTGTTGCAGTGGTAAATGGGAGTGTTTCCTTAATTTCTCTTTCAGATTTTTCATCATTAGTGTATAGAAATGCAAGAGATTTCTGTGCATTAATTTTGTATCCTGCTACTCAGCAAATTCATTGATTAGCTCTAGTAGTTTTCTGGTAGCATTTTTAGGATTCTCTATGTATAGGATTATGTCATCTGCAAACAATGACAGCTTTACTTCTTCCTTTCCGATTTGAATTCCTTTTATTTCTTTTTCTTCTCTGATTGCTTTGGTTAAAACTTCCAAAACTATGTTGAATACCAGGGGTGAGAGTGGGCAGCCTTGTCTTGTTCCTTATCTTAGAGGAAATGGTTTCAGTTTTCACCATCAAGAATGATGTTAACTGTGGGTTTCTCATATATGGCCTTTAGTATGTTGAGGTAAGTTCCCTCTATGCCTACTTTCTGGAGTGTTTTTATCATAAATGGGTGTTAAATTTTGTCAAAAGCTTTTTATGCATCTATTGAGATTATCATGTGGTTTTTATCCTTCAATTTGTTAATATGGTGTATCACATTGATTGATTTGCATATATTGAAGAATCCTTGCATTCCTGACATAAATCCCTCTTGATCACAGTGTATGCTCCTTTTAATGTGCTGTTTGATTCTGTTTGCTAGTATTTTGTTGAGGATTTTTGCATCTATGTTCATCAGTGATATTGGCCTGTAGTTTTCTTTCTTTGTGACATCCTTGTCCGGTTTTGGTATGAGGGTGATGGTGGCCTCGTAGAATGAGTTTGGGAGTGTTCCTCCCTCTGCTATATTTTGGAAGAGTTTGAGAAGGATATGTGTTAGCTCTTCTCTAATTGTTTGAAAGAATTTGCCTGTGAATCCATCTGGTCCTGGGCTTTTGTTTGTTGGAAGATTTTTAATCACAGTCTCAATTTCAGTGCTTGTGATTGGTCTGTTCATATTTTCTATTTCTTCCTGGTTCAGTCTTGGCAGGTTGTGCATTTCTAAGAATTTGTCCATTTCTTCCAGGTTGTCCATTTTATTGGCATAGAGTTGCTTGTAGTAATCTCTCATGATCTTTTGTATTTCTGCAGTATCAGTTGTTACTTCTCCTTTTTCATTTCTAATTCTATTGATTTGAGTCTTCTCCCTTTTTTTCTTGATGAGTCTGGCTAATGGTTTATTAATTTTGTTTATCTTTTCAAAGAACCAGCTTTTAGTTTTATTGATCTTTGCTATCATTTCCTTCATTTCTTTTTCATTTATTTCTGATCTGATTATTAAGATTTCTTTCCTTCTGCTAAGTTGGGGTATTTTTGTTCTTCTTTCTCTAATTGCTTTAGGTGCAAGATTAGGTTGTTTATTTGAGATGTTTCCTGTTTCTTAAGGTAGGATTGTATTGCTATAAAATTCTCTCTTAGAACTGCTTTTGCTGCATCCCATAGGTTTTGGGTTGTCGTGTCTCCATTGTCATTTGTTTCTAGGTATTTTTTGATTTCCTCTTTGATTTCTTCAGTGATCACTTTGTTATTAAATAGTGTATTGTTTAGCCTCCATGTGTTTGTATTTTTTTTTTACAGATCTTTTCCTGTAATTGTTATCTACTCTTATAGCATTGTGGTTGGAAAAGATACTTGATACAATTTCAGTTTTCTTAAATTTACCAAGGCTTGTTTTGTGACCCAAGATATGATCTATCCTGGAGAATGTTCCATGAGCACTTGAGAAAAATGTGTATTCTGTTGTTTTTGGATGGGATATCCTATAAATATCAATTCAGTCCATCTTGTTTAATGTATCATTTAAAGCTTGTGTTTCCTTATTTATTTTTATTATGGATGATCTGTCCATTGGTGAAAGTGGGGTGTTAAAGTCCCATACTATGAATGTGTTACTGTCAATTTCCCCTTTTATGGCTGTTAGTATTTGCCTTATGTATTGAGGTGCTCCTATGTTGGGTGCATAAATATTTACAATTGTTATATCTTCTTCTTGGATTGATCCCTTGATCATTATGTAGTGTCCTTCTTTGTCTCTTCTAATAGTCTTTATTTTAAAGTCTCTTTTGTCTGATATGAGAATTGCTACTCCAGCTTTCTTTTGATTTCCCTTTGCGTGGAATATCTTTTTCCATCCCCTCACTTTCAGTCTGTATGTGTCTCTAGGTCTGAAGTGGGTCTCTTGTAGACAGCATATATATGGGTCTTGTTTTTGTATCCATTCAGCTAATCTGTGTGTTTTGGTGGGAGCATTTAGTCCATTTACATTTAAGGTAATTATCGTTATGTATGTTCCTATTCCCATTTTCTTAATTGTTTTGGGTTCGTTATTGTAGGTCTTTTCCTTCTCTTGTGTTTCTTGCCTAGAGAAGTTCCTTTAGCATTTGTTGTAAAGCTGGTTTGGTGGTGCTGAACTCTCAGCTTTTGCCCTTCTGTAAAGGTTTTAATTTCTCCATGAAATCTGAATGAGACCCTTGCTGGGTAGAGTAATCTTGGTTGTAGGTTATTCTCCTTCATCACTTTAAATATGTTCTGCCACTCCCTTCTGGCTTGCAGAGTTTCTGCTGAAAGATCAGCTGTTAACCTTATGGGGATTCCCTTGTGTGTTATTTGTTGTTTTTCCCTTGCTGCTTTTAATATGTTTTCTTTGTATTTAATTTTTGATAGTTTGATTTATATGTGTCTTGGCGTATTTCTCCTTGGATTTATCCTGTATGAGACTCTCTGTGCCTCCTGGTCTTGATTAACTATTTATTTTCCCATATTAAGGAAGTTTGCAATTATAATCTCTTCAAATATTTTCTCAGTCTCTTTCTTTTTCTCTTCTTCTTCTAGAACGCCTATAATTCGAATGTTGGTGCATTTAATGTTGTCCCAGAGGTCTCTGAGACTGTCCTCAGTTCTTTTCATTCTTTTTCTTTATTCTGCTCTGCAGTAGTTATTTCCACTATTTTATCTTCCAGGTCACTTATCCGTTCTTCTGCCTCAGTTATTCTGCTATTGATCTCATCTAGAGTGTTTTTAATTTCTTTTATTGTGTTGTTCATCATTGCTTGTTTCATCTTTATTTCTTCTAGGTCCTTGTTAAATGTTTCTTGCATTTTCTCTATTTCCAAGATTTTGGGTCATCTTTACTATCATTATTCTGATTTCTTTTTCAGGTAGACTGCCTATTTCCTCTTCATTTGTTAGGTCTGGTGGGTTTTTATCTTGCTCCTTCATCTGCTGTGTGTTTTTCTGTCTTCTCATTTTGCTTATCTTACTGTGTTTGGGGTCTCCTTTTTGCAGGCTGCAGGTTTGTAGTTCCTGTTGTTTTTGATGTCTGCTCCCAATGAATGAGGTTTGTTCAGTGGGTGTTGTAGGCTTCTTGGTGGAGGGAAGTGGTGCTTCTTTTCTGTGGGTGGAGCTGGATGTTGTCCTTCTGTTGGGGTGGGCTGCATCCTGTGGTGTGTTTTGGGATGTCTGTGAACTTAATATGACTTTAGGCAACCTGTCTGTTAATGGCTGGTGTTGTGTTCCTGTCTTGCTAGTTGTTTGGCATGGGGCATCCAGCACTGGAGCTTGCTGGCTATTGGGTGGAGCTGGGTCTTAGCTTTGAAATGGAAATCTCTTGGAGAGCTCTCGCTGAATGATTATACATAGGACCGGGAGGTCTCTGGTGGTCCAATATTCTGGACTTGGCTCTCCCAACTCGGAGGCTCAGGGCTAACAACCGGTTAGGGCACCAAGACCCTGCCAGCCACATGGTTCTGGAGGTAAGGAAGAAAAAAAAGGAAAAAAAATAGATAGAACCCCAAACCAAATGGTAAAAGCAAAACTAAACAGACAAAATAACACAAAGAAACATACACACACACACACACACACACACACACACACACTCATAAAAAGAAAACAAACAAAAAAAATAACAGCTAAAATCCTAGTACAAATGGTAAAAGCAAACCTAAGCAGACAAATCACACAAAGAAACATGCACTCACTAAAGGAGAAGAAAGGAAATAAATAAAAATGAAAAAAGAAAAGAGAGCAACCAAACCAATAAACAAATCCATCAAGGATAACAAGCACTAAAAACTAAACAGAGGTAAACATAAATCCAGAAACAGACGCAGAATGCAAACCCCAAGTCTACAGTTGCTCCCAAAGTCCACTGCCTCAATTTTGGGAACATTTGTTGTCTATTCAGGTATTCCACAGATGCAGGGTTTATCAAGTTGATTGTGGGGATTTAATTCTCTGCTCCTGAGTCTGCACGGAGAAATTTCCCTTTCTCTTCTTTGTTTGCACAGCTCCTGGTGTTCAGCTTTGGTTTTGGCTCAGCCTCTTGTTTAAGCTACCCTCAGGCATCTGTTCCTGGCCCAGACAGGAGGATGTGAAAACAGCGGCTGATTAGGGCTCTCTTGCTCACTTTGGCTGGGGAGAGGGAGGGGTAGATTAGTCATAATTGGAATGCAGAGCAAACCTGCTGTGGCAGAGGCTGGCCTGACATTGCAACGGCCTGAGGCATGCCATGTGTTCTCCCTGGGAAATTTTCCCTGGATAACAGGTCCCTGGCAGTGGTGTGCTGCTCAGGCTCCCGTAGTGGGGCAGGTAGTGATGACCTGTGCTTGCACACAGGATTCTTGGTGGCAGTGGCAGCAGCATTAGTGTTTCATGCCCGTCTCTGGGGTCCAAGCTGATAGCCACTGCTCACACCCCTCTCTGGATATCACTTAGGCAGTGCTCCGCCTTCTGTGGACACTCAGAGGAGGAATCCCCTCTCCTCCTGCACCCCATAACAATGGTCTCTTCCCTCTTTGGCACATCCAGACTTTTCCCCAGACTCCCTCCTGGCTAGCTGTGGTGCACTAGCCCCCTTCAGGCTGTGTTCACGCAGCCAACCCCAGTCCTCTCCCTGAGATCTGACCTCCGAAGCCCAAGCCTCAGCTCCCAGCCCCCACCCGCCCTGGCAGGTGAGCAGACAAGCATCTCAGGTTGCTGAGTGCTGGTTGGCACTGATCCTCTGTGAGGGAATCTCTCTACTTTGCCCTCTGCACCCCTGTTGCTGCACTCTCCTCCATGGCTCTGAAGCTTCCCCCCCCACACCCCCCATCCCCACCAGTGAGGAGCCTTCCTACTGTGTGGAAAGTTTTCCTCCTTCACAGCTCCCTCCCAGAATTGCAGGTCCCATCCCTATTTTGTCTCTGTTTTTTCTTTTTACTTTTGCCCTAGCCAGGTACGTGGGGATTTTCTTGCCTTTTGGGAAATCTGAGGTCTTCTGCCAGCCTTCAGTAGGTGTTCTGTCAGAGTTGTTCCACATGTAGATTTGTTTTTGATATATTTGTGGGGAGGAAGGTGATCTCCATGTCTTACTTGTCCACCATCTTGAAGGTCTCTGTTTGTGTTCTTTTTGATGATAGCCATTCAGATAGGTGTGAGGTAATTGTGGTTTTAATTTGCGTTTGCCTAATGATTAACAGTATTAAGCTTTTTTTCCTGTGCCAGTTGGTCATCTGCATGTCCTCTTTGGAAGAATGTCTATTCAGTTATTCTGCCCATTTTTTAATCGGGTTGTTTGATATTTGATGTTGTGTTGTATGAGCTATTTATATATTTTGAATATTAACTCCTTATTGGTCAGATAATTGGCACATATTTACTCCCATTCAGTATGTTGTTTTTTCGTTTTTTGTGATGGTTTCCTTTGCTGTGCAAAAGCTTTTATGTTTAATCAGGTCCCATTTGTTTGTTTTTGCTTTTGTTTCCTTTGCTTTAGGAGAGAGATCCAAAAAAATATTTCTGTGATATATGTCAAAGAGATATATGTTAGAGAGCCTATGTTTTCTTGCAGGAGTTTTCTGATGTCTGGTCTTATACTTAGGTCTTTAAACTGTTTAGAGTTTATTTTTCTATATAGTATTAGAGAATGTTCTAATTTCATTCCTTTACATATAGCTGTCCAGTTTGCCCAACACCACTTATTGAAGAGGCTGTTTTTTCTCCATCTTGTATTCTTGCTTCCTTTATGGTAGATTAATTAATCTACCCATAGGTACATGGGATTATTTCTGAGCTTTTGATCCTGTTCCATTGATCTATATTTCTGTTTTTGTGCCAGTACCTTACTGTTTTGATTATTGTAGCTTTGTAGTATAGTCCAAAGTCAGGGAGCCTGATCTCCTCCAGCTGCGTTCTTCTTTCTCAAGGTTGCTTTGGCTATTTGGGGTCTTTTGTGTTTCCATACAAATTTAAAAATTTTTGTTCTAGTTCTGTGAAAAATGTCATTGGTAATTTGATAATGATTGCATTGAATCTGTAGATTGCCTTGAGTAGTATAGTCATTTTTGACAATAGTGATTCTTCCAATCGGAGAACACTGTATATCTTTCCATCTGTGTTGTCTTCAGTTTCTTTCATCGGTCTCTTATTGTTTTCAGCGTACAGGTCTTTTACCTCCTTACATAGATTTATTCTTAGAAATTTTACTATTTTTGATGTCATGGTAAATGGGATTATTTCCTTAATTTCTCCTTCTGATTTTTTTAGTGTTTAGAAAGGCAACAGATATCTGTATGTTAATTTTGTATCCCATAACTTTACCAAATTCATTGATGAGCACTAGTAGTTTTCTTGAGGTGTGTTTAGTATTTTTCTATGTATAGTATCATGTCATCTGCAAACAATGACAATTTTACTTTTTCCTTTCCAATTTGGATTCCTTTTAATTCTTCTTCTTTTCTGATTGCTGGGGCTTGCACTTCCAATACTATGTTGAATAACAGTTGCAGAGTGAGCATCCTTGTCTTGTTCCTGATCTTAGAGGAAATGCTTTCAGCTTTTCACCTTTGAGTATGATGTGAGCTCCAGTTTATCATATATGTGCTTTATTTTATTGATGTGTGTTTCCTCCAGGAGGGAGGTCTGAAGGCATCCACATCCTCAAAGCAATGTCATTTAGTCATCTTAGACCCTTGTATGAGAAAGTGCCTCTTAGGCTGTATGTATAAGAATACTTGTATAAAAGTGTCTTAAACAAGTAATAGAGGTTTATTACTCTCACAAAGCAAAAGATCTGTAGCTCAGTGGTTCCAGGGACAATTTAGCTGCTCAATAATGTCATTAACTTCTCTTCCCTTTCAGCTTTGTTATCTTCAACATTTCAATCATGCCTTTTCTCAGGTTGCTAAATAGCTAGAGCAGCTCTAAACACTCTGTCCTCACAGGACAAAATCTAAAATCAGGAAGGAAGAGGTGGCAGGGTAGGATCATCTCCTTTTATACCTCTATCTTTCATCAGAGAGGAAAATCATCTCTAGGAATACCCAGCAGTCTTCTCCTTATGCTTCATTGACTAGGATGGAATCATATGCTCACCCCCATAAGGCAATCATGAAAGAAAATGAGATTATATGATTCCAACTGGGCATATTGCAGAAGCTCCCAAATGAGGGTCTTTCAAAAGGAAGCAGAGGAAATGGTGCTGGGAGCCAATAAATAGTACCTGCAACAACCCTTTCCCATTTCAAAGCCGCAATGCAGAGACTGACAGCTGAGTAAAGAAATCAGTAGTAATTGTGCTTTATTAAGCTATCTACTTGGTTATCATCAGCCTCAGATTAAGCAGACAAATGCACAGCTGAACTACAGAAAATGCTTTTAGAAATAATTATAGGTGACCTACCTAAAACACACTTTAGATTAGGGTGTCAATCTGACCTGGAACACTCAAGCTGCAGCAATGAAAAGTAATCAAAGAATGTGAAAGTACAATGGAATGTCAGAAATCACCTGGCCTCACATCACTATTTACTAGTGAGGTAACTGTGGCTAAGTGAGTTTCCCAAGTCACACACTGAGTTCAAGGACTGGCCCTTCCAGAGAATCACTAAGTGGGTTGGGTACAGTGTAGGCAATTCATTTATTAATCCTAAACAGGCAAGAGGCCCACATGCTGGACCACAGAGATTGTTCTTTTATGGGGATAACCCCTCTGTTCTGCTGGAAAAGAGGGAGGAGCTGCTCGCCCCTGGGCTTTGGTAATTAGGTTGCTCTGGGTTTCAGGGACCTGAAGCCTGGACTCCTTGGCCATATATTTGGAAAATTCATCCTAATTCTTCCACATTTCTTTTGCTACTCAGAGCCCTCAGAGCCCCTTTTCCTTGCAAATCATGAAAGTCCTCAGTACCTTCTGTGACATGCAAGGCTGAAAAACTGCAGGTGCTTTGGGGCTGAAAAACTGCAGATGCTTTGGTGCTGAAAATAAAATTCTTGAATTTTTATGTAGTTTTTTTTCTCTTTGTCTCCGCTTTTTCCCACTGTTATCTCACTGATTACATTATAAGTTGGGCAGAGATAAAAAGGCATCCTAGAAATAATAAGAAAAGGAAATATTTTAGTTGGAAGATGGAAAGCATTGTTAAAAATTTTTTTTCTTACTCTTTTTTCAAACATGTTTCCTATAGTCTTTTCATCTTAAGCCTGAGGATATGTATTTGGATACTGGGTAGATCTTTTTTATATGGGATGCCTTTGGCTCTGGAAGGCTAAGAAGCCATGGTGAAGCTTCTCTGGACTCTAAGGTTTAAGAAAGAGAAATGAAGGGGATGATAAACAGGTTTTACCTTATATGTCAGTTTTGATAAATTTGTAATAATGGCCTTGAGTGCTGTATTAAGAAGGATTAAAAGCACTGAGTTTGACTGGAGAGAATGTTGGCAAGGATGGAAGCAAGTAGAACTCTCCTCCACTGCTGGTTGGAGTATAATTGGTTCAATCACTTTGGAAAACAATTTGACATTACCTCATAAGGTAAATGTGTATATCTTCTGGTCTGACAAGCCTACCTCTAGCTATCTACCCTAGAAAAACTCTTTCAACGGGCACCAATTGATTTATATAAGAACATTCATAACAGAATTGTGTGTAATAGCTCAAGTATGAAACAACCTAAGTGCCCATCAAGAGCAGAACTGACACCTAAATTGTTAATTTATATAGTGGAATAGTATACAGAGATGGCCCTAAATGAACTATAGCTTTACGCATCAACAGAAAAAATTTCACAAAAATTATACTGAATAAAAGAAGCAAGTCTTGGGTTTCCCTGGTGGCGCAGTGGTTGAGAGTCCGCCTGCCAATGCAGGGGACACGGGTTCGTGCCCCGGTCCGGGAAGATCCCACATGCCGCGGAGCCTGCGCGTCTGGAGCCTGTGCTCCGCAACGGGAGAGGCCACAACAGTGAGAGGCCTGTGTACCGCCAAAAAAAAAAAAAAAAAAGCAAGTCTCAAAAGAAAACACAATATATTTTCATTTGGGTAAAGGTCAAAAACAGGCAATGCAAAACTAGGTTGTTTAGATATGTACATTAGGTATAAAGCTATAAGGAGACGGAAGAAAATAACTATCATAAAAGTCAGCATATAGTCACCACCAGAAAACAAGTGGACAGCACAGTCATCCTCGGGAATAGTATTTGCATGATTATAATGCTGTAGGGAAAATTTTAGTTGAAGTGCATCCTGAGTACAACATTTTCCCATGTGCTTCGTCAGTTTGAGGAATTAGAGAATTAGACTATGTCTTTAACATCACTTCCTGTCTGAGAACATTGGAGAGCTAACAGAAGATAGAATTCTGGAAATGAGACAACGCTTCAGAGCTGTTTGAAAGAACATACATGTAAGCAATAGCTTCGAGAATTAGAATTTGACAAGCCCACAAATTTATTGAAAGTAATCCACAGGAAGGAAAAGTGGAGAGGGAGGTGGAATATGGGCAGAAGGGAAGCAAGACATTTTTGAATTATTTAATTTACCTGGTATAAAATAAAATGCTTAAGTAGTGGGGGAAAAAAGTCAGAACAGCGGTTTTCTCTGAGATCAGAATGCACACACACACAAGTCTGTATCTGTGATGTTTCAAAAACACTTTTTTAATTTAAAAAAGAAAAATTTTGCCATGGGCACAGGGATGAGAAATGATGGTGCATGTGCCATGTAGAGGTCAACACTCTTCAACATGGACCTTTCTAGCTCATCAGGCTAGAAAAGCGTTAGGACTTAGGGGAAGAAAGTATGTTTAAGAATAACTGTAATGTGTTTGAGGGTTCTGTATGATCTGTCTCTCAAGAAACCCAAGTTGGCAGAAGGTAGCACTGGAATATGATGGTCAGAATTAGAACATCCTCCAGTATGTACAGACGAGCAAAGATAATTTACAGGTTTAAAGGAAGAAGTATACTTCGTGTTTATTGTGGGATGGGGCACTCTTAACAAGCATTCTTGCAAGTGTATTAAATTGTTTACTTTTTCTAACTTTACTTGCTGAAGTAGCATATTTAGTGTGGATTTTCAACTAGAATATCCCCAGGATAATTCATCAGAGTTTGCCAGCAATCCAGTTGAGGATGGGAAGTGTGCCCAATTTCTTTTCTCCTACATTTTTCTGCGGGGAAGAGAAATAGGAACAATCTTCCTCCTTGATTGATGGAAGGAGCCAAGGAGAAACAGAACTTTCCCACCACCAGCCACCAGCCACCTGCCTCATTTACTTCTCCCCTTTCTTCCCAGTGACCACAGGTCTAAGATCCTTCTCCAGAGGGTTTTATGTTTTGTTTCTATTCTCTAGCTGCATAGAGTCTTGGCAGGGTTGGGGGTAGGGTAGTGTCAGAGGATGCTGGATTATTCAGAGAATGAGAAATGGGTAAAATGAAAACGTTGAAATCTCTATTTTAACACCTGTGACTATTCTAATCTGTGTCCTCTTAGATGATGTACATCTTTAAAGCAGCTATTCCTCATTTGTTTAAAAAAGAGTAGCACTGGGCTTCCCTGGTGGCGCAGTGGTTGAGAGTCCGCCTGCCGATGCAGGGGACACGGGTTCATGCCCTGGTCCGGGAAGATCCCACGTGCCGCGGAGCGGCTGGGCCCGTGAACCATAGCCGCTGAGCCTGCGCGTCTGGAGCCTGTGCTCTGCAACGGGAGAGGCCACAACAGTGAGAGGCCTGCGTGCCGCAAAAAAAAAAAAAAAAAGAAAGAAAGAGTAGCACTTCTAATACTGCTACTTGGGTTGGAGGAGGGAGAATACCATTACTGAGAAAGTGGCTAGATTTGATAGGCAAGGTTTGTAGGTCAGAGATCTGCTGTGTGAGTCTCACAGAATTCTATTCACGGATCTTTGGAGCTAGAAGACAAACCCTAAAGCTTCGGGAAGACAAGTTTGTACTGCGAGTACAGCAGGATGCGTTATAGGCCATTCTTAGGCAAAAAATAGGCTCGTCTGTGGGTTCTGAAATAATTTCAAGGAATGCTTCATCAACACTGAACTGACTTGAATGCTTAAATACTCCTGTGCTCCACAGCGAGCAGTTGATTCTCAGTAAAAGTTAGTTCTTACACTGGGGACAAAGGAGCAAAACCTTTTGTCCTTCTCCCATAATCGAAAGCAAGTTGAAGAGCTCAGTTGGGAAATGAGCAAAGGGCACATTCAAGATGTTAGTAATCTGACTGGAGTAATCATAGAATCCCAGGGCCGGGAGCAGACGGTGGGAAGATCACTTACATAGTAAGCAACTGTGGGGGGGGGGGTGATTGTTAAGCCCTGGACCTCCCTGACTGGCTGAGTCAGGCTCCCTGAGGGTGCAGCCCAGGAGCCTGAGTTGTTTTTTTTTTTTAACATCTTTATTGGGGTATAATTGCTTTACAATGGTGTGTTAGTTTCTGCTTTATAACAAAGTGAATCAGTTATACATATACATATGTTCCCGTATCTCTTCCCTCTTGCGTCTCCCTCCCTCCCACCCTCCCTATCCCACCCCTCTAGGTGGTCACAAAGCACCGAGCTGATCTCCCTGTGCTATGCGGCTGCGTCCCGCTAGCTGTCTGCCTTACGTTTGGTAGTGTATACATGTCCATGCCTCTCTCTCGCTTTGTCACAGCTCACCCTTCCCTCTCCCCATATCCTCAAGTCCGTTCTCTAGTAGGTCTGTGTCTTTATTCCCATCTTTAATAAGTTCTCTGGATGATTCTGACACAACTGTTTCAGAGTATCATCCGAAACCTCATTTGTAGGTGAGCATACAGCAGTCAACCCCTGAATTAAAGGTAAAAAACATTGAGCGCTGACAAAGTACCAGGTACAAAACTGAGTTAAACTATAGCTCTAACCCTTCAAGGGCTTGAGGTTTAGCTGCAAAGGCTCACGAGCCAAGTCCTTTTACAGCAGCCTGAACGAAGCCCAGCAGGGGAAAAGGCTTCCTCTGTAGTGTTGGGAAGCGGATGAAGGGGTTACAGAGTTGCAGTTAAAAAAGGTTTCACAGAAGGGATGACGTTCGATAATGACCCCAGGATATGTGTTCTAGGATGAGTGCCAGTGTGTTTTCTGGACAGACAGCTTGCTCGTGGGCCTGAGTATCCCTTGCTCGGGGGCCTGAGTATCCCTGTTTGGTTAACACAGATAGATGACTATTCTAGACTATTCCTAGAATGTAGATTTACTCATATAAGTATTGCTGTTAATAATAATAATAGTAACTGTCATGTATCAAGTATGTAGTATGTACCAGACTTGATCTTAAATGCTCTATATCACTTATTCTCCGTGACTACCCTGCAAGCTGGTATTATTATCTTGTACAAATGAATAATCAAAAACCTTAATCAAAATAGAGTCAGGAGGCCAGAAGCAGGAGCTCTCATGCCCCCAGACAATGGCAGAGCCCAACAGGAAGAAGAAAGGGTTTCACTGCTTGCCCGGCAAGAGGTCAGCCCATGAGGGACTGCCACAACTCAGCCAATGAAAAGCCACTATACTTCAGACTCAATTCCTCCAGTGAACTCTTTCTTTACTTCCCAACTTCCTTTCCCCCTAGAGGAGTTCTCCCCTCCATTTTTGGGGGGATTTGCACATGGCTAGCCATGGTTGCAGAACTCGAATTGCAGTTCTTTGTTGATCCCAAATACACCCATTTTTGCAGGAAAAATAACTGGAAGCCTCTTTGTTTTAGGTCAGTGGTTCTCATTTTACAGATGAGGCCATGCCAGAGAGGGTAAGTGACTCGCTCAAGATCACTCTTTCTTGCAGAGACAACATTAAAATTTAGAAATGGGATTATGACGGTGAGGTAGATTATAAAATTTTGAAAGAAACACTGAGGGAGGAAGAGGATTTCCGAGGTTTGAATAAATACCCGCTAAGCAACTCTGCTACACTTCATTCATGAGGTATTTGACATCGGAGCCTCACAGCAGGTACACACAACATGCAGATCCCTTAAGCCTCAAGACTGCTCATTTTTTAGACCCCAGATTTCCCATTCTGACCAAAAGGACTTGTTTTGCCTCCTCAATCCCGTTTAAAATTTAGGCCAGTCCATTGGTTTCTGTAATCCAGTCTTATTACTAAACTGTTTCCACTTGTCCCTTCCTGGGCCTAACTGGGAGGATGAAGCTACTTGGGAGAAGGGAAGGTATGGTTAAAGAAGGTGTGATATTGTGATTTATAATAAGAACTATAGATTTGTTCTTTGACCCTGACCCTTGCACAAAGCCCTTGGAATTTCCGAAGTGAAGAGGGCGATAAAGGTGGCTTCTGTTATGTTAATGAGTGACTTTTGGAAAGCCCGTAGGTAACCTAAGGATGGGAGCTGGTTGCCAGGGCTACCAGCTAAATGATTAGAGGGTTGGAAATTTCAATTCCATCCTTCTGACCTCCAAGGAGGAGAGTGGGGCTGGAGATGGAGTTCCATCACCAATTGACAGTGATTTTATCAGTCGTGCCTATTTAATGAAGTCTCCCTAAAAATCCAAAAGGGCGGCGTTCAGAAAGCTTCCAGGTTCCACTCTAAGGAAACAGGTTGGTGAACATGTGGAGATTTGGGGAGGGTGTCCTGCTCAGAGAGCATGGAAGCCCCATGCCCTTTCCCCATACCTTGCCCTATGCGTCTCTTCTATCTGGCTGTAAAGTAAAATGTTTCTCTGAGCTGCTCTAGCAAGTTAATCAAACCTGAAGAGGGGGTTGTAGGAACCTCCCATTTACAGCTGCTCAGTTAGAAGCGCAGGTGACAGCCTGGACTTGCAATTGGTGTCTCAAGGGGGATGAGAGAGCGCTGTCTTGTAGTACTGAGCCCTTGGCCTGTGGGATCTGATGCTCTCTCCACGTAGTGTCAGAATTGAGTTGAATTGTAGGCCACCCAGCTGGTGCTGGAGAATTGCTTGGTGGTGGGAAAAACCCACCTACACGTCAGAATTATCGTCAGAATTGTTAGTAGGATATAGTCTGCTCCTGCCAACCGTCTCCCCTGGTGATGGAAGGAGGAAAAACACTTTCTCTTGCTGATGGCCAATATGGTGGCAGTTCCAAATTCACCGTCCCCTTTTAGTGGGTTGCTGTAGCTTTACTGACCCAAAATAGACAGACACTCAGATATTTCTCCAGCAAAAGACGGGTTTATGCAGGATCAGCAAAGAATTGCAGTTCAGGGTCTGCAACCATGGTGAGGATCATGCAAGCTCTCACGTGGCAAGGGAAGGAGAACTTTTTCATAGGGAGGAAAAGGAAGTGGGGAGGGCTATAGTAAACGAAGAGTTCATGCTTTTCATTGGCTGAGTCCTTGCCAGGAAAGGACTCTTCTTCCTGTTGGGCTCTGCTAATATTGCAGGCATAAGAGCTCCCCTTTCTGCTCTCCCAACTCTATTTCATTGAGGTTTCTGTTTATTAATTTTTTTTACAGTTTTTATGTCTATTCTTAACTGGCTGTGGGTCACCAGTGCCACCTAAGTCTGAATTGCGGAGGGCATCTCACATGTGGCTTGTTCAGGGGCTCCTGCAGGTGAGGGCATTTTCCTGGGCTGTTCCCTGGCATGAGTGAGTTGGCAAGGCTGGGCTTCTTGCTGACTTTCATCCTCCCAGCAGTGAATTTTCCCCAGATCTCCTGCAACGGGTCCCCTTGCTCTAGTGGGAGGCCCTCCTAGGGGAAGGCTTTGTGCAGCATCCACTCAACCGCAGGAGACTTAAGTGTTTTCCCCACAACAAGCAGAGGATGGTTCCCTCCCAGGTTCACCCCCTAACTCCTGCCACCCTTCCTTATACTGGCAGCATCAAAGAATCAGGTACCCTGCAGATTCAGTGACTCAGCAACCTTCAGGTCAGTGACCACTGACCCTACCTAGTGGAGGAAAGATTTGGGCTCATTCTTTGCAGGAGAAATGGGTACTAAGTCCAATGTATCCTCTTCTCCCTCGGGGAGAGAAAGATGAAGGTATAGTGCATTAGTGTGATAGGGCTGCCATAACATCATACCACAGACTGGGTGGCTTAAACAACCAAAATTTATTTTCTCACCGGAAGGCTAGAAGTTCCAAGTTTTCTAGCCAGAAGGCTAGAAGTTCAAGATCAAGGTGTCAGCAGGGTTCGTTTCTTCCGAAGCCTCTCTCCTTGGTGTAGATGGCTACCTTCTCACTATGTTCTCGTATGGTCTTCCCTCTGTACCTGTCTGTGTGCAAATTCCTTTTCTCAGAAGGACACCAGTCATGTTGAATTAAGGTCCATACTAATGACCTCATTTTACCTTATTTACCTCTGTCCAGGCCCAAGCTCCAGAAACAGTCACATTCTGAGGTACTGGGAGATAGGACTTCAACACATAAATTTGGGAAGGGACACAACTCAGCCCATGAGTCTCAGCTTGGGGACACCCCCTAGCCTCAGCCTTCTCTATATAGGCGCATCAGGTGGGACTTTCAGAACTGATTTCTCTGAAATAAACCCTTTTGGTCAGCTCTGTGGTAACACAGCAGACACATTAAGAGCAATACCGGTTGTACCTGTGAATTTAGAGAGTGAAACACTTATTGCCTTTTGATCCCAGCTGAGGCCCATCTCCCTAGAAATTCCCACGCTCTCTGGTGAGAAGTTGGGTGGAGACTTGCAGCTGTAGAGACCCTCTAAGGTAGCAGGAAGGGCCTCTCTTGGTGATACTTCTTGTGAGCGGTTTTTACACTTATAAATACATTTGTTTTCCACTTCAGCATTTCAAAGCACTTTCCACATTATCTGGGCAGTGGGCAGGGCAGGCATTCTTCCCATCCTGTTACACGTGAGGAAACTAAGCTTTCCAGAGATATTAAGTGATTTACGCAAGGCACATGGATACAGAGATATTAAGTGATTTACGCAGGGCACATGGATACAGAGATATTAAGTGATTTACGCAGGGCACATGGATACAGAGATATTAAGTGATTTACGCAAGGCACATGGATACAAGGCACATGGATACATGATTTACGCAAGGCACATGGAAGCCCAGCTAGGACTGAATTTCCTACATCCTCACTCCCTATGGGAGATAGAACAGAAGCGGAGATACAGGTGGGCTTGTTAGTTATCTTACCTATATGACGCTTACTATATGATAAAAAAAGGAGAAATAGCAAAGAGGAGACTTTGTACATGATAAACTTTCTTTGATATGTTAATGTCCACAATGTTTACATAAGATTAGAAGTTATATTTTAAACATATTTGGTAATATGGCACTGAAAGAAAATTATTTTATTACTGCTAAATTGTTCTGTCTTATTTTTAATATATGTTGTAGTATTTTTTTAAAAGCCTTTGTCAAAAAAAGTTTTATCAAAAGCCTTTAGAAGAACTAAGTTGTAAAATGCTAGCTCTCAGCTTCGTTACTTGCTTTTCAGAGTAAAAGGCTGATATTTGCTAGGAGAGAGATATTCCTTTGTTGGTCACCAGTTCATTCATTTATCAGTCAGTCAATAAGCATGCACCAGGGGATTACCCTGTGTAAGGTACTGAGTTCTGTATCGCTAGAGAGTGTTTACATAAAGACAGAGCTACCAGAATATTTATATCACTGGAGAAAAGATTGTCACACATCAACAAACCATCACATTGCTAGAGTTCTTGATCAGGTTATGAAGAAATGCTAGCATTGACATTTCATAGGTTAATTTCCATCATTCTGGTACAGTTCACTAGTTTTCTGGATGGACAGATGCTATGGTTCTGAAAGATGCTTTTCCCTGACTTGGCCCACCAAGTCCTGTCTGATCACTGTGTTCCATCCTTTTAACCTAAGCTAAGGAAATGTCAACAACAAGGTTGGATCCAGGAAGTCATGTATCTGCATACTCCAGTACAGCCGAATGCCTCAGAGTCAAGGGCAGAGGCACATGACCTCTTTCCCTGGATGGAAGTCATTTGCTCTGCCCCTCACTTCTGCTTTTACTCACTCTCACTCCACAGACTCAAGATCCCACCTATGAACACTCCCTGCCTTAGCTGACTTGGCTGGATTGACATCCTGACTCCTCCAGTTATGTTCTGGAAGGGGACTTGTAAGATCCAATTTGATATGACTAGAGCCAGAAGGATAGGATGACTGAGGATTTTTGTCCTGATGGTGAAAAGTACAGCATTTTCACAGAGAGAGGAGTTGAGAGTTCAATAGGAGAATAAAGGTGTTACCTTATATTATCAGATAATTAGCTAATTAAAACGTTCATACAAGGTCTTCCCAGCCATCCCACAGCCTAAGAGTCTTCTGGCAGAAAGCATCAAGTTAAAATGAATACCAAAACTGGGAAGTTTAAACACCATGGTTTTAGCAAGGAGACATACTTGTCTTGCTAGTTTTTTTTTTTTCAGTTTTGCTCTATTTTGCACTTTACCTCTCAGAGTTAAAGAACAGTCAAAAGCCCAAAAACTCTCCTCTTGCATTCTGTTTTCTATACTTAAAATGGCAGCAAAATGAATCATATTTTTAAGACCAATTTCTTTTTTTATTTGAATATATAATTAATTAAAATCCACAGTTTATACCGTAATGTCAGAAGACAAGAGATAGCAATTTTTAAGAAGAAAGTTGAATCTCACAGAGAAATTTTAATACTGTTTTTGAATTTCAATTTGAAATGTAATCCATGGATATAACATTATCACAGTGCAAATAATATATGATTAATAGCAAAAAGAAATTACTAACTTTAATAAATTATGTGATTTTCATTTCATGAGATGGAAAAACTGTCAAAATTATTAATACAATATTTGAATTTATTTTGTGGGTATTTATTGCCTTCATCAATACAAGATTTTGATTTGTCAATGAAATGATTTTTGTAACTTTATGAAAGCTAATACACCACCCCTTTGAGCTAGTCATTGCATGTTGCCTTGTGAAGATTAAATGAGATTCTTTCAAGAAATAGCTTTGAATGTTGACTGTGGCACTATTCTGGAAGATAGGAGTTACAGCAGTGAACAAAACAGACTCACATCTCTGCCTTTCTGGAGCTTATTTTCTAGAGGAGAGAGGCTAAGCAGAATAAATAAGGACATTTTACAGCTCTTTAGAAGAAGATAAATGCAATGGGGAAAAATATAGCAAGTATGCGGAGGGTCTGGAGAGATGCAGTTGTAGATGGCGTGGATGGAGAAGTCCTTACCGGGGAGGCAAGGGTTTGAACAAGGTAAGGGACTGAGCCATGGGGTGATCTGGGCAAAAAGCATTGCAAGCAGAGCTGCACAGGCTTTGAGGCACCACCTGGCTGGTGAGCCTGGTGAACAGCAGAACCAGAGGTAGAAGTGAGCAAGGGAAAGTAATCAGAGGTTAGAGAGCGGATGCACCCCATCCCTGTTCGTATTACTTTAGGAATTCTGATACTAATCTCACTTGAGTTGCCCAGAGAACATGTTGAAATGAATGTAAATGAGTTGCCAGAGAGGGTTTTTGCACTGCTTGCTCCATAACAAACTCCGCCCACATCCTTGCTGGCTGCCTTCCAATAGCTCCAGCCTGCCAAGCCTTGCCCCCACCTCAGGGCCTTAGCACACACTCCTCCTCCTTCCTGAGTTGCTCTCCCTGCCGCTTCTGTCCCCACTCTTCTCACTCCCTTTCCTCTTATGCCTTCATGCCTCAATGTGAACATTAGTTCCTGGAGCTAATGCCCGAAGAAGGTTTTCTCTATTTTCTCTCAGGACTCCCTTTTTCTCCTTCTCCATGGGTTGCATTATGATTTGCAAAATCATGCTTATGGGGTTTTGTTGTTACATTGATTCCAATTATTCTTATTCACTTGTTATTATCTATCATAGGCTCTGCAAGAATAGACTAAATATCTGTTTTATTATTAGTGCTGTTTGCAGAGTGCCTAGCACATGGTAGGTACAATGTAGATATTTGATGAAAAGATGAAGGAACAAGTGAAGAAATAAATGAATGAATGGGAACAACTTGGAGGGTAGCAAAACCAGGATTTGTGTCACCGTTTGACTCCCAAGCTCTGCTTTACTGATAGAGATCCCGAGACCCAGACAGTGTTTCAGGGTTAAGCATGAGATGGGCACAGGCTGAAGTTTCCTAAACCTCTTGTCATTCACGTGCCTGAGAACAACACACTCTCTTAATGTACCTCCCCATTCCTTGTCACTGAGGGCGTTCCTGCTTCCTGTTGAGGCCACAGAATGTTGTGCCTTATTATACTTATTAAACTCACTTTATATCTTTCAGTGAATCCCTCTGGCACTGAATTATAGGCCCCTTGAGAGCAAGGACCTAGTTTTATTTGGACAAGGATGGATGGTACATGGCACACAATAGGGGCTCAAAGTTTGGGGAATGAAACTAATTATCTGCTATGTTCCTGCTATGTAGAGGTATTCTGCTAGGCACTTTAATTTTTCCCCCCAAGATGGCTTCTGAGTTTAACCAAATCCACTTATACATATGCCCATTTCAGTTCTCCCAGTCCATCACGTATTTGGATCAAGTTAAATATGTATTAATACTAAGCAAAGTTCTAGACAGAAAAGGTAGAAATGGTATCAATTGTCTTTGGCATTCTTAGGTTGGACAGAGCTGGACACAGAGCAAATGCTGATGACTTCTTTTGGGTTGAGACTCAGCTGCTGCTGAACCCTGATGTTTTCATTACTTTTCTCCTTCTCAAAGGAGAAGTCTGAACTGGTTCTCAAAGTACCACATGAATAAAAAGACATGTACTGAGACAGCCCTACTTCCTGGCTGCTCTGTCGGAGCAAAACTAGCTTCTCAATGGTCCCCCAAAGTTGTTATTTTTAAAATAGGGACTTGGTTTTCAACTACTTTAATTTACTTAGGAAACGTGATTTACCCTGCTAGAAATCAGAATGTCTAACTAGCAAGGTCATGCTCACCAGTCCAAAATTATCTCCAATCCACAGTACGTGGGAAACCAAAACGCTCATTCTTTGAGCCCTGACAATTAACATGGCTTGCGTTTCTCTTCTTCTATGGAGGATATGTGATTAATATCACTATTTTCTAGAAGTAACTCCAGTACAAGGTTAATAACTGTTTTACTTTTCCTCATCTCAATCAAGGTTAAATAATTATAAGTTAAACTTTACGAATTATCCTTACAGCAAGGACGTACTCCACAATGCTACAATGACATGTTGGTTAGGTATTTTATATATTCATTTCTATTTTACAATGAGTAACTGAGGCCCAGAGACATAATTAGTATTAAATAGTAGAGTCTGAATTCAAGTCCAGGTCTGCTCAGTTCTAAACACCTATACTTTCTCCATATTAAGCTTCTTCTATTGTGGATGAATGGGTGGATGAATGGATGGATGGATAAATTAATGAGTGAATGAACACAAGAAGCAACTGTTATATGTATACTTGGGTCACATCTGACTAGGTGGATGTAACTTTTGTACAAATTACCTAGGAAAATATTACCTTTGGAAATCGGTAATATTTCATTTGGGTCATAATTTGTGTATAGAGGTTTTAATAATGTTAGATCTATTTAATGGAACTGTATTCTAGTGATGGAAATGTATCAGAAAATAGTTGGAATTTTCCCACATGGTAGATACTACACCATGGATAATTAAACTTTATTAAACTCAATTTAGAAATATATGTTGAATATAGTAGCCACCTAGGTTTGACCTAACCTCATGGAATCCTCCATGTATAATTAGTGTGTAGGCTGTAATTTTCTGATGGTTTTATTTGTATGGAAAATAAAATTTGCAAATCTGAATTTTCATCCATAGGATGTCAATATTCTTTCTCTTCAAAGTAAGAATGACAGTAAAAATGGGTAGCTCCAGTTATAATACTCTGGGGGGCTGTTACAAAGTCTGGGGGGTGGTATTTTTCCCTAGTACCCTCAACTATGCTGTCTCATGTGTCATCCATGCATATGGGCTCTGCCTTCAGATTGTAAGCTGCTTGAGGGCTTTCCTTCCCTTTTACAGAGCACTGAGTATATTGCTAGACACGCATTGGAAGTTCAATTAAGCTTATTGAATGAATACATCTCTCAAAGCTAAAGGGAACCCTTGGTGCAAGAATGGACTATTACATTTCAGAGTAAGTAAGTACCTGCTCAAAGAGGGAAGTTAGTATAACATGGATATAGGGGAGATAGGAGAGACCCAAAGATGTACCCTCATTGCAGACCTCATTCAATTTTGAATTCCACTGCTGTGCCCCTTCCCTTCATACCAACCCGGCAAGATACAATGTGGCCTTTGGTTTGAAGCCATATTACTGCCAGCCTCCAGGACAAGTGTGGAAGTAGATACTTCCCAACAATAGATACTTGTTAGAAAAAGAAACATGTTTTCAGGTAAATTTCAATGGCTGAAGGTAGGTAAGTAGGCTCTAAGGCTGTTAAGAAATAGAAATAATATATTCTTGTTTGTTTTCCATCCTGAAGTTTTTATTGGAAGACAGCAAGTGGTGAGATTTTAATATTGCCTCCTCTTGTGTAACAGTGAGAATAACTTACACTGCATATCCTTTTTGCATATATTGTTTCATTTGAAACTTACAAAAACCTAACCAGATAAGGAGAGTGGGTATATTTTCCCCCATTTAGACAAGAAAAATACTTGAGGGTTAGAGAGGTTATGTAACTTACACACGCAAGTCTGTATAACAGAAAGAAGACTTCTGACTCCTAAATCCAGCTCCCTTCCCTTTCCACCCTGCTGGCTCTCTAATAACAATAATTGTAGGACAGTCATCACTCAGTTTTATGGGAGGAGGCAAAGATTTTGTAGTCCTTTTCTTTCTCATGCTTTCCTCTTGTCTCTACCTGCCTGCCTTCTGCTATTCTGAAGCCTGTTGTTTTCTCTGTATACCAAAGGGACGAAGAGCAATGTTCAAATGAAACCTTTGTTATTTTTTTTTTAGCTGATTTCGGAGCATTCGGCTTAATAGTCTGAGAGGCTCTTGGCTTATTTCACCATTTTGCCATTATACTGAGTGCCTTTTGGGGGAAAAAAACAGCTCTTGGTGATAAAGATAGAAATCACTCACCAGTATTTGTGAGATCAAAATGACCCTCATTAAGACTACTGAAAATGAAGTGTAAATGGCATTCTATCATGCTGCTTGGCATGGCAAGGAGGAATTTTAGAGAAATTCCTAAAAGCAACAGGGAAACTGCAGTGAATAACACAGTATTGAGCAGCAGGGCAACAGAAATGGTGAGGGAGGAGTCGTGCAGATGAAGCACTGGAGGTTGGCTCTGCCAGTAGTTCCTTGAGTCTTGCACTGTCCATACAGTAGCTGGTAACTATGTGGACTATTTAAATTTAAAATAAAATCATATTAAAAAACTCTTTAATTATACTAGGCACATTTCAAATGCCCCATGTGGCTAGTGACTACCGTATTAGATAGTGCAAATACAGAACATTTCTCTTGCAGAAATTTAATTGTATCATGCTGCCCTAGGCAGGAGAGCAAAGCCCCGCATGCCATATCAGAGTCATTTAAATGAGGAAAGAACAATGAACTATCCCTAAGGATTCCTTCCTCTTTTCCTCCTTTCTCCCTTCTCTTCCTTCTTCTTTTTCCCTCCTTCTCCCCCTCCCTCCCTCCTTCTCTCCTTCCCTCCTTTCCTTTCATCTTCTCTTAATTGCTTTGTCCCTTCTTTTTGTTTTTTCTTCCAGTAAATATTTAGTAAGCAAATACAATGAGCTAGCCCTGTTTAAGCATTTGAGCTACCATGGTAAACAAGAATTAATGTGACTCCCGCCCTCAGACAAGTCACAATGGATTCAGACAAATGAAAACTGGTGTTGGGGAGAAAAAAAACTTTCCTCTACTTTGTAGGTTCTTTGGCTTTTCTCATAATTAAATTGATACAAGTCAGATTGACAGGAGAAAAGCAAATTTAATCACATACGTACGGGATCCTCATAAGAATGTGAGACCCAAAGGAATTCAGGCAGTTGAGGCTTATATGCCATCGTGAGCTAAGGAATCCTCAAAGTGGAGGAAGACAATTTACACGAAGATAGGAAGAGCAACTGTTTGGTAAATGTCTACCAGGCTCTGCAAAGACAACAGGACACAGAGAGGAATCTGCTCTGCAGGCCCAGCTGAGCTCTTCCCAGTTCTCCACACCTAGCCCATATTCTTTGTAGTTATCTCTGGTGATAGTTCTCTTCTTGGACCAGACTATCTAAATTCTTTCAGGCAATTAAGGGAGAGGTAAATGTTTTTCTTAAATCTTCTGGGTTTTGATTGCTTTCAGGTCAAAGTAGTCCAGATTCCAAAGTGACCCATTTTGGGGAAGCTCATTCTGAACCCTTTAACTGGCAATTATGATCCAGTGTGGTAGGTTCTATGACTCCTAACCTAGTTTTTGGGCTTCAGGTTTACACAGAGAAAGAGATGTCAGAATATCAGGAGCTAGAAGATTAGTATAAGGTGTCTAGGTATAAAAGGTGCAAGGAGAAGGAAGGAAGAAGAGTGTTCCCGATAGATGAATAGGAATGAAAAAAGAAAGAACAGGATGTATTCCAGGAGAGAGAAATTGAGGATGAACAGAGGATACAGCGCAAGCAGAAAGAGAAGAGGCTACAGAAATGAGCAAAAAGCAGATCCTGAAGGGTCTTATAAGCCATGTTAAGATGTTTGTATTTCATCTTAATGGCAATGGGGAGTTCCCAGGAGATTTAACATAAGAGGGTGACTCAATTATATTTGTGTTTCTGATACATCACTTTTTCTGCATTGTGGAAAATGAACTGTGATTGGCAGAGCCAAGAGGAGGATGAGAACTGAGGCAGAAAAACTAATTAGGAGTCTGTTAAGTTGGTCCAGATAAAGATGTTGGTTCGTGGCATGGACAAGGGTTGTGCAGGTGGCAAAGAGAAAATTTATTTTGAATAAAGAGATGTTACCCCCAAAACTGGGTTTACCTTTTCATGGGTATCGAGCCAAAAGACAAAATGAAGTCAAAGATCAGAAGAAAGAATTATTACTTGCAGCATGTAAGGAGAACACTGGGAATCCTTCCCAAAATAGTGTCTCTCTGAACAGCAAAATCGGGGAATTTTTAAGCTAAGGGAACATGCATATTCATGGAGGGACTTGAGCAGAGAAGAATTCAGCATAGAATTGGGGCAAAGGTTGAGAGAGTCCAAGTTTTAGTTGATTAAAATCACAAGAGTCGATGTCATTATTCCATCCTCCACCAGGGTAAGGGCCTTTGAGTTCCTGCAGAACTCAAAGACATGTATCAGATAGTTATGTATATCCCTTGAGGAGGAACTAGGACTGTTTTATCACTAAACTATTGTTTCTTGATTGCTTTTCCATTGTTCCTGCATTTCCTTACTTCCCTTAAGATCATTAATTACTCATACCTGTTCAAGGTCAAGCATTATGACCAGGCTTAGATTGCAGAATGGCTTAGGCCAAAAATGGCTTCTTTTATGTCAAGAAAGCCATGCCTGGTTCTCTTTCTCTAGGGACCCCCTACCCTATTTGCTCACAGAGAGACAGAATCTCATGATTCAGTGAGAGATGAGGAAGAAAGAGAAATCAAAGATGAGTTCTGTATTTCTTTTTTTAGCAAACAGGTAGATAGTGGAGCCATTCATAGAGATGGAGAACGCATACAAAGAAACTAGATTGAGGAGAAGGTGGTAGATGTAGATCTCAGCTCAGATCCTACTTTAGAGGGCAATCTTCCTTAATTCTCCCAGACCATGACAGGCCCAGGAAGTGTTATTCCTTCTCACAGCACAATGAGCTTTCTTCCACAGTCATTACAACAGTTGAAATTTTATATTAATTTGTGGGATCACCTTATTATTTGATTGTCAGGCTCTGTCACTGGATTGCCAGATCCATGATGGCAGAGGCTTTTGATTTCGCTCACCATGGAATCCCTATACCTAGCACATTGTCTAATTTTGCCCTGACATGGTGAGTTCGAGAGCAGTGTGATAGCCGTGCCTTCCTTCCTTTCTCTGAGCACCATTTCAGGACATGCAGATACAAAATGATTTTCAGCCTTTCATTCTAAGTTCCCAATCTAACCTTTTAAAGGGAAGGAAAAATAATTTTCTCCCTATCCTTCTAGGTTCTTGGCTGAGACCCCCCCTGTAATAGAGGACAGATTAACAGGAGAAAAACAAGTTTAATAACATGTATACTCCTGTATACATGGGTGATATCCAAGAGAACTAAGTAACTCTCTGAAATGGCCCAAGTCGCCACCTTAAATACCATCTCCAGTTAAAGACAAAATAAAACATTGGGTGGGAGGAGAGTCAATCATGGGAGGTGACCAAGAAATCACAATAAACACGGGTAAGGTTGTTATGCAGATTTAGGTCATTTTCTTCTCCACTGATCTAGAGTCATCCATATCCTCCTGGTACAGAGAGGGAAACACCCTTACAGATGGAGATTTCCCTTATAAATGTAAATGTCTCTCACTAAAGGGTAAATTCTACTCAGTTTTCAAAGCTTCTCCTTTGGCTGTTTCTTAAAATTAATCAGTCTAAAATAATCCTTATGCCAAAGAGCCATATTTGGGGGTGGCAAACCCTGTTCCCCCTCACTTTAGTCCCAGTGCCCTCACTGCCCTATGAGCATAAATCTCAAGAAAGGAAAGAATCTTTATGAGTCATTTATACATGTGAAATTAACTCCTTGGGTTGCATTTTTGTTTGCAGTTTAACACTTTATTCTCATTACATTTATGAAGACTTTACCCCTCTTGAAAGGTAGGGAAAGAATAGTCTTTTGGAAAAGAGGCTTTCCCATATTAGACCTTATATTCTGCTTCCTTGTAGTGTAAGTTCTACACCCCTTTTTTGACTGTGAATGTAAAGAGATCTGTCCCCAAACCATTTCTCTCTCTCTCACTCATACACACACACACACACACACACACACACTCTCTCATATAACTTACCCTGCTATTGTCAACCAAGACCTGAGTGGGGACAATACATTGCAACTCAATGTTGCCTGGAGAAAAAAATCATATAATATAAAAGTGTGGGTTCTAAAGTCAGTTGAACTTTGTTTTAAATGTCAGCTTCACTAATTCTATTTGTAAGGTTTGGTCCATATTGCTGAAAGAACAGTTGATAACTATTTATTAGATGAATGATGGAATGAACTCATTTTTCTGAGCCTTGGGTTTCTTATTTGTCAAAAGGAAAAACAATAGTACTTACCCCATAGAACTGTTGGGAAGATTAAATTAGGTCATTGAGAGAAAGCACCTACCACATAGTAGGCACTTGATAAATGACTTTATTTTTCTGCCCTCCAATTGTGCTCTCCCCTAGGAAAGTGTTACCAAATTAATCTCGGGTCTGCTTGCAGCAAAGCCAGTTTACTGACACTGGGTTGTGGTGAAGGAAAGTACAGTGTTTATTGCAGGTCATCAAGTAAGGAGAATGGAAAGCTCACGCTCAAAAGACTGGAACTCCCTGACAGCTTTCAGGGAAGGGTTTTTAAAGGCAGTTTGTGGTCTTTCTTCTAATTGGTTGGTGGTGAGGTAATGGGAGGATGTTTCAGGAATCTTAATATTCAACCTTCTGGTTCTAACCAGTCTGGAGTCTATGTGGTTGTGGTCGGCATATAGTCACCATCCTCCACCTGGGTTGAGCATCTTCAATGTCTGCAGAACAACTCAAAGATATGTATCAGATTGTTAGGTATATCTCTTGAGGAGGAACTAGGATTCTGTTTTATCCTGAACTATTTGCTTTTCCTTTGTTTCTTCATTCCCTCACTTCCCTAATTAGTTAGTTCTTCAGTTAACTCTTTGGAACTCAGCAGAGGGCCTAGGAGACTACATCCTTTTTCTACAAACAAGAAAGTGGTGACACAGAGGAGCTTTTGTACCCTGGAGGGCCCCACAGGGTCCTGCTTGGTTTCAATCCCCCCTTTTCTTTCATACTCCTCAATCCTGAGGGGGGCAGGGTGTGGGACAAGAAAGAGAATGAAGATTTAGATAGAGAGGTTAATCTTAACTGGGCAGGGGAACTCAATTTTAGGGGAACTCATTTTCAGTGTTCTTCCAACATCAATATAAAGTCTCAAAGTACAAAACTTCTGATGATGTTTCGTTCCTATGGGTGCTGTAAACATTCTCTGCTAAGTTCAGCACAGAAACTGTGGCCAGAATCTCTTGTTCAGTGAAGTAATTAATATAGCCATCCCTTCAAATGTTGCCATGGTAGTTAACATGATGATGAAACAAAAATGCAATGTGAGTAATTCATAATACATAACTCTTCCCAGAAAAACAAAAGGAGTACTTTTAGGATAACTGAATCATTTTGGTGATGCCTCAGTGCAACCTGTTACTCACTTGAATGATTCAGACAAAAGACTGTAATGAATAGAAGATTAGACTGTTTGCATTTGCAACCAAATATACCAAATACATGCCTAATGTGTTAATTAACATATTCTCCAAATGCAAAAGAAAAACATTCCATTTGAGAAGATAGGTAAGAATCTGAATGTAATGCAGACTCATCCTGACATTGAAAAAAAAAAAAAAAAAACCTTTGGAAAGATGAGTTAAGTAACCACAACATTCAAAAAAGAAAATTCTAAGTTGCTAAATCATAAACAAGATCATTTCTGGTAAATAATGAAATGGATAAAGAAAGAACGGCCATTTTATAGGTATTCTGGTATATTATATGCTTATCTTCAAGATTTGAAGAGCTAAGTAGAAAACATCCCTTTGAAATTCTTTTTAAAATAAGTGGAAGGCAGTTTAAAATGTTAATACCAGAATATTTGTATAACAATATACAAAATATTATCTAGATAAATGATAAATATAAAAATATAACCCTAAAGTCTCACATTGCTCCTTCAGCCCCTATGTCTCCCAAGGTACAAAAACTGGTCCATCTATGCCTCCCTGCTCCCCAAGGTCTTTCCTCAATATCATCTTTACTTTCAAAGATCTCCAGGTCTATGAACTGACTCAAGTCAGAGAAATGAAAAAAGGACTTGTGACTCTCATGGAGCCTCCAATCAGATCTCTGTGCACTAGCTTTGAAGTTTGTTGCGTTCGTGCTCTTGTCAATACAAACCAAGTAACACCTTAGTGGACTCCACATCTATTTTAGACCTAGCTAGTCACTGACCAACTGAATATTATTTAAGAGCCCTGTATGTCAGACCATTCTGATATATGCCATGTGGCATGTCCACGGCCACGCCCCTTGCTATTTCCTGATATTACTTGGTTTTTTCACCACCTCAGAATTCTCCCATCCACGTTGAAATCAAAGGCTCATCTCATCTCTAGTGCCTCTGACCAAACATTCCTTTCATCTTCAAACACACTGACAGTCCCCTTGCCATTTCATTGGCGAAATGACTAGTTTCTGGGCCTATTGGTAACTTAATTGGGGAATGTATATTCTTGGTCAGATTGCACAAGACGAGGCTATTCCAGACCATCTATTTCAATCATTGGATTCCGTTCTCTACTTCAGTCCATTTCACATTAATATTATGTGAACACCATATTTAGTTCAGGATTTCATTAACTGAGTAAATAATTAGGACTATTCTCAGCTGCTTGACTAATATACTTAATGCAGAAACTCTGGGACTCATCAATAAATTCACATTGATCCATCCTTGACCAATCCCTCTTCGAATCCATTTCCACAGGTATTCTCAAGGTTCTAACAGATATAAATTAATGGAGTACGAGGATGTTTGTAATCCTTCTCTTCTTTTTCTTCCCTGATTTGTCCTTGGAGACAAAGAGGGGGAAAGAGTGAAATATGAGAAGAGTTGGCTCCCTTGGGAAGGTAATTCCCTTAGGTGAAGGAAGACAGTGTCTTCAAGCCAGGGAGGATGGCCTCATTGACAGGGAGGAGGCTAGCAGAGGATGTAGGTAAGGATTCGGGGTACTTCAAGTTTTTACAAACCTCCTGTATATTCTCAGGAGTACCACCAGCCCCAGAACAATGGGAGTGAATTCAACAGACGTAATTTTCTGAGCCACTTTGCATCAATAGATACAACATTCTTTTAGCTTGGTCATAAACAGTCTCTGTTTCATTTAGTGTCTTTATATGGGAACTTTGGAGACTGTTACTCTCTTTCAGTGAACTTTCCAGGAAAGTGACAGACCAACATCTCACTCTGTAGTCCTTGACTTCTGTCTATGTTCCTTTCAGTTTTCTGTGGACCTGGCAACTTGACCCCAGAAAGACTTATCTTCATTGGGCATTTCATTCCTGGTAAACAGCAATGAGAATTTAACTGGCTGATGGCATTACATTCTGGGGTCTTTCAGATTCCCATGCTCATGGGATTCTCCCTGACATCAGGACCACATAGTCCATGCATCCAATTTCAGGATTTTCCTCTGTCATTTCTCTGAGGATGTGTTTTCTGTTACCTACTTGCTGGTACTAGTTTTGGTATCAATCAGCGTTCTGGATTATAAGCAGCAGAAACTGACCTGACCAACTAAAGCAGAAAATACATTTATCAGAAAGAATCTATCAGGAGTTTGGAGAACCACTCTTGGAGAGTGGGCTGGAGCTGAAGGAGGTTACCTTACACCCAGAAACAGTCTGGTTATGATGTTGCCACGGGCACTGTCAATACTGTTCATTCGCTGCTGCTGTGCCTTAATCGTCAACACTGACACTGGAAATTCTCTATAGTCTCTGTAACAAATGTTATCATGACAGGCCCTCTAGTTTTGCACCGCTTCTTCAGTTTCAAAGTGCTAGATGTGACAATCCAAATGGTTAAGGCTTCCATTAAGACTTTCGTATTGAGGGACACTGCCAAAGAGAGAATGTTCTCTGCTGTTGTATATACATCCCTTACCAACCTCCTATTTCTCACCAAATAAAAACAGCTTTCATCATAAGGTATCTGCAGACTTTATGGTTCCTCCACTGTCATCTAGACAATATTTATGCTCAAAACATGAAAATGTTTTTTAAATTAATTTTTAGTGGCGTATAGTTGATTTACAACGTTGTGTTACTTTCTGCTGTACAGCAGAGTGAATCAGTTACATACATATATCCACTCTTTTTTAGATTCTAGTCCCATATAGGTCATTACAGAGTATTGAGTTCCCTGTGCTCTGCAGTACGTTCTTATTAGTTATCTATTTCATCTATTGTAGAGGGTATATGTCAATCCCAATCTCCCAATTTATCCTTACCCCCCCCTTTTCCCCTTCGAAAACATGAAAATGTTTGAAGGACCTTTTGCTTTATGCTCCCAGATGATACTGAAAGTAATGGAAATAACAAAATACCAATTGGGCACGTAGTGCATGGGGAGAGAGCAGCAAAAACTTGGCTCAGCTCCTAAAAGTTATTTCATAAACTCCTTGAGGATAAAAGATGCTTTGTGTCAATATCCTTGTTACCTTGTGCTTAAAACATATGGGCACTCAATGTACATTTGTTGAATGAGTGAGTGTTAGATATATCTAAGGCTGTTATCTTTTGAAAATAAGGATTGGGATTTGTATCCTATTCTGGATTTCCGAGGCCACTGCTGTGGAACCTAAATCTTTAGATTACCTGCATTAGAATCATGTGGGGTACAAGTTAAAATGCAGATTCCTGGGGTGCACCCCAGACCTAAACTAAATCAGAATAATTATGAATGAGTCTCAAGAATCTACATTTTAAGCAAGCACTTGAAATTATTCCCATGCACACTAAATTTGAAAGCTAATGCTCTTTGTGGTTTATTACTAGGGGCTGGAGTTGAAGGATTCTAGTTAGCGAATATTAGAGTATTGGGAATAAAACTCTATAAAGCCTCATTTATAAAGCCTTAATATTTATTTTAATGACTGATACGTGACTCTTAGAAGATAGTTTTTCCCATTGTGGAATTAGTTACATGGGGAGAAAGCTTATAAGTGAGAAAGTAAAAGCCCGGTTTTATCTTTTAAATTAGGCTGTTATTCTCATTTCTCTTGTTTCTCTTGGCTGTAAGCTGAAGTGAAAAACAGAGAAAGCAAATCAGAAGATAAATAAAGCTACTTTGGCCACCTCTCAGATAACCATGCTAATAACCTCTCCCCAGTTCAGAGTAGGGAGGGAGAGGATGGGCGGCCTACAGTGAAAACATTCCAGAAGTATTCTTTGACGGGTCCAAATCTACATGGACAGTCATTGTTATAGGATTTTCAGAAACCTGGATTGATGAGTCTTGTGCAAAAACAAAGCTTTTCTCTACCTTCTGGAATGGCAATGCTTCTACATGGGTATTTTACGTATATTCTTGGTTTCTCAAAAGAAATTTTAAAAAAGACTAATCTCATGCTTATATTACATTGTTTCTCCAGCTACAGAACATTCTTGGAAGCATCAGCTCATTTGAGCTTCACATCTCTGGTCAGAAGGGCATGCCCATTTAACAGAGTTGGAAAATAAAGATAAATGTGAAGAAATTTTTTTCTTCAAATTCCCACAAATAAATGGGGCTGCAAAACACAGAATTTTATTTTATAAGTATATATGTATTTTAAGAAATATGGACAGACACTAAAAGAAAGTGAAATCTGCTACTACTGCCATCAATTTTTTTTAACATCTTTATTGGACTATAATTGCTTTACATTGTTGTGTTAGTTGCTGCTGTATAACAAAGTGAATCAGCTATACGTATACATATATCCCCATATCCCCTCTCTCTTGCATCTCCCGACCCATCCCAACCTTCTATGTGGTCACAAAGCACTGAGGTGGTCTCCCTGTGCTATGCATCTGCTTCCCACTAGCTATCTGTTTTACATTTGGTAGTGTATATATGTCCATGCCACTCTCTCACTTTGTCCCAGCTTACCCTTCCTCTTCCCTGTGTCCTCAAATCCATTCTATATGTCTGTGTCTTTACTCCTGTCCTGCCCCTAGGTTCATCAGAACCATTTTTGTTTAAGATTCCATATATGTGTGTTAGCATACGGTATTCGTTTTTCTCTTTCTGACTTACTTCACTCTGTATGACAGACTCTAGGTCCATCCACCTCACTACAAATAACTCAATTTCATTTATTTTTATAGCTGAGTAATATTCTATTGTATATATGTGCCACATCTTCTTTATCCATTCATCTGTTGATGGACACTTACGTTGCTTCCATGTCCTGACTATTGTAAATAGTGCTGCAATGAACACTGTGGTCCATGTCTTCTTTTGAATTATGGTTTCTCAGGGTATATGCCCAGTAGTGGGATTGCTGGGTCATATGGTAGTTGTATTTTTAATTTTTTAAGGAACATCCTTACTGTTCTCCATAGTGGCTGTATCAATTTACATTCCCACCAACAGTGCAAGAGGGTTCCCTTTTCTCCACACTCTCTCTCTCTCTCCAGCATTTATTGTTTGTAGATTTTTTGATGATGGCCTTCTGACTGGTGTGAGGTGATACCTCATTGCAGTTTTGGTTTGCATTTCTCTAGTGATTAGTGATGTTGAACATCCTGTCTTGTGTTTGTTGGCAATCTGTATGTCTTCTTTGGAGAAATGTCTGTTTAGGTCTTCTGCCCGTTTTTGGATTGGGTTGTTTGCTTTTTTGGATATTGAGCTGCTTCATGAGCTGCTTGTATATTTTGGAGATTAATCCTTTGTCAGTTGCTTCCCTGGCAAATAGTTTCTCCCATTCTGAGGGTTGTCTTTTTGTCTTGTTTATAGTTTCCTTTGTGCAAAAGCTTTTCAGTTTCATTAGGTCCCATTTGTGTATTTTGGTTTTTATTTCCATTTCTCTAGGAGGTGGGTCAAAAAGGATGTTGCTGTGATTTAAGTCAGTGTTCTGCTTATGTTCTCCTCTAAGAGTTTTATAGTGTCTGGCCTTATATTTAGGTTTTTAATCCATTTTGAGTTTATTTTTGTGTATGGTGTTAGAAAGTGTTCTTTATTTATTTTATTTTTGGCTGCATTGGGTCTTTGTTGCTGCATGCAAACTTTTCTCTAGTTGCAGCAAGCAAGGGCTGTAGGTGCTTGGGTCTCAGTACTTGTGGCACACGGGCTCAGTAGTTGTGGCTCATGGGCTCCAGAGCACAGGCTCAGTAGTGGTGGCACACGGGCTCAGTTTCTCCATGGCATGTGGGATCTTCCCAGACCAGGGCTCGAAGCTGTGTCCCCCCAATTGGCAGGCAGATTCTTAACCACTGTGCCATGAGGGAAGCCCTAGGGAGTGTTCTACTTTCATTATTTTACATGTAGCTGTCGAGTTTTCCCAGCACAACTTATTGAAGAGGCTGTCTTTTCTCCACTGTATATTCTTGCCTCCTTTATCAAAGATAAGGTGACCATATGTGTGTGGGTTTATCTCTGGGCTTTCTATCCTGTTCCATTGATCTATATTTCTGTTTTTATGCCAGTACCATACTATCTTGATTACTTAAGTCCATCTTGTTTATTACTGTATCTGGAGGTAGCCTGATTCCTCCAGCTGCATTTTTCTTTCTCAAGATTGCTTTGGCTATTTGGTGTCTTTTGTGTTTCCGTACAAATTGTGAAATGTTTTGTTCTAGTTCAGTGAAAAATGCCATTGGTAGCTTGATAGGGATTGCATTGAATCTGTAGATTGCTTTGGGTAGTATAGTCATTTTCACAATGTTGATTCTTCCAATTCAAGAACATGGTATATCTCTCCATCTGTTTGTATCATCTTTAATTTCTTTCATCAATGTCTTATAGTTTTCTGCGTACAGGTCTTCTGTCTCCCTGGGTAGGTTTATTCCTAGGTATTTTATTCTTTTTGTGGCAGTGGTAAATGGGAGTGTTTCCTTAATTTCTATTTCAGAGTTTTCATCATTAGTGTATAGGAATGCAAGAGATTTCTGTGCATTAATTTTGTATCCTGCTACTTTACCAAATTCTTTGATTAGCTCTAGTAGTTTTCTGGTGGCATCTTTAGGATTCTCTATATATAGGATCTTGTCATCTGCAAACAGTGACAGCTTTATTTCTTCTTTTCTGATTTGGATTCCTTTTAGTTCTTTTTCTTCTTGGATTGCTGTGGCTAAAACTTCCAAAACTGTGTTGAATAATAGTGGTGAGAGTGGGCAACCTTGTCTTGCTCCTGATCTTAGAGGAAATGGTTTCAGTTTTTCACCATTGAGAAGGATGTTGGCTGTGGGTTTGTCATATATGGCCTTTATTATGTTGAGGTAAGTTCCCTCTATGCCTACTTTCTGGAGGGATTTTATCATAAATGGGTGTTGAATTTTGTCGAAAGCTTTTTCAGCATCTATTGAGATTATCATGGGGTTTTATCCTTCAATTTGTTAATATAGTATATCACATTGATTGATTTGTGTATATTGAAGAATCCTTGCATTCCTGCAATAAATCCCACTTGATCATGGTGTATAATCCTTTTAATGTGCTGTTGGATTCTGTTTGCTAGTATTGAGGATTTTTGCATCTATGTTCATCAGTGATATTGGCCTGTAGTTTTCTTTCTTTGTGACATCCTTGTATGGTTTTGTTATCAGGGTGATGGTGGCCTCGTAGAATGATTTTGGGAGTGTTCCTCCCTGTGCTATATTTTGGAAGAGTTTGAGAAGGATAGATGTTAGCTCTTCTCTAAATGTTTGATAGAATTTGCCTGTGAAACCATCTGGTCCTGGGCTTTTGATTGTTGGACTATTTTTAATCATAGTTTCAATTTCAGTGCTTGTGATTGGTCTGTTTATATTTTCTATTTCATCCTGTTTCAGTCCCGGAAGGTCGTGCTTTTCTAAGAGTTTGTCCATTTCCTCCAGGTTTTCATTTTTTTGGCATATAGTTGCTTGTAATCTCTCATCATCCTTTGTATTTCTGCAGTGTCAGTTGTTACTTCTCGTTTTTCATTTCTAATTCTGTTGATTTAAGTCTTCTCCCTTTCTTTCTTGATGAGTCTGACTAATGGTTCATCAATTTTGTTTATCTTCTCAAAGAACCAGCTTTTAGTTTTATTAACCTTTGCTATCATTTCCTTCATTTCTTTTTCATTTATTTCTGACTTGATAGTTATGATTTCTTTCCTTCTGCTATCTTTGGGGTATTTTTATTCTTTTTTCTCTAATTGCTTTAGGTTTAAGGTTAGGTTGTTTATTTGAGATTTTTCTTTTTTCTTGAAGTAGGATTGTATTGCTATAAACTTCCCTCTTAGAACTGCTTTTGCTGCATCCCATGTGTTTTGGGCTGTCGTATTTTCATTGTCATTTGTTGCTAGGTTTTTTTTTATTTCCTCTTTGATTTCTTCAGTGATCTCTTGGTGATTTAGGAGTATATTGTTTAGCCTCCATATCTTTTTATTTTTTAGGTCTTTTTTCCTGTAGTTGATATCTGGTCTCAGCATTGTGCTTGGAGAAGATACTTGATATGATTTCAATTTTCTTAAATTTACCAAAGCTTGATTTGTGACCCAAGGTATGATCTGTCCTGGAGAATGTTCCATGAACACTTGAGAAGAAACTATATTCTGTTGTTTTTGTGTAGAATGTCCTATAGATATCAATTAAGTCCATCTTGTTTAATGTATCATTTAAAGGCTTGTGTTTCCTTATTTATTTTCAATTTGGTTGATATGTCCACTGGTGAAAGTGGGATGTTAAAGTCCCCTACTATGATTGTGTTACTGGTGATTTCCCATTTTATGGCTGTTAGCATTTGCCTGATGTATTGACGTGCTCCTATGTTGGGTGCATAAATATTTACAGCTGTTATAACTTCTTTTTGGTTTGATCCCTTGATCATTATGTAGTGTCCTTCTTTGTCTCTTGTAATAGTCTTTATTTTAAAGTCTATTTTGTCTGATATGAGAATTGCTACTCCAGCTTTCTTTTGATTTCCATTTGCATGGAATATCTTTTTCCATCCCCTCACTTTCAGTCTGTATGTGAAGTGGGTCTCTCGTAGACAGCATATATACGGGTCTTATTTTTGTATCCATTCAGCCAGTCTGTGTCTTTAGGTTTGAGCATTTAATCCATTTACATTTAAGGTAATTATCAATATGTATGTTCCTATTACCATTTTCTTAATTGTTTTGGGTTTGTTGTTGTAGGTTTTCTCTTACTCTTGTATTCCTGCCTAGAGAAGTTCCTTTATCATTTATTGTGTAGCTGGTTTGGTGGTGCTGAATTCTCTTATCTTTTGCTTGTTTGTAAAGGTTTTAATTTCTCCATCAAATCTGAATGAAATCCTTGCTGGACACAGTAATCTTGGTTGTAGGTTTTTCCCTTTCATCACTTTAAATATGTCCTGCCACTCTCTTGTGGCTTGCAGAGTTTCTGCTGAAAGATCAGCTGTTAACCTTATGGGGATTCCCTTGTATGATATTGTTGCTTTTCCCTTGCTGCTTTTAATATTTTTTCTTTATATTTAATTTTTGATAGTTTGATTAATATGTGTTTTGACATGTTTCTCCTTGGATTTATCCTTTTTGGGACTCTCTGTGCTTCCTGGACTTCATTATTTCCTTTCCCGTATTAGGGAAGTTTTCAACTATAATCTCTTCTATATATTTTCTCAGTCCCTTTCTTTTTCTCTTCTTCTTCTGGGACCCCTATAATTTGAATGTTATTGCATTAATGTTGTCCCAGAGGTCTCTGAGACTGTCCTCAATTCTGTTCATTCTTTTTTTCTTTATTCTGCTCTTGGTAGTTATTTCCACTATTTTATCTTCCAGGTCATTTATCCGTTCTTCTGCCTCAGTTATTTTGCTATTGATTACTTCTAGAGAATTTTTTATTTCATTTATTGTGTTGTTCATCGTTGTTTGTTTGCTTTTAGTTCTTCTAGGTCCTTGTTAAAACTTTTTTGTGTTTTCTCCATTCTATTTCCAAGTTGTTGGATCATCTTGACTGTCATTACTCTGAATTCTTTTTCAGGTAGACTGCCTATTTCCTCTTCATTTGTTTGGTCTGGTGGGTGTTCACCTTGCTCCTTCATCTGCTGCGTATTACTCTGTCTTCTCATTTTGCTTAATTTACTGTGTTTGGGGTCTCCTTTTCGCAGGCTGCAGGTTCATAGTTCCCGTTGTCTTTGGTGTCTGCCTCCAGTGGGAAAGGTTGGTTCAGTGGGTGTGTAGGCTTCCTGGTGGAGGGGACTGGTGCCTGTGTTCTCGTGGGTGGGGCTGGATCTTTTCTTTCTGGTGGGGGGACCACATCTGGTGGTGTGTTTTAGGGTGTCTAAACTTACTATGATTTTAGGCAGCCTCTCTGTTAATAGGTAGGGTTGTGTTCCTGTCTTGCTAGTTGTTTGACATAAGGTGTCCAACACTGTAGCTTGCTGGTCATTGAGTGGAGCTGGTTCATAGTGTTGAGACGGAGGTCTCTGAGAGAGCTTTCACTGATTGATATTATGTGGGGCCAGGAGGTCTCTGGTGGTCTAATGTCCTGAACTTGGCTCTCCCACCTCAGAGGCTCAGGCCTGACACCTGGCCAGAGCACGAAACCCTGTCAGCCACACGGCCAGGTACTTGGGGAGTTTCTTGTCTTTTGGGAAGTCTGAGGTCTTCTGCCACTGTTCTGTAGGTGTTCTGTAGCAGTTGTTCCACATTTGGATGCATTTTTGATGTATTTGTATGGAGGAAGGTGATTTCCACGTCTTTCTCCTCCACCATCTTGAAGGTCCTCCCAGGGCAACTTGTTTCAGGGGGCAACACAGTATGTAAAGCCAGATTATATAGGTGTTCAAGCCCCAATTTGTAATTGGGTTATGTTCCTTATACTCAGTTAAGTGTCACATACCCTTTCTGCAGCTGAAGTGTTCTGAAAAATATTCAGAGAGAAGGGGCTGAGGATCTGCCATCAATTTTAAACCTTAGTACGTGTAATTAAGAAGAGAGAGTGTTTTCCTCCATCTATCTTATTTGACAACTAGAGATAAGTATAGTAAACAATTTGGCCAATTTGGTATGCTTTCAGACATTTCTCCAGACTCATACAGACATATCTATATGGGTATGTTCACACATTCACTCTCTCATACATATACATGCAAAACACAAACACATACTTATATTTTTTAAGAATGCAGATGGGATTATGCTTTGTTTTTCTCTAACTTTTGTTTTTCCCCCAGTATGTTTTCACTGCGCTCTGAAAC
This sequence comes from Grampus griseus, assembly GCF_964374135.1. Taxonomy (NCBI): domain Eukaryota; kingdom Metazoa; phylum Chordata; class Mammalia; order Artiodactyla; family Delphinidae; genus Grampus; species Grampus griseus. The sequence continues at coordinate 50,703,364 of NC_139010.1, read as the reverse complement.
TTCTAGGAAAGAGCAAGATCGGTTGCTTAGCTTTGCTCTTTTAATTTTTCTGCCACATAGTGGCTTTGGGATCCCTTTCCTTCTCAGATCACCTTTTTGCACCATGAGGTTGCTGCAGATGACATGCTTGGTATGAATAGTGCTGCCACTGTGTTATCAGCAGCTTCTGAACAACATTGCTTGGCTCCCTGGCACTTTGGCTCCTCTGCCATAGTCTAGTTGGTCCTCCCCTCCGTCCGTCATGTCCAACGACACAGCACTCTCTCCATGACGCTGTGTCTTCCCCAGCTAACCATGGCAACTGCTGCTCTGCTGTCCCTTAGTTTTCAGAATGCCTGCCTGTTATGGACACCTGTCTTCAGAAGGGGCGTGGAAGCCTACTTGTCAACCTGGCTGGCCAAGCCACCATCAGTGAGGGACCTGGCTGTTCTCCTCTCCAGCCCATAGCCTATGCTTTGCTCTATTTCTTCTTAGGCTTAATCATGAGCTCCTGTTGTAGAATATTGAGAGCTGTTCTGTAATTTCATCATCCAGTATTTTAAAAAGCTCAGGATTCTAGCCAGCCAGCCAAAGACCAAATACCTTTGGCTACAGTTAAATATCCAGATAGAACATTGGCTAAAAAGGCACTGCAGCACTGAGGATTTGGTTCCTGGTGTGGTTGGTGTGGTGAAGTGAGGGGTGTTCATGTTTATGGAGCAGGACCACACTTATTTGCATTTAGAGGTAGAATGAATATGGCTGATAAATTTCTAGAAAAATAAAGACCTTAAAAAGCATCTCAAGGTGCCCCTGAGAGGGAGCTGTGAAAGAGGAAATGTTCTCCCACCCTGGGGAGTCCCCTCACCAGTGGGGAGGTCAGACAGGATAGAAGGGGAGCCTCAGAACAACAGAGGATAGCACAGCAACCGGTTTTCAGATGTTTTGTGTTTGTATTGAACTATTCTATTATGCAGCAGACAGAAATGAGGTATTTAGAAACGTAGAGAACACATATGAAGGTGATATACCTTTGTACCATGTGATTCCACACAGCTGAAGTTTGAATGCCTTTTGAAACTAAGAAAAAATAACGTACTATTTGTTTACGCTTTCATAAAAGCATTTTTATGGCATATTCTAAAAGAGATTTGTAGTCACCAGAGATTAAAATTTCTAAAACTGTAAGAGTATTTGGGTTTACCTCTCAGTTCTGCCATATTGGATTAGGATTGGTCAGTTTCTCTCTCTGAATTTCAGTTTCATTATCCAAAAATTAAGCAGTTTAGAGTTTCCCCGAAAAGCTATCAAATTCTAGCCCTTTCAGCTTCTAATATATATGGTGTTTCTATTTTTATCTAGAGATTTTTCAAACTCTCACTTATGTGTGGTTGGGGCTGTAGAATCACAAGACCTCGACTTAGAGGTTGACATGTGCTCTTTGTGAGCCCCCGTGAACACAGTTGCAACCTACACTGGGATTGGCTACAGAAGTCATCTTCAAAGGAGAACGATCACATATGGTCCAAATTACCCTTGAGGATACCTTAGGAAGTGGTTACATCAGAGCCTGACATACGGTCTCTCAGTAAGGCCAACACGGCCCATTTTCCCTGCAGCAGTGGAACAGATTGAGTCCCAGATGAAGTGGTTGACTTTTGTTTAAAGCCAATGTTTTATGGAAAATACATATTCTTAAATATGAGAATCACACTCAGAGGAGCTAGTTGGTCATGAATAAAATGTACTTGATAATGAAAGCTCCAAGGAAACAGTCGCACACACAGTCTGGAGTTTGCTATCATTGAGTGCAGTGGCAGGCTCACGATCCTGAAATAATTAAATGACTCTTTCCCTCATTTAGTTATTTTTGGCCAGGTGCATGCAGGTTAATTTATCTAAGAAACACGTGTTTGTGACTGCACTATACTGCTAATATTGGCTTAGTTCAGACCTCATCATCACTTGACTAAATCTTGCAAAAACTGCCTAACCTCTACTCTTGATCTTTCCCTTCTCTCTCCTCTAACTACTGACTTTCCTATAAGTGATTTTCCTAAAATGGAAATCTATTCTGCATGAAATCCCTGCAGTGGCTCTTATGTCTGTTGTAGCTTTTTCTAAAGTGTAATCTGTGGAATAGTCATTAATATACTTCATAACAGATGAAGGATTTCATAGGTTATTTTTTAAGATAAAGTTACAAAAGGGTGGGTAGTCTATCTCTTCATAGAAAATTCACAACTCATACTAGTACATTAAAGGCTGTCAAAAGTCCAGTGTTTCCCATTTATTTCATCGTATTTTTTTTCAATTTACCTAATAACATTCATTGAACAGAAAAGTAAGACCTGTTGGAAGTTCTTACAGATAAAATTTAAGTTCCTGAGCATGGTATTACAAGGTACTGCATGATCTGGCCCTAGCTTCCTTTCAGTACTGCCCTTAGACTTGGGCAAATTTCAGCCCTGATCTAAGCTTGGGCTTCATGAAGCCTACTATGTTTGGAGCAACTTCCTTGAAATTTTCTTAGTCTCCTTCCTGGAAATCCTGGGACCAGCTGAGTGGAAATACTACCTGCATGAGGCACTTTGAGGTCAGACTGGGACCCATGGGGACCCTTGACTTCATTTATACCCTTCAAGGTGCTCTACAACCTGTGAAGTTGACCAGACACTTACATGAAACTCAGAGACCCGGGCTATGGGGTTTTCCTGGGGCCTGTGGCTGGCCCTTGTTACAGGATCTCTCTTGCTGAGTAGCACAGTACTCCTTTGGAATGATTACATGAAGATGGACCACCAGAAGGATGCTGACATGTTGGTTTTGGGTGACTGCCCTCATAATAAGCAGAGGATGAGTTCAGAGCTGTGGGCTATTGACAATTCCAGTGCTGGCCTTTGGGCTTGTGCTACATTTGTGGTTCTCACCCATTTGTGTTCTGACTGTGCCATCTCTAGCCTACAGCACCACAGTGTGGCAGGAGTGGTGGCAGGTGTCACTTACTCTGTGTAAGCCAGCTAGTGCTGGCTTGCCACCCCCTTCATCGGCTCCATGCCAAATGTTCTCTTCAGTTCTCTGTAGGTGGATGCTTGTATAGCATCTGAGGGCTTTTATGATGGCAGCACCAACAGCCCTTTCTGACTGATGGCCTCTCTTATCCACACCCACGTGGTGACATGTTCTCCTCAATCTGTCATGCGCTGGATGAGGGACAGGCATTACTTATATGAATGAGAATACTGTTCTTAGCCTGTATGGCCCCTAGCCTATATTTCCTGTTTGTGGTAGTGTGTGGGGACAGATTCACATAAGAAAATCACATTCTAGGAATGCTGTGATTGTGGCCCAAAGAGTTCAAGAGAAGATACAGAAAGAGAAATGTTGTTCTACCATAACATTCTGAATAATAAATCTGTTATGGCCATTAAATTATCCTTCACATTTTCCTGCATAAGGGTTGCATTTATGATTATCATCAAGGAAACATAATAACAACATTTAAGAGAATCACTGGAAGCCAGTAGTATCCACAGGTGGCATGAGGGATGATACAGAATCATGAATAATGATATAACCAGCATTAAACAGGTGGTATTAGGGAACTTCAGAGTCAAGAAAGGCTATGGCGTTTCCATACAAGCAGGTTCTGAGGAGCTGTGACATTATAGAGTTATAATACTGTCACTGTGTTTTTCTTATGGTGGGAGATAAGAAATTCGGCAGGAATGGTGCATTTGACAATACAGCACTTGAAGAGATCATTACTTGATGTGATCAGGAAAAGCCTACCTACTACAAAAAAATCTTCACATGCACTGAGACACAATAAGAAAACATGTATAAACCTCCTTTCTACCCATTAGTCTGAATCTTCACCAATAAATCACTATACCTCTCGTGGGTCCACAAATTTTGTGATATGACTTTCCTCAAATTACTTATATAAACAAGGGTGCTGCAAAATATATTTGCCTGAGGTCCCACGTGCTCTCAGGATGATCTTGCTTACCTTGCTATACTCATCTCCTGCCATTCCCATGTGTACCCTTTGATTTCCAGCAACACCAAACTGTTGATTCCATGATTTTGCCCATAGTATTCTCATCCTTTAAGACTCATTTCAGGCTTCGTCTGGTCTATGAAGACAGCATGATCTTCCCACCCAGGCCATATTGGGGCACCTCCTCTGTACTCCCAGAATGCTTGGTCCACCTTTACTTGAGCATCTACTGCCCTGTGTCAATAATGGCTGTTTATGTCTGCCTTTCCTGAGAGATTAACACTAAGGCAGCAACTCTGTCTCCTTTATCCACTTATTCCTAATGCATCATTTATCCATTTATGCCTAATACATTATTATGGCCGTCTAATTTAGAGAAACTAAAATGACTATAACAGATAATCCCATAAAATCTTTATTGCTGTAAGAGCCTCTGAACTCAACAGAGAAAGCCAATTGTGTGATGCTGACATTTACAGATTCCCTTGTCCTACCCTCACATCTATGATACAAGCACGCTTATGTTCTCTGGGGACTTTGTATATGTTAACTTACATAAGCTGAAACTACCTTCCCCTTCCTGCACAATTCTAGTTTAGAGTTGGCCAAAGAGACATTTGTGTAATATCTGGATGGGAGAAGTAAAGCAGCAGCTATTACTCTCTGAAGGTCATCCTGGTTAGGTGGAGTGAGAGACACATGCAGAGGTATTGGCAGATTCAAGCTTGTCCTCACTCAACATGCAGTGAGAGACATAGGCAAGATACTGACGGACTCCAGCTTGTACTTGCTCTTCCTTGATTTGATTCCTGCTCTTCTTCCTCACTGGCAACCCGGTGATCAACTGTGAGCCCAGGCTCATCATCAGAGGCAGAGGCATCAATGCTCGGGAGATCCCTCTACCAGTGCCTGGCAGCTAGACATGCCTGGCTTAACAGATTTCCCTGCTGGCTCTAGCTTGACCACCTCTACCAGTGCTTCAGCAGGACTGGCTGGTGACTTGCCTCTGGTCCTCCAGCTCCCTTTCTGGGACTTTAAGTCCCCAGCTCCTCCCATAGCCATGTAAATGATAATTCCTATAATCAGTCTTTTATTCCATAACTTGTAGGGTTGACTTCTCTGATTGAAACCAACAGATTCAGTCTCCTTGCTTCCTTCTACTCCTTTAAAAAATTAGTTTGCTATCCTTTAGGGTTCAATTGACATGTGAGACTGAAAAATTAACGGTGAAGAAAGGGCAAGAGGAGGGCTGAGATCAGGAAAGGAAAGAGTAAAGAAAAAATATTGAAAATGAAATAGGGGGATTTCCCTGGTGGTCCAGTGGTTAAGACTTTGCCTTACAATGCAGGGGGTGCGGGTTCAATCCCTGGTTGGGGAGCTAAGATCCCACATGCCTTGTGGCCAAAAAAAAAAAAGAAAGAAAATCCAAACACATAAGACAAGCAATATTGTAACAAATTCAATAAAGCCTTTAAAAATAGTCCACATCAAAAAAAAAAATCTTAAAAAAAAAAAAAGAAAATGAAATAGGAAAGAACAGCAAGGCAAGTTTGGGTAAAGGAGAAAGACAGTTTACAAAGAGTCCTATATGGTTCCATTCCACTAGGAATTTATAACCTGTTTAGGAAAGAAAAGATAATCATACTTAAAAGTCTGTCATTGAATTTTAAAAGTTCATTATCACATGTACTTAATACACAGTAATTCCGTCTAATCAAGTGGGTACACACACGTACGTGCATGCGTGCAAAGTAATATTACCTCTAAGAAAGACTGGGAGACAAAAGTTGAATTTTCCTTTCTCCTCATAAATGTTGGCAGAATCTTAATCTCAGGGTAACCATTTGATGAGGTATTAACTACCTTTTTATTTCCTACCTGATAGAAAGTGTATAATACCTATCAATATTTTCTATGAATGACATAGCCTGAATGTTTGTGTCTCCTGAAAATTCATATGCTAAAATCCTAATCCCCAATGTGATGCTATGAGGAGGCGGGCCTTTGGGAAGTGCTTAGGCCCTGAGAGCAGAGCCCTCATGAATGGGGTTAGTGCCCTTAGAAAAGAGACCCCATAGAGCTCTCTAGTGCCCTTCCAACATGTGAGGACTCAGGGAGAAGACAGCTGTCTATAGGAAGGGGTTTTCACAAGACACTGGCTCTGTCGGCATCTTGATCTTGGACTTCCCAGCCTCCAGAACTGTGAGAAATTGTACTGTTTATAAGCCACCCAGTCTCTGGTATTCTATTATAGAAGCCCGAACTAAGAAAATGAATAAAGAATAATAGATTTTAGACTCTGTGGGTGCCAAGTGCTGACCAGAGTTGCATTCAAGGCATAAATCAGAACAAGTAATTTTAAAGGTCTTCACTCTGATTTTCAAAGAACATGAATGGATCCAATTCATAACATGAGGAAACGTTATCAAATCCCTCTTTATCTTTATTCTAACTTGATACCTATGGCTTCTCATTTGTCCATAAATGAGACAGTAATTATCCAGTTTATCTTTGCCCATGTTTTTCTCTCCCCAACTTCCACAAACATTTTCCCATTCTGTGTTTTAATAACTGCTGGGCCTTCATAATTTCCGCTGCCATTGGAGGGATGGGATTTATCTTTGGAAAATGCCAAGAGGACACAGTCACTCTATCTTCCCTGATCGTCTGCCACCCCTCCTGGGAGTAAGCATACGGAAACCCATGAGAAGCATTGTTCTGACGTTCCATTAGGTCCCATCCTGCAATCTTTGTATTTAAGGATTGGAGAGTTTCCTGCAGGTAAAATGACAGTTGAAGGTTTCAGTTTTCTCCTCTCAAAGGTCTGTGACCCTGGAAAGGTGAGGAATATGATGTTTCCTAATTTCTCTGTCTCTTGTGAACAGAAGGCTGCTAGTTGTTCATTGCTGTTCTAACTGAAGGCAGAGCTCTCTGAAACTGTTAAAACTGTAGACAGCGTGACCATGGTTAGAGCGTTCCACTGTGCTATGGAAGAGGAAATACGAGGGAATGATTATAGCAACACGACCTCATTGGAATCAAGTTTCAGAATTCAGCTTCCAACCTTCCAGGGGTCTGTCCCCAAATTGGGATGAAGGAGCTTCTTACTGCATTTACCAAGACCTGGCTTGAGTAGGGAAGATCTGACTTCAGGAGACCTGATTTCCTTCAGCATCCAGGCTGCCTGAGTCCACTTGGTCCTCACTGAGCAAAGCTCAACTATTCTGCCTCATCGTGAAAGTACCGACGTGAAATCCTTCTTCCATCCCTGGGCTTTGATTAGCTTCACTTACAGAGAGAATTCCAGGAACCCCTTTGGGTTACCATGAATTACAAAATTGCTTAGTGAATCTGGACCCCAATTGGTTCCACCATTTGCTCCAACATATTTTTCTGCTGTTTTGGTTTGGTTTTAATACTCCGAGCATCATTTTACAGCCCTGGTGGGAAATTCACTGTTGGAGCTCTGCTCTGAACCCTTAGCCTGTAGCAATTCTGCCCTGTCCACTGATACCTGGTCATAAGTTTGTAAGTCCCAGCTGCTCTCTACCTACCCCACACTTGTCTTACAAAGTACCACAGTTCTCCCTGGGAACAACTGTCTCTGTAGCTGCACAATTGGGAGCAGCCTTGAGGGTGTGTGGGCTCTCACTCGGCAAGAGCATTTATCAGCCCCTAAGGATTTAAATCCCAGCACCACATTAATGACATTTAAACCATGACTCAAAGGTCTTTTCTCTGTCCTCTGGCTTGGTTCTTCATGAGAATTTATTGTTTCTGGAGGAAGACCATTTATACCCATGGATTAAAACCCTGTTTCACTAAAGTTCCACAGAAACAGCCCAGTCCTTGGGGAATCCCTCTCCACTGGGGCAGCAATAATGTACTGCTGTTCCAAGTGGGTCTGACATTGACCTCCTCTTTTTTTATTGAAATATAATTGATTTGTTGAATACAATATTATGTTAGTTTCAGGTGTACAGCATAGTGATTCAGTATTTTTTCAGATTATACTCCATTAAAAGTTATTACAAAGCAATGCCTATAATTCTCTGTGCTGGACAAGATATCTTTGTTGCTTAGCTATTTTATGCATAGTAGTTTGTACCTCTTAATCCCTTATACTTATCTTGCTCCTCCCCTCTCTCCTCTCCAAAATGATAACCACTACTTTGTTCCCTATATCTGTGAGTCTGTTTCTGTTTTGCTATATACATTCATTTATTTTATTTTTTAGATTCCATATGTAAGTGGTATCATATAGTGTTCATCTTTGTCAGACTTATTTCAATAAGCATGATATTCTGTAGGTCCATCCATGTTGCTGCAAATGGCAGGATTTCATTCTTTTATAGCTGAGTAATATTCCATTTTGTATAATGTATATAAAGTAATATATATTTTTATTTTATTATAAACATAATATTTAACTGTGTATATATATATATATATATATATACATATGTATATTTATATATATGCAGTCAAGAAGGGTGATATCTCCAGCTTTGTTCTTTTTTCTCAAGATTGCTCTGGCTATTTGGGGTCTTTTGTGGTCCCATATAAATTTTAGGATGACTTGTTCTAGTTCTATGAAAAATGTCATGGGTATTCTGATAAGGATTGCATGAAATCTGTAGATTGCTTTGGGCAATATAAACATTTTAACAATATTAAATCTTCCCATCCATGAACACCGGCTACCTTTCCATTTCTTTGAATCATCTTCAATTGCCTTCATCAGTGTTTAATAGTTTTCAGAATATATGTCTTTCCCCTTCTTGGTTAAGTTTATTCCTAAGTATTTTATTCTTTTTGATGTGACTTTTAAATGGGATTTTTTAACTTTCTCTTTCTGATCATTCATTATTAGTGTATAGCAACAGATTTATGTATATTAATCTTGTATTCTGCAACTTTCCTGAATTCGCTTATTAGTTCTAATAGTTTTTTGGTGGAGACTTTAGGGTTTTCTATATAAACTATCATGTCATCTGCAAATAGTGACAGTTTTATTTCTTCCCTTCCAATTCAGATGCCTTTTATTTCTTTTCCTTACTGATTCTTGTGGCTAGGACTTCTAATACTATGTTGAATAGAAGGAATGAGAGTGGGCATCCTTGTCTTCTTCTTGAATTTAGAGGAAAAGCTTTCAGCTTTTCACCATTGGGTATGATGTTAGCTGTGGGTTTGTCATAACTGGCCTTTATTATGTTGAGAGATGTTTTCTCTGTACCCACTTTGATGAGAATTTTTATGAATGGATGTTGAATTTTGCAGATGCTTTTTCTGCATCTATTGAGATGATCAGGTGATTTTTTATCCCTTTGTTAATGTAGTGTATCACATTGATTGATTTCAAAATTTGAACCATCCTTGTAACCCTGGAATAATCTTATTTGATCATGGTATATGATCCTTTTTATATGTTGGATTTAGTTTGCTAATATTTTCTGAGGAGTTTTGCATTTATATTCATCAAAGATATTGGCCTATAATTTTTTTTCTGTAGTGTCTTTTTCTGGTTTTGGTATTGGGGTAATGGTGGTCTCATAGAATGAATTTGGGAGTGCTACATCCTTTTCAAGTTTTTGCATAATTTGAGAAGGATAGATATTAGCTCTTCTATGCATGTTTGTTAGAATTCCCCAGTAAAGCCATCTGATCCTAGACTTTTGTTTACTGGGAGGTTTTTTATTAGAAATTCAATTTCACTACTAGTGATCAGTCTGTTCAAATTGTCTGTTTCTTCTTGATTCAGTCTTGGCATGCCATAAGTTTCTAGAAATTTGTTCATGTCTTCCATGTTGTCCACTTTTCGGCATATAACTGTTGTGGAGTCGCAGGGCAGGCAAGGCTCACGTGGACCCTCAGTGTATATCTGGGTGTGAGCAGAACACTGTCAGAGTTCTGGGCTGCTTCTGAAGCACTGCTTGAGTACATGTAATAATGGCTGCTGCCCCTCCCCAAGCCAGGCTCCGTCCTGGGACTAGGTTGCCGCTGCATCCCATGGCCAAGTTTTCTCTTTGGTTGTGACAGCCCTAGATCCTATGCCATGGTGTGATGTGGAGAAAGTGGGGCTGGAATGTTGGCTTGTGGCTCGGGCAGGGGCTCACATAGAGGCAGTTGCAGGAAAACTGACAGCACTAGAGCATTCTTCTAACTGCCCTCTCCACTCTGCTTTTGGGGGCAAGCCAGTGGGTACAAACTCCTCATGAGCAGAGTCTAGGCTTCCCACAGCCCTCCTGTTAGTCCCAGAGGTCTTCCAACCAGCCAAGGGAGCTCATCTCCTCTGTGTGGGACCCCAGGCCTGGGGTGCCCAATCTGTGGTTTTCACCACCCACTCCCCAGGGGTAGGTCTCCACCTGTGTATTCTCCCTTCTCCTCTGAGTCCCCTCCAGGGGCACAAGTCCCAACCTGTTCACTTTTCTTCCCTTCCTACCTGATTACATGTAGATCTTTCTAACAGCCTTGGCTGTACAGGAGTCTTTCTGCCAGTTTCCAGTGAAAATTGTTCCACATGTAGATGTATTTTTGATGTGTTCATGGAGGGAGGTGAGTTTCATGACCTCCTACTCTGCCATCTTGACTGATTTCCCCTGACTCCTCTTGCTGTCCTAAAAGGACTCTGATAGCTTATGATATTGAGGATCCATGGAGTTCAGATTAAAAACAACACTCCTTTCAAGTTTACAGTTTCATGTAATGCTGTGTGAGTCTGTCTGCCTGCAGCATCCTGTCCTCAATTGTACATTCTCCCCACTGACTTTGTACTTATATTCCAAGAACCATAATGACTCACATCTAATTTAGCCCTACTCCCTACACCCTGTATCCAGTGGTCAGGCAGTCATGGCGAAAATATACCCTTGGCATAAGATCTGTGTTGATTTTGTTCATCAGAAGCATAGCTGAGAATTGTAACTAAGTACAAAACCACAGGTAAGAAATGAAATCCAAAAAGAACATTAAGGAAAAACACCCACAAAAACCAATAAACAAAAGCCAAACCAAAAAAAACACAACCCTGTGGCCCAGTCTCTGCACAGCACTGCAGTCCAAAAAAAAAAACACAGTCTAAAAGCCAAAAGTAATTAAAGAAGGAATTCAGTATTGGTTAAAATCTTAAAATTACAATTTATAATCCACAGGAATACTTCCCTTTTTCCCTTTCCCTACCTTCCCAGTCGTTGGCCCTGCACAGCTGCTCTCTTATTTTTGCAAGACATCTTTATTTATTGTCACCTTAGTCCACATTCTTCAACTTCTCTTCCTCTGCCTGTAACTCTGCACCAGCAGTTGAATGGAGTGACTGGCCCCCAGGGCTTCTGGTTCCCACTGAAGGTCCCACTAGGCCAGGCTGAGATGACTGGAGGACTCTGGTTCTGGGCCCCAAGTCTTCCCTCTCCATGGACATAAATACTGAGAGTCCCCTGGGAAATTTGACCTTTATCACTCCAACTAGCTTTCTTACAGGCAGTTCACACGAAGCATTTTTGGAGAATCAAATTCTCCACCAAAACATATACTTGCTTCACGTATTAGGAGAAGAAATTTTCAACTTTAAGTGGAGATTCTCTATAGATTCTCTGTCCCTAAATCCACAGTTTTCCCAAAATCTTATCTGGTGCTTGCTGACTTTTGGGGTTATCACGAGGGTCCCAGTATTTCCTCCATAGTGAGGTTTAAAAAGAAGAGTGAAAAACTATGACTGGAGAAAGTGCTGACAAGCAAGAAACCTCCCCAGGTTGTGGAGCAGGCAGGCAGAAAGGGAGTGGAAGCATGCCGGGCTTTAATCCCAAAATACCTGCTAGAAAGAGACAAGACAAAGGCCGCAGAAACAGATTTGAAAGAAACCTGTATAGCGCTCTCTGATCTTCAGCAAGAACCACAAAGACAAGGAGTATAAGAAAGAAAAGGAAAAAACGTGTGGACCACAGTGAGGGGAAGAGGCTATTTAGCGAACGTTGTCAAGAGGAGTTGACCTTGATCTGCTTCACAGGCATTGAGAGGAGCTCTTTAGCCATAGAGTACAGGGGAGACTCTTATGGACAGAAACCATACGACTCTGCTGAGCAAACTAAGGCTGAAAGAATCAACAGCTACGTATTGGGAATTGATTAAAGAGATATTTTGAGTCTCCGAGAGTCCAGCAAATATGCTTATTTGAATTTGGACTGAAAAGTATAAATATAAAATTCTGGAATGGAGGGAAGAATGAACCTTCTGTCTGGCATGTTGTATTATAGTAGAGGATGATTAGCTTTGGTAGAGGAACTAGTCAAAGAAGAAGTTATATTTACCATGAGAAGTAATGGGAAAGGGATGTGCAAATCACATGTTCATTCATTCACTCATCCATTCAAGTATTACTGAGAATTTACTATCTGCCAGGCATGGTGATAAGTGCTGGAGTTGTATCCTTGAACAAAACAGCAACTTATGGGCTGGTGCAGGAGGCAACCAGTTGACAAATAAATATAGAAGTAATTTAATTTTAATAAGTGTGTCTTAAAGAAGCACAATATACACTGAATACATAAAATGAGAAACCTGAGAGATCGCACTAAGTTTCCTGACATCTAAGTTGACATATAAAAGGTAAAAAAAAAATTGATCAAGTAAACAGGAAAGAGAAGAAAATTCCAATCAAAGGGACAAGCAGGCAGGAAGACCCAGAGCCCAGAAACAGATTGGTGTGTAAGTCAAAGTGAAGCTTATCACTCAAATTAGTGTCAGAGAATGAGAAAGCAGGAGAGTGATGTCAAATAAAGCTGAAAGAAGGAGGCAAAAAAGAGTGCGGAAGTGTGAAGGGGTAAGAACCTAGCAGTAGCCTCTGTAAATTCAGTAGATGTGAGTTTTGTTTGTAATTTAATGGACCAAAGGGGCAAAGTTATGAAACTTCTCCAAGACCTTTATTTTAAAGCAAAGGGGACACAGTTGGCCCAGCTGCCTGGCCAAGGAAGACAGGGAGAGAGAACAATTGGTGCTAAGGACATCTGCCCAGGTGAACACAGAGATGCTGCTCAGATGGCAGCAAAACAAAAGTCTAGGACCAGATGGCTTTACTGGGGAATTCTAACAAACATGCATAGAAGAGCTAATATCTACCCCTCTCAAATTATGCAAAAAATTGAAAAGGATGGAGCGCTCCCAAATTCATTCTATGAGACCACCATTACCCCAATACCAAAACCAGAAAAAGACACTACAGAAAAAAAAAAATCCCACATGCTGCGGAGCAGCTGGGCCCATGAGCCATGGCCACTGAGCCTGCGTGTCCGGAGCCTGTGCTCCGCAACGGGAGAGGCCACAACAGTGAGAAGCCCGCGTAAAGCAAAAAACAAACATCTAGGGGTAAGAATTGGTACTTCTTTATGTACTTAGAATTTCTTGTGTGCAATAAACTTTTTTTTTCTGTTTTATGTGCTGACATCTATTTGAGGGTATTGCTAAATCTCAGGTACCTAAGTCTACAGTGGCATTAAAATGTGATTGCTTTTCAACTGACAAAGGATTAATCTCCAAAATATACAAGCAGCTCATGCAGCTTAATATCCAAAAAACAACCCAATCCAAAAATGGGCAGAAGACCTAAGTTGACATTTCTCCAAAGAAGATATAAAGATTGCCAACAAACCCATGAAAAGATGCTCAATATCACTAATCATTAGAGAAATGCAAATCGAAACTACAATGAGGTATCACCTCACACCAGTCAGCATGGCCATCATCAAAAAATCTACAAACAATAAATGCTGGAGAGGATGTGGAGAAAAGGGAACCCTCTTGCACTGTTGGTGGGAATGTAAATTGATACAGCCACTATGGAGAACAGTATGGAGGTTCCTTAAGAAACTAAAAATAGAATTACCATATGACCCAGCAATCCCACTACTGGACATATACCCTGAGAAAACCATAATTCAAAAAGAGTCATGTACCACAATGTTCATTGCAGCTCTATTTACAATAGCCAGGACATGGAAGCAACCTAAGTGTCCATCGACAGATGAATGGATAAAGAAGATGTGGCACATATATACAATGGAATATTACTCAGCCATAAAAAGAAATGAAATTGAGTTATTTGTAGTGAGCTGGATGGACCTAGAGACTGTCATACAGAGGGAAGTAGGTCAGAAAGAGGAAAACAAATACCGTATGCTAACACATATATATGGAATCTAAAAAAGAAAAAAAAAATGGTTCTGAAGAACCTAGGGGCAGGACAGGAATAAAGATGCAGACATAGAGAATGGACTTGAGGACACGGGGAGGGGGAAGGGTAAGCTGGGATGAAGTGAGAGAGTGGCATGGACATATATACACTACCAAAGGTAAACTAGATAGCTAGTGGGAAGCAGCTACGTAGCACAGGGATTTCAGCTCGGTGCTTTGTGTCCACCTAGAGGGGTGGGATGTGCAAGAGGAAGGAGATATGGGGATGTATGTATATGTATAGCTGATTCACTTTGTTATAAAGCAGAAACTATCCCACCATTGTAAAGCAATTACACTCCAATAAAGATGTTAAAAAAAAAAAGGTGATTGCTTTTATTGATCTCGAGACAGAATCTTGATACTGAGTGAGCTAGTATCAAGCCACTAATTTTAAATTAGAAAAATTAAAAGCACAAATGAATTTTCTACTGCTTGGTATCCTGACATATAATGAGCACAGAGGTGGGTGCCAAAGACAGCGAGGCTTTCGTTTCACATGGGTGCTGCAAGGCAACATATTGTTCAATATTTTCCTTCTTTCCCAGAGTTTCACCAGAGAAAAGATTCTTTGCATGCATTTTTCCATTCACCCCATGTGCTGGTGGTGGACCAGTAGGCCCAGTCCATACCAGTGAGACATTGGCAGTCTAAGAGAAGATCTTAAAGTCTCACATATATTTGACTGTCGTATAAATTTTCAGAATTTACCTCCCAAACAAGAATGAGATATGAATCAATTTTTCCTTCCGGAATAAATATCATTTCTAGAAAGGTGGGCAGGTTGGTGACTTAATCTGCTCAGGTTGCCATAACCAAAGTCTACAGGTTGAGTGGCTTAAACAAGTGAAACTTATTTTCTCACAGTTCTGGGGACAGCAAATCCAAGATTAGGATACCAGCAGAGTCAGTGTCTGTAAGGGCTGTCTTTCTGGCTTGCTACTGGTTGCCCTCTCACTGTGTCCTCACATGGCAGAGAGAGAGAAAGAGAAAGCTCTCTCTCTTTCTTATAAGGCCACAGACCTATGAAGTTTTGGCCCCACACTTATAACCTCACTTAACCTTAATTACCTCCTAAAGACCTTCTCTACAGATACAGTCACCTCGGGGGTTTGAGTGTCAGTATATGAATTTGGGGGATACAATTCAGTCCATAGCAGTTGGGAGCAGTGTAAAGGCATTTGGCTAAATTTCTACCTCAATCAAAACAGTATTTGAATTTTTCCAATTTAGTGGATTAATATTATACAAACTTTGTGTTAAAAAGGATTTAAGATAACCTAGTCTCATCTCCCTCTTAAAAATAGAAACTCCTTTTCCAACCAGGATGTTTCTAAAGGAAATACTTCAGGATTCTGTGATCCCTATATTCCTGTATTTTATTCTACATGAGTAAAAGTAATAAATTCTTTAATGTCTTTAAAAAGTCCTTGACTCTCTGAAAAAGACCAAAATCACTTTGCAAAGACTACCTGTTAAAAATAGCAAGTTTCATGGTGATTTTCTGATACATTTCTCGATTGAGGGAAGAAAAATGTGACATTAAATCATTGTTCTTTGGCTTTGCTTTCCCTTTCACTCCCAGGGACAAGAAACAGTACTGGCTTACCACCCTATTCACGGTGCACTATCCAGGAACTGTGGTCCCCACTGTGCTGCCATTACAAGGGGTCAGGAAAGGTCATTGTGACTTAAGGCGAGCACTGGAGGTGAAATGAGCTGGGTCCATGAGTCAGTGATGATTCATGCTCATATCCTTCTGCCATGCAGAGCTGAACAGCGTCTGGCATCACAGGGTAGGATTCAGACACTGTAAAACTCCACAGACATTCCAAGTTATGCAGAATTTCTTCATCTACCTTATCTCCACTGTTCAAATCTAACTAATGTTTATTGATGCCTTATCTCAGTCAACAAACTTTTACCGAACTGCCATCTTTTGCATTAGTTACAAAGCGTGGGTTACAGTAGTTACCCTTCTGAACTAATTTCTTCCTTTTATCCTCTTTTGATTGACTCAGGTCCAGCCACACTGGCTGCTCATTTTTTCTTAGACCTGCTGAATACTCTCTGTTTCCTCTGCTTGGAACACTCTTACCCAGATCTACATGGTTTGCTTCCTCAATGCATTCTGGCCTTTGTTCAAGGGTCATCTTCTCAAATCCTTCCATGACCATTCTATTAAATTACAATTCGCCCTACCAATCTCTTCCCCTGAGATTTCTCACTCCCTTTTTTTTTTTCTGTAGAATTTATGACGATCTGACTGTCCATATATTTTATTTTCTTATATATGCAGTCAGAGAAATCATTGTTTATTACACTAGAAAAGAGGTTCATGTGAAGAGGAAATGTTTATTCCTTTTAAAATTTATACCTCTTGTACCTTAAATCATTTCTGGCATATAATTGGCTCACAGTAAATACTTGTTGAATGACTAAGAAGGAAGTTGGCAGTCTAATTGGGGGAAAAGCTGAATTGAAATAAGCTGTGCATTCCAACCTGCACAGGTCCACCTTCTTGACACTCTACTTTATAAATCAAGTCTTTCACTCATTCCTATGAGTGTATTTGTGAAAGAATCAGAACCTTTAACCATGATGAACCTCATGTCCATCTTCTCAACGTCCTACTGGTAAGAATTGTTCATCTTTAGCTTTTATTCAAAGACTGCTCTTGAAGTGTAGCAGTGTCTATTATCTTGTAGAGAAACTCTTCTGTTATGGCATTTCTTTTAGACTGTGTTGGTATATTTCTGGTGTTTTTCCTGGTCTCCTGGGCTCAATCCTACACGGTTATGAGTTGTGTAGAGACGTCTAAGATATCTGGCAATCAAAAGTCTCAATAATTATCCACTAGAATTCTCACACAAAGAAGGGGAAACCACATGGATAACACTCATTCATCCTGTTTTTCTTTCTTTCATTCACTCATACAGTAGATTAGTTTTCAGTGTTGACTATGTCCATTCACCACTGGAGTATGCTAGGTCTAATAGTACTGCACTTAAGGATCAGAAAAATCTCAGTTTTAATTTCACCTCTAATACTTTCTCTCTGTCCATGTTGTTGTCCTGTTTTTCCCTCTGTTCCCTATAAAAGGATTATAGTCCCTCTACTTCTAAAAATAGACTTGAACACGTGACTTGCTTTAGCCAAAGAAATGTGAGCAGAGTGTTGTATGCTAAGTCTCAACCAAAGCTCTAAGGACTGTATGTGGTTCCACCATTTCCCTTTAACCTCTGCCATGCAAATGAGAGAGCTGCTACTTCAGCCTCGGTCCTAGAATAAAGGAGATATGAAACACAGCCAAGGTAATTCACAACTACCCTGTACATGAGTGAGAAGTAGACACTTGTCTTTGTAATCCACTGAAATTTGGGGGTTATTATGCAGCATGACATAGTGGATAAGTGTCACAGTTTTCTCATTTATACAATGGGGACAACAATGATATCTTCCTTGTCTATCTCAGAGAGTTGTTGAGAAGATCCAGTGAGAAATAGAGGTGTGAAAAGTTTCATAAAATTCTGCTATACTTTTTGAATAATTGTTGGCACCCTTAGTATATGATATTCCAAGATCTAGAGGTACCTGTGTTTCTTCATCCCTGTACACCACTCTTTCAATGGAAATAGAGCACTTGGGGGCACTTTGCATGGACAAATTATGCTTTCCTCATTCTTATTTATTTAAAAGAATAAGGCTGATGTCTGGACAATCAATGAAGGGTATTAGTGAGATATAAAAACCATATCCTTAAGACTTTATTCCTTTAAGATGATGCCTGTCTCACCTCTCTGCCCTCACACATTTATTACATAAATCTCACATTGCTTTTCTCTTTCCTCTCACCATTGCATGATATCGCTTGTACAGGATTTCTAGTTTGTGTCTGAAGTCTTAGAACTCTGAGTTAACTTGATGGGAATCCTGAGGAGCATGTGTCAGTCAGCATGAGTGGCAGAGACTGCCCAGTGTTGACTTAGTGTAGGCACAAGGTTAAGTGCAGCTTCAGACTTTGTCCCCACTTCCCTACAGAGGCAAAGCTCATCAGTGTGCTGGAAGGAAACGCACACCGAGACCAGCATGCTAGTCCCTGTTGGGTGGGGTGGGAGGCAGTGAGGCATATATTATCTCATTAGTCTTCACCACAACCTTATCACATACATATTATTATTTACATTTTGCAAATGAGAAAACTGAGGCTCAGAATGGTGACTTTTTTGAACAAATTGGTAAAAGCCAGGAACAGTTCCACAACCCAAGGTGTTCCACAACCCAAGGTGTTCCACTCCAAATTCCCAAGTCTTTTCCATCATGTGTTTTATCTGGACATTTTAGCTTGTATGTGGCATCCTGTCAAGTACAGAGCTGTTAACTTTGACACAGCATTTATACACCTTATTTTTTAGCATGTAAGTGAATCCAGCTTCAGTGAGAACCCCTGGATTTTGTTTTGTGGCAGGGGCTTAGAGGAGTAGGCAGAGAAGGTTGGATGGTGACTATGATTCCAGTCCTAATGATTTTAAAAAGTAAAATGAAAGTCTCATCAGATATCAGGGAGAGCCTAAATTTGTTTACACAGCACAGCTGAAATGGGACTGATAAGAAAATCGGAAAGATCATAAAATACTGAAATTTCTGTGAGATTAACTTTGATAAGTATTGGGAAAAAAGCAATTGTTAAGAATAGAGTCAGTGGCTAGGCTTCTATAATGGAAAGTAATTTTATTATATTCTCTGAGTTACTTATTTATCAATATTTTTTTTGTCTCGCAGAGGGACTACTCCCATATTCTCTACATCTGACCTGTGTAGACTAGTAATCCAGGTTATTGGCCTCTATCATTTTGGTAAATAGAGAAGTCTGAGACAGCTATGGTTTCTGCTTGTAAAATAGCCTTGAAGATACCTTAGAGATTGACTGAGGAAACTTTGGGCAGACTAGCCTCCTCTGAATAGAAATCTCAGAAAACAAAAACCATAGAGAGAATGGGAGAAGTGTAATTAGGGTGCTTTTAAGTAATGTGAGAATGTTGCATTTTGATGTAAGTTAGCAAATAAATTTTTTGCTGGAAGACATCATGATGCAGTGAAAAAAGTTTTGCTGTTGAAAACATGAGTTCAAATCCAGCCTCTTCCATGTGCTAGCTTCCAAATCTCAGGAAGTCACTTAACTCCTTTTGTCCTCTTATCAGTTAATGAGTGAAAGACACTTAAACTTTGGTATAGAATAAGCACATAGCAAATGTTAGCTGTTATCATTACTGATGACAAATTGAAATTAGAATGGAGTAATCACTGTTGAGGCACACACAAATGGACTCTGGTGGCCCTTGAGGACCCGGCTTCAGACACATCCTTGCACCACTGAGAAAGTTCAAGTTAATCTTAATCTATAGCTAACCCAAGGACACAAGCTGTTTTCAGAACAATATCTGCTAGCTGTAACCTTGTATCTTAAGGTTTTTCCCCCTTGTAACTATGCAATCATTTCAGACCCCAGCCACTTCTTGGTTAACAAGCACCCTTACTTTTTGCCAGCTCCAGTGATAATTTTTGATACACAACTCATGTAACTGACCGTGGCCTTGCAATTTTGGCCTTTATAATCCTCCCCCGTTTTGTAGTCCAGCAGAACACAATTCAAGCGCTTCTTGAATCTGTATCTTCCAGGCTGCAGTCCTAACAAACCCCAAAGAAGCACCTCTTTATTTCAATCAGATCTCTGTTTCTGAAATTTTGGTTAACATTATTGTTTATTATTATTATTATTATTAGTGTAACATAGCTGTTAACATCAACTTTATAGGATTTTTGAGAGTAATTTAAATTGATTGTTGAGAGTATTTTAAATAAAATAACTAATAGAGTACTGAGCAGTGCTCAGTGCAGTAGATAGATTATGTCAGTATCTAACAATTCCTTAGCCCTATTACTCACAGATTCAGGAAACCTGAGTAGGACCTGGATTTTGTTTTACATTACCCAAGTGGTTCTAATATATATAGGTTTGGGAAGAACTCACCTAATCACTAAAAATTGTGTTAGGAAGATTAGCTATTATATTTATTCAGCACCTTCCATGTTCCAGGTGTAGTGCTGAGTCCTAAAAAAAATTTAAAAACAAAGAGAAATTGTGTTTATCCTTAAGAGATTATCATCTAGACAAAAATGAAACGCACATATTAAAACAAAATAAAACAGTAAAATGATTTGTGGGTTGTATAAATCAGACATTGAAAAGTTTTATAGAGGGTGAAAAAAGTTAGAGGGTTTATTCTACTAACGTAAATGCAAACTAAAAAGGTAAATTGGAGTGGCCACTTGAGCCTGCCCTGAAATTATACATTGCTTTTTCTATCCTGAAATTTGTCATCCAAACGTTTTAAGATTTTAGACAAAGAAATAGCTTAAACATTTTGAAGAAGATTCTCCCATTTCCCATGAATTGTGATGACTTCCTATAGAAAATGCACTCTATATATTTATTTTCATCTTACATATTAGTAAAAGAGAAACACACATCCAAGGAACCTCAATCACTTCTCAAATAGGATGGCAATTGTCATTTATAATGAAGAATATTTTTAACATTTCATATTCCTTACAAGTTCTTATCAACAGATGTTATTGATTTATAGTATTAGTCTAAAAGGAAATTTAGATTTGACTCATGGTCTGTCTTGACATGCATGTAACAAAATATGTCTTTTAAATATGTTTACTTGATAGAGAAACATTTTAAGAACAGAAAATATAGAATTTGAAACTTACATGGGAAGACTTAAGTCATTTACCCATACTCTGAGTGATCAGAATTCAATTCATACAACTTCAGGAAAAAAAAAAATACTTCCTTGTATCAACTATAATTAAAATAAGGGACTTTTGATCTACTTATCACTGACAGAGATGCAGCCACATCTCTGAGGAACTAATTATAAAAACTGATGACCAGAGAGCTTATTGTGGTCTTGAAGCCCTTTTCTTTGAATTTATACTCCAAGATGAAAAGAATTCGTTACAAACACCAAGGAAAAGTTGAGTCATGGAAAGTGAGAGTCAAAAGTCTGCATTCTCTTATTATGAGCTCATTTAAGAAGAAACAAAACAGAACAAAACAAAATAGTACTGAGAGGGATTGAGTCCTTGATCTGACATGCTTTTTCCTAAGTGGCAGCATGCTGATCCGTGATTCTTACAGGAGAATAGTCTTCCTTCACCAAGGAGAGTTAGCCATTGTACCTTCAGAAAGGGTACACATGGAGTGGGGAAGGATGGAAGGACTCCCACTTGTCCAGCCAGAGAAATGGAATCAATCCTGCTGAACAATGAGGTGACAGATGACACTTATACAGTGATATTACTTTTTGTAACAACAAAATCTAGAATATGACCAAGTGAGCAGGTAGTAGAGAGGTGGTGGAAGAAGGAATAGTTAGAAATGAGCAAACTACAAACTTAAAAACCAGGGTATTTAATGTAATGCTAAATTCACCAAAATGAGAAGATGTATAGTTGGTTGGAATGAAAGCCCTGGTCCTTATTTCTGCTTGGAAACCAACATCATTATATCCACTTAACTGTGTTTTCCTTTGTTTCACTTTTGCCCCAGTATTTTCCCCACCCATTTTTTTCCTGCTGCTAAATTCATGTTACTGGGAAACATATTTTGACATTTCTATTCCTTTTCTCAAAATCTTCTGTGGCCCCTTACTGTTGGTAGAACTAGGGGAAAAACGTTTCTTATTCTGCATTTCTAGGTCTTCTGAAATACCCATCCTTTCCAGCATATCTAAATCATCTTTCCCCTTTACTCTCTACTCTCTGTTCTCTTATCCAGCTACTGTCTCATTAAAAGTGTGCAAGGCCTTCAAAATCATTGGCTGTACGAGTGAGTGGTCAAGAAAGGTATTAATAAAAACCTTAATTAAGATAATTCATGAGACATTTTTTGAAGGAATGTCCTACGGAGATTAATATGTTACTAACTGAATGTTAGGGTAAACTGTGGTAGCACCGAATCTGTTATCTAGTAATTATTTGAATGTTTCTTCCTTTCCAGGTTTTAGCCCTAGACAAAATGCCAGCAGATGCTTCTCTGCTTCCAAGCAACTTTCTTTTCCTTTCTTGCTGTTTATCTTGTGAGGGTTCACAGGTAGGCTTTCCATAAGAGGACAAAAGACCAGTTTACTTCAAAGCATCTTATCTCTTCATCCTCATCCCTACATTATTGATCTTCTCAATCTCAGCTCATATATTCCGTAGTTCTACATATTCTTTCTCTCTGCCCACATACAATGTCTGGGATTCTACATTCACTGATCCATTTAGTCTTGTCACATTGGTTGTTCATCAATAATTCTTGAATAATACAAACATTTAGCATATTCTTATACCAATATACCTGTTGATTCTTCTCAGTGAGAGCAACTATCAGTCTATTTTAGGATAGGGTTTCTTTCCATTTTAATATGAAATGTTTATTTTTCTAATTATAATTTTTATCTAGTTCTATGTGCTCATTATAGAAAAATAGGAAAATAGCTAGAAGTAAAAACCAAACCAAACTAAACAAACAAAAACTCCACTCACTATCCTTGTACCCAGTGATGAACACTGTTCTGTTATATATCATCTCAGTCTTAAACTTTTTTCTGCTTTGTTTATGTAATAGGATGAGTAATTAAGAAATAAGTATGTACTAACATCTCTTTCCCCACTTCCACCAATAGGAAAGAAAATTGGATTCCCTATTACTTCCTCCCAACCATTGTGAAAATCAAGAGTTTGGGGGCTTAATTCCCTTTATGAGGATTCAATGTGTATCTGAAGGGAAGAAGTTTGAGAGACAGAGTCAGAAGCAAAGAGCCAGGGAGAATTTAGTGCTTTGCCCTGGACTAGGGAACAATGAAAAATGAGATCTCCAGATTTGGAAATAGTTATAGGGTTCCAAATATGTGCCAGTGTGCAGGAGCGCTGTGAGAAACATCCCTGCAGCTTCCAGAAGCATTAGTGTCTAAGAGACAAATTGTAGGGACCATACTTGATAGGAATATCCTGTAGCTTAGGAGCATTGAAAAAATGATAAATATCATGGATTAATAACTTGGTCCCTACATCTATTTTCTGTAACTACTTAAATCCAATATATATTTTTTTAAGTTTCTTTGAGGTAGAAGGAGGCCCTAAGAATGACAGTGAGTGAGTAGGGGATTGAAGAACATTAAATTAAAATTAGAGAAATAGGGCTTCCCTGGTGGTGCAGTGGTTGAGAGTCCGCCTGCTGATGCAGGGGACATGGGTTCGTGCCCCGGTCCGGGAAGATCCCACATGCCGCGGGGTGGCTGGACCCGTGAGCCATGGCCACTGAGCCCATGCATCTGGAGCCTGTGCTCCGCAACGGGAGAGGCCACAACAGTGAGAGGTCCGCGTACCACAAAAAAAATAAATAAATAAAAATTAGAGAAATATAAGAATGCATAATTTCTTATAGCCTGATGTTGGTGTCTAAAATTCTTCCTCTCTGTCTCTCTTTATCTTTCTCTCTCTGTCTCTGTTCTCTCTCTCTGCACACATAGACACTTGCGGTGTCCATGTGCATAAAACAAATTTAAATTCATAATTTATATACCAATTTCAACTTGCTTTTTAAAAAATTAAATGTACTGATCATTTCCTAGTTCTGAGTATTCCCAAACATGATATTTTATTGGCTCTATTGTTTTCCACCATCTATGTGGCTGTTGCATACCTCATTATCCATTCTCCTAATGGTGGTGGAACATGGTTGTTTCTAGGATCCCCCTATTCTAAAAGTGCTTCAGTGAACATATTGTTCACAGAAACTTTTGTGTACAGCTCTCATTGTTTCTTTAGAATATATATATTTCTGGAAGTGGGATTACTAAATTAAAGAGAATATTCTTTTGTAGACTTCTTGGTATCTAATTCCAAATTACCCTTCAGAATACTGGTAATAGATTACATCACACCAACAATGTGTGAGGGTGCCGTGCTTCCCCTCATCTGAGAATGAACTGAAGATTTGAACCATGTTACTTCTGAAGGAATTGCTTCTGGTATACTCTGACAAAATCTAACTAGCCAGAATTGTGAAAAAAGGAATGGATAGGATGATGGTGCTGATGTTTTCTGAGTTTTCAAGAAAGTAGAATGTAATGGATTCTGAATACTGCCTAACAAAATTGATGTTGATTTCTGGGAAAAAATTCTAGAATAGATGCATTATTAGAAAGCTTATGACTGCTTCAACTTTCATTTGGCTTCACAGGTTTACTTGAATAACTAATCACAGCAGCACACAGCCAATTTAATGACATTTTCAGCCCCTAATAGAAATCTGTTTAATTAGGTGCTGTAGTACTGATTATGTCTATTTAAAGAATGTCCTTTAATCTTCTTCCTGGATTTGGAAATCCTGATAACTGTTGTTTTAAGATATTCTCGAATCATGCAGGGTGCTAGGCAGTGACTCATTAATAAGACTGTCTATATCTTAGACAAGTCAGTCATTGGGACTGATTGGCCCCCAAAAATAACATCATGAGTAAATACTGTAAGGGTAATATAAAAGTGAATAATTGGCTGAAGATGATGATTCATTGATTATCTTTAAAAAGCTATATTAATAATATCAAAATCTCACTTCTCATGTGATTTTAGGGAACTTGAAAATGAAACCCTGGCATATGGCCCATTAGAAGATGTGGAAATATGTCAACTCCCAAAATATTTTTAGCTTATTCAGGTCCAGATGAGATCGGTGATAACTACTGAAAGGAAAATCATTCTAACACTAATGATCATGTTTTTCTATTGAAAGGCAGAAGTTTTGAGAAATGATGATTCTGGGTGTATAATGGAAAAGTTGCTGCTCCCGGCCCCAGAGGAATACTTGGCATTGATCTCTAAGGTTCCAAACAGCTTTCAAAGGGTCTGAGTCATAGCAAGAATTCAGCTATGAAAAGTTACTGAAAGTGATCCTCTAAACAGGGCAGCTCATCATCTTAGAGGTTGTTCTTGGATAATTGTCATGAGAATGCTTATGGCAATTTATGGACTCCAGGGGTCCATGGGAAAAATGAGATAATGTTTTGAGATAATGTTTTCAAGTCTTCCATGAGATGAAAATTTAAACAGATGTATTTTAATCATAAAAGGCAAGATGAGGGAGATTCTAGGAAGGCAGTAGAGGAAGTATGGTTTAGGTAACTTCCCAATCCCCTTAGATAGAGCAACTAGATAATAAAACTAAAAACCTATGGATAACAAAAATAGTGCTCCCTCTAACCCCAAAGTACAAGTTTGTGACCAAAAAATTCACCAATTTCTAGAACTTCCTAGTGTCATAATTTCTGAAGGAAGAAGCACAAATGGAGTGACTGAAAAATGGAGTGACCTAAAGAATATAGAATCCCAAATAACCCAGGTACTCACTGAAAATCAGGGGGTGCCAACTTGAGAACAACATCTAAAGCTAACAAGGGTTTTGACCACTCTAAGAGTAGAGACACACGAGGGACCCATGGAAAAGTCTAAAGTAATTGAGCAGTAGCTCCTGTGAACTCTTTACACTGAGCAGGACTCTCTTCCAAGAGAGGGCTCAACATTGAAGAGAAATTGGTGGGAGTGGAATCAAAACTGAAAAGGATATGGACAATGGAGACAAAGGACAGAGAAGGTCAAAATAAAAATTGAGAGGGAGACAGAGCTAGAAAACTTCAGAAAGCAAATCACCATATTCTCGCACACTATGTGAATACAATAGAAAAGGGGGTGGGGGGGCCTGTTAAACTAGAAAAGATATCCTGAATTCTGCCTTCTAAAAGTCCAAGAAAACTAGTTGCAAATAAAATTGACCAGTATATACTGTATTGGGAACAAATCCCACACAAAATTACTATAAAACAAAAGAGAGACTATAGAACAAACTAGTATTCCCATAGACAACTAAAGCATACCAGATAGGCATCCCATAAAACAGATTTAAACTGTAACTTACTATTCAAAACAAACAAAAATATGTTAATAAAATGATGTGATATAAAGAGCCACATAAATCAGAATTAGAAAAACTCAGAAATGAGAAGACAGAACTCAAGAATTAGAAATAAGGGGGGAAATAATTTTAGAAATTAACACTGGACTAAAAACTACAGTGGACAAAAATGAATAAACACTGTAAATAATGTCTTAATATAAATAAAAAATAAAAAGGAGTAACACATAAGAAAATGAGATGAAAATAATTTGAGGAAAAAACCAATACTGACGATAGACAAAGAAAATCCAACACACAAATAATATGCATTTCTGAAGAAAATGCCAAAGCAAGGGGAAAAAAATAATAAACTATAATTCAAGAAAACTTTTCTGAATTAAAAATAAGATATCTGTAACTACAATTTGAAAGAGTATACTGTGTACCTACAAATATCAACCTAGAACCATCAACAGAAAGATACTTCTTTAGTATGGACCCTAAAAATAAAGTATTTGGGTGCCTAGACAAAAAATAGTAAATGAGAACTAATATTAGATTATCTTCAAACTATTTGACACTAATAATTTATACCACAACAAATTGGATTAATATATTTTAAATATTTTAGCAAAGGACTTTATATCCAGCAAAACTGACTTTCAAGTATAGATAGCGTGTATGTTATCAGCATACAAGAACTCAGGAAATGCTCTTGCCGTGTCCCCTTTCTGAGGAATTAAATAACAAACTTCAGAAAATCAATATGTATAGAGATACATCAATATAAGACTGGTGGTGAGCATCAAATATACACTTACTTATAGAATTAATACTGAATGTAAATAGAAGGGAGAGAATATACTATGTAATGGCTATATGCTCTTATATGCAACATACAATGCTAAAAGCCACAAGAAAATAGAGGAAATGGGAACAACCAAAAAAATGTCTTAACTATTTTCAGTAATCATAATTGGTGGTAATAGTATTGGTATTATATATGGAATAAGAGGTAAAGCAAATGGGTAATTATGAGACTATTCTTATTCGATCATCTCCACTGTATTTGAGAACCAGAATTCTTGGTGAGGAAGTATGGTGTTTTAGATGTAATAAAGAAGAGGTTAAGTGAAAAATATGATATACCAGCTAAGTAACACTTGTCTTTTAATTTCAGGACATGCACACTCTCTTATATATAGAATATGGCTTTTCTCTCTGGAAAGCTCTTCCTCCAGCTTGGTCACCTCCCACACTTATTTCATATCTTGATATAAATATTACCTTCTCAATGAAGCTAATCCTAACTCTGCAACATGCCCCACAACCCAGTCCCTCTTATCTCTTTTACTTTTTCCATTCTCTGTAGCATATATCCATTTCTAACATACTATGCAATTCATATATTTATTATGTTTATTACATATTGCTTGTCTCCACGGCCAGAATGTGAGCTTCAGGAGCACAGAAATCTTTCTCTATAATTCAGTGATGTAGCTCAAAAATCTGGAACACTTAGAAGATACTCAAAATATGCATTGGATGAATTGTTGAATTTCATTAGACTACTAAGAACTAAAAGTTTGTTTCGTTTGGGTTACCTTAACTGATATAGATACCATGTAGCTCATACTGTAAAGAAAAGCATTTTCAAACTCAGTTGAAAGCTGTTAGAGATACTTTCACTAGATTTTAGTTTATGTACTTCCATCTAAATCAAGAGAGAACTAGGCTGTGTAGATGCTCCTTTAGTGCCATAAGGGTATAATTAAAAGTGCAGTCAAGTGAGTAAAATGAACTCTCACATTTTAGATTATTACTTGCAGAGGCCAAAAGCAAACAATGTAAAATGAAAATAAATTACAGTCATACTTCATTTTAGTGCACTTCACAGATACTGCATTTTTTACAAAGTGAAGGTTTGTAGCAACCCTACACAGAGCAAGTCTATCAGCGCCATTTTTCTAACAGCATTATTTTTTAATTAAGGTATGTACATCTTTTTAGACATAATGCTATTACACACTTAACAGATTACAGTATAGTATAAACATAATTTTTATAGGCACTGGGCAACCAAAACAATTCATGACTTGCTTTATTGCAATACTCACTTTATTGCAGTGGTTTGGAATGAACCTGCAATATCTCCAAGGTATGCCTCAAAGAACATAAAAAATCTTGTAGAACAGTGAGAATAAATATACTTCTCTATACTGTTTCTAGGAAATTATTTTTTAAAATTGATCCCTCAAGGACTCTTTTTGTAAAGCATCAAAAAATAGTACTATTTGAAATTGGTATTATAGACTAAAATGCTCTATTTTTGTAATCTAATTTTGAGAATATGTTGTTTTGTAAAGTATGTTCCCAGTAGAAAGATAATTTATTCATTTGAATCAAAAGAGGAATTTTAATATAGTGTTTAAAACTAGACTTTTAAAAATAATAATGTAAAAGTTTTCCATTTCCTAGTTAAAAATTGTTTTGTCATGTATGTGCATTATACATTTTTTAACATTTAATAACTGTAGACATTTGTCATTTGGGCAGGGCACCAAGCATCAGAGCCTCTGTGTCAAATATCTTTGATCCATCCTTCCAGATACACTCTCTACCCTGCCTCATCAGATGTGTGCTGGCAGTCTGGCCATATGGACTATATCCACATGTCCATATCTCTCTAGTTTCTGGTTCATTTAAGCCAATAGGGAGCTTTGGCAGGAGATCAGAATGAGGTAGGGGAGTGAAGTGAGTGCATTTATTTCCCTTGGCTCTCTCTCTGAAATGTTGTCTTGATCTGGCTGCCTTCAAAGTCACTGTTTCTGGGTCAATGCTTCTCTCAAGGGTGATGACTCTACCAAAGTAACCTACGTGAAATTGCATTTTATTGGTTAAATCTGCATTTCCTCCTGTTATTTAATTTGCATTTCTAGCAAAGTTGACCATAGTTTCATATTCCTGTTCCTTTGTTCATTTTTCTGTTGGGTTATTCAGTTGTAAACTTTCCCTAAAAATTCAGAATAACAATTCTTTTTGGTTGTATGCATTGCAAATAACTTCTTTCAGTCTTTGACTCACCTTTTGAATTTATCTGTGGGTTCTTTGTAATAAATAAAATTTTAATTTTAATGTAATAAAGTTAAAATCTTTTACTTGTTCTTTTTTTTAATTAATTAATTTATTTTTGGCTGTGTTGGGTCTTCGTTTCTGTGTGAGGGCTTTCTCTAGTTGCAGCGAGCGGGGACCACTCTTCATCATGGTGCATGGGTCTCTCACTGTTGCGGCCTCTCTTGCTGCGGAGCACAGGTTCCAGACGCGCAGGCTCAGTAGCTGTGGCTCACGGGCCTAGTTGCTCTGCGGCACGTGGGATCTTCCCAGACCAGGGCTCAAACCCCTGTCCTCTGCATTGGCAGGCAGATTCTCAACCACTGCGCCACCAGGGAAGCCTTGTGGTTTGTTCTTTTTTGTGTTTTTTTTATGAAAAGGCTTCTTTTCTATCCATGGGTAAAAGACAGTTTCCTGTATTTTCTTCTTAAATCATTACAATTTTGTTTTTGACGTTTGGGACCTTACATATTATTCAAACTCTTCCAAATTCTGCAGAAACAGCAATAAAATAAATAAATAAAACTTCACCTCATAGTTTACCTTAGCATTATTTTGAACTCATCTACTATATTGAGCACCATATTGAATTATAAAAGATGTGAGAGTTACCACTAGAAAACCTTATACTGAATTCTATTCTGCCACTTACCTGCTATGTGTCTTTGAGTTGCATAACCTCATATTTATTCATCTATAAAACTAGAGTAATCATAAACTTTCTAACTAGACTAAAAATTAAATTCTTGTGATTATACTTTACAAGTTATAAATATTCTTTTTTGAATTTCTATCGAGACTCCCTGTTAAAAATACTAACTGGCATTAGTTTTATATTCATTCATTAAACTAATATGTACTGATCAGCTAACATTAGCCAATTTCCCTCATAAAAATCTTTACTCTCTTCTTGAGAGTGAATTTTAGAGCCAGCTTAGGTGAAAAGGAGAAAAGCAGTCGTTATCATTCTACTTCAAAATTGCTATGAATGAAAAATTTACTTTGTGTCTATATAAGATTCAACATCTGGATAAAAATATTTATTACCCACATTTCAAATGTTTTTGGTTTCTACCTAGATGCCTGTTTAATCATCTACATGATTTTATCCAATTATCTATCTTGCAACCAATCACCATGTAAGACCCGTGGGCGTAGCCAGTGCCCTGCCACTTTGAAAAACATACGGTAAAATTGGTCTACTCTGGTGTGTAAGATGCCAGAAGTATCAGGATTTTCAGCAACACCAGCCAGCCATTTTGGCTACCATATCAACTGATTCAGATGGACTGAGGAGCAATTTTATGAACTCTGTGGGGAATATGTGTTGTTATATCTGGAAGTATCAGGTGCCAAGTGGCCTACTCTGGTCATTCAGCCTTAGATGAGAAAGTGCATACAAACCAGTGTGTTCACATTGTTACCATGGTGACCATTGGGCTAAATGGAAGTCCTGAAAAATGCCCATCATAAGGTTGTATGTTGTTTTGCAAGAGTAGAAAAAACATATATTTATATCACAGATTTGGTCTCACTGGGGGTTGAGTTATGTTCCTAATGTGCGGCCAGATGTTTTATATCACTCTCTTTTTATAAAGTAGAAAGTCTACTACACAGGCATTCTTGTTTATGAATATTAGCATACATGTTTCCACAGAGTATTTTTTTTGGGGGGGGAAGGAGGTGGTTTCCCATGTGGCCCGAAAAACCTGCTAGACAAATTCTAAAAGAGCTGTAACACTTCCACAGAGTATTTTAAATTGGTTTCATGTAGTTTGTATTGAGGGAAAAAAATCTCTGAAACTTATCAATGGAATCTCTGAAAAACTGTTACATATACAAAATTTATCATCTTTTTAAAATTTTTATTTTATTATTTATTTTTATTGAGATATAATTGATATATAAGATTGTGTGTGGTTAAAGTGTACAGTGTGTTGATTTGATACATTTATATATTGCAATATGAATACCACCATAGCATCAGCTAATACCTCTCTCATGTTGCACAATTATCATTTCTTTTTTTTACGGGGAGACCATTTAAGATCTACTCTCTTTGCAACTTTGAGGTGTATAATACAGTATTGTTAACTATAAGCACTAGATTATAGTGATCTCCAGAACTCACTCATCTTGTAACTGCAAGTTTGTAGTTTGTACCCTTTAATGAAGATCTCCCCAGTTTGCCCAGCCCTCAACCCCTGATAACCACTATTCTGCTCTCAGTTTCTATGAGTTTGGCTTTTTTAGACTCCACATATATCAATACATGCTATCATAGAGTATTTATCATTCTCTCTGACTTATCTCACTTAGCATAATGCTCTCAAGGTCTATGTTGTCACGGATAAGATTTCTTTCTTTCTCATGCTGAATAATATTTCATTTTATATAGATAGGTATAGATAAAATATAGAGATAGAGAAGATATATGTATCTTCTTTATTCATCCATTTATGGAGACCTAGGTTGTTTCCATATCTGAGTTGTTATGAATAACACTGCAATGGGAGTTCAAGTGTGTTCAATATCCTGATTTCATTTCCTTTGGATATATACTCAGAAGTGGGATTGCTGAGTCAAATGGTAGTTCCATTTTTATTTTTTTTAGGAACCTTCATTCTTTTCTCCATAGTGGCTGAACCAATTTATACTTACATACTGAGTAATGCACAATTTTCCACATCCTCACCATCACTTGTTAAATCTTGTCTTCTTGATGATAGCCAGTCTAATGCGTGTGAGGTGATATCTTATTGTGGTTTGGGTTTGCATTTCCCTGATGATTAGTGATGTTGAGAATCTTTTCCATGTACCTGTTGGCCATTTGTATGTCTTCTTCAGAAAAAATGTCTATTCATTCTTCTGCCCATTATTTATTGTTTTGTTATTGAGTTGTATGAGTTCTTTATAGATTTTGGATATTAACCCTCTATCCAATGTATGGTTTGCAGATATTTTCATCCACCCAAAGGCTACCTTTTCATGTTGTTGATTGTTTCTTTTGCTGTGCAGAAGATTTATAGTTTGATGTAGTCCCATTTGTTTATTTTTTATTTTATTGCTTGTGCTTTTGATGTCATATCCAAAAAAATCAGTGCCAAGATCAACATGAAGGTTTTTCCCTATCTCTTTTTCTAGGAGTTTTACAGTTTCAGGTCTTCTATCGAGGTCTTTAATCAATTTTGAATTAATTTTTGTGAATAATGTAATATAGGAGTCCAGTTTCATTTTCTGCATGTGATTATCCAGCTTTCTTAATACCATTTATTGAAGATACCATTCTCTCCCCATTGAGTATTCTTGGCTCCCTTGTTAAATATTCGTTGATCATATATATAGGCTTATTTCTGGGCTCTCTATTTTGTTCCATTGGTGTATGGGTCTATTTTTATGCCAGTACAGTATACTGTTTTAATTGCTATACTTTTTAGTATAATTTGAAATCAGAAAGTATGATGCTTCCAGCTTTGTTTTTCTTCCTCAAGATTGCTTTGGCTATTTGGGGTCTTTTGTGATTCTATACAAATTTTAGGATTGTTTTTTCTATTTCTGTAAAAACGCCACTGGAATTCTGATAGGGATTGCATTGAAACTATAGATGGTTTGGGATAATATGGACACATTAATAACATTCTTACCATCCATAAACAAGGGAGATCTTTCCAATTGTTTGTATCTTCTTTAATTTCTTTCATCAAAGTCATATTTTTCATTGTACAGATATTTTACTTCTTTGGTTAAATTTATTTATGAGTATTTTATGGGTTTTGATGCTACTATGAATGGCATTGTTTTCTTTATTTCTTTTCTAGATATTTCATTGTTAGTGCATAGAAATGCAACTGATTTCTGTATGTTGATTTTATATTCTGCAACTTTACTAAATTTGTTGATTAGCTAACAGTTTTTTGGTTGAGTCCTTAGTATTTTCTATATATATATGATCATGTCATCTGCAAATAATGACAATTTTACTTTTTCCTTGCCAATTTGGATTCCTTTTATTTATTGGGACTTACTGAACTATGTTGAATAAGAGTGGTGAGAGTGGGCATCCTTGTCTTGTTCCTGATCTTAGAGGATAATCTCTTAACCTTTCACAGTTCATCATGAAGTTAGCCGTGGCCTTTGTTGTATATGGCCTTTTTCAGGTAGATTGCCTATCTCCACTTCACTCCACTTCTTCTGGGGTTTTATCTTGTTCCTTCATCTGGGACATATTCCTCTGCCATCTCATTTTGTCTAACTTTCTGTGATTGTGATTTCCATTTCTCAGGATGCAGGGTTGTAGTTCTTCTTGCTTCTGCTGTCTGTCCCCTGGTGGATGAGGCTGTCTAAGAGGTTTGTGCAGACTTCTTGGTGGGAGGGACTGGTTCCTGCCCACTGGTGGGTGGAGTTCGGTCTTGTCCCTCTGAGGGGGCAGGGCCATGCCAAGGGCTGTGTCCAGAGGGCTGTGGACTCAGGAAGACATGAGGCAGCCTGTCTGCTGATGGATGGGGCTGTGTTCCTTTCCTATTGGTTGTTTGGCCTGAGGCATCCCAGCACTGGAACCTACAGGCTGGGGGGTGGGGCTAAGTCTTGGTAAGAAAATGGTGGCCTCCAGGAGGACTCACGGCAATGAGTACTCCCCAGAACTGCCACTGCCAGTGTCTTTGTCCCTGCAGTGAGCCACAGCTGCCCCCTGACTCCACAGGAGACTCTCCAATACTATCAGGTAAGTCTGGCTCAGTCTCTTATGAGGTCACTGCTTTTATTCTCTGGGTGGGATCCTGGTGCGTGTGAGACCTTACGTGTACCTTTCAAGAGTGGAGTTTCTGTTTCCTCCAGTCCTGTGGAATTCCTGTGATGAAACCCTGCTGGCCTTCAAAGCCAGATTCACTGGGGGCTCCTCCACCCATTGCCAGACACCCAGGCTGGGGAGCCTGACGTGGGGCTCAGAACTTTCACTCCTGTGGGAGAACTTCTGTGGAATAATTATTTTCTAGTTTGTGGGTCACCCACCTAGTGTGTATGGGATTTGATTTTATTGCAGTTGTGCCCCTCATACTGTCTTGTTGTGGCTTCTTCTTTGTCTTTGGATGTAGGTCTTTTTTGGATGTATCTTTTTTGGTAGGTAGTATTTTCTTGTTATTGTTGATGGTTGTTCAGCAGTTAGTTGTGATTTTGGTTTTTTCATAAGAAGAGGTGAGCTCACGTTTTTCTACTCCACCACCTTGTCCCATAGATGGCCTTTATTATACTGAGGTATGTTCCTTCTGTAGCGAATGTGTTCCTTCTATGAGCTAATGAAAAGATGTATTTTGTCAAATGCTTTTTCTGCAAGTATTGAGATGATCATATCTTTTTAATGAGTTGTTGAATTCAGTTTGCTAATATTTTATTGAGAACTTTTGCATCTATATTCATGAGGAATATAGGTTTATAGTTTTCTTTCATTGTCCTTATCTGGCGCTGGTTTTAGCATCTCAATAAATAGCTGTTCAATTAATTAAAGAGGTAAAAAGTACTAACAGTATAAGAGGAAATAGTCTACCTGTCTGATCATCAGTAGAAACAGTAATAAACAGAAGTTGAGACATTTTTGATATTCCTATTTTATTCTTAATGATTCTCTGAATTTTATAGCATTTTATATATTTTATTTGATTCTTATAAAATTTGATGATACATTTAAGGTAAGTTATTGTTATCTCTATTTTGTGCATGATAGAAAAGTCTCTATCTAGCATTCAGAATAGAGCAAGTTATGCTGTAGTAACAAACAATCCTAAAATTGTAGTGGTTTAATAAAAAACATTTTATTTCTCATTTATGCTACATGTCTACCTTGAATTGTTAGTGTCGCTGCTCCATGTTGTCTTCAGAATAGGAATCAGGTTGATGGACGCTTCACTCTGGGTTATGGTAGGGGTCAGGGGAGGACAACTCATATAATTCAAAGTGAAAGGCCCACATTTTATCAGCCAAAGGAAATCACAGATCATATGTAATTTCAAGTAAGCTGGGAAGTGCAGTCTTACTGGATGATCAGGAAGAGGATAATCAGAAATACTAAATGGACAGCACTAGGCTGTTAGAGAGGTATTAGAATTCAAGCCAGGATTCCTACTACTATATCCTTACCATTCTGCCTAATTGTTTAAGTCAAAATGCCTAAACTGTTAGGGAGATAAGGTAAATAAACTTCATATGAATATTCAATTTAATGAAACAGGAGGGGAATTGGTATCATAATTCAAATATGACAAGAACTTACGTTTGTTGCAAATTTTAGTTTGGGGGGTGGTTGAATTTGAAATTGATCTTAAAATACTAGTAGAATTTGGAGAGAGAGCTGGGGAAGGGCTCATGATAAAAGCATAGTAAGTGATCTGTTAATGAGAAAGGAGAAGAAAAGTGTTATGCAAAGAAGTCATTATAAACTTGCATTTAGTTCATTTGAACTCAGTTACAAGTCTGATGGTGTGATAAAGAAACAAGAGATAGAGGTAGGGACAGGGGAGGAGAGAGACAGACAGAGGCAGGCAGACAGACAGAATTTAAACTGTGTGGGTGCTTCCATCCCCCATAGCACTGAATGATCCATATGTCCTGGTGAGAATGTGAAATAAGGGATTTGAATCTGCTTTTCCACCCCTTGTTCCTCAGTCCCCTCCTATCTCTGAAAGTACATAGTATGAATATCACAGAACATTCGGTGTGATCTAATGTTTAGCACATATTTTTCATGCAATCTGATCCCTAAGCCAACTACTTCACAACTTGTTCAACTGAAGCAACAGCTACTTTTTCAACGTTAAAAAATAAACAAGCTATGTCGAACTTGTGTGTTTATTTATAAACCTGAGAAATTATTTATCAGTCTCCAAAACAGTGTCTTCTAAGTGATTTCTAAGGGTAACGTGGCTGTCTGTGAAGTTAACCTTATGTTTTGACTTTAGAACCTAGCTTCCATAGACTGTGAATTCATAACTCCACTGTATAAGACACTAGTGTCCAAAAGTTAAGGGGGTATTAGAATTTCTATTTATTATTATCCTCATTTTAAAAAAGTGTGTGTTTGTATATTTATATATATTTATATATACCATATTAACACAATAGTGCATATATGATATTCATAGGTAAATACTGGGTTGGCCAAAAATTTCATTTGGGTTTTCCCATGACATCTTATGGAACAACCCCAACGAACTTCTTAGCCAACTCAATAAATACTAATATTTTGGCGGTACTTGCCCAAAAACTATGGGTATATAATCAAAAACGTTTAGAAATCTGACAGAATCAATTTATCAGAAGTGTAAATAAGCACAGGTGTCAATACAACCAATATGATTTATCTGAATGGCAAGAAGGACCCACATCAGAAAATTCTGGGGAGTTGGAAGATACATTTGTATAAGTAGGTTGGGAGTAGAGATGGGCAATGTTGAAAACTAATCTGGTCTTCATATTACCTTTAAACTAAGCAAAGCAGCATATATCAAAGCCTTATTCAGATATCCAATGCCAAGTTATTAATCTGAGAAGAATTCTAGGTTACATCTCAGCTCAGCAACAGCAGCAACAACAACAAAAATGCTGTAAACAATTAGTGATGTCAGAACTGGAAAGGGGAATGGAAGCAGGGTTGTAATATTTTAAAATCTTCTTGATATCTCAAATCCTTTAGCTAAATAAATACTTGTAGTTGTTGCTTGCAAAAATGAGCAACAGGTCTACGTGAATGATTTTTAAAACCATGTACCTTATTCTGTTTGTAGAGACTCACCTACTACCTTATATTTTACAAGTGAAAGAAGCTAATAAAATTCTAATCTGATGCTGAATTTCTATTACACAGACTGAAAATATTTGATATTCACATCACTAATTTGATCTCTATAGGAGAAAAGGTACGTAATTTAAAGCAATGCAGTATTTTTTAAAAATATGAATTATCCAAGTTGACCATGAAGACAGTCTAAATGAATCATATAGTGCCCCAGGGCTGCCTCTATACTTCCACCAGGCAGGCATTAAGGTCAACTCCACCTGTGACAGACATAGTATGGAGAGAATTCAGGTAGTTTAGAGAGAAAGTTGGGATAGAACATGTCCATGGGTGCTGCTCCTTTGTGCTGCAGTGTTCTGTGAGGCAGTAACACTTGGTCCAGGACTTGTGGTCCCTACTTGTGGATTCTACTTAAATTGTGGAAATTTCAAACATGCCTACTTTACATGCCCAGCAGTGTTTCCAGCGTACGTGAGACAGAAAGAAGTTGCAGCATTACTTAAAAATGAAAAGTAACATCTATGCCTTCCAGAGACATTTCTAACCACACTCTCTTAAGAGCTGTTCAGTGGAGAGGCAATCTGAAAGAAGAAAGAGATGACACAGACCTACTGCTTAGTCTCAGTTCTTTCACGTTCCAGGTTATAATCTTAGGCAATAAAATAATCTCCTTGACTCAGTCTTATCAATGACAAACATAGGGATTCCTGTGTGTCAGGATTGAAATAATGTAAATACCAAACTTGTGCCTAGCCCATAGTAGATACAAATAGAAAGGATCTATGATATTATCATATTGTAACTGAGTCTAGTGTCTTCTCTGTGTAGCTACCCTTAACTGCCACTTCCAAGATAAGAACCAGTAGTTCCTAGTGGTGTAATACATAGAAACAAGGAGGTTAGTGTCAGTTACACATATTTATAAGTGGAGCTCCCTGTTACTGGTTCTCATTCTGACTCTGAAAATAACTGGCTCATCTTTAAGGATGAGTTGGGTCACAGGAGGAAGAAGTTTCCCACGAGGGGCTAGGGCAAGTATATAATTTATCACCGCAACAGGTTCAATTTTGACAGTGAAATAAGGTAAAAAAAATAAATTTTGTGATTTTTGAGATATTTACTGACCAACCAATTGATCTTATTTTATTGAGAAACTTAGAAAATAGTTCTATCCAAATGCTATTTTCAAAAATAAAAATTTTAAGTAAATGGTTGGAAGAAAATATACCATGTTAGAATTAGTTTTTAAAAAGCAGGATTAGCTATGTTAATTTCAGAAAGAGCAGACTTCAGAGCAATAAAGGCTATAGGGGATAACGAAAGGCATTACATAGTGATAAAGGGGTCAATTCTCCAATAAGACACAATAATCCTTAACATGTATGTGACTAACAAAACAGCAGCAATTTATATGAAGCAAAAACTAATATAATTGCAAAAAGAAATAGATAAATCCACTATTATAGTTGGAGAGTTCAGCACCCCCCCCCCGTTAGAAATAGACAGATCTAACATGCAGAACATCAGTAAGTTGAATAAGTAACATAGAAGACAGTAAAATCAGTAAGTTAGACATAGTTGATGTCTAACTAACATCAATCAACTGGATATTATTGACATGTAAAGACCACTACTTCCAACAATAGCAGCTCACATGGAATATTCACCAAGATAGACCAAATTCTGTGCCATAAAACACACCTTAGCAAATGCAAAAGAGTAGAAATCATACAATGTCTGCTCTCATACTGCAGTGGAATTAAACTAGAAACCAATTACAGAAAATAATTGGAAAATACCCAACTACATGGAAATTAACACATGTCAAATAACACATGGGTTAAAGAAGAAATCTCAAGATAAATTAAGATATAGTTTGTACTAAATGAAAACAAAAACACAACTTATCAAAATGTGTGGTATGCAGCAAAAGCAGTGCTTAGATGGAAATTTATAGCATATAATGTGTGTATTAGAAAGAAAGAGCTAAAATCAATATTCTAAGCTTCCTCCTTAGGAAACACACTAATGTGTGTATTAGAAAAAAAGAGCTATCTAAGCTTCCTCCTTAGGAAACTAAAAAAAAAAAGAGCAAATTAAATCCAAAGCAGAAAGAAAGAAAGAAAAATTAGAGCAGAAATCAATTAAATTGAAAAGAAGAAATCAATAGAAAAAATCAACAAAACCAAAAACTGCTTCTTTGAAAAGATCAATCAAATTGATATGCCTAGCCAAGCTAACTAAGAAAAAAAGAGAGCAAACACAAAGTACTATTACCAGAAATGAAAGTGAGAACTTCACTACAGATCCCATGGACATTAAAAAGACCAATTTAGATGCTGAAAAATGTCGGTCTTCTTAATTACATCCCATTCCAGTTCATAATAAAAGTTTATCTACAAATTTATCTATTTTTATAGAAGCTCCATTAAAAGCATCTTCTTACAAGGTGAGATATCAAAAGTAAAATAGCTGGAAATTAAAACTAAATCTTGCATATCATTTTAGTTCTCATTAAAAATATGTTTAGTTCCCCTTTTTTGAGATAAATTTCTAAATCTTTATAAGCTTTATTTTCAGTAATTATAGTTTGCTTCAAAGGCTGAAATTTTGTGGCAGTACATTTGTTGAATAGTTGACTACAGATTTCCAAATAATTTTGGAGAAGGAGCACCAAAATTTACCAAACTTACAGTATTACAAAATTTATCAAAAATTTTAAAAGAATTTAATACAATTATAGGATATTTAAATTGACTTTAAAAGCAAGTCTTCAAGAGTGCAAACATTTTGAAAATCCTCTTGAGAATTGTAAGTGGAATGTGAAATTGTGTACTGTCATGTGGAAGTTTATCTCATATTAAAAAAACTTCAGTATTAAAAATAATACATCTGGAGTAGGTGAAATAAAAACATTTTGAATCAATAAAAACTACAAATATTTTGTTGCCAGCTGAAGTGTACTATAAAATCATTAAAGGAATTTCTTGAGACTGAGAGAAATGATAACAGAGGGAAACTCAGATCTTCAGGACGAGATAAAGAATATCAGAAATGGTATATATCTGTGATATAAAATATATTTTCCTTTTAATTAAAAATAAGACTAAAAAATTATTATTTTGTTGGATTTTATAATGCATTCAGGTGTAATACAAAGGAAAATTAAAGCATAAAAATGACAGGTGAATTGACTTATGTGGTTCTATTTTATGTCAAGTTGTATATTAACTAAAGATTGACTGTGAAGAATTAAAAATGAATATTGTAATCATTAAGCAACAACTAAAAATGCAAAGGTCTATTACTAACAAGTCAACAGATAAACAGATGCTTTAAAATGTGAAAAACCTAACAGAGTAAAGAAAAAAGAAAAAAAATCTGTTGGTCTAAAGAGATAGCAAATAGTAAAATTATAGACCTACTCATTTCCAATTCAAACATGTCTATAATTACATTTAGTAGACAAAACACTTTAACAGTCAGAGACTGTCAAATCTGATTTTAAAAACAAGGTTAAACTATAGGCTCTCCATAAGAGATGTATTTTAAATAAAAGACACAGATAAGTTGACAATAAAAAGATGAAAAAAGATATGCCATGAAAATAATAAGCATAGAAGGTTAGGGATATTAAAAGAAGGGATATCAAAAATAATGTAGGCTTTGCAAAGAGTTTTACCAGAGACAGAAATTATTACCAGAGACAAAGAAGGATATTTGGATATTTAATAAGGAAAATTGGTGAATCCATAAGGCAGATATAGCAATCATAAATATTCATGCATCTAACAACAGAGCTTCAAAATATAGGAAGAAAAATTTGAAAGAATTCAAAAGAGAAATAGATAAATCCATTATCATAGTTGGAGAATTTAACAGTCCTCTCTCAGAAATTGATGGAATAACTAGGCAAAAAGAGAGTAAAAACATAGATCTGTATTTACAACCTAAGTGTCCATCGACGGATGAATGGGTAAAGAAGATGTGGCACATATATACAATGGAATATTACTCAGCCATAAAAAGAAATGAAATTGAGTTATTTGTAGTGAGGTGGATGGACCTAGAATCTGTCATACAGAGTGAAGTAAGTCAGAAAGAGTAAAACAAATACCGTATGTTAACACATATATATGTTATCTAAAAAAAAAGTTCTGAAGAACCTAGGGGCAGGACAGGAATAAAGACCCAGATGTAGAGAATGGACTTGAGGACCCGGGGAGGGGGAAGAGTCAGTTGGTACGAAGTGAGAGAGTGGCATGGACATATATACACTACCAAGTGTAAAATAGATAGCTAGTGGGAAGCAGCCACATAGCACAGGGAGATCAGCTCGGTGCTTTGTGACCACCTAGAGGGGTGGGATAGGGAGGGTGGGAGGGAGACGCAAGAGGGAGGAGATATGGTGATATATGTATATGTGTAGTTGATTCACTTTGTTATACAGCAGAAACTAACACACCATTGTAAAGCAATCATACTCCAATAAAGGTGTTATAAATAAATAAATAAAAATAAAATATTTATACAACAAAAAACATAGATCTGGAAAATACTATCAACTAGCATGATCTAACTGACATTTATAATACAACACACACAACAAATGCAAGATAGACATGTTCTTTTAAAGTGCACATAGTAATTTCAACAAGTCGTGGGCCATAAAAGAACTCAATAAAATTTTTAATGAAATTTTACATAGTATATTCTCTTATCATAATAGAGTTATGAAAATAGCTTATCATAATAATAAACTATCCAGAAACTTTAATCTTCTTCATGGCTCAGTCTTTTCTGCTAATTAAA
This sequence comes from Grampus griseus, assembly GCF_964374135.1. Lineage (NCBI taxonomy): Eukaryota > Metazoa > Chordata > Mammalia > Artiodactyla > Delphinidae > Grampus > Grampus griseus. The sequence continues at coordinate 50,661,445 of NC_139010.1, read as the reverse complement.
TCATGTGGGAAGTATATTAGTTATCTATTACTGTATGACAAATTACTCTAAAACTTAGCACCTTAAAAGAATAAGCATTTGCTTTCTTACAATTTCTGAGCGGCTGGGAGTTGTTTAACTGGGTGATTCTGGCTCAGGGTGTCTCATGAGGTTTCAGTCAAGATGTGGACAAAGGATGCATCATTGAAAGGCTTGATAGGGCTGGAGAATCGACTTGCTAACTCACTCACATGGCTGTTGACAAGAGGCCTCAGTTCCTTGCCACATAGGCCTCTCCGTAGGGCTGCTTATGACATGGTGGTTGGCTTCCCCAGAGCAAAAATCTGAGAGAGAGATAGAACAATTAAGATGGAAACTGCAGTGTCTTTTATAACCTAATTATATCATCACTTCTGCACTGTTTTATTGGTCATGTAGAACAGCCCTTGGCACAGTGTGGGAGTGCCTTACCAGGATGCGAGTACCAGTAGGTGGAATTCATTGGAGACCATCTTGAAGGCTGGCTACTAAGGGGAGCATTGAAAAAGTACTTAAGCCCTGGTTCAACCTCAGATCTATTAACTCAGACTCTTTTGGGGATTGGGCGTCTGTTGTTGTTGTTGTTTTTCCTCTTAAGCTCCCCAAATGATTCTCAATACAGGGTTGAGGAATATTATAGTAGAGGAAATCCACTGTAAATCATCAAGTAATATGTGTGCATTAAGATCTGGGTAAACTTAATGAAACTCCAAGCCTAAAAGAAAGAAAAGGAGTCATAAAAGGGACATAGATTTATAAATCAATTAATCAAACAGAAATTCAATCAGTAGGTCAGGATTTTTAAAACATATTAATGGAAATTTCCATAACCCCACTGAATATTTGCAACCTTTGTGAGCAGCTAGTACTTTTAAAGTTCCCCAGTTTACTCCAATGAGCAACCGTTTGGGAACCAAATCTTTACATGATACACGCCACTGGAGCTCACTTTCTTTCTACCTAATTTGTTGCTGGGGAGGCTCTCAGACTCACTCAGGCTTTCTGCAAGTGTGGTTTCATCTAACTGGCCGTCTTGAGAGATAGTAAAGCTGCAGTTGGAAGAAGCCACCTTCGGCACTGGGGAGAAAAGGCTGTATTCCATGTTCCAGGGCAGCTTTTCAAAGCTGCACACAAGGTTTTCATGACTTTAAAACTCCAGGTAGATAAGAGGAGGCCTGTACTGTCTTTCAGTTTCATGCTCATCTTTGAAAATATTCCCCTTAGATCCAGACCTCAGAAGCACCAGGCTGATGGAAGTAATTTGGTTAGAGAGTATTCTCAATTGCAAGAACCTTCGTTATATTTGAAAGTTCCCCATCTTAGGCATCTCTGTATTTGGAAAGTACATAGAATGTGAGCATCATTTTCAAGAATGAATTCACAATTTTATGAGCAGGAAGATGTTTTTAAAAATACCCTTTTGTTTTAGTTCAGATGAACCTAAAACACAGTCAAAGGAAAAAATATGAGTTAGTATTTGACTCTCTAATCTTTTTCTAATCATACTTGTTACTTACAGATAGACTTAGAAATGGATTTCAATTACAGGGATTTAAGTACTGCAGAGGAGGCAGCATTTTATATTAGGAAGAGCATACTTTTTAGTATCAGAAGACCTAGGTTTGATCATGGCTCTTTTGATAACTCCCTGTATAAAAATGAACAGTCTATCTTAATCTCTCTGGACCTCAGTTTCTAATTTCAAACAACCAGAAGTTGAACTTCCTCATTTTAAAAGTTATCTTTCATCTCTAATATTTATAGGTTGTGATTTAAATGTGCTGCTCCTTAAAGGGCTGTGGGTAACTTTACAGTGTGAGGTTCAGCTTAAGGAGAGAAACCTTCACAAATGAAAATGAAAAAAAACTTGGAGCAGTAGGAAGCTCTTTTCTGGATATAGCTTGTGATCCTCACGTTCCTACAACTAGGCTTCCTGGGGTGCATATGATGAAGGGGGCTGTCTGCATTTCGAAAAGCAAAGTGTTTTTAGTAAGATTTACTGGGGCACAACTGCCACCTAGGAGCTGGCTAAAATATGACGATAAGAAAGTCAAGTGTCCTCTAAACAAATCCAGCATATAAACATTTGAATTTATTTTTAAAAGAACAGAAGTGTTTGTTCGCATTATAAAAGCATTTGTTGTTGTGAAAGTTCTTTGTAGGAGGGCTGATAACACTGATAAGTGATTTACCTTTTACAAATCTCATATGTGATTTTGTATAGTTCCCAAATTATGACTAAATTTTAAGAGCATATCTCTTATGGGACATGAGGTGGGTCTATATCTCTCTAAGGCATTTATGAGCCCATCTGTGGATCTGTAGCTTTCCTTTAGGGCATGGGAGTTTCAGGAAAGCTAAACGTAAGGGTCTTCCAGGTCGTAAGACTTGATTTGTCCTGGTGGATTTGCTGACTCTCCAAAGAAAATTTCAGTTCCAGTGTGCTGCAGTGCAGATACATCAATAACTTTCTGTGCTGGTATTTACAAAGATTAATAGCTGGATTCTCCAAACTGAGATGTTAAAGATCAGCTATTGAAATGAAGAAATTGGGGTTCCAGGCTATTGGATGTAAATTTCTACTACTTTATGGTAGAGTTATAATGGTAGGTTTTATTTTTCCTGGCCCATGAATTAGAAAGAGGTGGTTTAGCTGAACGCCTGAATCAAGCCAAAGTATCCAGAGACTGGTTGCAGCATTCATCCCCACCCTCACTTCTTCCTTCGGCAACGGAAGTTGCTGTTTTCCTGAGTTGCTATTTTGTAATTCACTCCCTAAGCCCTGATTTAATGTGGGCTATAGATGAGTGATGTGGGATTTAAGGTGACAAGAGATAATAGACCCTTTCTCCAAAATAAAGACCCTGTACAAGTCTGGGAGGACCAAGAGAAAAAATGTTTCAGATTTCCTGACACTGACACCTCAAAGTGATGATGTTTCCCCGAAAGTTTAGCTCTTCTTTGATGTTTTTAAAAAATTATACATTTTTCTATCCTTTTAAAAAGAAGACAATTTAGTCTTTTCTTGATATGTCCAAGACATCAATACATATGACGGTGACTTTGCGGTGATCAGCTTGTTTCTCCCTCTTTCCCTTTCTTTTTATCCTTCTTTAATTTCGTGCTGACATTTATTCTTCTATCAATCTGTCAATCTTTAATTGTTTTCTCCATTATATTTTTTTCAGCTTGCTCTTTCTAGTATGATAGTGAAGAAAAAAGCAACTCAGGAAGCAGAATTTGTAGGAGAAAAGATTACGGGCTGCACTTAAAAAAACGTCTACATATTTATATTTGGAAGGGAATATATCTTAAAGTAGTGGCAGTTTTCTCTGGACTGCTAGAGTAATATAAATTTAATTTGTTCTTTTTAGTATTTTTCCCAAATTTCTGCAATTACCATGTACTTACTTAATAATTTAACAAATTTTTGATGTAATATTTCAATGTACTTTACTGGTTTTGAATCTAAGCTCTGCCAGTACAAGGTAGAAATCATCTTGGTTAAATTACCACTAAGTGACCTTTTAAAATTAGAACACCTCTCTGAGCATCAATTTCTTCATTTGTAGAATACCTCCCTCATAGAACAGGGAGAATTAAATGAAATAAGCTAAGATGAGCGCCTGGAACACAGAATGATTAAAAAACATAAGTCTCATTTTTAAGAATTTTGTGGTAATTGAGGAAAAAAGACTTAAGAGGCCAAATTACCTATATTGAAACTAGAGACTTGGTGAAAATGACAGTTATTTTGGTACTTGGAGTTGATTTCTCCTAAAGTTTGCATTTCATGCTGTGTTCCAGAAAGCTTGACTTATGAATAAGTGGGTGTACTGTACCCCACTGAGTTGTACTATTTTAGAGTTAGGGGACTTCAGAAACCACTGAGCCTAAAACTTGCATTTTATAATTGAAAATATTGGGAGGAAGTTTTATCTAAGTCTTACAGTAGCTTCATCTGCAGAACATTCTCCAAGAGTGGATCTTCACTTAGTTTTTTGGCAATGTACTTGGGATTATTTGCTATCATCTTAACAGTATTTTCCTGAGCCCCCGGGCCTCAGGCTAGTGGCTGGAATGGAGAAGAGACAGGGAGAGAAAAACCAGAAGAGAGGAAAAAATCGCTCAAGAAAGGATATGTTAAGACATCAACCCAGCAGCAAGTCCAGAGTGATAACAGTTATCTTCAACTCTAGCTAAAATTATATTTGCAGAGGGCAAAGCTCTTCTGTGCAATTTTATAAACTGTGGAACTAAGCAAATCAGGTATTTCCTCACTGACATGCCGGGAGTTCCATATTTCAGAAGGATTTGCATGCCTTGTATGGTGTCAGTGATGAACGAACTCAGCAGAACTCCCTGTGCTGCATTTGGAAAAGAGGCAGAGCTGTAAGAAGAGTCACTGTTTAACAGGAACCTTTTTTGTGTCCCTAAGGTCGCTGATGCTAAAGGCAAAGAGAAGTGTGGTATTTAGAAGAATTTCTATGCGATCTTCTGTTCTTCAACACAAAATCCCTCATGTTCTTAATTTGAGTAATAAAGCTCATAGAAATATTTGTATTTCCTAGGCTAATATCAGACTTTCCCCCCTTGGCTAACCAGTCTCACAAAGAGGCTAATTTGGGGGAGAAGCAATGAGAGAGTTCCTTCTCAGCTTGTGAAAAAAGTGTTAATTATTCCTTTGACAAGGCTTCTAACTCTTGGGAAACAGCTCTCCCTTTGGTGGAACTGTTTCTGTCTATGGCTGCTATCTGAAAGCAGCCACCTGGTTTCAGGTCAGACAAGGGGAAAGAGTTTAATTAACTTTCCCTAATACTGATGTGATTTCAAAAGACTTAAGAAGTACAAACACCGTAGTTGTGCCTATGATCTACCTGTCTCAGTCTCTCACATCTTAGACCACCCTCCCTTCCAGATGATTTTGCTAACTTTCCACATTCTGGGTTTCAGCTGGACGTTTTTCTCTACCTAAAATTGTCTTATAACAGGTGTATAAAAATTATGAAAGAAGATACAGTTCCACATGCCTTGACACAAGACACTGTGTACAGATAAACCAGTGTGGAGAAATAGTAACATTAGTCAGTCAATTTAAAGTGAAACAGTTAAGAGAGATAGTGGTTTGTACATTTACTTGGAAATATACTTACGCATTCATTCAATATTTGAGAACGTACTACAGTCAAGCATCATACTAACAAGTATTGATAGAATGACAAAACACGTTTGGTCCTCGCCTTCCAGAGGTTATTATCAAACACAAAGAATATTAGAGAGTATTCTTATTTTAGCCTGGAGTCCTGAGCATTAGTATTGGCTGTTCCCTTCCATAGTTGTATGTCTCAGATTGGTCATTCTCTCTCTCCATGCCACAGTTTCCACATCTGTAAACCAGGGGACCTGGTTGTGTCCTATAATAGTCTTACATGGTTCAGTGCCCATGTGCAGATGGTTCAGTTCTGGTTCTGACAAGTTTAGTGCAGAAATTAAGAATGGGCATTTTAAAATGTTCAATACAATTTGACATACTTCACTCTGTATAACAGTCTGTAGGTCCATCCACATCTCTACAAATGACCCAATTTCATTCTTTTTTATGGCTGAGTAATACTCCATCGCATATATGTACCACATCTTCTTTATCCATTCTTCTGTTGATGGGCATTTAGGTTGCTTCCATGTCCTGGCTATTGTATGTAGTGCTGCAGTGAACATTGGGGTGCATGTGTCTTTTTGAATTATGGTTTTCTCTGGGTCTATGCCCAGTAGTGGGATTGCTGGGTCATATGGTAATTCTATTTTTAGTTTTTTTAAGGAACCTCCATACTATTCTCCATATATGTGGAATCTAGAAAAATGGCACAGATGAACCAGTTGCAAGGCAGAAATAGAGACACAGATGTAGAGAACAAATGTATGAACACCAAGGGGAGGAATGTGGGTGGCGGGATGAATTGGGAGATTGGGATTGACATATATACACTAATATGTATGATGTAGATAACTAATGAGAACCTGCTGTATAGCACAGGGAACTCCACTTCACTGTACAGTAGAAAGGAATGCAACATTGTAAAACAACTATACCCCAATTAAATAAATAAATAAAAGTAAATAAATACAATTTGACAGAGTAATTCTACGTATCTAAACTCTCTTAAATATTGGAGGTTTGAATTGAAGTCTTTGACTATTTCGGTTTTTTACTAATTCATTTTTGCAAAAGTATCAGTTCATGGTGGATTTGAAAATATAAACTGGTCTATCAGCACAGATAAGTGGTCATAAGAGAATTTTTATAAAGAGTTCCATGGCCAAGACTATTGGAGAGTTGAAATGTAAATTAGTGTATTAAAGACTCTGAACATACCTACAGAAAACAAACCTGTAGACCTTAGCATTTCCAAGACATAGTGCCATGGGACTTTTTCTTTTCCCCCCAATTTTGTCAACACTGATCCCCTTTGCATACCCTCCTCACTCTTCTTGGTTTCTGACATTGCTGCCAGGCTGGTGCCCTGCACGAATGCCCTCCTCATCCTTCTCAGGCTCTGATTCTGTTTCCCGCAGTCACCCTCTTCATCCCCTCACTCTCACACTGGCATTCCGCTGTGGGTCATTGAGCCCCCGCAGTAGCCCAGAACAGATCTCACTAATGGTTTCAGGAAGGGATGGGAGGTAAAGAAAGAGTCAGAGGAAAATGTATTTTTTGTTAGAGATTTCCTATTATAGTAACTTCCTTTTTTTTTTTTTTTTGTCTTGTGTTACGCGGGCCTCTCATTGTTGGGGCCTCTCCCATTGCGGAGCACAGGCTCCGGACGCGCAGGCTCAGCGGCCATGGCTCACAGGCCCAGCCGCTCCGCGGCATGTGGTATCTTCCCGGACCGGGGCACGAACCCATGTCCCCTGCATTGGCAGGTGGACTCTCAACCATTGCGCCACCAGGGAAGCCCGTAACTTCCTTTTATCCACAGAAGATGGTCAGTTTTTGCTGATTATAAATGTCTATATAAAGGATGCTAATATATTTTCTACTTGTTGAATATCTACTTCAGTTAGTCATTGTGTGTTATTTCTAATTCTCACCACACTCTGTGAAATTAGTATTATTTTTCCTGTTATACATGTGAGGAAAAACGCTCAGAGAGCTTCAATAATTTTCTAAAAGCTAGCAAATAAAAGTATAAAATTTGAATCCAAGTCTGTTAGGCTCTTTTCACCATGCTGTGCCATCTCTATACCTCAAATCATCAAAACGCCTAAGTCAGTGTGGTTTCCTGATCGAGAACCTCTTTAAGAATCAATGGAACTCTTAAGACACATACCATAACACTCCTACTTCAGAAAGAAGGGCCCAGAATTTGGGGTTTAACTTTAGAAATTTGGCAAACTGTAACCTAAGAGACTAGCTATAAGCACACCTTAAAAAAATACAGGCAAAGTACTAAGTCCATGCAACTATGTACAAATACAGCGTATTCCTAAGATAAGGGAAAGAACATTTTCCTTGATGTTTCCTTGCAGCCCTTTCTCACAATTGTTTCTCAAAGATAATGAAAAATTCTTTCACATCTTGTCCTGCATTTTCTTTTTAAAGGGAGACTGAGCCGATTTCTTTATTTCAGTATGTGTAGGTCCTACAATGACTAGATACTAAAAGAGGGCCTATTTAAAAAAAGAGCCCCATTCTGACATAGGAGAGAAATAAATGTCTGCAGATCGGGTACTTGTCACCTAGTGTGCCTGCCCAGTTAATTCAAACAATCAGCCAGAAAGCATTCGGGCTTTACTAGTGGAGGAAAAACAGAAGGAAAAAATAAATAGGATTTTTTCATGGGTTTATTGAAATTTTATATTTTTTAACTTTTCATTCCCTTCTTCTCCTAAATGTTATGGACTTTGGGAAGTTCTTATGTGATTTTTATTCCAGTGGAAGTGAAGCAGAAAATCAAACCATACTATGATTTCTTTAAATAAAGTGGCTTTTTGAAATCATTTTTCAAAATTTCTAAGGCTGCAACTCTTAAGTACGATTCTCTCTGAAGTAGAATTGTGGAGGATTTTGGTTTTCTTCTTTATACTTTCTCCGTATTTTTCAAATTTTGTATGATGAACATTTACTATTTTATTCAGAAAAATAATTGCATGAATGTCGTAAAATAGATGTAAAAAGAATCTGATTCTATAGTTGTTTAAAGGTGCAGGAAATCCTTAAATATGCAGGTTATGCATATCGAAACTATGAAATTGGACCTGACGTTCGGATTTCTTTTGGAAATTTCTCTTTTTAAAACGTGAGTGGTGGTAGCCTTTGTAGTAATGCGACCCTGCTGACCTACTATTTTTTCTTAGTCTCCAATTAGGACATTTTATTTAAGGTTAAAGAGGGGACATTTCCCCCTCTGAGGAAGGTGCCCTTCCTTCTGGCCTCTGATCCTCTGCTGCCGGAAGTTCCTTTTCCTTGGTTGGAGCTTTGTCTCAGACAGGGATTTAGCACAAAAGGAAGTGGTGAGGGGCCAATATTTAGTGATTTTGATCCATGTAGATAGAAAGCCAGAGCAGATGACTCAGTGCAAACAGTCCCCACTCTAGGGCCAGGATTGGTCAATTCATCAGGCCTCTCCAACAGAAACTGGATCAGGGCTGCCCTAAGTGATTAAGTGATCGATCATCTATATGAAAGGACCAAGTTTGGAGGGCTAGCCACATGCTCTTCAGGTTGAGGTAGATGGCTACTCATCTCAAAGGCAGTATTTACCACTTGACTGTGACCATGAACAAGCAGCATCTGCTCTTCTATGAAAGTAGGGCTCTTGCCTGTAGGGAGTCCTTTCCCATCATTCCCCTTGCCTCTGTGTGATACTGAATTGAGAAATAAACCCAGACTCTGCTTTTGCCTCTAGACTCCCAAGAACTGTAGCTGGGAAATACAGGAGTTGCAACTAATCATATCCTGACATTTTGCTCTCTACAAATAAGTAGCCAAAGAAATAGCGAAAATGTGTTTCAGTGCTCCCTGATAATAGGAAAAGGACTCTGAGGGATTTTAATAGAAGCAGTGACTTCATCCATATGTGAACCATTCCAAGAAAATATATTTGAAGCAGGCAACAGCACATATGCCCTAAAAGGGCTGCTTTAGTTAGATACCACATGTCCTTTTCAAGATGGAAAAGCACTCATCTCTGGAAAGCCTTCTTGGGTAAATACAAAAAACTATGTTTTGTCTCTCTCATATGTATATACATTTATTTATTATATCCCTTTTAATAAGTTTTATATTTTTTTACATTTCTTCTCCATTAGATTATCAGCTACTTGAGGGCTTGAGGTTTTAATTATCCTTGTTTGATTAAGAACATTGTCCAGAAGGAAGTAGGTGTTCAGATATGTGTGTTCAGTAGTAAAGTAATATTAGCTAACTTTTATTGAGATCTTATGGTGCCAGTTACTATGTCACACGGGGAATTTCTTCTAGTCTCTGTGAGATGAGTGTTATTATACAGATTGTACTGGTGGAGGAAGACACCGGGGTTTGAAATGGTTACTGTGCCAGGTCACATGTTGCCATAAAGCAGGACAGGTAGCCCCTACACAGGGGGGCTGACAGGGGAGCCTGCGCTTATCACTCTGTGATCGCTTCTGCTCACATGAAAGACAAAGAATATGCCTTGTCCACAAACTACACTTATTTTTAGGATCACTTATTGCAAGACTTCAGCCCTCTGAACTCCTTAGGAATATTCTAGTTGGGAGGCCACATGATCGCGGAGTCAAACAGTCCTGAGGTTGAATTCTAGCTTGGTCATTCGCAAGCTATAAGATATAGCTTCTCTGGATCTCGGTTTGTTTATCTTTAAAGAGGATAATAATAAACACTTTGCAAAATTATTGAGGATTAGCATTAAGGTATGATTTGGCACAAAATAGGTGTTCAATAAATGTAGCTATCTTTTTTTTTCTTGTTTAGAATGAGTGGGTCTATAAGGCTAGGGCTTCCATATTTGAATTAATCTGGAAGTGGAAACATTTCTAAAATGAATTCCATGTGCTTTTGTTTTCTAAAGTAGGTTATGGTATATAGAATTTAGTTTTTTTCCTTGATGGACTCAGAATCAACATTTCTGGCATCTTCAAAACAGTGATGCTTGAGCCCTAATTATTAAGTGTTTGAGTCTTTTCTCTCCCTACTAAATAATCTGAAATTGCTAGATATTGAAGGTTCATGTGTTTGCTTTTCCCCCTCATTTTATTTCAGTCAGCCTCATCTTTTTGTAGGATATCTGCTAAAGGAAGTCCCATGTACCTTGTTCACATTTTGTTACATGCTTTAACACAGGGTAACAATGACTTTTAGAATTGTATACAAAATCTGAGGTTATAGACCTGAAGCTCTCCTAAAAACAAAACAAATGTTTTAATATGTGACAATTTGAAATATCCCTTTGAACCTCTATGAGGCTCCCCCCCACACCCCTCTTTCCTGAGGTTTTGCTGCATTCTCAGTACTTGCTTTTGTCAGATATGTGACAGTCTGTCCCCTTCTTCTCTAAGTCGATACATTGTCCACCAGTCATTTCGATGCCCTGTGCCTTCCTTCCCCCTTCCACATTCCACATTTCCAGACTGTTACCTCCCCTATTTCTACATTTCAGCATCTAAATCTGGCAACGCTAGATATCGTTCAACCAACCATTTTTTATTACTTTTTTATAAGCTGTCAAAACAGCTGAATGCTCAACAATTGGTCAGTTGCCAAAACCAGCATTAGGAATGGGGATAGAAGTGATTAAACCAGCGCTGTGAATTATTCACTCTGAGGCAACATCTTGGAACCAGAAAACGATTACGTTCACAATGGTGCTTATAAAAACAATTCGTTGATCTTAATTTCTATTTTTCTCCCATCTGAATCACAGGGGAGTTAACACACCATTGCATTGATCAGCGGTGTAGGAAGCCGGATTCATCATATGATGCCACAGGGCAAGCTTCAGCGGTTTCTTAAGCTGCTGATTAAGGAACAGGAGAGAATTTAACATCAACCAAAGTGCAGATGGGCTCCTTTAAAGGCTTTGCCACAATATGGCAGGCACGAAGCAGTAGGTCACAGAGACAACATTTGGTACAGCCGTGTCTCAGGTCTCTAGTGTGGCCTTGAGGTTGGTGGATAACTTACCTTCCTTCGGCCTTTTCCAGTTTCAGGATGGCAGCTGAGGCTACCAACCAATTCACTATATCCACCCTCTTTCCAGTGTCCAGGAGCCCCCAGCAGAGTCCATAGTCATAAGTCAGTCTCTCAATATTTCACATACATCAAGTTAGGTAAAAAGGCCAAAGGAGCCCTTTTTAATTCGTTTTTGTTTTAACTGACTTGACTTTTTAGATAAGTTTTAGGTTCATAGCAAATTGAAGGGAAGGTACAGAGATTTTCCATATACTCCCTGCCCACCCACCCCACAGGCATAGCATCCTCCATTATCAACATCCACATCAGAGTGCTACATTTGTTACAACTGGTAAACCTACATTGACACATCAGTATCACCCAAAGTCCATAGTTTACTGTTGCAAATAGGCCTTAGTAACTTAGTGGTGAGGTGAGGGGTGAGGGGAAACATTCTGTAGTCCCATGATGAGGGTCAGTCTTTAAGTGAACCTATGTTTCCAGACTTGTGACATTCATGCACGCTTTCCAGTCCCTCCACCCGCATAGGTGGGACAGGATGGCTCATGTGGGCTGGAGTTGAGTATTTTCTTTCCCTCAGGTTAGTTAGGCTCTAATAAAGTCTCAGCAGATTAGGATCTGGTTGAATAGTTTCTCCCAAGGTTAAACTTTGTAAAGAAGGACCGAATGCTGTGGTTTATTTCAAAACGGTTCCTTTTCCTCTCCTCCTGCAGGAAGCACAAAGGCATTTTTTTTTCCCTGACGTTCACCAGGAGAACCTGGTAGTGATGCGAGAAGTAACACTCACAAAAGTGCGGACCCAGGGGCTTCCCTGGTGGCGCAGTGGTTGAGATGCAGGGGACACGGGTTCGTGCCCCGGTCCGGGAAGATCCCACATGCCACAGAGCGGCTGGGCCCGTGAGCCATGGCCGCTGAGCCTGTGCGTCCGGAGCCTATGCTCCACAACGGGAGATGCCACAACACTGAGAGACCCGCGTACTGCAAAAAAAAAAAAAAAAAAAGAAGAAGAAAAAAAAGAAAGTGGGGATGCCCCCGTCACCCTGTGATTGCCCCGACCTGGGTTTTTTAACTCTGAGTTGTCCTCTCTGAGCTTCCAGAAATTAATTCTAGTGCAGGTTTACCTACCCCAGTCCTGACTCCTATGGAGGTTTCTGATCCAGTAAAGTGTGATTCTCTGAATTTGCCTGCCAGTCTCCAGTTTTAGAGGCAGCAATTTTGTCTATGACCTCTCTTCTCTTACAGATCTGAGAGAGTTGTTGACTTTTCAGCTTTTTTTTTTTTTTGAAGATGTTGGAGGTAGGAGTTTATTAATTAATTAATTTTTGCTGTGTTGCGTCTTTTGTTTCTGTGCGCGGGCTTTCTCTAGTTGTGGCAAGCGGGGACCACTCTTCATCGCTGTGCACGGGCCTCTCACTATCGCGGCCTCTCGTTGCGGACCACAGGCTCCAGACGCGCAGGCTCAGTAGTTGTGGCTCACGGGCCTAGTTGCTCCGCGGCATGTGGGATCCTCCCAGACCAGGGCTCAAACCCGTGTCCCCTCCATTGGCAGGCGGATTCTCAACCACTGTGCCACCAGGGAAGCCCAACTTTTCAGCTTTTTATTTGTTGTTAGGATGGAGTAGTGACTTCCAAGCTTCTTATGTGCTGGACTGGAAACTGGCAGTCCCCTTTTTCCACTCTTTATACTTTTATTTTTGAAAATTAAATGTCAATCATAAACATCATATATACATCTATACATATATATGCACATATTACCAAGAAATATATAATAAAGAGTAATTCTTTCTCCCATACTAGTGCTCCCAGCTCTTCTCTTTGAAGGCAACTTCTGTTTGTAGTTTCTTGTGTCTCCTTCCAGAAATATTTTCTATCTACATAAGCATATATATTTTTAAAATAATTTTAATTACACAAATAATAAACTATTTCTCTGGAGGTACTGGTGTCATAGAATGAGCTGGAAAGCATTATCTATCTTTCTATAATCTGGAAGAGTTTGGGCAAGATTGTGCTATTCTGTAAATGTTTGGTAGAATCTACCAGTAAGATAGTCTGGAGCGGGGGTTTTCTTTGTTAGGAGATTTTCACAAATTCTTTGAATTTTTCTTTAAAGAATTGAAATGATTCAACTCTTTTAATAGCTATAGAACTATTCAAGTGTTCTATTTCCTCCTGTCTCTATATTTTCAAATGTAGTATCATAAGGTGTCTGAGTGTTCTCTTACTATAGTATTATTCCTGAATTAGCTATTTATGCCTTCTCTCCTTTTTCTTTGTCAGTCTTTTTAGAAGTTTATCAACTTTATTAGTCTTTTATTTCTGTCAGTTTTTGTTTCATAGATATTGAGACTCTGTCATTATTATATCTTCCTGGTGTATTGACCTTTCATTATGAAATATCCATTTTTATTTCTAATATTACTGATTGCTTTAAAGTAAATTTATCATATCAGTATAGACACAATAGCTTTTATTTGGTAATTTTTGTAAGTTTTTCTGTTTTTCTTTGTGTATTCTTATATTTAACTTATGTCTCTTGTAAGAAGCATATATTTGTTTTCTTTCATCCAAATTGACAATTGTTATTTTAAAATGGAATATTTATTCCATATTTTTTTGTACTTGAGTTTAAATTTATCATCTTAATATTCATTTTCTTTTTATCCTGTCTTATAATTTCTTTCCTTCTTTCTTATAGTTTTACTTTTGATTTTGTGTGTGTGTGTTTCTGTTGTGGTTCTTTCTTATTTTACTACTTATACATTCTTTTGGTAATTACCATAGAGATTATGACGTATGTCCATGACTTATTAAAGTTTCATGAAATTAGAAATTTAACATCTTCCAGGAAATGCAAGGATCAAAGAACAATTTAATTCCTTTCACGCAGCTACCCACCAGATTTTGTGCTATTATCACATGGATTTTAATTTAAATATTAAGTGTCACATGATATTATATTAGTATTGTATTATATTGTAAATATTCATTTTATTTTTACCACATATTTACCCCCTTCTTTCTTCTTTTATGTGTTCTTGCAGAACTTTGTTTTCATTGTGAATAATTTATCTTATGTTTGAAGAATACACTTTAATATTTTCTTTAGTATAAGTTTGATTATAAAAACTCTGAATTTCTGCTTGTTTAAAATTTTCTTTATATTTCTTTCACTTTTAAAGGTTGTATTTGTTGATTCAGAATTCTAGGTTAGAAGGCATCATCATTCTTTACTTCAAAGATACTATTCCACTGTCTTTTGTCTTTCGTTATTTCTGTTGAGAAATCATTGTTAATCTTATTGATGCTCCTGTTCAGGAGGTACGTTTTTTTGTTTCCTGGCTGCTTTTAAAAGATTTCATATGTCTTTAATTTTCAGCAGTTTTCCTATGATGCAGTTATATATACATTTTTGTTGTTATCTTCCTACTTAGAAAGCTACTTGGGGTTCATACACTTATTGAACCTGTGTACTTATACCTCTTATCAGTTTTGAAAAGTTATTAGTACCTCTTCAAATACTTACTCTGCCTTACTCTTTCTCTGTTATCTTTCTGGAGCACCAGTTGACTCTTGTGACAACTTTCCTCTGTGTACTATATGTCTCTTAGACTCACTTCTGCATTTTCCAGATTTTGTCTCTTCATATTTCTGGCTAGATTTTTGTCAGTCCTATCTTCTACTTTATTCTCTCTTTTTCTAAGTCTAATATGCTATTAAACTCATCCTCTGAGTTCTTAATTTCAGTTTTGTATTTTTCTTAGCTATATACTATTTATTTATTACTTTAGTTTTGCTTTCTTTTTAAATTCTCTACTTATAATTTAATTCCTTGATCATATTAAGCATCATTTTGTGTTCTCACTAAGTATGCACCTTAAAATGTCAACATCTTGATCTTTTGGGTGTCTAGTTCTAATATTAATTCCCCCTTTGATCAATTTGTGTACTTGTAAGTCTCAGTAGTTTTTGTTAAGGGCTGAAAGTTGCATGTCAAAAATTGTAGAAATAATTTAAAGTTCTGTATGATGGTATTTTCCTCCAGAAATAATATATTTCACTTCTGATAGGCAGCTAGGCTAGAGACAAGTCACATGAACCAAACCTGATTTGAGATAATTTAAAGATGTGCTTCAGTCCTTCTGAGATCTAGTCTATTTGCTGTTCATTGTAAATTGCAGAGTGTACCCCTTCAGAACCTGATTTTGAAATATGTAATATTAACCCCTGACATTTCTTCTTCTTGAGTCTTAATTTTCTTTTTTTTTTTTTCTTCTAGTTCCACAGACTAATGAAAACCGTGCTCAGCTTTTCACCTTTTCATTCAGTGCTTTTTGCGGAATCCGTAGTCACCCAGCAGGTAAGTGATGCATAAATACTTCCCTTAGTTTCACTATCTTTACAGGTTATGGCCTGAAAATTCTCACTTCCTTGTTAGCTCTCCAGTACCTTAAATCAGATGGTTTATATATTTTGGACAGATTCTGTAGTTTTTCTCAACTGAAAAGTTGGTCCTAATCAACCCAGTCATCCATGCTGGCAACAGAACTTAAGGTTATAAAATTTGAGGTAAAATAATAAAATGGTGGCTATGAATCCATCACCTTACTTAGAATATTACTAACGTAGTTGAATCTACCTATATCCTGTGTTGTCTTGCCAGTCACCCAGAAGTAACCATTATCCTGAATTCCTTTGTTTAAAATTTATTTTACCCTATATATTTATACCTCTAAACAATATATTGTTTGGTTTTGCTTTATAAAAGTATATACTTTCTATAGTCTTCTGAGACTTACCTTTTCCCCTGAGTATGGTGGTTCTCAGATTAACCATGTTATCATGACTAGCTGTAATTCTTTTATTCATATATATATATATATATATATATTTCAAATATATATTTTCTTTTTACTGGGCATTTATGGTTTGGATCCCTGATTTTTTTAAAAATTAAACTAGTTGCTCTGAATATTCTTGTACATGTCTCATATTGTCATAGTCAAGAGATTCTGTAAGGTATACAACTAGCAGTGGGATGTTTGTGTAAGAGCATATGCACATTTTCAACTTTTTAAGATAGTATCTGGTTATTTTTCACAGTTGGTATATTATTTTACACACTCATAAACAGTTGCTTATGAGTTCTCATTGATTTTTATATTCACTAATACTTGGTATCATCAAACTTCTAATATTTTGCCAAGATATTGCATGCAAAGTTGTAATCATTGTGGTCTTAATTTACATTCCTCTGATTACTAATGAGGTTCAGCAGCTATTTATGTACTAGTTTACTATTCATGTTTCCTTCTCTGTAAAATATCTGCTCTTGATGTCTGTTCTTTGCCCATTTTACTCTAAAAAATTGACTTCTAAGCATTATGTATATTTGGGATACTAGTCTTTTATTAGTTAGTTGTATTGTAAACAGCATCTTCCAAACTGTGACTTTTTCACTTGGTTTTGGTGTAGTTTAATGAAAAGAAATTGTTAATATTTAGTTGCATCCTCAAAAATAAATAGCTGGGCGAAATTGTATTTCAGTAGTTGTTGCAGTAGAAAACACAAATACTTTCTTTATTAAAATACATTAATTAATTTATTTTTTAACATCTTTATTGGAGTGTAATTGCTTTACAATGTTGTGTTAGTTTCTGCTTTATAACAAAGTGAATCAGTTGTACATATACATATATCCCCATATCTCCTCCCTCTTGCGTCTCCCTCCCACCCTCCCTATCCCACCCCTCTAGGTGGTCACAAAGCACCGAGCTGATCTCCCTGTGCTATGCAGCCACTTCCCACTAGCTAATATTTAAAATAAAGGTTAATTTTTATGTTCATATTTGTAATCAAAACAATAAAAATAATTTCACGTTTTTAATTTTTAAAAGTATTATAGGTTACTGTGGTATTACTTCTATATTTTGAAATCAGAAATAAAATATGTGTACAATTTCAAAAATCTTTACGGACCACAAAGAGTTACATCCAGAATTTTGACATTAAGCCAGCATGTAATTGAGATGGAGTAACATCAGTATATGAAATGAAATTTTATAGTTACCTAAAAAAATCTTGACATTATATTGTTCAAAAGTTTGGCAATTAGAGCCTAGTAGTTCTTATGGCCTAAAACCTTTGTACTTTTTGACGTTTTTCTATTGAGCTTATTAGTCCAAAAGTCTTTTGTCAATTTCCTTGCACATGAAATTTTATCTAGTCAGAAATAAGAAACACCAAAAGAATATCTGTGTGTGTCACACTGCAGTATAATACAGTTTTAATAAGTTGTATGGTACTGCTAACAGTATGAAACAGAAATTTTCAAACTGTAAAACTTAAATCACTACTAATATTAATTGAAATTAATACTTTTGCTGCAAAAGGCTAACAAAGATTTTAAAATAAATTGTGTTGATTTTAAATTTTTCTTTCAATGTGAAATTGTTCAAAGGATTTTTTTCTCTTTTATTTATTTGTAAGTTGAAACTTACTTGCCATCCTTGGGTTAGAGCAACTCCAGCCTTCTCAGCAATATGAGAGCCATCTCTTCCACCAGGAAGTCACTAGTTTATCTGTTTATGTCAAGGGTCCTCTTTTCTGGGGAGATTCAGTCTTAAATTTGGTGAGCCCTTCATGCATTCAATCAGTTATTCACTCAGAAGTATTTACTGAGAACCTGGTGCTAAGCTTCTTTTAGGCACTGAGGATTCAGTAGTAGACCAGATAGGCAAGATCCCTGCTCTCAATAGGACTTATATTCCAGAGGAGAGAGTAAGATAAAAACAAACACAAAAAAGCAATAAATTAGTAAGAAAATATCAGGTAATTCTACATTAAGAATAAAAACATGGTGAGAGATCTGATATAAAATAACTGGGTGGCTGTAGAAGGACATAGGCAAAAATCAGGAATAACAGCACTGCTGATAGAGGGAATAGACAGTGCACAGTCCCTGAATGACAGGCATTTGCGAAACAGAATAGCATTGATGTTGAAGGGGGGATCTATATGAGATGAAGTTAGAGAAATAAGCAGGTTATGTAGACGTTTCTAGGATAAAGAATTTGGGGAATATTCTAATTGTAATGGGGAGACACTGGAGGGTATTAAATGACAGATGGCATGATGTGATTTGGGTTTTTCAAAGATCACACTGACTGCAATGTAGTAAAAATATTGTAAGAATATAATTGTAATGGGGTGAATAATTTTAAGAATATTTTGTGGACTCACACCCATCAAACATATGCAAATTCATAATGATAATAAAAACAGAACTAAACAATAATTTAAATTTTTTTGATTGTTGTAAGTTTCCAAAGCACTGGCTCATTATTCTGAAAATTGGTAAATTAAGGGCAAAGATTTAACATACATCCCGTCTTTCCTGTGTAAGGTGGCTTTCAGGATAACAAAATAGTTGCTGATGGAATGTTCTTTACAGAGGAGTTTCAGCCAACATATGCAGGTGAAAGGACAGAATTTTTTAAAATCACCTTTTGTAACCCATACAGAAACAATGGATACAGAGAGTGGTCATCACTGTTTCCTAGAACATTAAAGCAAAAAGTTATTTGAGAATTATACAATGAATGGGCCAAACTGACATCACCTGAACCCACAGATTAATCTCATTATCACTTAAAGTGGTACAACTAGACGTTTGATACCCCTGATATGATGCAATTGGAAGTACATAGCACATCACTTATGAAGTGAAATTATTTCTGACAAAATAAGATTGGACCTAGATATAGTCAAGTCTCTAGGTCTGATAATCTAAGGAAAAATGTGGAGAGAGAAATATGTTTAAAGAACTATGAATATGCAACCAGCCAATCTAGAATGTGGGTAACACTACAGGACAAATAAGTTGGTTTCTTTAACAAATGGATGACATGAAATACAGGCAGATATTATAGGTTAAAAGAGGTACATGCAGTGTGTGGACCTTGTTTGGAGTCTTATTCAAATAGAACAACCATAAGAAGACATTTTTGACACAATCTAGGAAATGTAACAGTGGATTGGATATTGGATGATGCAACAAAATTATTGAGGTTTTTTGTTAGGTGTATAGTTATGTTAAAATCGTAAGTCAATTTCTGCTATTGATAGATACTGGGATGTTTTCTTTTATAGTACTTCATTGATCAAAGGAGGAGAAAGAGAAAATGGTAGATGAAACAAGACTAGCAGAATGTTAATTGCTGAAACTAGATGAAGTTTTTATTAGGGATTTATTATAATATTCTCCATAGTTTTGTGTGTGTTTAAAAATTACTCTAGTAATAAGTTAAAACATAAACAACAAAAGATAATATCCAATCATGGAGTAAGGGGGAAAAGCTAATGTCGTAGTTCAGACAAGGGATAGAAGTAGATAGGACTTGGGTAAAATAGTTGAGATGGGAAGAGTGGATGGATTCTGAATACATGTTGGAGATAAAGTAAGTAGGGTTTGATATTGGATTAATTTGAGGTGGGAAAAAAATTGTACCTGGATTTTTGGTTTACATAAACTGGGAGAATGGTGATACTGTTCTAAATTGGGGAAACCAGACAGAGGAACAGGTTGGACTCAAAGTCAATAGTTCTGCTTCAGTCATGTGAGGTTTAAGATTCCTGTTGGACATCCTAATGGAAATTGTAAGTAGATAGTTGGCTATTCCAATCCAATTCCAGGATTATATGAAGACTAGTGGTAAAAATTTCGAAGACGGGGCATAGCTGGTATTTAACATCATGAAAATGGTTAAGACTGTGTAGAGAAAGAGAGTGGAAATAGAAAAGAAAGGAATTCCAAGACTGAACCTGGGACGTACCAATATTCAGAGTTCAAGCAGAAGTATTGAGTTAGCAAAGGAGTCTGAGAATAAACGTCCAGGCGAGAGTGCATCACAGAAACCAAGAAAAGAAATTTTAGGAAGGAAAAATTGATCAGTGATAACAACTGCTGCTTAGAAGTCAAATAAGATTAAGGATAAAAAATGACCACTGGATTTGATAGTGTGAGGTCCATATTGGACATGAGAAACAGAACAGGGACTAGAAGAAAAAGCAGACTGGGAATAGAGGCAAGAGAGTGAAAGATTCCTTGTGTAATAATTACCACAATCAAGCTAATTAACATACCAGTTCACGTAGTTACCATTTTACGTGTGTATGTGGTGAGGACACTTAAGATCTACTCTCAGCAAATTTCAAGTATACAATAGATTATTATTAACTATAGTTACCATGCTGTACATCTAATGATCACTGGAACTTATTCATTTTTAACTGAAAGTTGTGTCTTATAACCACAACCACCTAAAACACCACAATAAACATCACCTAAAACACCTAATACACCTGAAGTATTTACAGTTTTAATTTTTCAATTATACCTCAATAAAGCTAGAAAAAAATCCAGTTTATAAGAAAGGAAATGTAATCATAGTATACCAAAGGATTCAACTGTAATAGTTACATAGCCATAGCAATTTGAAAATTAAGTAGAGGAAGTAAAGTAGTTGAATGTGTACCTCATCATCATCCATGGTGGGAAATAGTATGTAAAGAATAAAACTTAAAATCAATATAAAAGTTTTCATATGATTTGTACTTAATTTCATCAAGTTTGCTGCAATACCTTTTTTTTTTTTTTTTTTTTGCGGTATGCGGGCCTCTCACTGTTGTGGCCTCTCCGGTTGCGGAGCACAGGCTCCGGACACGCAGGCTCAGTGGTCATGGCTCATGGGCCCAGCCGCTTTGAGGCATGTGGGATCTTCCCGGACTGGGGCACGAACCCGTGTCCCCTGCATTGGCAGGTGGACTCGCAACCACTGCGCCACCAGGGAAGCCCTGCAATACCTTTTAGGGCTTCTCCTCAAGGGATGATATCTATGAACTGCTTAATATCTGAGTTATTATGAAAGTTTCACACCCATGACAAAGAGTTTTTTAGAGCATATAATATCTAAGGAGTCATAGAAACTTCACTAGACAATATTATCATCTTAGTAGCAGCATACATTCGAAACAGATACATTTAATGGCAGCAGGAACTCACGTTTCTTGAGGTCATGGTTTCTGTCAAATGGGCTAAATTATGTAAAAAAAAAAAAACCAACTATAATGTAGAAAACTCTTCTCGCCTGGGTTTTCATTGAGATATGGCTTGCAAATGGTACACTGTGTGTTTATTGTAGATTTTGCTTCCTGCAAGAAGGATAGGTGGTCAGGCTGATTTCCTTTATAATCCAACTCAAGTCATAGAAACAATGTTCATTTTTCTTTTTCCTTTCAACAAAATAAAGTATATGCATTGTTCCAAAATGCTGAAATACAAATGAACAAAAACAAGATAAGGCATGAAAATTCATCTGGAAACAAAACAAAACAGAGTGAAAGATTCCTTGAGGACTAGGTTGTAATCACAAGTCTTTACATTATGGGGAATAGAAACTGTCACCTCTTCAATCAGAGCTCTGACCCCAAAGACACTGAACTTTATTTTTATTTATTTATTATTATTTTTGTAATCAAAGTTAAAGTTAGGTTTATTGAGCTTGCTGCAGCAAAGGAGAACGCACACTGAGGAATCATGGACACCTCAGTAGGAGGAAGTTGCGGGGAGCTTATCACAACATTTGGGCTTGTGCCTAGAGTTTATAGGGAGGGTTTAAGAAAGCCAGGGGCCAGTTGACGACTGGTTTTTCACTTTCTGAGGTCCTTGTGGATGTTGGTGCTTATCAGAGTGTGGATTAATTCTTGTCCTGGCTCATGACACTGAACTTTAGAAAGTACAAAAACAGATGGAGGTGAAGAGTGGAGTTCAAGATCAGAGAGTCTGAAAGTACAAGAACCCTCTTGTGCCCAGGGGTTGCTCCTTTCCTCTGTTTCCTTAACACATGATTTGTTCCCATCACACCTACTGTCTCCATTGTTTAGAAGGTGAGGCTAAAAATAGGTATTTGTTGTTCTTCAAAATTGCTGGTTTGGCTCTAGTGCCAAGCTGGTTTAGACTGAATCCTTGATCATCTTATTTTATAGGCTATGATACTTACAGAGCTCAGTCTTGGGACACCCATATCAACTTCTCAGAACATAATTTTAGCTGTTACATTCCATCATGAACCATGACCAGATGCTTACCACAGGAAATCAATGCCTCTCATAAACGTTGTCATTACAAACTAAGAAAATAGTCCCCTAGACGTTTTTCCTTATTAACCTAAAAAATGGAAATAAGATGTTCAGCCAGAAAAAAAATAGCTTTCAAGTCCTTATTAAGAGTGGTAGGAAACACAAATCTGAGTCCCAAGGGATAAAAGCTAAACACGCCCTTTAAAGAAGTCAGTATTTGGGAAATGTGTGAAGCAATATCTTAGCACATCTGCTCAAACAGTTTAAAATAAAAACTTGAGAAGATATACAATGAATTTTCTAGCAGTATAATTCTTCCAAAGAGTGCCACTAGAGGACATTTTTTTGGGAAAAAAAGATTATATGTCATTCTTGAAATGTCCTAAAAACTATAAGGTCTAGCTTTGTTCACTTTTCCTAAAATGGAATAATCTTCAACCTAACATCTCAGTTCTCATAAACCTAGTTTATAAATGGAACATGAGCTCTCCCAGTGTGATTTCTCTATGAAAAAGATAATCTCATTGGACTGAACTAGGGAGAAAGTGAAAGAAAAAAGAAAACACCTCAAATAGAAAATTATTTAAACCTTTTGTGCTACTCCTAAGTCTTTATGGTTGATAACAACGTGGCCCTTTACAGTGGTCCTCGTAAAGAAGTGGAGCTATTTCCTTAGCCCTAGATCCTGGCTGGCCTTGCTACTTGTTTTGGTCAATAGAATGTAATGGAACCAAGCAAGTGACATTGTGTGTATACTGAGCCTTAGACACAGACAGCTTTGAAGCTTTCATTCTTGCCTTCTTGGAGTGTTGTTTCCATGTGAATGAGTCTAAGTCAGCCTGATGGAGAGGTCATGTGGAGAACTGAGGCGTCCAGCCTGAAGCTTTTACTGCAAGTCATGTTGAATGAGGCCACCTTAGACCATTCAGCCCCTGTTTACTTGCTGTCCCATAGGTGAGTCCAGACAAAACCAGTGCAAGAATCTTCCAGCTGAGCCCATTCCAAATTGCTGACTCACAGAATCATGGGAAGATAAATGATTATTGCTTTAAGCTTCTATATTTTGAGGTGTTTGTTGCTCAGCAAAGGTTAACCAATACAGTCATTTTAAATGTTTCCCAGTACTGCCAGTCTCTTACTGACAGATGCATAATTAGCCAATCCAAAGGAAACATCTGTTTCACACTTAAGACCTTTCATGTGAATGCTAGAATTATTTTATTTTTAACCACCATCAGGCATTAGTGGTGGTCAGATCTCAATTAAACAAGTAATTCATTGCTGTTGTCCCTATCATCAAACTTGTTTCCCTTACACACATACACACGTACATGTGTGTATATATGTGCATGCATTTTCATCTGTGTTTAGATTGCTGCATGAGAACCATTGTTATTAGCCTTGGTATGTTGAGGAATTTTATGAAACCAGAGTAAAACCATACTTGGGAATGAGATGGTCAGACAAAATTGAGTTTAATTTCTGCTACCCTTCCCTAAATCTCTTTTCCTGTCAAAGCCTGACTTTTTTTTTTCTTCTCTTTGATAAGTTGTCAAAAAATTTCACTAATGATAGATTTATTTGAGTTAACGGGCTTTCTCTTCCAAAAATGCAAATATCTGGGGGGGTGTGAAAGATCAGGCATTCAAGTCTTTCTGTGAATTGGTTTAATCAGCTGCATTCCTTCATACCCCTGTCTGAGCCAGTTGTATAGAGAACATGAGGGTTTGGGGTAGAGGTAGGAGATAGGAAATTAGGAACTCGCAGACTTTTAGAAGTAGGGTAGGCCAAGTTGGGAAATCACAGTATCATAGTATCTTAAGGCATTATGATGGCATGGGATTCATGAAGGGCTGTAAGAGGTAGAATGAACATATAAGAGAAAGGCAGGGAGAATATATAAGGTAGAGACTTTATTAAAATATGTCCTAGGACCAGCTCTTCCCCTGGGACTGCGAACAAACTCATCGTTAGATTCTCTTTCTGTCATATGATGCTCTGATTTCAGGGTCCAGGTTTAAATTATACCATGTATACTATTTTTTCAGACATGATGAAGGAAAAGAGGCTTTTGTGGGTAAAGATGGTAGATTTGAGTTGTTACTCTGAAAAATCTAACTTCTGTAGACTCGTGAGAAAGATGTGCAAGAGGGAGATTCCTGGTAATGGTACTCTATGATTGAAGCAGGACTTCATCCACAAACTCCTGTTTGGAACCTCTTAGGTGGCTTTGGTCTCAAACTCTCAAATAGCAGTTGGTGACATAATTTGTCCCTTCTGTCAAAGCTTTGGCCATAAGCATGCTGAGAGTCCTCCTCTCCTTCTCTACCTTTGATCCACTCCTGAATCTTGCCTTCCAAGGCAGATCTAACTCTGATAATTTAAAAAGGAATGAGCCTTTTCTCCGTAAATATTAGAACAGAGCTAGTTCAGACCTACTGTCTTTTAATACAGTCCTCTGGACATGTTTCTGATGGGTCATCTCGTTGGTGGCATAAGAGGAAATTATTCAAAAAAGGACCAAGGTTAAAAAACTATAGATCAGGGTTTCCCTGGTGGCTCAGTGGTTGAGAGTCCGCCTGCCGATGCAGGGGACACGGGTTTGTGCCCCGGTCCGGGAAGATCCCACATGCCGCAGGGTGGCTGGGCCCGTGAGCCATGGCCGCTGAGCCTGCGCGTCCGGAGCCTGTGCTCCGCAACGGGAGAGGCCACAGCAGTGAGAGGCCCGCGTACCACAAAAAAAAACCCCAAAAAACTATAGATCATAGAGAACAGGCCAAGAAAGAATCCCTAAACAGTATGCTTTGCAAAAGTAGGCACATATAGCTACTCACAAGTCGTTCTACCTGGTTTATGGCTGATATATTGGTGTCTTAACTGATTTAGCATTGATTTCCTTTTTTTCTTTAATTTGTTTCTGCACAAAAATTTTAATGACCTTGGCACACTGCATTTATCATAATTTTTTGCAGTTGTACATCATTCTATACATAAGATACTGTCCTCTTCTTTCTGATGAGGAAAACAAGGCTCAGAGAGGTGGGGAAAAGTGTAAATATTATCTGCCCTTCTGCATTATATGATGTTGCCACTACATAATCACCATCTCTTCCCTTCCTATGGTATTGACCAGATCTGTTTCTAAGTTTGTACAACGATTCCCTAACATATTATTAAAAACAAAAGGAAAAAAACCCTAAAATTAAAAACAAACCAAAAAATCTCACACCTCTCAGGCATTTCTCCCTGCTACAGTACTTTCCTCAGACTTACCAAACCCATGTCTAAGGTAAAAGTCACTGGTATTTAAGTTTTGCTGGTCTTTGGAGAAATTCAAATTGTGATTTTACTAGATTGTTCTGCCCATTTGTTCCCTAGAAATTCTTCAAAAATCCCAATTTGAAATCACTTGCCTAGAAAAAACTGGTCTGTTTATGTTTTCAAAAGCTTTATAGTCTTTCACTGTAAGATACTTAGATGTGTTTAACTGGAAAGCAGGAAAATGTGTTTGGTAACAGCCGTGTTTCGGAGAAAGCTGTGCATAGAGTATCTAAATTCAAATCATATCAGAGCAATTTAGGTTTTTTTTTTTTCTTGTAGAGAAGGAAGCACCAAGAGAAGCTTTGTTTAATGATCTGAACTCTGTCAGAGGGCTTAAGCAATAATGATCAAAACATATGTGCGTATGTTGGAAAGTAAGAGAATATTTGTCTCACAGTGCCTAGGACCAGGGGAATATACCAATTAAGATTATATGGGCATCTTCTACATTAGTTGGGTAGGATTATCAACTTGGAATAAAAGACTACAGCTGAATGTATCTAACCCCAAATTAACTGTGAAATATGGGATCAAGTTCTACAAAAATAGAGGCAAATTTTAAAATCAAATTTAGCTTGTGTCCAAGGGAAAAACTAAAAATAAATTGAAACCTCCACATTGCAATAAACCAGAAGCAGAAAATTAGGCATAGAGCACATTTTTAAAACTAGTAAGAGGTCACTGGCATACAGTCTCAGGAAAGATTTGTTTTTAATTCCTGTATTTGCCTTTTACATTTAAGATAAAGAGAAACTTGAGCATTTTGAGAGATGTGGAAATCAAATGGCTGCAGAGTGGGGATGAGAAAGGAAGTTATGGAGGTGAGAATTTAGGGAAGACCCACAGGCAATGTTAGATGTTCAAAATGGATTTAGTCTGTGAATGAGAGAGTTCTTCTGAAACATGTTCCTAAATTACGAGATTAGGTCAAAATATGTAGTGATGCAAAAGTGACTGTTTACTTGGTAAAAGAAAGGAATATTTAAATGATGCTAGAATTTGTACTACTAAAGATTAGTCAATGATCAGAGTACAAAAATTGTGTCAAATTACTACTGTTAGTTATGCATGGCAGAAAAGTGCTTCTTATAATAGAATTGACAAGGTAGGAATCAGCATTTGTGAAACCATTAAGAAATGACCAGGTTTTGAATTTTGTACTTGAAACCTAATGAAAAAATTAGTTTTACTGCCACTAAATATATCTAACACTTTAAACTGAAGTGAAAGTATGGTAGCTACATTTTTACATTTTTAAAGATATACCTTGTGAGAATCCAGAGGTTTCCACATAGTACACTATTCTCGATATTAACTCTTTTCTCTCACCTTTCCAGATGAAAGGAAATGCAATGCATGTGGATCATTCCCTAATAAAACAAAGTACTATCAGGTACTAGCAGCGGGGATAGCTACCTATTTCCTGCCCTGAGTGGTAGTGGGAGAAGTAAGGGATGCAGATGCCCCTGCTGGCCAGCTGTGGCCAAGGCCAGGAAGGAGCAAGGTACCAAGCCAACAGTTGGCAAGGTTAATAGTGAACAGGGGAAGCTGCAAGTTAGATATACATGAAGTCTTTATAAGAGGCTGAGCAGTTCTGCCATGGAGTGTAAAGAGAGTAGTCTGGCCTTCCTATAGCAGTTTATCACTTAATATATGGTAAAAAGCTATACATATTTATTTCTTTATTATGTATATTTTACAATAAACCCTTTACGCAACAATGAACCAAAGAAAGAAGTGTACATTTAATAAAAATTTAAGGATTGAATTTTGTTTTTCATTCTCAAGAAAGGTGATAATGACCATGTACAAAATGCTTATTGATATTTACGCAGTATCATGGTATCATGTCAAAATCACTAAACTCAGGAAAATCAGAGGAGACATATCTGCTGAAGAAGCATTAGCATCACCTTTCTTTTTGAGGTACACGGGCCTCTCACTTTTGTGGCCTCTCCCGTTGCGGAGCACAGGCTCCGGACGCGCAGGCTCAGCGGCCATGGCTCACGGGCCCAGCCGCTCCGCGGCATGTGGGATCTTCCCAGACCGGGGCACGAACCCGTGTTCTCTGCATCGGCACGCGGACTCTCAACCACTGCGCCACCAGGGAAGTCCTAGCATCACCTTTAATTGTTCGGAGGTATTTTAGGGAGCCTGTCTCTGATGATGGTGATTTACCACAAGCAGCTGTCCACTGTGAAACCTCACTTCTTTTATTTAAACAAAATGACTTTTTTTCTAAAGTTAATTTTGCTCATTTTCAAATCCAAGGTTCTTAAATGTCTAAGAAAGTTGAGGTGATGTTATTTACTACATTGGCTCTTTTGAAAGCATGATTTTTCTAACAGTTAAATGATGCTAAGTATTAAATCAGTACTAATCATTCAATTTTTAATAACAGTTTTTGAAATCAAAAGTAAAGCTTTTAAAAGATTACTCTGCCAAAAGTAAAACATCTGATATTGATATACATGCTATTGTAAGTTCAATTAGAAAGTTAAACAACGGAAGATAAAATGATTTTTGTAACAATTATGCAAATAATTTTGGTGGCTCACAACGTCATTGTAAAAATAACATTCTTAATAAATGTGGCAGAAGTCTATTTGGAATTCGTTGTGGTTCAGAAACAATTCATATTTGCATTTGAACAATCTGATCAATGGAAATAAAAGTTGTCAAAATTTTATAAACAATTTATATCATGTAATTATAATTGCATAATATAAGCTAGCTATATTTTTATATAAAGAGATGCTGCTCATTTATAAGTATACCATAAATTTTAATTTATAGGATTATTTAAAATATATAAGAAAATGAAACTAATACAACTAATTATAAACTTTTACAATATGATTATGATATTATACATATTTTGTACCAAAAATGACAACTTGCAATAGTACCTACTTAAAAATTTTTATCATTTATTCATTTATTTTTATTGGGTATAGACGATTTATAATAGTTTCAGATGTACAACAAATGATTTAATATTTTTATACATTATACTCCATCTAAAGTTATAAAATATTGGCTATATTCCCTGTGCACTATAATATATTCTTGAAGCTTATTTATTTTATATGTAGCAGTTTATACCTCTTAATCCCCTACCTTTATCTTGCCCCTCCCCCTTCCTTCTACTTCTGTGTAACCACTAGTTTATTTTCTATATCTGTAAGTCTATTTCTCTTTTCTTATATTCATTTGTTTGCTTCATTTTTCAGATTTCACATAGAAGTGATAACATACAGTATGTTACTTTCTTCGTCTGGCTTATTTCACTAAGCATAATACCCTGCAGGTCTGTCCATGTTGCAAATTGCAAAATTTCATTCTTATTTGTGGCTGAATAGTATTCCAGTGTATGTATATACCACAGCATCTTTATCCATTTGTCTCTTGATAGACACTGAGGTTGCTTCCATATTTCGGCTATTATAAATAGTGCTGCTATGAACATTGTGGTGCATATGTCTTTTCTAATTAATGTTTTCATTTTCTTTGGATATATACCCAGTACTGGAATTGCTGGATCATATGGTAATTTTATTTTTAGTTTTTTCGAGGAACCTACATACTGTTTTCCACAGTGGGTGCACAAAATTACATTCCCACCAACAGTCTACAAGCGTTCCCTTTTCTCCATATTCTCGCCAACATTTGTTTGTGGTCTTTTTGATGATAGCCGTTCTGTCCCTCACTCATGGTGGTTTGCTTTAACCATAATATGTAATTTGTAATTATACCCTTTTACTTATTCAAACTGTTTTTGTGGAATTACGGGTGGCCTGCATTGAGGGTATGAGCCTGAAACATGATTTGCTTTTCCTTTGCCAAGTTTCTTGCGTTGCTATTAGCTCTGTACCCTGTAAATTAATTTTTTAGGTTAAAGTATTCTTGACTGCAGAGGGAGAATACATCGGAACTCAGTTCTATATGAGGACAAGCTTATGGTTACAGAAATTTTTTTCTATCAAAGACCATGCTGAAATAGAAGAGTTTTACGTTATCTTATCTCCCTTTGCAATGCATAGATTTCTCCTCTAATTTGCCTTTTCACTAAGGGTTTGCCCTTACAGGGTCTCAGCATTATCCAAGAGTCTCAGTAACAATTGTCCTACCTTATACAAGCCCAACAGCTTATCTTACATCTTCGTGTGGCTGCTGAAATCTCAGACCCTTGTTATGGGTGTAGTAAATGCCAACCATTCGCAAGGCAACCATAGCATTGGTATTAATTTAACGCTTTTCCTTCTCTTGCTTTGTGGCCCCTGGGGATTTCTCTTGCTTTCTTGTGAGCTCGCTTATGATTTGAAAATATATTCTTTATGCTTATCATTTCTGAGTGCTTTGCCGCTTTTAAAGCTATTTATTTTTAATTTTCTCATAGGAATACATTTAGAGAAAGAGCCTCTTTACTTTTCATGAACTTCCATTTCAAAAGATCTCCACCTTATAAAATCAAAATGATATAGTACATAGAGAGTCAAATAGTAATGCTCTGAATTATTACTTCAGCTTGTTGGGGGGCTGGGTACACACAATGGTTTTACTAGGAAGTACTCCATGCTGAGTACTAGTTTCCAGCTTCTGATCTGAGCAAGAAGTGACCCTTTCCACTAAAATCAGTTTAAAATTCACCTCCCATTTACAGTGTTGAGAAGTTGGTGATCACAGAAGAACAACTAGAGGTGTAAAGAATTTGTACAGCCAGAACAGTATTGATTATTTTGGAGGAAGCAAAGCCTTCTATAGAAATTGATTCCAAAAGGCTCAGAACAAAATGCTTCTACTTTAATCAAGTACCTACATAAGTTCAAGAAATCATAAATAATGGCCCTGAAGCCATATTTGACACCCCTTATTCTGTCCCAGAATTCACGGGACAGAATAAGGTGACATCGAGTTTGAAGAAAGGAGAAGGAAGTCTGGATAAGAATCACCTCTTTTGCCTTTCTGTTAAGGGATTGACACCAGTTCTTTATTGGGGAAGAATTATAAATAAATATATCTTTTAAAATGTGCCATCCCTAAATGTATATTACAAATTGGTTACAGAACTAAGAGAACGGTTTGAAACATGGTCAGCAAATCCTTCTGCCATCTTCTTAAAGTCCCGAGTTTAAGTATCCACGTTATGTATTTTTCTAGAAGGAAAAATGTCCTTGATTCTTGTTCTTTCAGAAGATAAATCAGGCAAGGAGCCCTCCTTAGAAGATTTTTGTCTAAGCAAAACTTACCTTTCTTCCGTTACACAGAGTGTCACACATTGCATGGGAAAGTGGGGCCCCATTCTTTCTTGAGCCTTTGAATACGGCAGCTGTTTAAGTGCTCGGTCGTGCTACCATCAGACCAATTCAGTTGTAAAGACATACTGGTAAGCCCCGTCACAGACAAGCCTGCTTGTTTGTTTGTTTTAGTTGTGGTAGAGAATATATAACATGAAGTTTACCATTTAACCCTTTTTAAGTGTATAGTTCAATGGCATTAAGTGCATTCACATTATTGGTCAACCGTCACCACCATCTATCTCCAGAAATTTTTCATCTTCCTAAACTGAAACTCCATACTGATTAAACAGTGACTCCACATTCCTCCCTCCTCCTCCCCTCTGGCAATTACCGTTCTACTTTCTGTCTCTATGAGTTTATTCTAGGTACCTCATATAAGTGGTCCCATATAATATGTGCACCTTTGTGATTGGCTCATTTCACTTAGTACAATTTCTTCAAGGTTTATCCATGTTGTAGCATGTGAATGCAGTAAAATACGTAACATAAATTTATTCTCTTAACAAATTCTAAATGTGCATTACAGTATTGTTAACCACGTGCAACAGTGTGTTAACACTGAACAACTCTCCATTTCCCCCTCCCCCAGCCCCTGGAAACCACCATTCTATTTTTCTATTTCCATAAGTTTGATTCTTTAGATACCTCATATAAGTGGAATCATGCAGTATTTGTCTTCTGTGATTGGCTTATTTCATTCAATGTAATATCCTCAAGGTTTAACCATGTTGTAGCATGTGACAAAGTTTCCTTCTTTTTTAAGGCTGAATAATATTAGGCAGTCTGCTTCGAGTATGAGAAAGAAAGTTTGACCCATTCAAGGACAGGATATGACTATACAACTTTTTTTCTTGCAGAGCCCATGATGAAAGAGAACATTTTCTTGTATATTTTAATCTATTTCTTATATACTGATTTTTTTCTTGACAAGTATGAACTTTTTCTGAAAAAGCAAAATTTTAATAATATTCATTAAATTCATTGTGGGCTCTGTATGTGCCAGGCAGTGTCCTAAATGCTTTACACGCGTTGCCTCAGTTAACCCTGACAGTCATCCCATGTGGTAGACATTACCATTATTGTTTCTGTTTTAGAATGAGAATATCAAGGTTCAAAGACACTAAGTAACTTTTCTGAGGCTAAGGTCCCACCACTAATAAGTGGGGGAACTGAGATTTCCACAATCCACTGTGTTCCCAAGAACACTGTCTTCAATAGCACATTCAGCTACTTTCCTGTATTTTGGCCAATATGGTGTAGAAATTATTTAATCTGCAGATTGAGCATATCCTAATTTGCTAAATCTGCAGCTATTCTCCATCAGGAACATCCTTATTTTTCACATCCTCATTTTCTTGGCTATACTGCCAGTTCCTCCCTACCACCACACTTTGAATTTGATATACACAACTCTTTTTTTTTTTTCTCCTCTCACCGCTGTGGCCTCTCCCACCGCGGAGCTCAGGCTCCGGACGCACAGGCTCAGCGGCCATGGCTCACGGGCCCAGCCAGTCCACGGCATGTGGGATCTTCCCGGACCGGGGCATGAACTCGTGTCCCCTGCATCAGCAGGCGGACTCTCAACCACTGTGCCACCAGGGAAGCCCTACACAACTCTTCATCAGTCTTCCTCCAGCCTTTAATTTCTTTCATTGCTTCTCTCTCTTTGTCTTTCAGAGGTAGAAATGTAAAACCATTATGAACACAATGCAGTTTGAGCTATAAGAATTAAATCATTAAAAAAAAAGCAAATATAGCCCCATGTGAGAGGTATCCTTGAGAGTTAGTTAACAGCTGGTTTAACAAAGAAGCAGCTGTACCGAAAAAGGTTGTTGGAAGAAAGTATTTTTAGTCCTTTAGGATTTTCATCTTCTTTTTGGAACTTTCACATTAGTTGTACTCCATACCGTGTGTTCTGAAAGTTTATATTTTGCAGCTGAGTCCCTACTTAAGAAAATTCTAAAATATCCTAAAGTTTTCCCTGATGGAAAGTGGCAAATGATAAAACTGCTGGTTGCTACAGGAGAAAGGATCCATGTGTTCTGTGGCTTCAAAGGCCAAGTTCTGATGCTCATACACATAGCCTACAGAGGAGCCGGTGAGTCCAAAGTCCCTTCTGTGCTATCTGGTCACAAAGTCTATCCAGGAGCATTGATCTTCAAAAAAATAAATAAATAAAATCAACTGATGAACTGTGTTGGTCACTAGGATGATCCCAGTAGTGAAATGCAATTCCGCTTTTAAATTATTTTAAATTATTATTATCATCACCATTTGTTGCAATACATGATTTCATTTAATACACCCAACAACCTTACAAGCTTAGAATCCCCATTTTATATATTATAAATTGAACCTCAGCATAACAGAGCTGGGATATGGGTTGGCCAAAAAGTTGGTTAGGTTTTTCTGTAAGATGTTATGGAAAAACCTGAACGAAACTTATTGGCCAATCCAATAAAACCAACTTTTAGGTTCCAAACCACTCGTTTAAATTCAGAACCTATATAACTAAGCTGCTTGTTAAGATGCTTCTGGAAATTTTCCATGCTCTCCAATTGAGACATAAAGAAAAGAAGATACTTCTTAGTGCCAGAGACTTCCAATTTCTCCTCCATATTCATTCTCCTTTTATTCTTTGTTACTAAATTTCTAATTTTTAACTGGCTATGTTGCTGTCCTGCTGTAGGACCACATGTCACAGATTTCCTTGCTGTTACATGTGGCATTGTGATTAAGTGCTACCCAATGAGATGTGAGTAGAAGTTTTGAGTGTACTTTTGGAAACTCCCCTTAAAAGACAAGGGGTATGTACCTATTTTCTTTCTTCCTCATTGCATTTTACTGGATAAAATAGCCGGAGCTCCAACAGTTATATTTGTCTCTGAGGATGGGGTCTTATCCTAGGGATGATGGCAGTAAAGAGCTGGAAGGAACCTGAGTCTGACAACTTTAGGCTGACGCCATACCAACTCCAACTCCGGGTTTCTTTTGCGCAAAAAGAAATAAATTTCTGTCTCTTTAAGCCACTATTATTTGCTTTATTTCAGTTACTACCATTAAACTTTTTCATGTCTGCTAGTTGCAGAATATAACTTAGGTAGCCATCTTGCAATCATGAAGACAAAACAGTGTGCTAAGGATGACAAAACAGATGGATGTAAAATACCTGGGTCTTTGAGGGCTCTATCGAAGTGTTAAGTTAACCATTCCTGGAGCTACCCTACTTCTGGCATGTACTGTGTAAGATAATAAATCTTCTCCCTTTTAAATGTCAGTTAAGTTAGGGCATTCTAACATTTGTAGATGAATGCATTGTTGAGGCTACACTACTACTCGGAGAATAAAATACAAACTTCTTACCCAAATCTCTATGTCCTCTGTGACCTGGCTCCTGCCTACTTTTCCTACTGTCAAATGTCACTTGCTCACTGTATGCCATGAGGACATTTTTTTCCTGAATTTTTCTGTATCCGCAGTACCTAGGACAGTGCCTGAGTTGTAGTAGTTGCTCAATAAACATATGTTGAATGAGTAAGTTAGTGGATGAACAGTGTATCCCAGAACTGGTTATTTTGCTAGATGTTTTCTCAGAATTTCTCAATTACCCTGCTCTTTCTTCCCACCTGAGCCTTTAAGTTTGGAAGCACAGATCCCAAATTCTCATCAAAATTATTAATGTCTTATTTCTGCATTCCCCAGGACTCACTTCTCTCCTCCGTCCCTTCAATTTCCCCCTCATTTTAAAATGTAGACAGTGGTCATGTCAATCTAGTAAACTTGGGGCTTTAGTATGCACCTAACGTAGTTAGATCAGAGCTATTTTGAATGTTCCTCAGGCTTACAGCTAAAACACGAAGTCACAAATTCCTTATCTTTACAAATCCAGGAGAATGAAATTCAAAACCTCAGAGAATTCCTTCCTTAAAGCTGAGATTGTGTTCCCATCTGAGAGAACCCAAAACCAATCAGTGCTACCAGCCGTAAAATTATTGATTAGTCCCTTTACAATTGGTCCTCGTGGCCTGGTAAGGCTGGGGACAACAATATGCCTTCTCAGACACTGTTATGTGGCTCAAGTGCCTCATTTTTTTTCTTGGATGTGATTACAGAACTACTTTGTTCATATTAGAATCTCTGATAAATATATCAAACTTCACACATGCTTCTATAAACCATAGTCATTGCTCTAAAGGGAACACTTCATCATCCTCTAGGAGTTAAGGACTATCAGTGTAATGAAGGATTGCCTCTGCCCTGCTACCAACCCTGGGTGCTTTTAGGTGGCTTGGACCACCACTCCCCATCCTCCACCCACAGAGACTGTGCAGTAAATGGATAAATTGACTTAAAGGCACTATAGAAATAATGGTGCCAGATGGATCCAGTGAATTTTCACGCTAGTGTCACTTTTCTTCTTTGGCAGAGGACTGCTTTGCAAATAACATATATCTAGAGGTTACCTAAGTCCTTTGCAGTCATTTTCTCTCATTCAGTGAGCAAAAGCAAAACGGACAAAACTTTGATA
The DNA here is from genome assembly GCF_964374135.1 of Grampus griseus. Taxonomy (NCBI): domain Eukaryota; kingdom Metazoa; phylum Chordata; class Mammalia; order Artiodactyla; family Delphinidae; genus Grampus; species Grampus griseus. The sequence continues at coordinate 50,625,945 of NC_139010.1, read as the reverse complement.
TGGGCACTTTTGTTCTCTATTATGTACCAGGAGATTATTATTAATATCGATTGTGCAGAATTTTTTCTCTTTGCCTCTCCAGATCAGCCCTCTACCCTTCTCCACCCTGCTCCATGCCTGATGTCTGTGGACTGCATCAGTGGCCTCTCATGACCTCTGACTTTCAGCTGGCTTCAGCCAAAGGGAGGTACTGGCAGGAGACGAGTGGGTGGGAAGAAAGAGAGGTTGGAGTATTTATTCTTCTGGCACTTTCTTGCCAGGTCTCATGGAGTTCTTTTTATTGGCCCTGGCCCATTGCTCTAGAGGTAGTAGCAATGTCCCTAGGTTGCTAATTTCAGAGTTTTTCTATTCCTTCTTGATTTTTTCTTAACCCTCCTACAACTTTGCAAATAATCTCTGAAACTCTCTTCAATCATTTTAGTCCTCTGTCTCCTGCTAGGACCTGACTGACAGACTAGTCCAAGGTCTGGCTGTTCAAGTCTAGTGGCAGAGCTAAGGTGATATTTAGGCTGTCTGATTCCAAACGTATGAGCTTGTTCATGGGGCATGACTTCTTCCTCCTTCTCCCTTTCCTCTTCATTCTCTCCCAGGCGAGGAGAGGACACATTTTGTCCAATTATGGGAAGCGTTTTAATGCCACCCTTTTGTAGACAATATATTACAGTCCTTATTCATGAGCCCAGCAATGATTATGTTCATCACAGTGCATTGCTCCAATAGCACCTGTATATTGTGGGTGCTATCGGAGCACTCACAGAACCCTGTATATTGTCAGGGTTCTCCAGGGAAACAGAACGAATGGGAGATATATGTGTGCGTGTGTGGAGAGAGAGAGGCTTATAGGAATTGGCTGACACGGCCAATTGGCTGAGAAGTCCCACAATCTGTCATGTGTAAGCTAAAGAACCAGGAAAGTCAGTGGTGTCATTCAATTCAAGTTCAAAGGCCTGAGAATCAGGGGCCAGTGGTCTAAATCCTGGTATGAATCCAAAAGCCCTATAACTAGGAGTGCCAATGACCGAGGGAAGGAGAATATGGATGTCTCAGCTCCAACAGAGAAAGAGAATTCTCCCTTCCAACACCTTTTTGTTCTATTCAGGCCCTCAGTGGTTTGGATAATGCCCACCCGCATTAGGGGAGGGCAATCTTCCTTACTCAGTCTACAGATTCAAATGTTGATGTCTTCCAGAGACAACCTCACAGACACACCCAGCAATAATGTTTTCCCAGCCATCTGGGCATCCCTTGGCTCAGACAAGTTAACACATAAAATTCACCACCACATCTCCCACTGGCCACACTCCTTGCATACACTGGCTATAACTGTGAAGATCCATGGAGTCCATACCATGTGTAGGATACAAGCAGAAGACAAGGCATGGGAAGGTCAGCATTCTAGTTTTAGATCTTTAATTTTCCAGCTTCAAGTCACGGCAACTCTACGACTCAGATCTTTTGTCCATAGAATGGGGATCATGTATAAGTCCTGCCTAACTGATAATGACATTGTGAGGTTAGAATACTGTCAGGAATGTGAGATCAGGAGAAAAAGGATTAATCTAATATACAGTTAATACTGGCTGCAGAATTCTTGCATGCAGGAACTGTTTTGTTTAGCCAAACAACCTATGGTTCTAGAACAAAAGCCCTCACGGCCTGGTCAGGATGAGCAGAGGGTGAGGTAGAGAGAATTAAATTGCTCTGCATGATAAAGTAGGAAGAAGTTGAAACTTGCTTGGAAAGTCTGAATGTGTGAGGAGGTGATGCGGGGAGATGAGGGTGGGGAGGGGAGAAGCAGCAGAGCAACATGGCGCTGGGCTAAGTCTTTCCATGGAGTAGCAGCCCAGGCTGAAATTGTTAGTAAGAGGGAGAGTGGAGGGACTCCAGATGGTTAATATTCCTTCCAATCATTGGTGTTCTAGGGTGTAAAACACCTGATGCCCCCAAACATCAGGAAAAGTCAGGGGGTACTTTGGGAATCAAAAGAATGCGGGTGGTACCCTAGGGGAAACCCTGACAGAAAAGAACATGTGTGCATGGGTACAGTTGCATGGAAAGAGGAGATTGGACTTCGGACCTCATATGAGTTATAGAAGGATAGAGAGACACTCTGTGACTCCCAACTGCTTTTTAACAAATTAGTGAAATCGGATGTCAGACTGGTGTGCGGGGAGATCTATGTCCCAGGTACTCAAACCCTTACTAAGTACCTGCTGGAATTTCTGAATCTGTCAGCAAAAAATTTGTTTTCCATGTGCTTATAGATCAACAAAAATAAATATCCATTTTGAATGTCCCTAGCAAAAGACAGCATTCAGATTAGGTATATTTATTTTCATTAGTGGAATTTTGAAACTGTATTGGACAGGCTTACAACGTGCTTCCCTGCCAAGCATGTGCAGTATTAGAGTTCATTTCTGGTTTCTGCATCACAGCACTGATTTATAGGAAGGGAGGGAGGGAGAGGGGGAGACAGAAAGAGGTCCTACTGTACCACCACCAAGAACAAGAGATGTCTGAATGATATATGGAGCATGTCTGACCTGACTATTTGCAGAAGCCCCTGTTTGCAACACAAAAGAAAAACGGGAGGCTCATTAGTAGAAGGAAGTAATTAAGTCTTTATTTTAAAATTTCTAAAATGTAAATTGTTTAACACTCATTACCCACTGGACATAATAATATTATGGGATCACTCATGAGACTTCAATGACAGGCACCCATCCGTTTCCTATTTTTATTTCCACTTTTTAGTTAAACACTTTGCATGTAAGCTCTATAAATAATAGAGACTGGATAATTTAGGTACCAGAAATGGATGCTTAATGTTCCATTAAATTAGAAACCGAAGCAGTGTGATTTGGGCTGTGCCTTGCTGGCCAGAAATAAGTAGAATCCAGGGAGATTACAGACACATTTTGCTAGGTACTGAAAGATTTGCCCATAGTTCTAAGAGGAAATATCAATGTATATCATTTGGAAATGGATTGAATGTTAAATTAAAACCGTGTGACTGCACGTGACTTCTCATATAAGCATAGCCTAGGATTGCGCTAGAATGTTTTTGCAGTTGCGGGCTCTAGAGAGTAACAGAAAATTCATGCTGAGACTATTAGGGAACAATATGGTAGAAATCAAGACTGCACACATTTTGGGTTTTGTAATCTTTTATTGATATTTGTGAGTTTTATTTCTGTCTCAAACATTTACTGAATTCCTTTGAGCTGAATGCCTTTGAGCAGTTCAGTTAACTTCTCTGAGTTTCAGATTCTTCATCTGTCACATGAGCATAGTAATGTCAACTTCATGGATTGATTTTTAGGATTATATGGATATAAGGTACTTAGCACACAACCTTAACGCTTAACACACCCTGCTCAATCGTTACTAGTATTTCTTGACTCTGAAGACTTTTTCAGCTTTTTTTTTTTAACATCTTTATTGGGGTATAATTGCTTTACAATGGTGTGTTAGTTTCTGCTTTATAACAAAGTGAATCAGTTATACATATACACATGTTCCCATATCACTTCCCTCTTGCATCTCCTTCCCTCCCACCCTCCCTATCCCACCTCTCCAGGCGGTCACAAAGCACCGAGCTGATCTCCCTGTGCTATGCGGCTGCTTCCCACTAGCTATCTACCTTACGTTTGGTAGTGTATATATGTCCATGCCTCTCTCTCGCTTTGTCACAGCTCACCCTTCCCCCTCCCCATATCCTCAAGTCTGTTCTCCAGTAGGTCTGTGTCTTTATTCCTGTCTTACCCCTAGGTTCTTCATGACATTTTTTTTCTTAAATTCCATATATATGTTAGCATACGGTATTTGTCTTTCTCTTTCTGACTTACTTCACTCTGTATGACAGACTCTAGGTCTATCCACCTCATTACAAATAGCTCAATTTCATTTCTTTTCATGGCTGAGTAATATTCCATTGTATATATGTACCACATCTTCTTTATCCATTCATCTGATGATGGGCACTTAGGTTGTTTCCATCTCTAGGCTATTATAAATAGAGCTGCAATGAACATTTTGGTACATGACTCTTTTTGAATTATGGTTTTCTCAGGGTATATGCCCAGTAGTGGGATTGCTGGGTCATATGGTAGTTCTATTTGTAGTTTTTCAAGGAACCTCCATACTGTTCTCCATGGTGGCTGTACCAATTCACATTCCCACCAGCAGTGCAGCAGTGTTCCCTTTTTTCCACACCCTCTCCAGCATTTATTGGTTCTAGATTTTTTGATGATGCCCATTCTGATAGGTGTGAGGTGATACCTCATTGTAGTTTTGATTTGCATTTCCCTAATGATTAATGATGCTGCGCATTCTTTCATGTGTTTGTTGGCAATCTGTATATCTTCTTTGGAGAAATGTCAATTTCGGTCTTCTGCCCATTTTTGGATTGGGTTGTTCGTTTTTTTGTTATTGAGCTGCATGAGCTGCTTGTAAATTTTGGAGATTAATCCTTTGTCAGTTGCTTGATTTGCAAACATTTTCTCCCATTCTGAGGGTTGTCTTTTGGTCTTGTTTATGGTTTCCTTTGCTATGCAAAAGCTTTGAAGTTTCATTAGATCCCATTTGTTTATTTTTGTTTTTATTTCCATTTCTCTAGGAGGTGGGTCAAGCAGGACCTTGCTGTGATTTATGTCATAGAGTGTTCTGCCTATGTTTTCCTCTAAGAGTTTGATAGTTTCTGGTGGTACATTTAGGTCTTTAATCCATTTTGAGCTAATTTTTGGATATGGTGTTAGGGAGTGTTCTAACCTCATACTTTTATATGTACCTGTCCAGTTTTCCCAGCACCACTTATTGAAGAGGCTGTCCTTTCTCCACTGTACATTCCTGCCTCCTTTATCAAAAATAAGGTGACCGTATGTGCGTGGGTTTATCTCTGGGCTTTCTATCCTGTTCCATTGATCTATCTTTCTGTTTTTGTGCCAGTACCATACTGTGTTGATTACTGTAGCTTTGTAGTATAGCCTGAAGTCAGGGAGCCTGATTCCTCCAGCTCCGTTTTTCGTTGTCAAGATTGCTTTGGCTATTCGGGGTCTTTTCTGTTTCCATACAAATTGTGAAATTTTTTGTTCTAGTTCTGTGAAAAATGTCAGTGGTAGCTTGATAGGGATTGCATTGAATCTGTAGATTGCTTTGGGTAGTAGAGTCATTTTCATAATGTTGATTCTTCCAATCCAAGAACATGGTATATCTCTCCATCTATTTGTATCATCTTTAATTTCTTTCATCAGTGTCTTATAATTTTCTGCATACAGGTCTTTTGTCTCCTTAGGTAGGTTTATTCCTAGATATTTTATTCTTTTTGTTGCAGTGGTAAATGGGAGTGTGTTCTTGATTTCATTTTCAGATTTTTCATCATTAGTGTATAGGAATGCCAGAGATTTCTGTGCATTAATTTGGTATCCTGCTACTTTACCAAATTCATTGATTGATTAGCTCTAGTAGTTTTCTGGTAGCATCTTTAGGATTCTCTATGTATAGTACCATGTCATCCACAAACAGTGACAACTTTACTTCTTCTTTTCTCATTTGGATTCCTTTTATTTCTTTTTCTGCTCTGATTGCTGTGGCTAAAACTACCAAAACTATGTTGAATAAGAGTGGTGAGAGTGGGTAACCTTGTCTTGTTCCTGATCTTAGTGGAAATGCTTTCAGTTTTTCACCATTGAGGATGATGTTGGCTGTGGGTTTGTCATATATGGCCTTTATTATGTTGAGGAAAGTTCCCTCTGTGCCTACTTTCTGCAGGGTATTTATCATAAATGGGTGTTGAATTTTGTCGAAAGCTTTATCTGCATCTATTGAGATGAAGATATGGTTTTTCTCCTTCAATTTGTTAATATGGTGTATCACTTGATTGATTTACGTATATTGAAGAATCCTTGCATTCCTGGAATGAACCACACTTGATCATGGTGTATGATCCTTTTAATGTGCTGTTGGATTCTGTTTGCTAGTATTTCGTTTAGGATTTTTGCATCTATATTCATCAGAGATATTGGCCTGTAGTTTTCTTCTTTGTGACATCCTTGTGTGGTTTTGGTATCAGGGTGATGGTGGCCTCGTAAAATGAGTTTGGGAGTGTTCCTCCCTCTGCTATATTTTGGAAGAATTTGAGAGGATAGGTGTTAGCTCTTCTCTAAATATTTGATAGAATTCGCCTGTGAAGCCATCTGGTCCTGGGCTTTTGTTTGTTGGAAGATTTTTACAAGGTTTTTTTTTTTTTTTTTTTTTTTTTTTTTCCGTACGTGGGCCTCTCACTGTTGTGACCTCTCCCATTGTGGAGCACAGGCTCTGGACGCGCAGGCTCAGCAGCCATGGCTCACGGGCCCAGCCGCTCCATGGCATGTGGGATCTTCCCGGACCGGGACACAAACCCGTGTCCCCTGCATCGGCAGGTGGACTCTCAACCACTGCGCCACCAGGGAAGCCCTGTTGGAAGATTTTTAATCACAGTTTCAATTTCAGTGCTTGTGATTGGTCTGTTCATATTTTCCATTTCTTCCTGATTCAGTCTTGGCAGGTTGTGCATTTCTAAGAATTTGTCCATTTCTTCCAGGTTGTCCATTTTATTGGCATAGAGTTGCTTGTAGTAATCTCTCATGATCTTTTGTATTTCTGCAGTGTCAGTTGTTACTTCTCCTTTTTCATTTCTAATTCTATTGATTTGAATCTTCTCCCTTTTTTTCCTGATGAGTCTGGCTAATGGTTTATAAATTTTGTTTATCTTCTCAAAGAACCAGCTTTTAGTTTTATTGGTCTTTGCTATCATTTTCTTCATTTCTTTTTCATTTATTTCTGATCTGATCTTTATGATTTCTTTCCACGCTAACTTTGGCGTTTTCCTTGTTCTTCTTTCTCTAATTGCTTTAGGTGCAAGGTTAGGTTGTTTATTTGAGATGTTTCCTGTTTCTTAAGGTAGGATTGTATTGCCATAAACTTCCGTCTTAGAACTGCTTTTGCTGCATCCCATAGATTTTGGGTCCTCGTTTCTCCATTGTCATTTGTTTCTAGGTATTTTTTGATTTCCTCTTTGATTTCTTCAGGGATCACTTCGTTATTAAGTAGTGTATTGTTTAGCCTCCATGTGTTAGTAGTTTTTACAGATCTTTTCCTGTAATTGATATCTAGTCTCATAGTGTTGTGGTCGGAAAAGATACTTGATACAATTTCAGTTTTCTTAAATTTACCATAGCTTGATTTGTGACCCAAGGTATGATCTATCCTGGAGAATGTTCCATGAGCACTTGAGAAAAATGTGTATTCTGTTGTTTTTGGATGGAATATCCTATAAATATCCATTAAGTCCATCTTGTTTACTGTATCATTTAATGCTTGTGTTTCCTTATTTATTTTCATTTTGGATGATCTGTCCATTGGTGAAAGTGGGGTGTTAAAGCCCCCTAGTATGAATGTGTTACTCTCAGTTTCCCCTTTTATGGCTGCTAGTATTTGCCTTATGTATTGAGGTGCTCCTATATTGGGTGCATAAATATTTACAATGGTTATATCTTCTTCTTGGATCGGTCCCTTGATCATTATGTAGTGACCTTCCTTGTCTCTTGTAACATTCTTTATTTTAAAGTCTATTTTGTCTGATATGAGAATTACTATTCCAGCTTTCTTTTGGTTTCCATTTGCATGGAATATCTTTTTCCATTCTCTCACTTTCAGTCTGTATGTGTCTCTAGGTCCGAAGTGGGTCTCTTGTAGACAGCATATATATGGGTCTTGTTTTTTATCCATTTAGCCAGTCTGTGACTTTTGGTGGGAGCATTTAATCCATTTACGTTTAAGGTAATTATCGATATGTATGTTCCTATTCCCATTTTCTTAATTGTTTTGGGTTTGTTAATGTAGGTCTTCTCCTTCTTTTGTGTTTCTTGCCTAGAGAAGGTCCTTTAGCATTTGTTGTAAAGCTGGTTTGATGGTGCTAAACTCTCTCAGCTTTTGCTTGTCTGTAAAGGTTTTAATTTCTCCATCAAATCTGAATGAGACCCTTGCTGGGTAGAGTAATCTTGGTTGTAGGTTTTTCTCTTTCATCACTTTAAATATGTCCTGCCAGTCCCTTCTGGTTTGCAGAGTTTCTGATGAAATATCAGCTGTTAACATTATGGGGAGTCCCTTGTGTGTTATTTGTTGTTTTTCCCTTGCACTTTTAATATGTTTTCTTTGTATTTAATTTTTGACAGTTTGATTAATATGTGTCTTGGCATGTTTCTCCTTGGATTTATCCTGTATGGGACTCTCTGTGCTTCCTGGCCTTGGTTAACTATTTCCTTTCCCATGTTAGGCAAGTTTTCAACTATAATCTCTTCAAATATTTTCTCAGTCCCTTTCTTTTTCTCTTCTTCTTCTGGAACCCCTATAATTCGAATGTTGGTGCGTTTAATGTTGTCCCAGAGGTCTCTGAGACTGTCCTCAGTTCTTTTCATTCTTTATTCTGCTCTGCAGTAGTTATTTCCACTCTTTTAACTTCCAGGTCCCTTATCCGTTCTTCTGCCTCAGTTATTCTGCTATTGATCCCTTCTAGAGTATTTTTAATTTCATTTATTGTGTTGTTCATCATTGTTTGTTTCATTTTTAATTCTTCTAGGTCCTTGTTAAATGTTTCTTGCATTTTCTCTATTCTATATTCAAGATTTTGTATCATCTTTACTATCATTATTCTGAATTCTTTTTCAGGTAGACTGCCTATTTCCTCTTCATTTGTTAGGTCTGGTGGGTTTTATCTTGCTCCTCATCTGCTGTGTGTTTTTCTGTCTTCTCATTTTGCTTATCTTACTGTGTTTGGGGTCTCCTTTTTGCAGGCTGCAGGTTTGTAGTTCCCGTTGTTTTTGCTGTCTGTCCCCAGTGGCTAAAGTTGGTTCAGTGGGTTGTGTAGGCTTCCTGGTGGAGGGGACTAGTGCCTGTGTTCTGGTGGATGAGGCTGTATCTTGTCTTTCTGGTGGGCAGGTCCACATCTGGTGGTGTGTTTTGGGGCGTCTGTGGACTTATTATGATATTAGGCAGCCTCTCTGCTAATGGGTGGGGTTGTGTTCCTGTCTTGCTAGTTGTGTGACATAGGGCGTCTAGCACATAGCTTGCTGGTCGTTGAGTGAAGCTGGGTGTTGGTGTTGAGACGGAGATCTCTTGGAGATTTTCCCCGTTTGATATTACGTGGAGCTGCGAGGTCTCTTGTGGACCAGTGTCCTGAATTTGGCTCTCCCACCTCAGAGACACAGCACTGACTCTTGGCTGCAGCACCAAGAGCCTTTCATCCACACAGCTCAGAATAAAAGGGAGAAAAAGTAGAAAGAAAGAAAGAGGGGGGGAGGGAGGGAAAGAAAGAAATAGGATAAAAGAAAATAAAGTAAGAAAAAATAAAGTTATTAAAATAAATAATTATTAAGAAAAAAATTAAAAGACAACAACAACCACAAAAACGGATGGGTAGAACCCTAGGACAAATGGTGGAAGCAAAGCTCTACAGACAAAATCTCTCACAGAGGCATACACATACACACTCACAAAAAGAGGAAAAGGGGAAAAAATCATAAATCTTGCTCTGAAAGTCCACCTCCTCTATTTGGGATGATTCGTTGTCTATTCATGTATTCCACGGTTGCAGGGTACATCAAGTTGATTGTGGAGCTTTAATCCGCTGCTTCTGAGGCTGCTGGGAGAGATTTCCCTTTCTCTTCTTTGTTCTCACTGCTCCCGGGGCTCAGCTTTGGATTTGGCCCTGCCTCTGCGTGTCTGTCGCCGGAGGGCATCTGTTCTTCGCTCAGACAGGACGTGGTTAAAGGAGCCGCTGATCCGGGGGCTCTGGCTCACTCAGGCCGGGGGGAGGGAGGGGTACGGAGTGCAGGGCGAGCCTGCGGAGGCAGAGGCTGGTGGGACGTTGCACCAGCCTGAGGTGCGCCGTGCGTTCTCCCGGGGAAGTTGTCCCTGGATCCTGGGACCCTGGCAGTGGCGGGCTGCACAGGCTCCCCGGAAGCGGGTGTGGATAGTGACTAGTGCTCGCACACAGGCTTCTTGATGGCGGCAGCAGCAGCCTTAGCGTCTCATGCCCGTCTCTGGGGTCCGCGCTATTAGCCGCGGCTCGCACCCATCTCTGGGGCTCCTTTAAGCAGCGTTCTTAATCCCCTCTCCTCGCGCATCAGGAAACAAAGAGGGAAGAAGTCTCTTGCCTCTTCGGCAGCTCCAGACTTTTCCCCGGACTCCCTCCCAGCTAGCCGTGGTGCACTAACCCCTTCAGGCTGTGTTCACGCCGCCAACCCCAGTCTTCTCCCTGAGCTCCGACCGAAGCCCAAGCCTCAGTTCCCAGCCCCACCCGCCCCGGTGGGTGAGCAGACAAGCCTCTCGGGCTGGTGAGTGCCGGTTGGCACCGATCCTCTGTGCGGGAATCTCTCCGCTTTGCCCCCCGCACCCCTGTTGCTGTGCTCTCCTCCACGCCTCCGAAGCTTCCCTCCTGCGCCACCCACAGTCTCCACCCGCGAAGGGGATTCTAGTGTGTGGAAACCTTTCCTCCTTCACAGCTCCCTCCCAGAGGTGCAGGTCCCGTCTCTTCTTTTGTCTCTGTTTATTCTTTTTTCTTTTTCCATACCCAGGTACGTGGGGAGTTTCTTGCCTTTTGGGAGGTCTGAGGTCTTCTGCTAGCCTTCAGTAGGTGTTCTGTAGGAGTTGTTCCACGTGTAGATGTATTTGTGATGTATCTGTGGGAAGGAAGGTGATCTCCGCGTCTTACTCTTCTGCCATCTTCCCCCTCTCGCATCAGGCGTGTGTTTTATACTTACAGCACATCTCAGTTTGAATTAACCACGTATCAAGTGCTCAGTAGCCACATACGGCTAGTAACTGCTGTGTTGGACAGCACAGCTCTGTGCCCTTATACTTTGTCTCCTAATTGATCTGTTGATTTCTGAGAGAGGCCTGTAAAATTCCCAGTAAGTTTGTGGATATTGCTAATTTTTATAACAACTCTTTTATAATAACTTCATACATTTTGAAGCTATACTGTGAAAAGAATAAAGGCTTATGTTGTATTTTCTAGGTGGATTATGCCTTTCATCAGTATGAAATGTCTCCCCCTTGTCCAGTTCAATTATTTTGGGCCTTGAATTTTAGTTTGATATTAATATTGCCGCTCCTAGTTTTTGTGATTTTTATAGGCTTATTATGTCTTTCACCCTCTGTATATCTTACCTTTCTCTGTTATTTTTTAGGTATACTTATTAAAAGAATAGAGTGAGGTTTTCTTAATTATAAGCTAAGTTTTTCACGCTTTTAATAGTACAGTTTAATCCATGAATACTACCGGGATTCCTAAAACAGAGGTAAACGTTCCGTTTATGCATTCTACTGGATTATTTGCTCACTATTATTTCTTGCCTCCCTTGTTTTGGCATTCATTTTTTATTTTGCTGCAGTATATTCATAAACAACTCTTTAGCAAAGTTCTGTGGATGGTCAACTTTGCAGATTTATATCTTTACTTTGCCTTCACATTCTAATGCCAGTGGGGCTGGGTATGAAACTCTAAATTTGAACTCCCCTTCTCTCAGAACTCTAAAGCTACTGTTCCACTATCTTCTAGTATCTGCATCTGTAAAGAATTTAATATTTATCTGGTTCTCCTTCTTATGTAAATAAGCTGCTTTTCTTCCTTCTGAAATCTTTGAGAATACTCTTTTTATGTTTGAGTATTTGCAATTTTGTCAGGATGGATATCTATCTGTCTGTTTATCTGTCTATCTACCTGTCATCTTTTGTCTATATGTTTACCCCATTCATTCCATTTTGGCACTTAGAGCTTTCCACCTGTGACTTTCCTCAGCTTGCAAAAATAATCATCTTTTAAAAATGATTCCTCCCATCTTCACTTTCTAATTCCTATGCTTTTGGATCTCCTTTAGATAAATATTGGACATCTGGAATAATTTTCCACATCTCTTCATTTTCTCTGTTATTTTTCTATTATTTTATGTATTTGCATTGTCTTCTAGGAGATTAGCTGCACTTTGTTTTCCAGATCAAAATTTCTGTCTTCAGCTATCACTCTAGATCTTTTACATTTTAAGGAATTATGTTTCTAATTTCTAAGATGCTATCTTGGTCCTAAATATCTTAGTTTGCATTCCAAAATAGTTTTATATTATGACTACAATATATTTTAAAATTTCCCAGAGAAAAAATATTATTTTTAAGTTCTTTTTTATTTGCTACATTATCTCTACTTCTTCTGGTATCATTTCTGTTAACTGATCAAAACCTTTCCCTTTTATATATTTTCTCCCTTTCAGCTATCTGATGATTCTTCCCATCTCTACACTTGAATTAATTTAGTGACTAGTTAATTAGAAAGGAACTGTGTAGTTTTCCTCAGTGTTTAAATAAATCTGTTCTCCCAACAGTTGTCTCTCTCCTGTATGGGAAAGGCAGAAAGTCTGGTTCCACTCAAGGGAGAGCAGGCAGAAAGCAGAGTCGCGTTTTGGACCTCTTCAATTTCTTTTCTTTCTTTTTTTAAATTTATTTATTTACTTATTTACTTTTGGCTGCATTGGGTCTTCATTGCTGAACGTGGGCTTTCTCTAACTGCGGCGAGCAGAGGCTACTCTTTAGTTGTGGTGCGCAGACTTCTCATAGTGGTGGATTCTCTTGTGGAGCATGGGCTCTAGGCATGCAGGCTTCAGTAGCCGTGGCTCATGGACTCTAGAGCTCAGGTTCTGTAGTTGTGGTGCACAACTTAGTTGTGGGCTTAGTTGCTCTGCGGCACGTGGGATCTTCCCAGACCAGGGCTTGAACACGTGTCCCCTGCTTTGGCAGGCAGATTCTTAACCACTACACCACCAGGGAAGTCCCTGGATCTCTTCAGTTTTCTAAGTAAGAAGGACTCCACCCTCTAGTATAGAGAATTCTAGAGTATTTCTCTCTTGGATAGGGCTGCTGTTCCTTCGTGTAACCCCTCCCTATCTGTTTGTGGATTGGGAATTACATCAAGCTCTTCCATGCTTCTTTCTCATCTCCTAACATTCACAGGGAAATTCCCCTCCAGGCATGTGGTTCAATTACTCTGTTGTAGAGCTCATACTGCTTGCTCAAGCATGGGGATTAGGAGCAGGGTGAAAGCTGCTCCAGAAAGATTCCAACTTGTTCTGTGTTTGAAACTGTAGTTAATTAAATAACTAAGCTTCCAGGACTCTTTTCTGTTTTTTGTATTATGCATTCTTGGAGTTGTGCTGTGTTCTTTACAGGGCCTTGTTCATATCTGGTATCCTCATTTAATCATCTCAACAGCCTAGCAATGTGGGTAGAGCAAGAATTATTGTTCCTATGTTGCCAATAAAAACGGAAATTCGGAGACTTAAGAAATTTACCCAAAGCTGGTGTGGTGGGAAAGAACCAGTTTTCTAAATTCTCAACCAGGGCTTTTTTTTTTTTTTCTTTTTTTTTTTCTACCAAAGCTAGAGTATATAGAAAGAGTAATACCTAACCTAAAATGCAATGCAAAATAAACAGTTCGGATACTCTGAATGAACCAAAAGGAAAAAATTGAACATGAGCGATCTCTTTGCATCTTTTATTTGGAAAATAGAGCCTGGTTTGGAACAAGGTTGGAATGCTAAGGAGGATGAAAGAAAGAAAAATGAGCTTCTAAATTGGGACCCCTCAGATTTCCAGAAATATGCATGATGAAAAGTTGCAAGTAGTATGTGTAGTTGCAATTTTAACTTCCAAGCATTTGTCAATTTTAAAACATAGCAATTTCAGTGACATGCAAAATAATTTTTTACAAATTATGCAGTGTTCATGCATAAATTGATAAGCAGTTTTGATCTGGCTAAAGGTTTTCAGGATAATACAGATTTTTCCAGTTACACAGTTGAGTGAATTAGAGGAAATTTTGGTATGTTTCTGAAGTGTCTAGCCTATGCCAAACTAGACGAACCATTGAGGAAAAAGGAACAAAGTAATTCAAATCATATTCCACTGATGAAGCTGAGTCATGAATGTATCTTTGGTTTCTTCCTTCTTTAGAGTCAAGGTTTTTGTTGGGCATCCCTGTGATGTTCACAAACTTCCTCCAAGTTTCCTGAGAAAGCAGACTTGTGACCATTGTGGCAATTTGAAAAACACATAGACCCATGATGGTCCTGGTAAAGGGAACCAAGTTCATTCCTGGTGACTGAGCCAAGCGAGTGAAATCAAGGTGAGAAGGTGGCTGTACTATGGTATAACCCACCTCAGCCCCCTAAAAGGGACCTGTTCAACCTATACAGGTGTATGTGTAAATTTGGCCTCTAAAATATGCCCATCTTTCCTGTTCACAGTCTATATTTCATCTTACTTTCATCTTCCCTTTTTTTTTTTTAACTTTGGACCTTAACTCTCAATTCTTCTTTTGTAAACTGCTGGCTTTGAATGTCCACATTGCTTTCATTACCCTGGTCCCACCTTGCTGTCCCCGTCCTACCACGGGGCATGAAGCTGACCTTCTGAGCTCATGCACTGACACTCATATTGACAGGCATTCCAGTACCTTTCTCCCATCTACCCTAACCCAGAACAGACAAACCAGCCCCACCCCGTCTCCAGGCACCTATAGCCTCCCATTTCATGTATATGCTCTTAGCTCAGGCTGCTATAACAACATACCATGGACTTGGTAACTGAAACAACAGACATTTATCTCTCACGGTTCTGGAGGCTGGGAAATCCAAGATCACAGTGTTGGCTAAGTTCCTGGTGAGCTCCCTCTTCCTGGGTTGCAGTTGGCCGTCTTCTCACTGTGTTCTCACCTGGTAGAGAGAGAGCAAGCTCTGGCTCTCTTCCTCAACTTATAAGGACCCTAAAACCATCCTGGGGGGCCAACCCTCATGATTTCATCTAAACCTAATTACCTCCCAAAGGTCCCACCTCCAAAGACCATCACATTGGGGATTAGGGCTTCAACATATGTATAATGGGGAACACAAATATTCAGTCCATACATATGCTGAGCATCTTGAGTCCTGATATAATCTCCCAGAGACTTCTCATATCCTACCATAGCCAGGAACAGGACCAGCCACCTAAATTAGGAAGTGGCCTAATCCAACCCAAGTCATACAATTTCAAGAGTCCCTACAATGTTAGAGACCAGAGTGACCTTTTTTTGGCCTAGTTCCAGTCCTTAATGGAGAGAGGTTATTGACACAACTTATACTGTTCAATCTTTTTTTTAGAATAAAATCTTTTTTTAGGAATAAAGCTAAAATAGGAAACAAGAGACTACGGTCTGGTCCTCCAACTGGCTGGCTATGTTACCCCTGACTGTACATATGCCCATACACTCCATTGTGCTGGAAATATCCCTCTATATCTGTATCCCACCATAGAATCTGTGCTCCTTAGGGATAAAGGTCACCATATCAGCATCTTGTAGCCCTAACACCAAGCAGGCAGTTATAAATTTTGTTTGAATGAATGGCTAGATTAAGGAAGAAAATGAACTGAAATGTACTTCTCTGGGTTTCATTTTGCTTCCTTCTTTTCTTTCATTTCATTTATTCAAATTAACAATTTTCAAGTGTGACATGTCAGGCATTGTGATAGCACCTGGAAATATATGGGTCAATTTTTGGTCTTGAGGATCTAAACTTTTAAAAAACAGGGTTGGAGTGTTTAAAAAATTAACGTCTAAATTCATCCCAGTTCTCAAATTCTAAGATGCACACATAAAATTCTGGCCCTCTGAGGAACTTTTCTGGACAGACTATATAGGTAAAACAACAATAACAAAAAAAACCAAAACAACTAAAGCTAGAATTGAGTATCAGGAAGCTGAATCAGGACAGTTGTGGAAAGGTTAGTTAGTAGTTACAGTAAAGATAATTGAGGGCTTCCCTGGTGGCGCAATGGTTGAGAGTCCGCCTGCCAATGCAGGGGACACGGGTTTGTGCCCCGGTCCGGGAAGATCCCACATGCCACGGAGCGGCTGGGCCCGTGAGTCATGGCCGCTGAGCCTGCTCGTCCGGAGCCTGTGCTCCACAACGGGAGGGGCCACAGCAGTGAGAGGCCCGCATACCGCAAAAAAAAAAAAGATAATTGAAACATTTTTTTTTGTGGTAAAATATATATAACATAAAATTTGCCATTTTAACCATTTTTCAGTGTGCAATTTAGTGACACTAATTACACTCACAGTGCCATGCAACCATCACCATTACTTATTTTCAAATTTTTTCCATTACCCTAAACAGAAACTCTATAACCAATAAGTAGTAACTCCCATTTTCCCTTCCCCTCTGCCCCGTTAACCTCTAATCTGCTTCCTTTCTTTATGAATTTGCCTATGCTAGATATCTCATGGAAGTGGAATCATACAATATTTGTCCCTCTTGTGTCTGGCTTATTTCACTTAGCATAATATTGTCAAGGTTCATTCATGTTGTAACTTGTGTCAGAACTTCATTCCTTTTGATGGCTGAATAATAGTCTATTGTATGCATATTATGTTTTGTTCGTCCATTTCTGTGTTGATACTTCAGTTGCTTCCACATTTTGGCTATTGTGATAATGCTGCAATGAATATTTGTCTATAAGAATCTGTTTTAGTTCCTGATTTCAGTGCTGGCTATATACCTAGAAGTGGAATTGCTTGGTCATCTGGTAACTCTATGTGAGCTTTTTGAAGATTCACCAAACTGTCTTCCACATAGGCTGCACAATTTACCCTCCCACCAACAGTGCACAAGGGTACCAGTTCTTCCACATCTTAACCAATACATATAATTTTCTGTTTCTTTGATTATAGCAATCCTAGTGTAAAGTGATCTTATTGTGGTTTTGATTTGCATTTCCCTAGTGACCTCTGTCAAGCCAACGGAATGTGAAAGTGTCTTTGCTTTGTCTTAGAGAGCTTCTCCCTTGATCACTGCTGCCCTATCCTCATGTCAAGAACCCCTTGTGTATGAATTGCAAGGAGTGACAAATTAAAAAGTAAAGTAGATACATTTTAAAGATTAAAAAAAATTTTAATTGAAGTATAGTTGATTTACAATGTTGTGTTACTTTCAGATGTACAGCAGTGTGATTCAGTTATATACATGTGTGTGTACATGCATATATATATATATATATATATTCTTTTTCAGAGTCTTTTCCCATAAAGGTTATCACATAAGATTGAGTACAGTTCCCTGTGCTACACAGTAGGTCCTTACTGGCTATCTATTTTATATATAGTAGTGTGTATATGTCAATCCAAAACTCCTAATTTATCCCCCTCCCCCCTTTCCCCTTTGGTAACCATAAGTTTGTTTTCTATGTCTGTGGGTCTATTTCTGTTTTGTAAATACGTTCATTTTATCTTTTTTGGGGGGGATTCCACATATAAGCACTATCATAGGATATTTGTTATTTTTTATAAAGCAATATAATTATTAAGAGCACAGCTTTTGCAGTAAACAGACCTGAATTTGAATGCTGTCTCTGCCACCCATTAGCTTTATAACCCTGAACAAATTATATAATCTCTCTGAGCCTCAGTTTTTTTTAATGGGTAAAATGGGGATTACAACAGCTACTTAGTAGGATTGTTGTCAGAAAGGAATTTAATTGTGTATATAAAATTGCACAGTTCTATTTTGTTCTCACAACAATCCTACAAAATCCTGAATATCTACAATGTAGTGATTAGTAGTGACGTAGTGCACAGCACACAGCCACTCAGTGATTGCTAGCACTGTTGTGGTTTTTGTGGTTGTTGTTCCTAGCACTCAGAAAGGAGAATTTGCTAACCATGCAGACCTTTTGTAGAAATTTTCTGACAATATTAGCCTAGTTGACATGGAAAAAAATGGGTAGAACAGCATTTCTAATGATCTCTAAAATCTTATCCTAATAAGAACAGACCTACACACTAAGACATAATTTCTGTTAAAGTCCTAACATCTTCAACTTAGTGTCAGAAGATCCTTTCAGTTATGTAAGACTTTTAATTTCTCTTTCTAATTTTAAATTTAGTTGTCATAGCAACTGCCACACACTGCTGCAAATGGTACTAGAGGGATATGCAAACATTTCCAAAGAATTTTTCAATATGTTGCACAAACATTATACAATATTTAGTAGACGTGCTGCAAGTCATAGTGGAGGGGAGTCCTTCATGGAGAACGAAAACTGTACTTAACCAGGAATTTTAAATGGGAAGGATTTCAATATGTATATTTTCTTGAAGGGTGGGAGTGGAGAAGGCATTGTTAACAAGTCCTTCTGGAAAAAAAATGAGTGAATTATTGGGCTCAAGCAATAATCAACAGTTAGGAGGAAAATGATGAAATGAGAACGGACAGAATGAGACTGGGAACAATTTCTTCTGTGGTGTCAGACTAGAACTTGCTCAGCTGTTACCATCTGGTGATTGTAACACTGAGTTCTTGTTATTTTATAATAAAACATTTGCTCTGGGGAATGGTTGAACCCTCAGGGTCTGGGGACCGAGACAAGGTTAAACTGACTGAAAGTAATAAGGTTTGGGCTGCTGTAAGGTATAAGCCAGGATTTTGGCACTTTATTGATTTCCCAAATTCTACAGTGAGATGTTTAACCTATTAGAAATCTTGGCATCTCTCAGATTTCCAGAACCTATGATATACTTTGTTCATTGTGACTCTCCAGGAGTGAAAGAAGGTATTGGTGTGTCCCAGACTCAGCACAATGACCACATTTCTTGGAGCATTTCAAAAGCTGACTAGTGCTCCGTGGATACATTTTGAGATTCAAGACTATAGTCAAATAAACAGAAATCTAAAGTTTGACTTGTAAAACTGCTTCATACTCTCCCTTCCACCACCTCACACTCCAAAACATGTCAATTATAGTTTAAAGGTGAATTCTATATGAACCTATTATATACATTTACCAAATGATTTCCATAAAATGGAAGAAAATATTTTCTTTTTCTAAAATTTTGCTATTATGATTTTAAATGATATATTTGTCATCTACTGCCATATAACAAATTACCTCAAAATTAGTAGCTTAAAAGAACAAACATTAATTATTTCACAGTTTCTGTGGGGTCAGAAATCTGGGTACAGCTTCACTGGGTCTTTCTGACTTAGGGTCTCTCATGAGGTGCACCAGAGCTGCAGTCTCATCTGAATGCTCATCTGGGGAGTGACTGTTTCCAAGCTCACTCCTATGGTTGTTGGCAGGCCTTAGTCACTTACCACATGGACCACTCCACAGGGCTGCCCTACCACATGGCAGCTGCCTTCCCCTAGGGCACACGACCCATGAGACAGTGAGAGGGAGCACACTCAAGATGAAAGGCAGTCATTTTATAATCTAAACCCACAAGTGTCATTTCATCACTTATGCCATATTCCATTCATTAGAAGTGAGGCAATAAGTCCAACCACACTCAAGGAGAGGAGATTGCCCACGGGCATGAACCCCAGAAGATGAGGACCACTAGGGCCCATCCGAAGCTGCTGAATGCATATGTCCCAGGGCTTTCATATAAGTGCTACCTTTTAATCAGTATCTAATATATGCCAAGCTCTTACTCACATTATATACATGACCTCTAATCCTCACAATGACCCTACATAGCATAATTATTATCTCCAATTTGTAGAAAAGGAAAATGAGAATCTGAGAGCTTAAGTAATTTTCCAGTGATCACATAGTTTATAAATAACAGGGACAAAATTTGCAATAACCTCTACTGTTGCCTAGTCCAATGGCTCTTTCAACCATGTTTCCACTACTTTAGGTACCTATGTCACTGAAAGCATCATCTAAGGATATATTAGAATGCTTCACTTGTCAAGCACTAAAATACAAATGAAGTCAGTAAACTAAAAGTAACAAAACATCAGAAAAGAAAAATATTTCTATTATTCTGTTCACTGAAAATCTTGAGATGAAAATTTATTATTGGTGGTCCTTTAATGAACAGATGTTTAACTCTGATTCCTGAATAATATAAGGTAAATAAGAATTTTGGAAGTGATGATTCTCCAAATGGAGAAATTTTTAATTATCAGAACATGACATAACAGGTAGAGGACAATGGTTGAAGATTCTGCTACTTTGAAAAGTATAAATGCATGCAGCTTAGTTTAAGAAGCATATATTCCATAGGATTCATGGTCAGTATTTTATCAAATATTCTTTGCAGAGAACCACGAGTTCAATTTTCACTGGAATCGGTGTAGAGCAAGAAAGGAGTGTTGTTTATCCTATGAGCTTTTTTCTATACTTTGTCTGATAGAAGAGAACAGAAACAAATAAATACTGCCCAGTAACAGAGATTGAGTTGAAAGCAACAGGGAAATGTGTTTTTCTATCATCACAATTGGATTTCACCAGAGCTGAAATCACATTCCAGAATGATGATATCAGTGATGACAGAGATGTAGTATGTCTCCTGGCTTTCTAGACTCCAGGTAGGTACTACAAATCTGAGTTAGCTGAAATAATCAGGAGACTGTGTCAGGAGTTGGAAAGAGAGTGAATATTATTCAACCTAAGTTCATTTAAAAAAATCTAAACCTTACATGATTGACTTTCTTATCTTAAATTAGTTCATTGTTATAAAAGATACTAATTGCTATCATAGACAAACTCAAGGTTTGGGGAGAGACCAAAGCAAAACTAGGACATGAATTAAATTTTGACTTCCTTACCCTTACCCATATCCCCATCCCTCTTATTCTGCCCTCTACCTTGGCCACCCTTACAAGCTGATGCTCTAGAGGATTACATTATATTCTCAATTTTTTTTGGCTTCCAGCAAAAATTGACCTAGTCTGAGTCCCATCCTCAGATTTTCTCTCTGCTACTATGGTAAAAAACACCTTTAAGCAAAGAATATCTTAGTTGATAATGGTTTTCCCCTATAGTACCAGCACAACTCCTTATAGAATAGGCCTCAGTTATTTTGCAACCATTGAAAGTAACTCTTACTTGGGCAAATAAGAGTAACCTAAACATATTCCCCTCAAAGAATCTGTACAGAGGCCAATGATTTGATACTGAAATCTGTATCAGAGAATGAGGTACCCTATTAGGTCAGTAAAAAGGGAAAGGGGGGCAGGAGATAGAGTTAAAGTCCTGACAGGAATTTAGAATGAGCATAAATATTGTCTGTTCTGCTACGATATAGTAGTTGCAGATAGATATCATCAAGATGGCATCATGTTATTAAAAATTAAATTATAAAAATAAATGTTTCATTGGGGAAAAAGAGCGAGGAGCTAAGGAAATTTTAACTTTCAATGATAATGTGATCTTTCCTAGAGGGATTTTTAAAAAGGTTTTTAAGAATATAAGGATATATTCTTATTTCAAGCTAAAGATAATAATGTGTTGGGACTTCCCTGCCGGTCCAGTGGTTAAGACTCCACGCTTCCACTGCAGGGTGCACAGGTTCCATCCCTGGTGGGGGAACTAAGATCCCATACGCGGTGCGGCACAGCCAAAACAGAACTAACTAACTATATAAATAAATAAATTTTTAAAAATAAAGATAATGTGTTGAACATATTTGACTAGAGCAAGTGTACTTTACATTTAAAAGTCTGGGGATAGGATATAAGATAGGCAAAATGTATTCATTTTCTAAATTATCAAAATAAACTGTACCACAGAAGTCAACATCCAATGTAAATTCAACAATTCCAAGTGAGCAGACACTCAAGAATAAAGCTCTATGTTACTTGTCACTGCATGTGGCAGCATGGCCCCATCAAGCATTTAACTTATGTCTTAAAAGTGTTTTCTTTCTTCTCTGTTCTTTTGAGAGAGGGCTTAGACAGCCCGCATGTCTACCCAAGAATCTTGGGTACGATTCTTCTCATTGAGACGTAGAGGTTCCTTCCCTTCCAGGTGGAAGTAGGAATTTAAGAACTCTCTTGAGGTTAAAAAGTTCTCCTGTTGTAGAGGCAATGTACATAAAGAGACCTTTGTGTCTGAGGGTCTGAGTAAGATGAGCTGCGCATCCTGGAGAGGCAATTCCCCTACAGGAAAAAGAGTGGTTTTAGTTCCCAAACAGCAGACTCCTGACCCACTTCTCTCAGCACTCCTGGAGTGCCTGGCACCTTGGCAGAATGACTGTTGCTGGGACTGAGTGAGTCAAGAGCTAACAGCTGTGACCTGGAGAACCAAAGTAAGGGATATTCTTGGTGGCACTAGCACCAGGAACTGAGGGTTTTTTTGTTTTTTTTTTGCCACACCACGTGGCATGCAGGATCTTAGTTCCCCAGCCAGGGAATGAACCTGTGCCCACTGCAGTGGAAATGCAGAGTCTTAACCACTGGACCACCAGAGAAGTCCCCACTGAGGGATTTGAATCATCAAAGATGACTGACCACCTGACCTTACAGGATGGGATGAATTTCCAACTGTGACTCCATGGGGCAGCCAGAAGTAATGGCACGGACCAGCTGATGTGATCTCTGACCTTCCCTCTCACATCCCACAAATTGGGTGTGGAAGTTGATAAGTTTTCTAGGTTTTGGGTTTTTTTGACCATTCAACAGAAGAAGACACTCAAAAAAAAAAAAAAAAAAGACACTAGACCTGATGCCAAATTGATATATCAAAGTTTGAGTTTAATTTGATTTATAAAATAAGAGATATGACTGCATTTATACACCAGATTTGTATAGCAATTAATACTTTTGTAAGTACAACCATATTTTATGGTTTTCTCTGAAGTATAATCATCCCCACAGTAGTCACTGGATAGATTGATACATTTCATATGCAAAATGTTTCCTAATTCAATTATCACATTTTAGCTAATATGCATTATTAAAATTCCTGTCAGTGCCCTCCAGGCAAATTCCATCAGGAACACATTCATAGTTCAACTAGTAAAGTTTTTTGCTTGTTGCAGTGAGGGAGAATGCACATCTCTAAGCCAGGGGGTGACTCAGGAAGAAGGTATTAGAAAGAATTCACTATAAGGTTTGGGGTTGTGTTATGTGATTTGGGGAAGATTTAAGGAAGGGGAGCTTTGTTCTGGATTAGATGCTTTCAGGAAGTGGGAGAAAGTTTAATGATTTATTTTAATTAAATTTATCTAGCAGGGGAGAGGACTAGGCCAAGGCAAAGCTGTAACTGGGAAAGAAGCAGCAGTCACTCATATTAGCCAGATAAAGAGAGATTGGTCTTTTGTGTGGTTTGGACAGTGTTTGTATTTTGCTGTGTGTTCAGACATGATTATAGAGTGGTCTTGTTTTTGTCTTGATTCATCGTGTTCACAGTAGTTTTATTTATATTCAACAGGGAACATCAAGGCCTAGCTGTAGTTGCCAGGCGGCTCATGGCAACACCAAGGCCTGGCTGATAATACCCAGCCAGCTCCCAGATGTCAGGGGCTGTGTTTCTCTTTCTCATGTCTGTATCAACAGTCTGTGAACACTTAACCCCAAGTATAAGAGCTGGGTCATAAATAGGGGAGAAATCAGGAGTGAGGAACCAGCAATCAGATGGATGTAGAATCTGAACAGGAGTTGGTCAAAAATAAGAGGATGGTATTATAGGTTGGATTATATCACCCCCAAAAGATATGTTGAAGTCTTAACCTCCAGAGTCTCAGACTATGAACTTATTTGGAAATAGGGTCATTGCAGATGTAATTAGTTAAATTAAAATGAGGTCATACCAGAGTAGGGTGGGCCCCAAATCCAGTATGACTAATGGCCTTAAAAGAAAATGGCCATGTGCAGACAGAGGCACACAGGGAGAGACTGTGAGACAATGAATTTCTATTGTTTTAAGCCACCCAATTTGTCGTACCTTGTTGCAGCAGCCCTAGGAAACTAGTATGGATGGGTTAGGGTAACTCCTGACAGTAATGTGGTGCTTTATTGGATGAGAGACTCTGCTAAGTGAGTGTGGGTCTAGCTGGCCTCAAGGGTCAGCATCAGCAATGATCCAATTCTAAGATTTGGGAAACAGTTGCCATTTGGGGGCCATTATAAAAACAGTCTTGGTTGGAGGTTCCTTTCCTAGATTCATCTGAATCATTTTCATTAAGGAAATGACAAATGAATGCCAGGTTCAAGAGTGGATTTCATACTTGGAAAACCTGGGGTAGGAAAAGCGGAGGCAGAACAGGAAGTATAATGATCTCTGTGCCTCCTCACTCTTCTTCTCTGTCCCTGTCTGACACTCTCTGTCTCTCTTTCTCTGTCTCCCCCCATAATTGACCTCCTTCACCTATAGACTCTGTAACCCCATTCCTATCTCACCCAGGCTCAGCAAGCCATCATATCTGTATCAAGAACCCGACTTTAAATTCCTCTGCACCAAGTTAACTGGAGGTCCTCACTGGAGGTCCTCTTTTGATTTTATGTCTATAGTATAGACAAATACTACTAAGTCTATAGTATTTGATTTTATGTCTACAGAATCTTATGGAAAAACCCGAACGAACTCTGTGGCCAACCCGATACTTCACCAGCACTCTTGCTCTTGCTTCTTTCCTTAGTTGAGAGCTTTACTTTGTTTCAAGGCCAGCGACTTCTCCTTCATGACTGAAGTTTCCTGGAACCTCGTAAAGTGCCTGATACCTATAAGCTCTCAATAAACAGCTTTTACAGGGAGCAGATGTTATGATAAATATATAGATTGCAGATAATGAAAATGAGATTTACAGTGCTGAGTGAACCGGTCTAAGGTAATAAAATTAAGAAAGAGTGTAGCTTAGGCTTGTATCCAGACCTTGAAACCAAACTCCAAGGTACTTTCCAATAGGTTGAAGATTCCTGAATGGACTCTTTGGTTGCCTAGAGTTAAGTCTGATCCAAGCACCAGCACTTCTCAGTAAGAATCTAATTTCCAGACCTTGATCTTTCCTAAACTGACCTTCCTCACAGCTGACCAATTCCTGAATTTCCTATACTGAAAACAAGATGGTGGACCAATGTAAACTGAACTTATCTGTCATGACCTCTCCAGTTAACAGGAAGCTCATAAATATATATTTGGGAAAGCTAGAGTTCTGGGAATAATTTAAAGTCCACAGAGTTAGAGCTTAATTACGTGATCTAACTATTCATATGAGTTTTGGTTGAATTTGTCACTGACTTTAAGCTCCCACCATAATAAACCACCTGTAGCTCATTCAACATGTTGTAGTAGACAGCTACTATTCCAATTTACCCTACATTCCTGTCCCCTTTCTTTTGGTAGAAAATCTCTCTTTTTTTGCCAAATTAATGGGCACATGACCCCAGCTGTGCTAATTGATATCATTCACCCCAAGAGCTTAGTTCAATGGTTGAACATTTGACTCAAAATAGACCAATCAGAATATTTTCATGGCATTTTTTCCAAACTGGAACCAAGATGGAAAAATATTTTTCTCTGAAATGCCATGATGTATGAGCCCAGGGCAGCTAGTGACCAGATCCCCTGCCCCATGGGGAAAACTGCTTTCAGAGAATAAAGCCAATAGATTGAGAGAGAGAGAGTGGAGAGACATAGACGATGGAGAATCTGGTTCCAGTTATACCTTCCCTTCTTGAGGCTTGATTTCCCAGCTCTTCCTTCAATTAAATTTCAAGTAAACTAAGTTTCAAGTACATTTCTGCATTAGTTTCCTATTACTTTTGTTACAAATTACCACAAACTCAGCGCCTTAAAAAATTTATTATCTTCCCTTTCTAGAAGTCTGAAGTCCAAAATGGGCGTTATTGGGCTAAAATCAAGGTGTCAGAAGGGTTGCATTTCTTTCTAGAGGCTCTAGGGGAGAATTTGTTTCCTTGTCTTTTCCAGCTTCTGGAGACTTCCCATTTTCTTGTCTCATGGTTCCCTTCCATCCTCAAAGCCAGCAGTGGCTGGTTAAGTCTTTTTCATGCTGGTTCTTGTGTTTCTGCCTTCCTCTTCTCCGTGTAAAGACCCCTGTAATTACAATGGGCCTACCTGGATGATCCAGGGTAACCTCATCTTAATTAAATTTAGTTTATTACCAACCTTAATCCCATCTGCAACCTTAATTTTCGTTTGCTGTGTAACACAACATACTTACAGGTTTCGGAAGTTAGGATGTAGACAGTTTGGGGCAGTCATTATTCTGCCTTCCTACTGCTATTTCCAATAAAAATCACCTTTTCTTCTCAAATCAGTTTTTCTGATTTTTGTCACTTTCAACCAAGAGATATGAAAAAACACACGTGTTGTGCTATTTTGTGCCTCCCCTGACTATAATGCTCTCCTTGGTCTACCTTGAAATGCCTATTAATCTTTTTTTTTTAAACATCTTTATTGGAGTATAATTGCTCCACAATGGTGCATTAGTTTCTGCTGCATAACAAAGTGAATCAGCTATATGTATACACATATCCCCACATCCCCTCCCTCTTGCGTCTCCCTCCCTCCCACCCTCCCTATCCCACCCCTCCAGGTGGTCACAAAGCACCGAGCTGATCGCCCTGTCCTATGCAGCTGCTTCCCACTAGCTTTCTATTTTACATTGGTAGTGTATATATGTCAATGCTACTCTCTAGGCATTGGCCTCCTATTAATCTTTTAAGAACCTACTTAAGCCTTATCTCCTCTGTATGCGTATTCCCTGACTTCTCCAGGTAGAAAAAAGTAACTCCTTTCCCCACATACTCATCATACCTTGTTTTTACTTACCATGCTCTATTGAAATTATTTCCTTACCAGAATATCTCTGTTATGAGCCCATGATTTACTTGCAGGCAGGGACTATGAATTATTCATCACTACATCTGCAACATCAAGCTCATAAAATCTTACTTGGTTCTTAATAGTGTTTGTTAAATGAATAAGTTATCTGTGGTTTTCTACCATAGTCTTTAAGGCTAGCATTTTTCTCACTTTATGAGAAAAATAAAATAGCTGCAATGTTAGATAGTAGATCTGCAAATATTTTGTTTTGCCCAGAGAAATACATTTGTATATTAATTAAACCATATTTCCCCTAAGACTTTGCCTAAGTGCACAGTAAGATTAGTCAGTCTTATGCTGGTCACTGCGCTATTGATCAAATAGCAAATGGCTAATCTGATCTAGTCATTTACATGATTAAAATAGCTAGACTGTGTACAGGGTTGCTAAGGTAACAGCATCAGGCCACTTAGTGATCAATTCTTATTTAGTAATTGACCATTATGGTGGCTGATGAAACCAAATTGACAAACATAGAAATCAATTGATTATGTTGAGAAGCAGGAATGAAGTTATGCACAGAGATAAAGGTCATCTCTTTTCTATGATTGTCTCCTTTCCAGGAGGAACACAATGTTCCATAATAAAACAACATAAACACCTTCACATACAAATATGATGGACAGGTGTGCTCTGGACCTGTGTGGCTCAAACAAAATGAATCATTTCTTAAAGAATAGAGATTAAAACTCCTAGACACATAGCAGACGAATATAGTTGTGGGCACTTGTGTAGTAAATTCAAATTAGTTTAATGCGATTTATCAAAATAAGTGAAATAAATTTCAAATATACTTTTTAAAAAGTCTTTTATGGTGGACATCCTACTTAGTGTCAACTTCAATAATTTAGAATACTAGCTGCAGGGTTATAAAACTTGGATCTGTTGTGACAGTGTGAGTGATGTTTTAAAGTCAGCTTCTGAAAAACAGCATCTCTTCAAGGATCTAATGCCCAGTGATCTATCATGTCATCAAAGAATAAGTTTCAGCCATCTGGATGATTTATCTTCCAGAAGTATTCTGGGTAAAAATATGACATCTATTTTGTTGGGAAGCAAAACTATATTATTCTGGAGAAAGCTGCCCAGTGGCATTAAGGTATCATTGGCTGCAGATCATCATGTCAACAGTGCTTGTTTGTATTGACCTAATTTCAGATATTTTAAATAGAATGTCTTCTGATCAGTTAGCATGTCCACTGGGTTATTTGTAATGTAGGATGAAATGAAGTGCCCTATACATAACAGAGCTGTTTTTTTTTTAAATCACATTGTTCAACCTAATATATACATTTTTTGTCAGTCATATCTCAGTAAAGCTGGAAAAATATGAAGAATAAGAAATTCCTTTTCTCCCTTAAGAATTAATGACTATTCCAGTGGTTCTTAATTCAAACTGAGCAATAAAATTATCTGGAAGTTTTTAAGATACTGATGCCAGGACCACACTTCAGATCATTAAAGTCATAATCTCTGGTGGAAACACTGAATTAGTTGAATTGCTCACGTGTTTATGCCACCCATAGTAGAGGCAGTGAATTGCCCATCAAAATTCATGTTCGCTTTTCATGCAAAGCAACTGCCCAGCCAGGAACCCCATTTCTCAGACTCGTGTACCTAGTTGGGTAACATGACTAACTGTCGTCAGTGGATGGTGAAGGTGGTTAAGGTGTCAACGTGACTTCATTTTTTCTTCCTTGAGTCTGGATAGATGAAGGATCTGAGCCTCTGGAGGATGAAACAGGAATAATATGGGAAGAGCATCAATTCCTGGAAAGTCCACATAAAGTAAGGTCATCTGCCACCCAGAATACCCACATTCGACAGATATATGAGGGAGAAATAAATTCTATTTTGTTAAGCTACTTTACTGCTGGAAATTATGTGATATAGCAGAGAGCACTACCCTAATATATGAAGCACCAAGTTTCTCTCTCAGGATTAAGTTGCCTCTTGGTACCGAAGCAACTATAAATATGTACTGTTAGTCTTAAAAATTGTATGGAATCTCAGGTATGTTCCATGCAATGCTACTTCTACAAATGCTCTGAAAAAAGAGGATTATATAGACAAATAAATTTGAGAATGCTATATACATCAAGATAATAACCACTTTGAGAAAATACAGTTTAATTTTGTTTAATATGGGACTCCCATGGAACACACCTACTTTATAAGATTCCAAATTAGCCTTTCAAGCTCAAGACTTCCAACCAGTCTTCTTCAGTGGTAACAACATAATAGCTTCCTGCAAAGTATACTAAGTTTTGCTTCTTGATCTTAAGGATATGTGAAATTGACTTCTTCTTCTATGTTGACTAATTTCCAATTCCAGATAAGTTATTACATTTAAAAGATTGCTTATTATGAGAAATGTCAAATGTACAGAATAGCAAAGTGGATAGTGTAATGAGCCCTAGCTTCAACCAATTACAACACTTGGGCAATCTGATTTTACGTATAGTTCCACCTACTTCTCTCCAAACCATCAGGTTATCTTGAAGAAAATATCAGATCTCATTTTATCTATAAAAGTTTTAGCAAAAATTTCTAAAACTCTTAAATCTCTAAGACACTCCCAGATTTATTGAGGTATAATTCACATACAGTAAAAGTCACTCTTTTAAATGTACATTTCCATGTTTTAGGCTATGTTTATAGTCATGTAAACACCATTAAAATTAAGACATGGAACCTTTCCACCACCCCCAAATTTCCATTATGCCTCTTTGCAATTAATTCTCCCACTAACTCCAGCATTACTCATCTGCTTTCTGTTGTATAATTTCGTCTTTTCCAGAATGTAGTGTAAATGGAGTCTAGCTTCTTTGACATAGCATAATTGATATTCATCCATGTTGTTGTCCTCATTAATAGTTTGTTCCTTTTCATTGCTGAGAAGTATTCTGTGTTATGGATGTATCACAGATTGTTTATCTACTCACCAGTTGAAGGACTGGGATGTTTCAAGTTTGGGTGATTATTAAGCCACTATCATCATTTGTATTCAGGCTTTTGAGTGAACATAGTTTGCATTAGACTTGGGTAAATGCCAAAGAATGGGATTAATGGAGCCTATGGTAGGTGCATGTTTAACTTTCTAAGAAACTACCTAACTCTTTTCCAGAGTGACTGGGCCATTTTTTGCCTTCCATCAGTAATGTAAGAAAATTCCAGGAGACTTTTTAAACATGTGACTGCCATTATCACATGTGAAAATAATTGAGAATAATTATTGATTTGTTCTCATGTTTTTGCTTTCTAAATGATTACATTTGCAGTTTTCTTTGACATTTCTTCTGTTGTCTTTCAGTTTAAATTTTTTTTAACGATTTGAGTTGGATAGTTAATTAATTTACTGGCATTTTAGAAATCTTGATTAACATAAAGTATTTAAGGCTATGTGTTTTCCTCATACCACTGCTTTGATTGGGTATAACAATTCAGTAGGGGTGTCGGGTCTTTTTGTTATTGGCATCCATGTTTGTTTGGCTTGGGTTTTCCTAGAGCAGCAGTATTATAGGAGTTTGAGTGGTTTACTTGATTTCTTGGTTTAAGAATGCCTTCTTCGGGGTTTCCCTGGTGGCGCA
Source organism: Grampus griseus (assembly GCF_964374135.1). Lineage (NCBI taxonomy): Eukaryota > Metazoa > Chordata > Mammalia > Artiodactyla > Delphinidae > Grampus > Grampus griseus. The sequence continues at coordinate 50,595,655 of NC_139010.1, read as the reverse complement.
GTGGTTGAGAGTCCGCCTGCTGATGCAGGGGACACAGCTTCGTGCCCCGGTCCGGGAGGATCCCACATGCCGCGGAGTGGCTGGGCCCGTGAGCCATGGCCGCTGAGCCTGCGCGTCCGGAGCCTGTGCTCCGCAACGGGAGAGGCCACAGCAGTGAGAGGCCCGTGTACCGCAAAAAAAAAAGAATGCCTTCTTCTATTGCTACAGTGGGGTATAATTTCTTTAATAAGTGACATTTTTTTGGTCTGTTTTCTTCTGAATCTTTGATTTTATCAGGTTAAGTTGTGGCTTTTACCTTCAGATGCTTCTTTCTTTCGCTTTACCTCCGAGTCACCAAGAGACACTTGCAGATTCTGTGGTGGTGCCACCTTCTTCCCCAGAAGTGGTGCCTTCCTACAACATTCACTTTCCACGCCTCCTTCTTTAGACTCCTTAGTAGCCAGGGCTCCTATCCACCAGGTTTCTGAACCTACACTTCATATTATTTCTCCATTCAGAGTAAGCCCCAGTCCTTTCGGGGATAAACTTCAACTGATACTATCTGTGTCATAGGGACACTCAGGCGCCACTGCCCTCTCTCCAATTCTACAGAATTCCCATCTGATTCTCAACTCTTTTGGACTCCTGAGCAGACTCCACTGTTTTTAGACATGTTCTTTCACCTACATGCAAATTGAGGTTTTTTTTTTTTTTTTTTTTTTTTTTTTTTTTGCGGTACGCGGGCCTCTCACTGCTGTGGCCTCTCCCGTTGCAGAGCACAGGCTCCGGACGCGCAGGCTCAGCGGCCATGGCTCACGGGCCCAGCCGCTCCGCGCCATGTGGGATCTTCCCAGGCCGGGGCACGAACCCGTATCCCCTGCATCAGCAGGCGGACTCTCAACCACTGAGCCACCAGGGAAGCCCAAATTGAAATTTTGGGTATTCTTTTGCCTACTAAAGCTGTAGCTGTGAGCTAAGGGAGATTTAATTTCCTCTTCTTGTTATCCTTTCTGCATTTTAGAAAGCTAGGTAGAGAGGTTCGAATTTAAGTAGCCTCCATTATCTTCTCCAAAACCCAGAAGCCTCCCCTGATTGAGTTTAAGCTCCATGAATGGACGGTGTTTGCTTTATTCACTAAAGTGTTCTCCACGCCTAGCACAGTGCCTGGCTTATAGTCGTCATAGTTGAAACAATACAGTTCATGTAAGAAAACTGAGAAGATCAACTAGACTTACCTAAATTTACACAGCTGCTAAATAGACTGAAATTCAAATGCAAGCAGACTGGCTCCGCTAGGCAGTCAATATTTGTCAGATGAATGAATGGATAGATGATGCCTTTTAATTCTGGAAGACATTAGTTATGATACTATACAATGGCAGTGTTAACGCAGCGTGTGTCCTGGTGCGTTTGAAATCCTGGAAGCCAAAATCTTTGAGATCTCCTGTCCTAAACCTGAGAATAGGTGAGAGTTGAGGGAAAACAATGGTTCAGATATATGAAAGCCACACATGACCTTGAGGATTTCTGCTTAGCACTGTGGCATTTGGAAACTTCACTACATTAATGCTGGGCAGGAAAGCAGGCTCAGCAGAAACCACACGTAAAAGCTCAACTGACAGCTTGGACCACAGAGTCTACCAACTTTTCCACTGCTTTATACCAGGACAGGCAATCATAGAAAACAGCACCTCCATGGGGGGAATTCTGAGAAAATACTCCCAATGCTTAGAACTGTAATCTGGGAAGAGGTATTCTAAAATGTCTAAAGTTCAAACAGCAATGTGAATTATAGCTGGAAATGGAAATTTTTATGAAGATGCCAATTATTTCTCACATTTCAATTTACACAGAAACTCAGTCACAGTTCAGTACCTCTCTGACAGTTCTGATTTGTGGTAGAAGAAACATTTTGCGCAAAGACAGAGGGACTTAAATAAAATTCTGTGTCTATGCTATTTTTGAAAAAGAACAGATACTAAGTATATCTACTAAAAGTTGAAAAGTCTCCATGAGGCCTATCTTCATGGAGAGTTGGCTACTATTAAGATAGAGAGTCCACCCAGAAGGGAGATTTTAGTTATGGTCATTGGAAAATCCAGCTATGAGAGTACATAACAGAGGGTAAAAAGACAGCCATCTAGTCAGCTGAAAGTGAGCTAAGAAGAGCAGAGCCAGCTTCTAGTTCTCCTGATATAAAGGATGATATATATTTATATAGAAGACAGTATGTCTAATTTTAAAAACAGTAATGCAAATCAATAATAAAAATATTTGATAAATTGGCAACTGACATAGATGATTCAAAAACCGTGCACTAATAGTAAACTTGGAAGATTTTTCAAACTCATGTATCATTAAGAAAATAACTCTATGTATCTAAATCTATAAATATAGATAGATATACTATATTAGTAAATATTTGTAAACAATTAGCGAATATTTTTTAAAAAATTAAAACCATGATGGGTCACGCGAAATCACCGTTTTCATATATGGTTAGGCCTCCGAATCCGCATGTTCCAAATCCATGGATTCAACCAATTGCAGATTGAAAACATTTTTTTTAATTCCAGAAAGTTCCAAAAAGCAAAACTTGAATTTGCTGCACCCGCCATCAGCTATTTATATAGTATTTACATTGTATTTACAACTATTTAGATAGCATTTACATTGTATTAGTATTATAAGTGATCTAGAGATAGTTTAAAGGATGTGTGTAGGTTATATGCGAATGCTATGCCATTTTACGTAAGGGACTTGAGGGGGGTTCCCAGAACTAAAACCAAAACCCTGTGGATATCAAGGGATGACTGTATTTCTGGGGGTAGCAATTTGGCAATATATTATTTCTTATAAATATTTCTTCTATCTGACTTAGTGATTCCAGTTCTGTGAATTTGTCCTAATAAATCAAAACATGCAGAAATATATAACAGGAAAATTAATAGGAGCATCATTTATGATGGCAAAAAAGAAACATAAATGATCCAAGATAAATAAATGGTTATGTAAACTGGTACATTCATTTGATGAAGTCCTTGACGACAATGATTATGTCGTGATTTTAATATAACATTAGAAAATCCAACTGTTAAATAAACAAAGCTTATCCATAGCAAAAAGTCTGAATGTAAATACAGAAAAATTACTAGTTGTTTGTTAGATGAGAACTATGCATTTTTTTTCTGTACAAATATCTGTACTTCTTAACTTTCTACAGTAAACTACATTACTATTATAATTGAAAGAAATTAATTTTTAATGCTGCATCCCTTACTGTGTTGAAATTACTAAAAAGGAAATACAAACACAACATAAAGTCAAAATGGTATATGTGTATTCACAGCTCCTAAGTTTCTCTTGTCTTCAGCAGAAAATCTACCTACTGATAATAGACATTCTGCTCTGATGTGGGTACAGTCTTTGCGGATGGAGACAGCTCTGTCAGTACTTAGGTTGTGACTAGTCATTTCAGTTGATCAGATCAAAATCATAGTTCAGTCTCCACACAAGCTTGTCACTTTAGTTCTCTTCCCTGACAATCAACTCTGCTTCTGTAATGGTAGATCAGGCAGGAGATCATCACCCGTCACCACCACCACATGGATTATCTTATTATAAATACACAACCTTGTAAGTTGGATGCTATTTTTATTGCCATTTTATAAATAAAGAAATTGAGGCACAGAGAAGTTAAATAATTTTCTTAACATGCATGGTCAGTTAGTAGCAGAGCTGGGATATAAACTGCATCTATTGATCTTAATGACCTTATTCTAACCTCTAAATGAACATGACCTTAAAATATAACACTTGCCACAAAATGAGCCTTAACTGTGCCAGACACTGCTGTGTGCTTTGTGTAAATTATCTCAATTCATCTTTGCAAAGACCCTGGAGATATTCTTTGTCCTCTTCTATAGATGAATGTTCAGCGATTCCTCAGAAACAAATCTTCAGGTTTCAACGCCTTAACACAGAGTTGTCACCCCAGCACAGTCCTATGTGGGTTGGGTGGCTTTCCTGTGTCAGTCTTCTCCAAAGAGTGGCTCAGAGATCCATACTTCCTTCAACTCCTGCTCTGCAGAAGAGAAGAAAATGAGCTGAGGATCTCGGGGCAGATTTAAGGGGCCATGTCCGGAAATTTCCTATCCCCCCAGATAGGACAGGAAGAAAATCCTATAGCCAGAATCTGTCTCAGGCCTCACTCCAATTGCAGGTGGGGTGAGTAAATACAGAGAAGCATGTGGAGTTTTCTTTGATATTTCATGAGCAGAGAATAGACTCTGCCAGAGAAACTGAGGCTCAGAGAAGTGAAGTGACCCACCAGGTCACAAAGCTAATAAACAATATAGCCCAGATTCCCATCCAGGACAATCTGCGATCTGTGTGCCTGAGTCCTTAACCTCCAGCCTCTATATATAATGGACTAGACACAGGTTTTAGAAATGTTATCCCACAAGGCCTTTCATTTTCAAACTAACACGTCCCTGCCACGTTCCTCATTTTGACTCTGTCCTCTCTATGTCCCAGTTCAAGGACTATGGTCCATTATATTATTATTCCCAAGTATTCATTCACTTCTGTATAAGAAGAGTACATAACACTACCCCACCCTGCACGTGACTTTCAGGGCTTCTGTGTTGTTGGCAGATACTTCCTCAGTCTAATATCAGGCTTAGTCAGGTGATTTGTTTTGGCCAATGGAATGTAAGCAGTTGTGACATAGGCCACGTCTGAAAAGAATCATAGCAGTGAGTTTGTGTTTAAATATTGCTTCTTGTGTTTCCTTTCCCACGAGAATGCCGTGTCCCAAATAAGTGCTTCTCCTTCAGCCTGGATTTCCAGTAAAGGGATGTTGAGACAGAGCTATAGCTGACTCACAGCTAACATGAAATGCGCATAAGAAATAAGCATTTATGTTTGGAAACCGTTGAGATTGGAGGGTCGTTAGTCACCACGGCAAAGCTGGTAACTACCAAGACAGACTTCCTGCCTCAGGTCCTCTCACTCTGGCCCAGCTGAGAGCCTCTCTCAGGCATCTCCACCAGGCTCTGGGACTCGGGTCACACCCTTGAGGATGTGAGGTGCCAGTTCTTTATAAGGATGCTTTCTTGGATGATGATGACATCAGTTGGGTTTGATTATTTCTTAACAAACCTGAAATCCTGTTGATTACCTCAATTAAGCACTTTTCCTGTAAATAATTGCTTGATTAAATTCTCAGAGTTTTATCATAGGCTACTATATTTAGTTTGCAATTTCTCAAGATTTGAGGATCTGTTTAACACAACACATCCACGGTTCCTTGTTCACATTTTCTGCCATTCTCATTTTATAAATCTTTGTTCTCAGGTTATATGTCGCAATTCATTTTATCTTGTAATCATCAGAGCGTGCAAATGAGCAGAATCTTATATTCATTTTTATGAAGGGCAGCCAGGTGATTTTGACCTAACCAGCTCTGCATTTGCCCAGTCTGCACATTTTTTTATGAAAAGAAGTTAAGTGACAAGCAAACATGTTAATGTCCGGTATTAATTTTAGAAAGAATTTTCTAGGGCACATGCTCAGGTAGCTAAAGATTCAATGTAAATAGTTTATCTGCTATGTTTTTTCATAGAGCATACAGAAAACTGATATTTAAACTGATTAAATTTTATGCTTTTTCATATCAAGGAAAGCAGTACATTCATTTATTTAATTAAAATATATAGAGTGACTTCTATATATAGTCACTGTGTCAGGTGTTGGGTTTTTAATGGTGAGACTTATTACCATGAAGGCCCTTCCAGACTTGGGGGCATAAAGAGGTAAACAGGGAATTTTAGTCCAAAATATAAGTGCCGGGATGAAAGATGTTTAGTGATCTGCTATGGGATCACTACAGATACATGCTCAACTGGGCTAAGGCTCAGACGTATCAGAGAGGCAGGCAGCACTCTTGGATAAACCCGTGGTGAAGCTGATATCTGAAGGATGGATATGAATTAGTCATGCAATGGGATAGAAAGTGTAGAACGGGAAGACAATGGTCCAGTCAAAGAGGCAGCAGGTGCAGAGGCCTGGAGGCCAGGAAGTAGCCAGAGGCTTCTGCGACCTGAAAATCATTTTTCTAGACTGAAGGTGTAGAGATGACGCACGTGTGCCGAGTGGGATTGGGATATAGAGAAGGCTGATGATGTATGACCCTGAAAAGTAAGTATGGTCTAGACCATATTGAAAATTTTGAATTTTACCCTGAAAGAATAGCCATTGTTCTAAGCAGAGGAGTAAAATTATGAACTTCTCTTTTTAATAATCTCTCCACTTTCAGAAGGAAGAGTGAATTAATCAGGGGTGGGGAAAATAGGGCTGAGTCCACATACACGTATATTCCACAGATAAATTTTGACGGGCCTCGGTGCTCATGAAATAAGTTAATAGAAGGAGTTTGAGCCACATGAAGGTTCTGAAATTCCCTGTGACTGTGAAAGACAAGATTAAATGATGTGTTATATATTGCTTGTGATTTTGCTTAATTTCTGGAAATGTATCACATAATTACCAGTTAACCAGAATGGTCAATTAACTGTTAGTGTCCATTCCTTAATTATTGTGCCTAAATGAGAGTACACGATATATGTGTGAGCTGAATAGTAATATATGCAATTAATGGAGATTCATGAAGTGAAATAGTTGTGGGCAATCATTTGCAAATGATTTAGCTAGGAAAAAAAATCTATTTACATTCTAATAACACTGATTAAGGAGAAATACTTATAATGGGGGAAGGGGAAAGGAAGAAAAATTTATGTAAATTGAACCAACTGAACATTTATTTCCAGTCATTCATGGAATAGAATCCACGGACTAATTTCACAAATATGTACCTTAAAAATATGTGAAGTGCATAGTAAGTGCTCAAAAGACATGGCATTGAAGTACACACGATTCATGTTCTACCCATCCACAGGTAGAAAAAACGATATTAGTAACATTTGCTTCTGTTTACCTTACATTACTGGACCCAAAGTTAGCAACAAAGCTGGAAGAGTCTCTTCTGTTTTAGGCTTGATGTCTACTGCACAAATCTGGCCTCATGTAGCAGACTGAGCAAATGGTTTTGGAAGTTGAAAGCTATTTTCCTGCCATTCATTTTTAGCTTCTTCCACATATATGCATTTACGCCTATGCAGGGGCAATCACTATTCACTCAATTGTACTCTGAAGAAGGTAATAAGCAAAATTCATTGCAAGAGTAAGAATAAAGCATCAGTTGCTTTCTTTGTTCACTCCCTAAGAGCGTCAGCTTGTAGACAAAATTATAGGCCTCATACAACATTCAGAAACTGAAGAAGGTGAAATTCATGCATCCTGGATTGATCTTGATCATTTCTGCCCAATTCTCCAATCAAGGGAAGGATAAAAAGGTAGCTGACTTTGTGAGTCTGCAAATTTGCTAGCTGTTGTAGGATGTCTGACTTTCAAATTCAAATTACTGCTATATTTTCAATCTTTAGAAAAAGATTTTTAAAGAAATAGTGACTCTGGTATGCATCATATGTTAGGATATTGTACTCTTTGGGATTACAAAAGTACACTGATGATTTATAAATATATTCAAGGTAAGAAATAGTTTTTATTCCTTGAGTGTTACTCATGCATAGAGTTATTCTTTACAGCCCCTTTAGAGGTGAATAAAACATTCCAAACAGTAGTCTTGACCATATATACCATAGAAATAATACATTGTTTCTATGACATCCAAATATTTTAAAGTCATCAGTGTGAGGACATAGGACACCATCGACGTTTGAGCTGCGTGTCATAGAATTTATCAAAATTAAGAACACTTTCCTCTCTGACCATGGTCTTACTTTGACTCCTATAATCACTGTGAAGAAGTTTTCCTAACCCTGTATTTCCTATTCAAGATGCTGCAGGGAAATATTCAAATGCCCGCACTGCTTCTAAGACTTAACCAAAGGGCTTCCCTGGTGGCGCGGTGGTTGAGAGTCCGCCTGCCGATGCAGGGGACACGGGTTCATGCCCCGGTCCGGGAAGATCCCACGTGCCGTGGAGCGGCTGGGCCCGTGAGCCATGGCCGCTGAGCCTGAGCGTCCGGAGCCTGTGCTCCGCAACGGGAGAGGCCACAACAGTGAGAGGCCCGCGTACCGAAAAAAAAACAAAAGAAACAAACAAAGACTTAACCAAAGCTGAATTTTTTACTTTCCCGAGACCTGACCATTCCCAGATCCTTGGCTACAGTGCTGCACTTAGCATTCAGGTAGACTTGTTCAGGGCTCCGCCCATGACACAAAGCCAAACTCTGTAAGCAAGAATGTAAGCAAGAGACCAACTGTTTCTAAGAAGGGAGATGCTCTGTCTCCTTTTCTTAACCCCAAACTGGGTAGAATTTGTGTTCCTGTGGTAGGGGGACCACATGATTAATATTTTAAACCCAGACACTTTTGAAAATGATAAAGGGAGTCACTATTAATAATTACAGCAAAACAACAGGTAAAGACAAGGCTATCCTGGGCAAACAGACATTTCATCACTTTCGTCTGAATTGATATCCAGTCATCATTCTCTTATCTCATTTGGGATACTAAAGGAAAAGTTCTTCTGCCTGTTCTCTAAGTATAGAAGACAGTAAGTGTTTTAATCGGTGACATCCCTATAGAGATGTAAAGGCAAATTTATTATGACTGCTTTTTATAATTTCTCTCAATTCAAGCAAATGGAGCAATGAAGGGGCCACAGATCATACAGGCAATCTTCCATGAATTTTGTATAATTTCGCTTTGGATAAAAACTCAGGCACTAGATAATGTCAAGTTATTCCTCTGAAAAATGTTCAGAGTTACATGTATTCTGTATTGCTGATTCTGGACCATCTTTGGTCTTTAAAAACTGGTTGACAATAAAGAGGTTGATAGCTTCTCAAAATTAAGGCCCCCAGTCAACACTTCTGTTTGTGTAGAGATTACTCCACGTTTGTTGGTTGGTGGGAATTATTCAGACAGGAACATTGCATAACACAGGAAAGAGTTATAAGTTAGCACCAACAGTGAATTACTATACAAGACTCAGCTCTAAACCATAGAGTATGATCACAATGATGATTATAGCCCAGGCAATTTTAATATGGAAGTCACCAATCACCCTTAGATTCACCAAAGAAAAACCTTAATGGTGAACACATCAAACTATCTTATTTGGAGAAATACAGCTTTCCAGGATACACTGCATTATGAAATATTCTAAACGACCCAGCCCTAGAGAGTTGGTAGTATAACTCAATGATATTCTCAAGTTGATTTCAGGTTTGAGTGATTGAACCCTGGCAGTTCTTTCTGTGGACCTTCTTTAGATAATAAAGTGAATTTATTTGTTAAATTTCTAACAAAAATATCTTATTAGCTTAGAGGAAATATTTGGTATCTATTCTCATCATTCCCAAGTAGCTTCAAATTATTAAGAAACAAAAAGAACGGAAGCCTGAATAATAGTGCCTTCTATTTCTCAAAATTATTAGCTTATCTGTCCAGGGATAATTTCTGATGGTTGTTTTTCTTAAGACCATATTAAGATCCACCCAAAACAAATGGTCTCATCTAGATTAGCTGTCAGCTCTGCATTTACTTGCATTATCTCCAGAGCACAAGCTGTTACTTGGTCGATTCGGTCAAACAATGAATTATTTGAGGAAAGAAAGAAAATCAGTTAACCTGGTTAAGGGAAATGAGTAATTGAAATGACCAGGAAACAGAGTGGTAATGAATAATCCAGGGGTCCCACATGCAAACAGCCTCCATGAATAAAAAGTGCCTAGTTGCTGTGAATACCAGACAACAAGGATTTAATGTAGCTGCAACTCTGTAAGTAGCTAGAAACTTGTTTTTATATTATAAATAATTTGTTTGAATTTGGGAGGCCATATTTGATTTTTTTTTTAATTTCAAGGAATGTTTGCCATTATAAATTCTCAGTCCTATTTATCTCCACATCATATAGGGCTGTAGTGTTTATGTGGGCACGTGGTTAGGAAAATAGGAGGGGATGTAACATAGAACTTAGTGGAAACTTCCCTAGAGTTCAGAGACTGGGCAAAATATGGGCCATAGAGCAAAGTTTTTCAAACTGTGGGTTGTTACCCAGTAACTGATATGAGATCAATTTATGGGGTGAATTGTGTCCCCTGCAATATTCATACGTTGAAAGCTGAATGCCCAGTGTGATGGTATTGGAGATGGGTCCTTTGGGAAGTAATTAGGTTTAAACTAGGTCATGAGGTACTAGTGTCCTTATTAGAAGAGATGCCAGAGAGCACCAGAGAACTTTCTCTCTCTCTCGCTCTCTCGCTCTCTCGCTGTCTCTCTCTCTCCTTCTCTCTCTCTCTGTCTCTGCCATGAGGACACAGTGTGGAGGCAAGCGTCTGCAAAGCCAGTAAAAGGGCTCTTATGGGGAACCAAATCTGACCACCCCTTGATCTAGGACTTCCAGCCTCCAGAACTGAGAAACAGATTCCTGTTGTTCAAGCCATCCAGTCTATGGTATTTTGTTATGGCATCCCAAGCAGAATAATATAGGTGGATGTCACTATTTAAAAAAACTAGAATAGACTAGAAAACATGTTTTGCATATGTTAAGGGTAATAAACAAAAGTGATATTTTTCAGCTTATGTTAATGCATAGGTAAATGAACACAGGAGTATAATGGAAAATGTATTTCTTTCTGTGGGATATATTAAAAAATGTTTGTGCACACTGATAATAGTGGAGCATATGGTAGAGTAGATACAGAGATGAAGAGGGTGATAGAGGTCCTTTCCTTTGTTATCCACATGGTTCAAATAACCACAAAGTGACTTTTGTCAATAGACTTTCCAGTGCAAACAGGTTAAAATTCTAATAAAATATCATAGGAAAAGGGAGCTGTCACATGAGAATGAAATGAGAGAGGGAGAGAGGAAGAAACAGAAAGGGGAAGCCTCCCTTTTCAGCAGAATTCTTAACATTGTATGTGAAATAAATGAAATAGAAAATCATAATCTTCAAAGTCTGTAGTATTAATTGATTCAAGGAAGAATCATTACAGATATTTAAACCATTGGCTAAAATGTTTATTTGGGAACAAGATACCTCCATAGTCTGAAAGTATCTCCTCACATATTACTATATTAGATACAATAATATACTTAATAGAGTGAAATAAAGCTTTTATACTATCCTTCATTCTCTTTCTACTGCCAAATCCTGCACAGGATTCATTTTTAACCATATGATCAAAGCTAATGTCACCAATAATGAAACAAAATAACATCACAAAATTCCAGATTTGATGTGCTGAGACGGACACAACATTACTTATGTAGAATTTCTGCCAAAAAAAAAAAAAAATCTTTGCCTGGATCTAATCATAAGGAAACCATCCTACAAACAAAAACTGAGGGACTTTCTACAAAACAACTGGCCTGTACTCTTCAAAAATGCCTAATTCAATTCAAAGAAAGGCTGAAAACTGATCTAGATATAAGGAGACTGAAGGGCATTATTACTATGCTGAGTCTTGAATCAAAAAATAGAACTTGTTATAAAGGCCATTACTGGGACAAGTGGTGAAACTTGAACATGGACTATATATTGAAGAATAGTATCATATTTGTGTTGAACTTCTTGATTTGATCATTGCATTGTAATTCTGTAAGGGAATGTCCTTATTCCTAGGGGTGAAGGATTGTGACACTACAAATTCTCTCAAATGATTCAGCAAAAATTATACATATAAACTTTTCTGTGGGTTTGAAGTTTTTTTTTTTTAATAAATAGCTTTGTAATAAAAACCTAGTTAGGTCTGAGCAATTTTAGATTAAAGATAGGTATTTTCTTCTTCATTTCTTAGACTCTCTTTACTTGTACTGTCAAACCTGCCACTTCTTTCATCTTCAAGCACTGACCCTGAATGTGTGTGACTGAAATAAACTGGCTTTCACCTGATTTTCCTATAATAAGTCAAGGAAGATGGCAAGATATTTCAGCTCCAGCAAAGCAAGAACTGCCAAGCTCGGAAGTAGAGAGTCATACAGTGGTCTGGACACTAAATTATGCAAGATAGGCAGAACCAAGTAGATGCTCTGAGTCCAAGCCTGAGACCAGATGCCTCCCTGCTATGGAGCGGACCCTGGTCTCCTCTGATAATCCAGCTCTGTGTTTGCAGCCTGGGCTAAGTGCAGCCCCAGACATTCACAGGTCTGCAGAGGAATTCTCCTTCAACCTAAGGCAAGGGCAAAGAAGTATGAACAAACTTTCACTGGGCAAATGCCTCTTCCTTGATGTTCTCTCTACTCCCCTTTCTTGGACATTTTACTTCTATAGCAATAAGTCCCTTCAAGATGGCTATGAAGTTTTGGAGCTCTTGTGTTTAGAGAAGAAACATGTTTGGGTACCCTGCCAAGGCCTTCCCTGGCCAGGCTCATGGCCATCTGTGGCGAGACAGCATCAACTGATGACAACTTCAAGAGAAGGAAACAGATGAACAGTGTTTCAGTACCAGGCTGAGTTGAATAGGCATATTCAACACACACTCTCTATTGTGAGCCTGACTTTTTCCTCAGTCTACAACTGCAAACTCTACTTGGGAATCACTGAGCCAGCCTCCATCACTAATCCTGCAGCTTTCAGTTGAGCTTTTCTGCTTTTGTTCCCTAATCATAGGCTGCATCTTATTCATGGTTCACAGGCTTGCCCAGGATCTGCCCTGGTAGCTTACAGGAAAGCACTATAACATTTAATTAAAAATTTAAAAGATCAACTGATGTTTTCAGTTAATTATAGGGGTTGGGTGTGTGAAAGAACAGAAGATAGCTCTGTAAGGTGCCCCCGAACAAGCACACAAAAATGATATATAGTCTAGAAAGACAGAGGTAAACAATTGTTACTGACAAAGTATTTTGAAATTATCTTCTCTTGAAAGAAATGAAAGTGACAGCATGCCAAAATAAATATATCTGCTGTATAAATTGCAAGCATTCTGTGAAATTTCTTCAGGAAGAAAGCAAAACAAATAATGATGTGTGTAAGAAATATCAAGTCAAGAAACAAACAAAGGGTAAGAGGAAAGTTTCAGGAAAAGAAATCTCTCTCTCCTCTCTCCCTTACCCCCATAAGCATATCTGTGTAGTGCACACCTATAAAGGTGTGTGTGTGTGTAGCACAAAACTGGGTCTTTGCTCCCAATATCCCAGTGCTTTCAGCCCTGCTCCATCCCTAACCATATCCCAACTATTTCTGGTATTCTGCAAAAGTATTCCACAAGTGGTACTAAATGATTCTGCTCCTACTGGCACCATTGCCCTTCCTCCAGAATCATTTTAACTCTGAAAAGGAAAAGAAGTCCCTTATTGAGTATTGTTAAAGGATAGTCTTCCAACAAAAATAAAATTCCGACTCTCACATAGATATAAAATGAACACGTGTCAAAAATACTTTGGACACGTTAAGAAGGGAACAGGTAAGGTGTTAGAAGTGGTCCAAATGAGGTTTTGATTTACAGAGATTTATATTCTCCACTGAACAGAATTCATTTGCATTGCCATGAACAGGAATCGACTGCAGAGCTTTGCATTACCGTCCATTTTCTACTAGTTAAATAACAGCCTAGTGAAAGACAACGGTTCGCATCCCTGTAAGAGCAGACTCTCCGGGGACTCTGGCATTCTGCTGAATAGATATCTAGTAATCCTTTTTCCCTTTCTAAAGTCTTAAATTTTTCCTTACAGAATAATGAACAAAAATAGGTAGATGATAGATAGATAGACAGACAGACAGGGTTGTTTATTTTTTTTAACTCAGGGATTGCTGATAGAATTTTACCTTCAACTGTTGATGAGAATGAACTCACTTCAATCTTAAAGTCAGGTCTCAAACATCTGTGCAAGCAATAGGAACTCTACCTAAGTCCTGCCCCTGACCGAGGCTCAGTGCTCTCTCATCTTGAGTATGCTTTTTTAGTTTTCTTTTTCCAAGGAGAATCAAAGACATTGATTTCCATATCCTTTAGGAACCTCATCATATTCTCATTCCTTTCACCATCTCTTAGATGCCTTGAGATTTGTGTCCTTGGTAAGCTAAGACAGTGAGCATTTTTGTTTCATTTGGTTGTATCTGTTATAAAATTTGAAACTGGTCGTATGTTTGAGAAATTATAATTAGGAAAAAGAGAGTGAAGCTCAGAAACCTTAGTTAGTCCTGAAAACTAAAATGATAGTAATAACCAGAGATTCATCTAAAGGCTGAGCAATGAGGAGAAGCACAGAAATTATGAACCAGTCACAGAAAGATCTGGCTTTGCCTGGCACCAGTTCACGTCTGATCATGTCTACATTCAAAATGGATGACAGTGACCAATAGACTTCTCTACTCTACCCCTTTAAATGAGCATCTACTCTATATTATTTTCAGGGAAAAACAAATAGTTTTAGTTCTGTCTTTTGCATGGGTTCCTTCCAAAATCCAAGTTAAATCATTTTAGATGTTACATTAAAAACAACACAGTGGTAATGATATTTTACTATCATGATTCCTTTTTATGAAATTACCTCTGAATTACAAACTATCTCTATGCTAAGGAACTCTACCTCTGTAGTTTTTTAAATGCATCATACCGGAATCTTCTTTGAAAGCCTGTGGTGGATTTTAGTCCACAGCAATAAAAAAAATCTGAGGATATGACTACAGAATTGGTCCACATTTCGAGCAATGAGAAGTGATTTATAGGAGAGTGACAAAGAGCTTTTAATATGAGAAGAAGAGTTCAGTTCTTCATCCACGTGAAAGTAGAAAGAGGTTTGCAGTATTTTAGCATCTTTTTAAAAATGCTTATGAAATATTTCTCCCCTTTATCAGAATCTGGCTTCTATAATGGAAGCAGTCAGTATTATCTGATAGTACACTGCATGTGTGATAAGTGTCTTTTCAGATGCCTAACATTTCTCAGCTTCTCTCCAGTTACTAATCCATCTCAATGTATTGCTTCATATGAGTTAGAAAATATAGTTAAATGTGATGTTAATGTATCCTAGTTTGACTCTCTTGTATTTGATCTATAGAATGTCACTTACTTTTCTGGAACTGATTATAAATTAGGCATAAGTGCCTTTTCTGAAGTCACGGAAACTTTGAAACTCTCATGTTTGATTAGTGGTAAGTGACAGGTTATATTTCACTAGCTGTCCTGATGATTAAAAGAAATCAGTCAGTCTCCCTATTTCTCTTCTTTATGGGGCAGAGATTTTGAGAACTGGCCCAAGATGTGATTACAATCCCCAGTCTACATTGCCACGTGGAGCAATAACTTGGGGAGCTATATGCATGAGCATGCCCTGAGCCTCGGGCCCTGCCCATATACAGAGCACCTCTGTGAAGCCCACAGGTGGGGGGGACATAAGAGCATGGAGTGCTTCCTGATGCATGTGCACAACTGTGACAGAGAGTAAGTGTGCACACTCACACATGGATAACATCACTCAGCGGGCCTAAGTCAGAGGATGGACAGTGCAGGAGAAGGAAGCTATTTCTGGGGTAACTGGTGGTTATAGTTGGCTGGTTATAGAGTGTGTGTTGCTAGAGGACCAACCTTCCTCTTGTTCCTTTACCAAGGAATGGTGTAAGTTGAATTTGGGAGAGCCAGATTCAGCCCTCTGTGGAAAGCATGCACTTTGAGCAACTCTGGAAGGACAGAATTCTCTGGAGAACAAAGACTAATCAAAATGAAGTACCCATTTTGACAAAGACAAGCATGGGAAATGGCATGAGCCAGGAGGAGGATCAATGAAGGATGCAGAACATGGATGACATGAAAGATGAGGACACAAATGAGGCAGGGTCAGAGGCATTTCTCCCAATCTTTGGGAAGAGGGATGGAAAGTGAGCACTAAAACCATATTATGCATTCCATGTAATTTGCTAGGTTAGTTAAATGGAATGCAGCATGTAACTCATACCATAGAGAGGGTTTAGTCTCTCTTAGCAAATGCTTTCATTGTTCTCAGTGGAAGATTCACAGCTGACTGTGGTTCTGGTTCCCAATGAAGGTCAATCACGGTGTTAAAAATAGACTCTTTCCTGCCTGGGGGTGGCACACAAGTTCATAGCCCATAATGGCACCTGGAACAGGAGAAAAGAGGTAGAGATGACGAGACCCCCCTGGTTACAAGAGAGTCCTGGAGCAGGTATGCTCCCAGGAGTGATTGGTAAAGTGATGGTCAGCACTGAAGAAATGTTAACACAGCTCATTCAAATAAATGTCATTGTTTCCACTATTAATCAGAACAATTATATACCCAGTAGAAATAAAGATGTGAAGAGAAGCTGCAGAAGGAAAAAAAGGAGAGGGGCCTTTTAAAAAATGTAGCAAGATGTGAGTACTAATAATTCATTTTTTATTAAGAAACAGTAATAGAATTTGTCCTGCTTGACTTATAACACCAACAAACTGCTGATTCATCCAACCATAGGCTTTCAAAAATGTGAAATTAAGGGAGGGAAGAAACAAAACAATAACAAAAATGGTCTCCTTTTCCCTTCAGTTCCAGGAAAGCTCAAGGGAAAATATTGCATGTCACACAAACTCTGTGAAGCCATAGGTCTTATACAGATGATTTTTTTTTTTTTTCTGTTGGAACTGAAGAAATTGCCCAACCGTGTAACTGTGCAATCTTTGAGGACACCCTTTGGAATATCTGTCTCTTCCTTATGTTTGTCTTGCTTTGGGTGCTTTTATTATGTTACACTTTTGGTTCCATAATTTTGGGGAAAAAAACGTATTCCAAAGTTACACACACACACAGAACCCAGCAGGAAGCACGATTCTTGGAGACTAGAGTAGGCTCCTATGACATTCTTTCACCTTCTCTTTGCATCCAACTTCTGCTTGCCTCTGATTGCTTTGCTGATAAATGCTCATAACTAAAAGGTTGCTCTGCAGGAAGGGAAGTGGCCGGGCCAGCCACAGATGAACTGATGAGGGGGCACAAAGTCTTAGTTCATTTGCCTCAAAGCAAAATCTCAATTTCAGGCCTCATCTAAAATTGCACCCTGGTCTGTTTCCTTGCCCATCCCTATCCTGTTTCCCTGCTCCTGGGAACACTCTCTTCTTAATCACTTGTACTCAAACTTGGCTCAGAGTCCGCTTCTGGGAGCAACTACTTCAAATAGAGTCAGGAAACCCTGACTTACCAGCTGCAAGGCCTTGAAAACCTGTCATTTAACCTAGAGGTATGTCAGTTTCCGCCTCTAAAAAAAAATTCCATAGCTCTTGTTTTGCTGGGTTCTTGTGAAGAGAAAGGAGGTGATATATGGGAAGTGCTTAGCATGGGCCTTCGTGTGCAGCTGGCACTCAATAAATGTTAGTTGAATGTGACTATTTACTGGCAAGTCTTGGCTTCCACTATTTTAAAGTCGACGGTATCATTTTTAGTTTCCCTCTGCTCTTCACCAGCTGGTGCGCTAGATTCATATTGACTGCACAGAATTTGTGTATCTTTTTCCTGAGTTACTCAGCTCTTGTTCCCTTGTTTATTCGTTGTGTTTAGCCGACTTGAGTAGAAGACAGGATTCTATAGTCACAGGCTGGTGGCTTTGACCCCAATGTGCGGCTGGATTATATGAATGGCCTCATCGCTCAGCTCATGCTGAACCATAAAATAAGTTAATAAATGAACTAAAGAAATCCAAAAGGTGCTCTTGTCTCAACAAAATGATGGCTGTATTTCCTTACACAAAATGCAATAAATATTTGGACAATTATCTGGGAAATTCAAGACCAAGAAAAGCTAACGTGCTGAATTTCTCTTTAGTTTTCTCTAGCTCCTTACTTGCATGGACTGTGCCTTTTGAAAAACTATTTGTATAATACGGTCTTTGATACCCAGAGACCCTTTGTTTGGGGAATAGCAAAAAACCCTCCTATATTTTTATGCTTGGCTTATGTTTTGAGCTTCAAACCCTGGGAGCGGAAATACACCCTGAACTGAGAACTTTCTTGGGGGAAAAATTGGAGATCCGTTTTCTACTCTTTGAGGAGATGCATCTAACATAAAATATGGGCATCTGAAATAACACTTGTGGTTCGTGATCCTTTTAGCAAGTTGCCCAGGCTTGTTTGCATAATTGTCTTTCCCCTTATTCCTGGAATAGCTACGGACAAAAATCAAAAGAAATAATTATTTAATATTCTCAGGTCATACAATTCGGAAGGGCTTAAGACATCCTAACAGCTTTGAAATGTCACTGTCCTTAAAATAATAATGTGTTTTGAATATGGGTTTTTAGACTGTGTAGGGGTTTGACGGCATTGATTTTTCAATTCTATTATAAACATTCTTCCCTTTATGAATTTTATCAGCATACATTATTCAAATGTTATTTTTATTTACCTTCAGCTGTTGACAAAGAACATTAGAAAAGAAAGGTTTATGAACATAAAATTGTATTTAAATTGTGATACAAGCAGTAAGGAATAACGTTCCCTTTTGAAAAGATAAAAACTTTATATTTCAGAAAAGTTATCCCAAGACCAAATTACAGTGGTTAAGTGGCCTTGCCTTCTGTGATGGGATTCAAAACAAATGATAGAAAACAAGCATTTGAGAATTGGTCACTTTTCTGGCTTACCTCAATCTTTCACATCACACACGATTGATGAGGCATGTGATTTGACCATTTTTATTTACCGTGCAGGCAAATTTCCAGATCTTCTCCTGGGGCTGGAAATGGCTGGGTATGGCCTGAGGTCTGCCCATCCAGACCTCACCACCTTGGCTTGACCATCCTAGTCTTACTCTCTTCTTATAAAGAGGCAGTTGAGCTGAGTGATGACACAAGGGGCTAGTGACATCCTCCAGAGTCAGGATGGACAGTATGAACAAGGGATGGGGGACTGGTTTGGAGGAAACCAAGGTCTTGAATCCTCAGGGAGCACTCTAGGAGTCTCGGTCCACTTAGGAGAGCCATTGCCCTTGCCATTTTGATTGTAGTTGAGGAGAAATGGCTGTGATGTCAGTGGTGAGTGAAATCTAGTGGCTATCTCTCCTTCTGTGCAGGGTGGTGGAGGGTGGATGACATTGCTTTATAGAAAGGGCATGATCTTCAGAATTCAAACAGGTCAGAGTTCAAATTGCACCTTTGTCCATTCCCAGTTGTATGACGGTGAGCAAATTACTTGAGTTCTCTGAGAGTTTCTATAAAGATTAAATGAGAAAAAGATAAAGCTCTTAGCAGAATAATAAGTGTTTTGAACTCAATAAATATATATGTTGATGTAGTTGATTTTCTCTGCTCAACCAACCCAGTAAAGATGGACTTTTCAATATTACTGTGGCAAATGAAGAGGTTATTCAGAATGTCTTGAATAGACCTCCTTTTAATTTTTTCGGATATAAAGTAAGCAGACCTGAGCTGTACTAGGTGCGTTCACATAGATAACCTTCTTTTAAACTTGGGAAGAGAATAGGAGGAGGAGATGATAACGGCAGTGTTTACTACAGTAATTAATAACTTAAAATTTACTGAGCACTAACTGCTACACGCTAGTCACACATCCCATGGTATTTTTTCTCTATTCCCAATACCACACATACACACACACACACCCCTTAAGTAGATACTATTATAATATTCAATTTAAGGACAAGAAATTTGAGGATCAGAGAGGTCAAGCAACTTTCCCAAAATAACACAGCTAGAAAGTGTCAGAGCAGGGATTCAAATAGAACCGAATGAACACAGACAAATTTTTGTGCCAGGAGGCTATGCTGCCTGCCTCCTTAAGTGCGGGATGGTCACCAGCCTCATCTGGAGGTGCTGATGATGATTTGGAGCTAGCCAGAGCATCAGTAGCAAGTTGCCTGCACTATTAGGATTTCCTATGAGTAGAGTGTGCACTGAGCAAAAATGGGTTCATGCTGTATGGATGAGTGGAGTATAAATGTCAGCTGGATCACATTTCACAGAACAGTGTTCATAAATCAAGACGCTGCCCACTCAGATCAACAACTTGGATGGATTTCTAAAAATGTGATGTAAAATTGCCTGGTATCATAATGACTGGAAACTATAGCTGTGGAGAGGGGGTGGTAGCAAACCTGTGAAGAGGTGATCAACTTCCCTAAGAATGTCAAGCATGGACCAAGAATAATCTAATTAGTGAAGTACAGTGACTCAAAATCTCTTGTCTGTCCACTCATTATCAAAGAGCTTAGTTTCCTCTTGAAAGAAACATGAACATTTTTTTCTGAAGAGAATATTTAAATGTGTATAGTATCCTCTCTCATATTCCACTTTCATGGTAGATTTAAAAAAATTTTTTTTTCTCTTTGTATTGTGTTAGTTTCAAGTGTACAGCAAAGTGATTCAGCCATATATGTATTTTTCAGATTATTTTCCACTATAGTTTACTACACGATGTCGAATATAGTTCCCTGCGCTACACAGCAAATCCCTGTTGCTTATCTCTTTTATGTATAGTAGTTTGTATCTGCCAATCCCATACTCCAAACCTATCCTCACCCCCTCCCTTTCTGTTTTGGTAACTGTAAGTTTGTTTTCTGTGTCTGTGAGTCTGTTTCTGTTGTGTATATAGATTCATTTGAATTACTTTTTAGTAATTACTAAAATTAGTAATTACTAAAATTAATTACTAAAATTACGAATTAGTAATTACTTTTTAGTAATATGACCACATATAAGTGATACATAATATTTGTCTTTCTCTATACTTCACTTAGTATAATGTTCTCTGGGTCCATCCATGTTGCTGCAAATGGCAATATTTCATTCTTTTTTATGGCTGTTCTTAAGCCAGTCATCTGTGGATGGAAACTTGGGTTGTTTCCATTTCCAGCTATTATAAATAGTGCTGCTATGAACATTGGGGTGCATGTATCTTTTGAATTAGATTCTGTCTTTTCCAGATATATGCCCAGGAGTGGGATTGCCAGATCATACGGTAGCTCATGGTAGATTTTTAATTGCAGAGGCCCTATGGGGAATAAAGTTGCTGTAATTTCCATTATGAAAGCCTCAAGTTCCACCTAAAATATTTCCACACTTCTTGGTGGTATGGGATCAATCAAATGAGAATCACTGGGTAATGGAAAGAGCACCTGGGGTAGGGAGATCAGGGTTCTCGTCCTCGTTCTGACCCAAGCTGGCTTTGTGGGGAAAACCACTTTCCCTCTCTTGGTATCAATTTTGTCATTTGTCAAGGGAAGAGACAGGTGAATTATATGACCTCCAATGTCCTTTCAATGTTTAATACTCTGTGGTTCTTGGGTATCTTTTCCAGAATAATACTCATCAAAGTAAAAGTTCCTTGAAAGGCTCAAGTTGGTATTTTGTATGTGTTAGTACTTACAACTAGGACCGGTGGAGACAGAACTGACCCTTTCTTCTAGGAACCTGCAGCAGAATTTATTAAGATTGAGGCTTTGATGTAGAACTAGAAGCTTCCAGCATCTGAAATACCAACCAGAGCTAGGAAGACGGACATCAAGGTGAGGTTGAAGAAGAACAGGAGAGGAAAGAAGAGGAAACAAAAGGAATAAAGTCGGAGGGGGGTAAAAGGAGGAAAAAGGAGGGAGAAAGAGAGAAGGAAGAGGAAGGGGAGGAGAAGGGGAGGATGGAGAGAGAGAAAACAAGAAGAGGAGAAAAGATGGGAAAGGAAATTGAGAGATAAAACAGGTGAGGAGGGAGAAGAAATTGATTTGGGAGGAATCTATGGCCCTACAATCAAGGCCCTAGATCCTTGGGCTCTGAAGTGGATTTGCAGGAGGCCATGGGAACCTGGCAGCTCTTGGCTAGACCTCCAATAGTTAGCCCTGCCTCAAAGGTGAGCCCCTGCTTCTTAGCCAAGTCCTGACAGGCAAAGCACTTGACATACAATAGGCATTAAATGAATGCTTGTTGAATGCTACAAAATATTTGCATAAGAGGAATAAATGGTATCATGCCCACAAATTCACTGTAGGCTAACATTCAACAAATATTCCTGATAATATCCTGTGTGTCAGGTATTGCACTAGGGGTTGTCATGCATACCTCATTGAAGCAGAGGTTTCCACTCTCTTCACTCCGTGCACTGTGGGAGAAATGGTCAGAAGGTACAACTGCCCACTGTACACCCCCTGCCTTCCTAGTGGTGGCTGTCTCCCAAGTTGATTTGCACAGTGACCTCTTTTAATCTAGATAGATTTACGATGCTTGGATTCTAAATTCTGTACACACCTCGTATTATTTAAGGCAACTCTAGCTGCTGTAAAAAAATAAATACCAAAACCTCAGTGGATGAACACAATATAAGAGGTACTTCTTTCTCATGCAGCAGTCCAGTGTGGGTATTGGGTGGATACCTTCCAACAGGTGACGGATGAACATTTGCTCATTCCCTTTTTTTTTTTTTTTGCGGTACGCGGGCCTCCCATTGCTGTGGCCCCTTCCGCTGCGGAGCACAGGCTCCGGATGCGCAGGCTCACGGGCCCAGCCGCTCTGCGGCACGTGGGATCCTCCCGGACCAGGGCACGAACCCGTGTCCCCTGCATTGGCAGGCGGACTCCCAACCACCGCGCCACGAGGGAAGCCCTTGCTCATTCCCTTTTATGGCTCTATCATCTTCAGCACAATGTTTCCAAGCACACTGCAGAAGGGGAAAGTGGAGAAGGCAAATGGGCTGCTGCTTCTTTTATTTAGTTTTTATTTTATATTGGACTATAGTTGATTTACAACGTTGTGTTAGTTTCAGGTGTACAGCAAAGTGATTCAGTTATACATATAAATATAACCACTCTTTTTCAGATTCTTTTACCATATAGGTTATTACAGAATATTGAGTAGAGTTCCCTGTGCTATCCAGTATGTCCTTGTTGATTATGTACTTTATATATAGTAGTGTATTTACATTAATCCCAAACTCCTAATTTATCCCTCTCCCCACCACCTTTCCCTTTTGTTAACCATACATTTGTTTTCGAAGTCTGTGAGTCTGTTTCTGTTTTGTAAATAAGTTCATTTGTATCAATTTTTAGATTCCACATATAAGTGATATTATATAATATTTGTCTTTCTCTGACTTACTTCATTATTGTGATAATCTCTAGTTGCATCCATGTTGCTGCAAATGGCATTATTTCATTTCTTTATGGCTGAGTAATACTCCATTGCATATATGTACCACATCTTCTTTATCCATTCCTCTGTCGATGGACATTTAGGTTGTTTCCATGTCCTGGCTATTGTAAATAGTGCTGCAGTGAACACTGGGGTGCATGTATCTTGCCGAATTATGGTTTTCTTGGATATACGGCCAGGAGTGGGATTGCTGGATCATACGATAGTTCTATTTTTAGTTTTTTAAGGAACCTCCATACTGTTCTCCATAGTGGTTGTACCAATGTACATTCCCACCAACAGTGTAGGAGGGTTTCCTTTTCTCCACACCCTCTCCAGCATTTATTGTTTGTAGACTTTTTAATGATGGTCATTCTGACTAGTGTGAGGTGCAAACTGGCTTCTTAATCCCAGTGCTCTGGAACATGGGGAACAAACATTTCTTCTGCTCACAGTTCATTGGCAAGAACAAGTCACACAAGTTCATACTGAGATGCTGGTGGAGAAGGTGGAGTCAGAGGTGACTGGTGAGAAATGTAGTCCCTGGCTTCAGCTCCTTCCCCCAAAATGTCTCTACACTGTGTAAGGGGAGCATGAATCTTGGTGGACAGCCAGCCATCTCTTCCACACACCCTCGTCAATAAAGAGAATAAGGCTGTGATTTTCAACCAGGGGTTGGAGTTCTACCAAAAGATAAACATGGAAAATTTACTTTATGAGGTCATTTTTTTCTGTTAAAACAAAGATATATTCTAGATTCGAATAAAATTTTCTCTTACACTTTTAAACTAAAACATGAGATTTCAAGCAAATGATGTTTCCATCATCACTTACACACACACACACACACACACACACACACAGATAGCATCCATCATACTTGTTGTAAGCGGAAAGGTTTGAGGGAAATAATTGTTGAAAAACATAGATCATAAATTTTAGCAGTCTCCTTTTCTCCTTTTAAGTATTTCTTCTCTTCCTTTGATAATGTAGTCTTACAACAGATTTCAGAAATGAGAGGTTGCCTCCTCTTTTCCTCTTCTCTCAAAGAGAAAGCTCTGCCCATAGCTTCCTATTGTAGGGAGAGTGGTTCTTC
This sequence comes from Grampus griseus, assembly GCF_964374135.1. Taxonomy (NCBI): domain Eukaryota; kingdom Metazoa; phylum Chordata; class Mammalia; order Artiodactyla; family Delphinidae; genus Grampus; species Grampus griseus. The sequence goes on along the minus strand of NC_139010.1, from coordinate 50,571,429 downwards.
CTTTTGTCTAAAAGTGGACAGCTGTCATAAAGAAAGGAATAAGATGACAATCCAAAATCTCAGGGCATTGCGTGTAAGTAACTTACAGTCCTAGACTGACTTACAGTCTAGAGGTAGAAGAGAAAATGGGAGGCAATGGGGGAAGATGTGATAAGACAAAAGGATAGACTTGACTTGGAGATGTGAGCAGGCCTGGGAGTGCACCCCATTGGGGAGGGGACGGCAAGCTGCCCTGGGAGAGGTCACACGGAGGACCCCAATGAGCCTCTTTTTCTTTCTCATCAGCTGCAGACAACTGTGGTATCTTGGTATCTCCCACCTCAAGAGAGTACGTTAAATTCCCGCCTCACAGAGAGGTGTACTCACCTGTAAAGCCTGGGGTAGCCAACATTCGTCTGGAAAAGGAAATTTTCTCAAGAGAGAAGAGGGATTTTCAAAGTTCACCTAATTCATCTCCACATATCACAAGAGCAAAGCTTGGCTAGGAGCTGTCGTGTAAACAAGCTGTGATGTGGTGTGAGGGAACCGCCACCTCACAGAAAACAGATGAAAAGCTTTCTGGTTCTAGAGCCTGGGGAGCCTTATGCAAGTCCCCCTCCTTTCTATATACGCTTTTGAGAGAGAGGAGATGATATATAGCAGGCCCAGATATGTTGCAGCAGAGGGAGAAGCTGAGCCAGAAAGAATCCGTGTCCCTCTTCCTGAGAGAAGCCAGCCTCAGAGGACGCAGCCACACAGAGTTAAATGGTGGTGGTGGAGGCGCAGGGGTATTGGGTAGAGAAAGGGCTGCAGATAGGGCACCAGAAGCTCCCGTGGCCTCACAGGAGACAGTCAGGTAGCTGACGATTCTGGTCCAATAAGTGCACTGAATGAGGGCTTCAAGGCAGATGGGCCAGGCCTCTGCTGGTCAGCATGGAGATGGCGGAACTCCCAGGGAATGTTGCCTGGATTGAGAGAATAGGACATGAGTTTCACCAGCCACGTACCTCAGATAAGAGCCGGTCACTCAGTGGACACGGACAAGGACATCTCAACCAGAGTTCAGTAACTCAGCCATTAAAAAGAATGAAATAATGCCATTCGCAGCAATGTGGATGGACCTAGAGATTATCATACTAAGCAAAAGAAGTCAGAGAGAGAATGATAAATGCCATATGATATCACTTATATACAGAATCTAAAATACTACACAAATGAACTTATCTATGAAACAGAAACAGACTCACAGATATAGAGAACAGACTTAGGGTTGCCAAGGGGAAAAGGGGGTTGGGCAGGGAAGGACTGGGAGTTTGGGATTAACAGATGCAAACAAACTATTATATATAGAATGGATAAATAACAAGGTCCTACTGTATAGCACAGGGAACTATATTCAGTATCCTGTGATAAACCATAATGTAAAAGAATATGAAAAAGAATGTATATATGTATAACTGAGTCACCTTGCTATACAGCAGAAATTAAGCACAACATTGTAAATCAACTATACTTCAATAAAATTTAAAAAAAAAGAAAAGAACTACAGGATGACACAAGGACCCATACACCCAACAGCTGCCTCTGTCCTCCAAAGGACGTGAGTGATTTGCCATCCTTACAGGTTCCATCTTGGGGAGGCAGTGAGGGAGACAATATGAGATGAACACTTGAAACGGAAACACAGCCTGGTAGGGAGATGAACCTTGAACCCAAAAGAGACTGAACTAAACAAGAGGAAACTATTTAATCCTAGCAGAGACTGAGATACATTGAGTTGTCAAGATGGTTCTTCCAACAACTCCCAGCCCCTTTGGAAGGAAATCTTTCTGATTAATATATATATCAACTCTTTTTTAGACACCTGAGTACATTGTATAAAAAAATGTTGACCCCATGATATCTGCATAACTTACACCTAGCAGAAGACTTATCACATAGCATATGCTCAGAATATATTTGCTGTATAAAGATTTCAGACATAATGCAGACTCCTCTATTTACTTAATCCAAAAACCAAGTTAACATCATGTTCCATCTCTGTATATAGAGGTAACTTTCATAGTCATATGTATATGCATAATATATTTTTTTAACTCAAGCTGAAAGCCAAAAATATTTTACCACAACTGATTAAAAGTACTTAACAGTGACCAAGTCAAAACATTCAGTGTGAAATAGAGAATTAAAGTGATATCTGAAAAATAAAGACCCACACCTCATACTCACCTCAATTCTGCAACTATTTTGAGGAGACTATAATACTTTGTCCTATATTTTCTGCTCCTTTTTTCCTTTCTCTGATTTATTTTGTTACTCAGGCTTGATGAGCCCCAAGGCAGTTTTGAGTCTCTGCACTGATTCTAAATAATGGGCTAAAAAGATTTTTTTTTAGGTAAAAGCAAAAGGCAAAAGTGGGTTAAGTATACGGAGGCAGTAATAACTTTTATATTTAATACGTTAACTGCAATCAGCTGGCTTCTCCAATTTCTTTGCAAAAGAAGAATGAATTTCATGCAGGAGTGGCTTGAGGATTTTACTATTTACACAAGAAGCATACGGCAATATTTTGACAAAGATAAAACAGAAGTTGATAAAGGTTATCTACACCATAAAATATCCAGTAGAAAATTTAATATTATAAACAAAAGCTTTTGCACACACAGAAAATTAAAGAGGCTGACGTTCTCCTGACAAACAAAGCAATTTAAATAAACTATAGAAAATAACAGCTCTAGCAATGGACTTCTGTCTTGACCCATTAACGTACAAGGACAAGGTGAAATAAAATGACGCTCACAAGTAGCACAATAATCTTGAACTGGTTGTTGGTTTGGTTGGTGCGTTTGTTTTTGCAAAATGTCATTTCCCCCTGGTAGCACCAGGTAGGACGTCAGTCCCATTCTATGCCCGTACTGACAGAGCAAAGCGGGAGACTTCCGGGTTATCACATCCATAAAATTGCCCCAATTCTTCATTTTACTCTAGTAGATTATCATTAATCTTCCTGCTGTAAGGCTCTACTACATTATGATTCAAGTGTTATAGTGGACTTTTTCTAAGGAGAAAACTGCTTCTCTTTACATATTTCAACCTTATCAACCCATTGGAAGGGTAATTTAGTTTCTCCCCTGTCTAAAGTGATCCATCAGAGCCTGAACTGTTGACACTCTGTGCTGCCAAGTTATTTAAACCAGGTTAGTAATGGGGCCAGCTTGCCAAGGTGGAAGCGTCCATTGACTGCTTGACAGTTTTCCTCAGTAGGCCCCCAAATGATCAATGTGCTATCCTGCTGAGAAAATCTATAAAAATCTCTCGTCAGTTGTATAACTCTGATGTGGCCATACGGGCAAGTGGGAAGGATGGAGAGCATAATTTGGCACTTGAAGTGCCTCACATCCTACTGCACAGACTTTCAGCAGCCATCCAGGATCTTCAAAGCAACTGTGAACTAAATTCCTATAAGATGTATAAGCCTACAGAAGATTTGTTTTTCCAAAGCGGCCTCTCGTGATTCTTTTCTGTTGCCACTCTGTCCTCACGTTCTCCCACATTCTTGACTATGAAAATAAGAACTTCTGACTAAAGTGATAAAGACATATGCAGGCTCATGACAACACAGAAGAGTCCAAGGGACAGATAAGAGAATTTTTCAGGGCTGCTCAATATGAATGGTATACAGAAATTCTCTTACCTTTGACTATGAGGATTAGAAGGGACTTCAAGAGTCATATGATCACCTGGAAAAGGAAACCCAAATCCCCTCAATAATCCCTGCTTACTAGAAGTGTCCAGGCTTGAGTCACTCAAGAACTCACTTTCACTAGAGACAATGCAGTCTTGAGATCTTTCTCACTATTAGGAAACTATTCATGAAACCCGGATGTTCTGGGCATCGCCAGCCAACTGAGAGTACAAATGAAATGCATTTACATTAATTCCATAAAACTCCTGCTCTGAAGGCTCCCCGTTTGCTCTTTAGTTAGAAATACTCTTAGCCAGAGAGGAGGGTTGACCTTCCCCAAATAGTTCTGAGATTCCTCCAAAACACATAATTCAAACATCTCCTAGGTCTCAGAAATTGTGGGTCCTAGATACGACCACTTTCCCTTTTGAAGTATCCACATCATCAGGTTGAAGAAGGCAGTGATGTCTCAGCATATAAACCAAACTACTGCAACTGCTTCTGTCATGTTCCAGGTCACCTGGAGTCACTGATGACCTCTTCCAGATCACTAAGCTATTTTCTCTGGGTCTGGGAAGGAGAAACATGACTTTGCTTCTTTTATTCTTTTTTTTTTTTTAACATCTTTATTGGAGTATAATTGCTTTACAATGGTGTGTTAGTTTCTGCTTTATAACAAAGTGAATCAGTTATACATATACATATGTTCCCATATCTCTTCCCTCTTGCATCTCCCTCCCTCCCACCCTCCCTATCCCACCCCTCTAGGTGGTCACAAAGCACTGAGCTGATCTCCCTGTGCTATGAGGTACTTCCCACTAGCTATTTTACGTTTGGTAATGTATACATGTCCATGCCACTGTCTCACTTTGTCCCAGCTTACCCTTCCCCCTCCCCATATCCTCAAGTCCATTCTCTAGTAGGTCTGTTTCTCTATTCCCATCATACCCCTAGGTTCTTCATGACCTTTTTTATCCCCTTAGATTCCACATATATGTATGTTAGCATACGGTGTTTGTCTTTCTCTTTCTGACTTACTTCACTCTGTATGACAGACTCTAGGTCCATCCACCTCACTACAAATAACTCAGTTTCGTTCCTTTCTATGGTTAAGTAATATTCCATTGTATATATGTGTCACATCTTCTTTATCCATTCATCCGATGATGGACACTTAGGTTGCTTCCATGTCCTGGCTATTGTAAATAGAGCTGCAGTGAACACTGTGGTACATGACTCTTTTTGAATTATGGTTTTCTCAGGGTATATGCCCAGTAGTGGGATTGCTGGGTCATATGGTAGTTCTATTTGTAGTTTTTTAAGGAACCTCCATACTGTTCTCCATAGTGGCTTCTTAAAGAGTACCTCTTTCAGAGGAATTTCCTTCAGTAGAGCCATTGAACTCTTACTGATTTAGCTCTTTTGTGCCATTACCCCAAGGGTTGGAGGGCTAGATCCTGGTATTGAAGGACATTAGGCAGTGAAAGAAGCCAGCAAGGACTTCTTTCTGGCATAACTACAAGGGACATCCCTATGGGTGGAGGAAGAGCTGTTTGTTAGTAGATGTTACGGAATGAAAATGCCTGGGTTGCACGTTACATCACCCTGTTATTTATCCAAGATGTGTCAGGTTTATGTTTGCACAAAATCACGAATTGTGAAAGCTGCAGCTGCTGATTTGTGGAGAAGCTCCATCAGCGAAGGAGGATATCCCAGGCCAGCCAGGGTGAGCTCAGCTGAGGCTGTGCAATCAGCTGTGAATGACAAAGACATTTTGGATCACCTCTGGCTCTGATGCAGTCTGTCCCTAGTGCCTGGTTGGACAAACTCCAAACTCTTTTTCTTGAAACAACTCACATCACAGATGGGCAGTAAGGGTCTGGGGAAGCTGGCCGGGAGGCAGTCCTCCTTCTGACAAACAAACCTGGTAGTGAGTCCCTCTGGGGGAAACAGGAGGCTTCTCTGCTAACTGTCCCTCTAAGTACATTTGAAAATATTTAGATTTGTAAGACCAACTACTGCACATTTTTGTTGTTCTAACTGCCTGTGATAAGCACGTTTCACCCTGTATCAGAGCACAGAGTACCCGCTGATTCCAGGCCTTGCTCTTCTGTCTGCCCACCTGATGGTAGCCTTTGGCGCTCTGTGTGTGTGTGTGTGTGTGTGTGTGTGTGCGTGTGTGTGTGTTTCCCATTCAGCTTTCCATCTAGGAAAGGATATCGAGTCCCTTCCTCACTTTGATCTCTGTTTCTCTCGCATCTGCTCCTTGCCCTTTCTCTGCTCTGCTGTGTCTCACTTTGTTTTGCAGGCTCTTGTGTCAGCTGGCTTCTGGCTAAGTCTGGCCTGTGGAAGGACAGGCAGGCGATTGGGGAAAGGAAGGGAGGGAGGGAGGGAGGAAGGAACAGATTTTCCCTTCTCCTTTCCCTATGTCGGGCATTGTCTCAGCAATAGCAGTGTCTCTTCCATGGCTCCAGCTCCTGCCAAAAACCAGGAATTCTACTTTCTGCCTGGTGACTCTAGTCCTTGGGCTACAGTAACCCCAGCTCCTTTCTCTGCCCCACCCCACCCCCGCCTAGGTTGTTAGCAGCTTCCTGTTATTGCTTATCTCTGAGTTATCTTACTGCTCCCTATATATCTCTTTAGGTTCACCACTGGTGATACCCAGTCACTCTGTGAAATCTTAAACACTTAAGAGTATTTTGTTTTCTGGTTGGATCATGACTTATGTCAACGGTAATAGCTGGATGGAAAACTTTAGGAGGAAGAGTCAATAGAACTTTCTATTTTATTTCATATAGGAGCTGAAGACAGTGACTAATAAAATATGACTCCAATATCTTTGTAACCAATCAATTTCAGTGCCAGAAAATGAACTTGAGAGATAGAGCAGTGATTAAGAAATGAAGACTGCTGTAGGTTTTCCACTAAGAAGTTGGTGTGAGAGGTGGATGGACCTAGAGTCTGTCATACAGAGTGAAGTAAGTCAGAAAGAGAAAAACAAATATTGTATGCTAACACATATATATGGAATCTAAAAAGAAAAAATAGTTCTGACGAACCTAGGGGCAGGACAGGAATAAAGATGCAGACGTAGTGAATGGACTTGAGGACACGGGGCAGGGGAAGGGGAAGCTGGGATGAAGTGAGAGAGTGGCATTGACATATATACACTACCAAATGTAAAAGAGACAGCTAGTGGGAAGCAGCCGCATGGCACAGGGAGATCAGCTCAGTGCTTTGTGACTACCTAGAGGGGTAGGATAGGGAGGGTGGGAGGGAGACTCAAGAGAGCGGGTATATGGGATTATAAGTGTACATATAGCTGATTCACTTTGTTATACATCAGAAACTAACACAACATTGTAAAGCAATTATACTCCCATAAAGATGTTTAAAAAAAAAGAATGAATATATGTACATGTATAACTGAATCACTTTGCTGTACACCTGAAACTAAAACAACACTGTAAATCAACTACACTCCAATAAAATTTTTTTTAAAAAAGATATATTTAAAAAAAGAAGTTGCTGTGAGTCTAGGGCAGGTTTCAGACCTATCACAGGCCATCAGACCAATCCTTTGAGCAAAAGTTTGGGGGGTGAGGGACACCATGGTTGATTCTGCTGTAAATTAGTTCAATAAATGTAAAAATACTGGGTTCTCAAAGTTAATATAAATGAAATCAGAAGAGTGAGGGTGAAGAGAAATGGCATAAGACATAAGGGAGCAAAAGAAGAAACTCAGCAGTGCTAGAAACAATAACCTTTAGACCAGAGGTGGCCAAACCACAGCCCACAGGCCAAATCCACTGGCTGCCTGTTTTTTTGTTGTTGTTGTTGTTTTGTTTTATTTTTTTTTTTGCGGTACGCGGGCCTCTCACTGCCGCGGCCTCTCTCGTTGCGGAGCACAGGCTCCGGACGCGCAGGCTCAGCGGCCATGGCTCACGGGCCCAGCCGCTCTGCGGCATGTGGGATGTTCCCAGACCGGGGCACGAACCCGTGTCCCCTGCATCGGCAGGTGGACTCTCAACTACTGCGCCACCAGGGAAGCCCAGCTGCCTGTTTTTGTCAATAAAGTTTTACTGGAACACAGCCATACCCATTTATTTACACATTATCTATAGCTGCTTTTGAGCTTTAACAACAAAATCGAATAGTTGCAACAGGTAACTGTATATCTCTCAGAGCTTAAAATGTTTCCCTTTGATCCTCCACAGAAATCTGCCAATCTCTGCTTTAGTCTCACATGTAGCAGTCCACAAGCCCTTCCTGATGAAGACCCAACCTTCCAAAGCAGAATTAAACCCACTCGCATCTGTGCCTTCATGGCTCTTTTTATATACAGTGTCATAACACCAATCACACTGTAACTCGAGTCACTGCTGAGATTGTGTTTGCCGTCACCCATCTCCCCACGGGTTAGAGCAAAAGCCAACTTCTTGACCCAATTCTATCTAGCCCCTGCACAAACTGCCGGAATAATCTTTTAAAAACATGAGTCAGGCTATTTCAATGTTCAGCAACTCCCCACCACAGCAGCTCCTATCACACTGAGGATAAAATTTCAATGCTTTACCGTGGTCTCGAGGTCTCTGCCTACATCTATGACCCCATGTCCTGCTCTAGCCACGCTGGCTTGCTTATGGTGTCTCCAACATGCCAAACTTGTTCTTCTCTGATGCCAAACTTGTTTCTTTTGAAATTGTTGCTCCCCTGCCTGGAAATCTCCTCTTTCAGATGCTCACAGCTGGCCACTTCCTCATATTCAGATCTCAGCATAGACGTCACCTACTCAGAGCAGCTGTTCTAACGATCCCAGAAAAGTACTGGGCTCCCTAGTGCATCATCTGTGTCAATTCACCCACTTTACTTTATTCATAGCTCTCATGGCCATCTGCAGTTATCTTGTTTGTTTACTTATTCATTGACTGTTCCCTACAATGCAAGCTTACCAAAGCAGGAACCTTGTACCTTGGGTTCATTGTTGCATTCCCAATGTTTAGGATAATTCCTGACATTTACCTGCTCAATAATGATGTGTTGAATACACGAATGAATGATTTGCAGAAGCATTCATTTATTTGTATTTTGCATCAAGCCAACATCAAACTCTTAGAGGCCAGGGATCATACAATTGTTACACCTTCAGCACATAATATGCTGCCGGGAATTGATTTAATGCATTTAATAGATGTTTGTTGAACAAATCATTAACTTATTGAGTGAATACTTAAAGACAATGAAAATGCACGCAGCCATAGAAAATTGGTGTTTCATCCTTGAAATATACAAACTACAATTGAGTTAAATATTAAGGTATTCTTATAAAATGACAGGTATTGATCTATTGAACTTTACAAGTTTTGAAAAATTTCAGAGAATGGTAATGGTTCCAGTTTACCTAACTGGCCAATTATTTTTGCCTTTAAACTACAACAAATATCTGAAAACATCTTTTTGCAGATTTTTGGTTTGTTTGCACTAGTATGTGCTCATCCGTAGGTAAAGCCGACAGATTCTCTCAGTTGGTAACAGAAAAGATGGCAAACCTGGCATCTTCAAAAGTGGCGCATTTCAGACCCAATCATGGAGTTAGATGTCTGACAGTATTGCAGTGAAAGAAATAAGTAAAGTGTCTATTTCTCTCCAAGTTCTGTCTTTGATGACACTAATCATGCGTGCTTTTTGTTAGTTCAGGTTTGGTTCAAAATGAATAGGGAATAGAATAGACAGCTGAATGTCATACTCTTTTTCTAAGGTAATTTACCCCCTGAAGAAAAAGAAAAATCAGTTTTTGCAGGTGCAAATTCATTCAAAGTCAGCTTTCCAAAATCCAAGTGTTGTAACTAAAGGTTCTCTGACTGAGGTTCAGATTCCAGCTATTGAAATGAATTGCTAATGAAAAAAGAAACTGGTCCGAATTCCACAAGAAATGGAACCTTAGACGCATCCTACCTTCTATCTGTTCACATGCATGCGTGTCCAGATCTGATGCAGTTACATGCCAGTACACTTGCGGTTGGAGAAGGGGTAAATGTGTCATCTGGAGAGGCAGCTGTTGGGCCTGGCAGGGCGCAGTCATGTCTCAGGGTCACAGCATTCCAGCATCTGTTCCTCAGCTTTGCAGCTCCAGAAAGTGGAATGTGTCAGTGTGCTTGTAGTTGATTAATCCCTGGGAATTTACAAGAGACTGATGTACAGAGTGCCAATTCAGCAATTTATACTAAGAAATGTAACTGTCAAGTGGTTCCAAATGTTTATGTCAGCAGGAGAATGAAGCCTGCTGAAGGCATGAGGAGGTAAATCATAATCAGAAGTTTGCTAGGTGAGCATGGACTTGGGGCAGGAGAAGCTGGATGGCCTTAAGAGCTGGTGTCATTAAGTCTGACACATCCATCTCCAAATTGAGATCGACCTGCCAGGAAGGCAGGACACTTGGATTTTCTGGCCAGTGCTGGAAACAGATTAACAATTCTTGCTCACTGGCCTTCCTTTCTCTAGATTCCTTGCTGGACACCTACATATTCTGTCTTCACATGCATTAATGCCATTGAATAGCGTCTGTCTTTTTTCTACGTTCAATGAGTCCTCATTATCAATAGTCATGAGCTAATATTTATTGAGTGGTAATAAGTGGTGGATGTATGCTCACTCCGCAGTCAGTTCTCCTTAAATGCTTGTTTTGAAAACACAAACTTGTTCCGAAACAATTGATATATTAGGGAACGATTGGAACATAATGAGAATTCGTTTGCTTATACACTGTTTTGACTGCAGGAACCTCTAGGCCAAAACAAAAACTTTATTCTGCTGAATCCAACTGCTATGAACACACAAAGCACATACATATACATACATATAACACCTACCAGCTGCCTCAGTTCCCCACATGTTATGAGTCAACTCAGCCATATCCAGTGTCACAACTTTCCTTCCAATTTCAGATAACCCTCCATCCACTGCTCCACGATAACTCACAAGCTGCAACGCTTTGGACACTCAGTTCCACAGAAAACTCCAGGTCTTTTTCCCCATAAAGGGACATATTTATTGTAGTAGCTATATCTTTCTTAACCACTTATCATGTAAAATTGCACTACCATTTTCATTAAAGTGTCCTCTTCTTTTTTTTGTGGTGTTTCACCTTTGTTTTAGTGAACCTCATCTTTCCTGTAAGCTTGTGGTTCTCCCCTTGCGGAGTACAGGCTCCAGCCGCGCAGGCTCAGCGGCCATGGCTCACGGGCCCAGCCGCTCCGCGGCATGTGGGATCTTCCCGGACCGGGGCACGAACCCGTGTCCCCTGCATCGGCAGGCGGACTCTCAAGCACTGCACCACCAAGGAAGCCCTTAAGCTTGTGGGTTTTATTTTGTAATCTTGCATAGTACAGTGATCTTAGGGAATGCATATGTCGTGTTACAGTAGAACTGACTGTACCTTATTGTTTAATTCTTACAACAATTATCATTTTTCATAGGAGGACACTGAGATTTGAGGAGTTTGAGTAAACTACCCAAGAACAAACAGCTGGCAAGTAATTAAGCAAAGATTCAAACTCTCTGCTCTAACATACTCTGAAAGCCTGGGGATCCTGATTTGATATAAGAGCCAGCCTGTCTTTTAAGGTGGTTTTCACCAAGAATAATAGCTATAATCTACTCAGAGGCAGTGCAGTAAAATATGCTTTTTGGAGCCCTGCTGCCTGGGTTCAGATCCTGGCTCTGTCACTTATAACCTGTATAGGAATGGGCGAATTACATAACATGGCCAATTGTTGCAAAACGGCCCTAGGAATCTCCGTCTTGTATCCTCACCCTTTGTAACATGATTTTGCATCAAGAGGCAGATTCTATTTTCCTCACCCCGTGGCTCTGGGCTGGCCTTGTGACTGGCTCTAATGAACAAAATATGGCAGAAATGACATGGTACTAGTCCCAAGGTTAGACCTCAGGAGCCCTTCAATGCTTCACTCGTTCTCCTGGAACGCTGCCACCACCATGTGAACAAGCCCAGACTGGCCTGCTAGGTGATGAAAGATGACATGGCCCAGTCACCCCAGTATCCCCAGATAACAACTCATCAATGGCCAGAAGTGTGAGTGAGTGAGGCCACTGTAGACTCCCCACCCCTCCGTGAGCCAACAGCTACTTACAGACGCATGAACGAGGCCAGCTAAGATCATTTCAGCCACACCCAGATCGGCAGAATTATTATTTTATGCTACTAGATTGGCGGTTATCTGTTACACAGAAAAAAACCACCTGATGCATTTACCTTCTCTGTATATCAACTATCCAATATGTAAAACAGGAAGAATACTAGAGCTACGAGGATTAAATGAGTTAAGCATAGAGAGAGAAACTCAGAACAATACCTTAGGTGTTAAGCTCTGTTCTGGTATAACAAAAATAATGCCTTAAACAGCAATAATTTATTATTATTACTATTTCTCAAGGTTCTGAGGGTTGACTGGGCTCAGTTCGGTGGTTCACGCTGGGGGTCTCTCAGACAGACGCAGGTAGACAAGGGTTAGGGCTGGGATCGTCTTGAAAGCTTCTTCATTCACATGGAACCTGGGCTAGAAGACTCAGAAATTGGGCATTGGACCAGCTGGAGCTCAGACACCTCTTTCTCTCTCTATCTTTCTGTCTTTTTCTTTCTCCCTCTCTCTTTGGGATCTCTCTAAATAGTGAACTTGCATTAGTTAGACTTCTTACTTGGCAGGTGAAGACTGCCGGAATCCCAGGAGAAGACAGGCAGAAGTTGCATGGTCTTTTCCAAACTAAACTCAAAAGCTATGCCGTGTCCTTTTACTGCATTCTCTTCATCCAGGTCATCACAAAGTTTTGTCCAAGTTTGAGGAGAAGGGACATACACTCCAAGTCTGGATGGGAACTGAGAATTTGCAATTATGTTTTAAAAACACCATGATTTTTTTTTGGAAATCTTTATTGGAGTAGAGTTGCTTTACTACGTTGTGTTAGTTTCTACTGTACAGCAAAGTGAATCAACTATACGTATACATATATTCTTTTTTGGATTTCCTTCCCATTTAGGTCACCACAGAGCATTGAGTAGAGTTCCCTGTGCTATACAGTTGGTTCTCACTAGTTATCTATTTTATACATAGTATCAATAGTGTATATATGTCAATCCCAATCTCCCAATTCATCCCTCCCCACCTCCCTTCCCCCTTGGGATCCATACATTTGTTCTTTACGTCTGTGTCTCTATTTCTGCTTTGTAAATAAGGTTGTCTATATCAATTTTTTTCAGATTCCACATATATGCGTTAATATACAATATATGTTTTTCTCTTTCTGACTTACTTCACTCTGTATGACAGTCTCTAGCTCTATCTATGTCTCTACAAATTACCCAATTTCATTCATTTTTATGGCTGAGTAATATACCATTGTATATATGTACCACATCTTCTTTATCCATTCCTCTGTTGATGGACATGGGTTGTTTCCATGTCCTGGCTACTGTAAATAGTGCTGCAGTGAACATTGGGGTGCATGTGTCTTTTTGAATTATGGTTTTCTCTGGGTATCTGCCCAGGAGTGGGATTGCTGGGTCACATGGTAGTTTTACTTTTAGTTTTTTAAGGACCCTCCATAGTGTTCTGCATAGTGGCTGTATCAATTTACATTCCCACCAACAGTGCAGGAGGGTTCCCTTTTCTCCACACCCTCTCCAGCATTTAATGTTTGTAGATTTTGTGATGATGGCCATTCTGACCAGCGTGAGGTGATATCTAATTGTATTTTGATTTGCATTTCTCTAATAATTTTTTTTCATGTGTTTGTTGGTCATCTGTATGTTTTTGGAGAAATGTCTATTTAGATCTTCCACCTATTTTTTGATTGGGTTGTTTGTTTTTTTGATATTGAGCTGTATGAGCTGTTTGTATATTTTGGAGATTAATCCTTTGTCAGTTGCTTCATTTGCAAATATTTTCTCCCATTCTGAGGGTTGTCTTTTCATCTTTTTTATGGTTTCCTCTGCTGTGAAAAAGCTTTTAATTTAATTAGGTCCCATTCGTTTATTTTATTCTCATTACCCTAGGAGGTGGGTCAAAAAAGACCTTGCTGCAATTTATATCAAAGAGTGTCCTGCCTGTTTTCCTCTAAGAGTTTTACAGTATCTGGCCTTACATTTAGGTCTTTAATCCATTTGGAGTTTATTTTTGTGTATGGTGTTAAGGAGGGTTCTAATATCATTCTTTTACATGTAGCTGTCCATTTTTCCCAGCACCACTTATTGAAGAGGCTGTCTTTGCTCCATTGTATATTCTTGCCTCCTTTGTCATAGATTAGGCGACCATAGGTGAATGGGTTTATCTCTGGGCTTTCTGTCTTGTTCCATTGATCTATATTTCTGTTTCTGTGCGAGTACCATACTTGATTACTGCAGCCCTGTAGTACAGTCTGAAGTCAGGGAGCCTGATTGCTCCAGCTCCGTTTGTTGTTTTTATTTTTTTCCCTCAAGATTGCTTTTGCTATTTGAGGTCTTTTGTGTTTCCATACAATTTGTGAAATTTTTTGTTCTAGTTCTTTGAAAAATGCCATTGGTAGTTTGACAGGGATTGCATTGAATCTGTAGATTGCTTTGGGTAGCACAGTCATTTTCACAGTTGATTCTTCCAATCTGAGAACATGGTATATCTCTCCATTTGTTTGTGTCGTCTTTGACTTCTTTCATCAGTATCTTATAATTTTCTGCATACAGGTCTGTTGCCTCCTTAGGTAGGTTTATTCCTAGGTATTTTATTCTTTTTGTTGCAGTGATAAATGGGATTGTTTCCTCAATTTCCCTTTCTGATCTTTCATTGTTAGTGTATAGGAATGCAAGAGATTTCTGTGTATTAATTTTGTATACTGTGACTTTACCAAATTCATTGATTAGCTCTTGTAGTTTTCTGGTGGCATCTGTAGGATTTTCTATGTATAGTATCATACATCCATAATTAGATCCTTCTCACAGCAACACTAATAAGGTTAGTAAAAACAGTGTATCTATATCTTTTACTATTTGAAGACTTTTTTACACAGCTTTTGGTTCACAGCAAAATTGAGAGAAAGGTAGAGACTTCTCATAAATCCCCTACCCCCACACATGCACAGACACCCTCATTATCAACATCTCCTACCACAGTGGTACCTTTGTTACAACTGATGAATGGAGATGGACACATCCGTGTATCCATTTTTAACATGAGGAAATCCTGACTCAGAAAGATTAAATAATTTGCTGAAAGTCACAAAACTGGACATTCTCAGAGCTTTCACTCCACCCAGGAGGTTTTTACCCAAAGATACTTTTAACCCACATGTGATACTACTAATCTCACTCATCACATCTAGGTTTCATGACCATCACATTGAGTGAGCACAAAAACCTCTGAGTTGAGAAAAAAGCAACTGTCACTCCCACATGGAACACTGTATATACTAATGGACACATAAATAGCTAATCAAGCCCCTTTTCCGGACCTTCCTCACAAGGCTGTTTGTACTCCGCTGTCATAAAGATTGTTAGTTTCCTGGAAAGATGAAGAAGAAAGCTGTGAGGCATCAAACTTGAGAATTCTTTCTTCCTTCTAACAGAGAGGCTCACATATCTCCTACCCACACAGTCTGATTCTTTTTGGACTCTTAACCCAAGCTTATGCCCTATAAGCATGCGGGAAACATCTGCACGGGGGTCAGAATTACAAAACTACTGGTTTACTACAGATAGAGAAGCATCAAACAGTAGACAGTTATGAATTTAGAGACAGAGGAAGCAGAAGAGACAGGGCAAAGGTAAAAAGAGGCAGCCTAGTATAGATAAAATTATAACAATGTAATTCCTTATATTTATACTAGTATTTTAGAAGTCAGGTTTACATGGATTATTTCACTTACCAGCAATGAAAAGAAAAAAGAGGAGATATTATTTATTTTTTTATTTTATTTTTTTGCGGTACACGGGCCTCTCACCATAGTGGCCTCTCCCGTTGCGGAGCACAGGCTCCGGATGCGCAGGCTCACGGGCCTAGCCGCTCCACAGCATGTGGGATCTTCCCGGACCAGGGCACGAACCCGTGTCCCCTGCATCAGCAGGCGGACTCTCAACCACTGCGCCACCAGGGAAGCCCGAGATATTATTTTATTTGTCTGTGAATGGACAGAAATAAATCTCATAGGCACACAGATGGTAACGACAGAGCTGGGTCTGTAACTCAGGCATTGAATCCTAGTCCTGAGCACTGCCTACTACCCACAGGGTGGGGGTTGGGGTAACTCACTCTAGTCTTGTTATATGTGCCATTAAACTTCTTCTGCCTGAGTTTCCTTGTCTTTATACTTTGAGGGGGTTATTCCAAATGGCTTTTAAGGTCCCTTCTCTGATATTGCACATGTCATGATGAAAGTGTCATGGTGTGCTCTGATGCCAGCAGAAGGCAAGAATGAGCCTGATGAAAATTATCCTTAAAAATCCCTAAGCAGGGTACCATACTGGAAACTGATGCACATCACTCTTTAAGAGCAGCTTTCTTCCCTGTGTTTTTCCCTGTTGGGGTTTCCTCTGATGAGCCCTAGATGAAGTCAATGACTTCAGCTAAGGGTTAAGGGTCCGTCTGAACTACATTCAACATAGAGACGTGCTCAGCCTGAAAGCTGAGACTAGCAAAAGGGGCAATTGATTCATTCCTCTGTATAACAGTCAGAACCTCAGTGGAGTGGCTGGCAGATAAAACTGTAGTATGAAATTGCTATTTAACATTGGGTTATTGGATTTTCATTTGTTTGTTATTTTTTCCTTTTGTTTGTTGGTTTTTTTTTCTATTTTTTTTTCTCCTAAAGGGGGGCTGAGCGCATAGAGATCACTTAAGTATCATTCAATACTATTATTATGTAAGTAAATATAAAGAATTATGAGCCACAGTTAGACAGAAGAAGAATAATCTATCTATATACATGGAGCATATGAACTGCGTGGTAAACACCTAGATTCAAAATCAGACTCTTCTTCTAATTCCTTGGTAATCTTGGAATTGGAATCCGTAAGACTGAAACAACAACACCTACACGTGGGCCTGTAAAGAGAAGTAAATGAAATAATATGCATAAAGTGCTTAACACAGAATCTGGTAGACCATAAAGGCTCAGAAATGTCACTTAAATAATTATTTTTATATTATCACCAAAGGGAGAGAATTTGGGCAGAAGTAGCCCAAGGAAACAATATTCTAGAAGCCATAAATAAGCCTAGGAATATACAGAAATGTATCCTCCCATCAAGAATTATCCTTTCAGATGGGGTAAGCAAATGTTTCTGTGAGTAGATATTTAGGGAAGATGGTACTTGAGTGTGTGTTGCTGATGTCTTATTCTTTCCAAGTCCCATTCTGCATTATCTCCAAAGCAAAACAACAACTAAAATGGGCACCCTGGAATAGCCTTTATGACACACCTACTATAAAGTTAAAGGCAAGAACAGACGTAGTTTACCTTTGCATTAGGCAGGAGCTACAGTCCCAGGAGTGGAGAGGCCTAGGGCAAGCATTTGAAGGTTGAAGTTCTTTGAGAGGGTTTGCCATCAAAGAAATATCCCTGGGAATTTGTGTAGTTGTGTGTGTGTGTGTCTGTGTGTGTGTGTGAGTGTGTGTGTGTGTGTGTGTGTGAGAGAGAGAGAGAGAGAGAGAGAGAGAGACCGAGCAAGCGAGCAGGTTTTTTGACCCCTTGGGAACTCCAAGGGATCAGGGAAGTTATGCATTTGAGCCAAAAACTATACCCCAAACCTGAGGCTAAGGAAAAGCAAATCCTATAGCATTGCAATTGGAGAAACAAGGAAGCAGAGAAATTTTTCCCCAGTGTTTCAAGAGGGGACAAATTCATGCAAATTAACATGACTACATCACAGGGGCAAAGAATAATGTGCCTTCTACCGCTCTAGGGTTTGCTGTAGCTAGGAGACCCAATACCTTGATTTGACCACTTCTCATAACTTCCAGTGTTATGCCAACAGATCATCAACCATTTTTCATTTTTACCCAATACCTCAATCAAGGAAGGAGTGAAATGCAGTAGAGAGAAAAGAGAGTGAGAGGGGGAGAAAGTTCCCACATTCAGATTGAACAGCCCACTAGGAACTAGTCTGTTGAACACTGTATTTACCTGGGTCATGGAGACCATGTCACATACAGTGCAGCGGTGGCAGAAGATTTATCTTAAGAGAAATGGGTAATGCCAGTGTCAGTAAGGCTGAGGTGAAAATGGGTTGTCTTTATCCTGAGAAAAAGGAAAAGAATCATTAAACTCTGGAAGCCAAAGGATGGTACCCTCTGACTGCAAGATAAAAAGGTGTGGAAGTATGTCATCAGAAGGAGAAACAACACTCTAATACAGGGGTCCCCAACCCCTGGTACTGGTCTGTGGCCTGTTAGGAACCAGGCCGCACAGGAGGAGGTGAGCGGCAGGTGAGAGAAGCTTCATCTGTATTTACAGCCGCTCCCCATCGCTTGCATTACCGCCTGAGCTCCACCTCCTGCCAGATCAGCGGTGGCATTAGATTCCCATCGGAGTGCAAACTCTACTGTGAACTGCACATGTGAGGGGTCTAGGTTGAGCACTTCTTATGAGAATCTAATGCTTCATGATCTGAGGTGAAGCTAGCGCTGGGGAGCAGCTGCAAATACAGATTATCATTAGCAGAGAGGTTTGACTGCACAGACACCATAATAAATCAGTTGCTTGCAGACTCATATCAAAACCTTATCAGTGAGTGGCAAGTGACAATTAAGCTGCAACTTATGGAGTAGACTGGACATAAGCAACACACTTCGGGTGTCACTGTTTCCCATCACTCTCAGATGGGACCATCTAGTTGCAGGAAAACAAGCTCAGGGCTCCCACTGATTCTGCATTACGGAGAGTTGTATAATTATTTCATTATATATTACAATGTAATAATAATAGAAATAAAGTGCACAATCAATGTAATGCGCTTGAATCATCCTGAAACCGTATCCCCCCCCGACCCCGCCAGTCCATGGAAAAATCGTCTTCCATGAAACCAGTCCCTGGTGCCAAAAAGGTTGGGGACCGCTGCTCTAATACATGGGATCCTGTCAAGAGCTAAGGCTCTAGAGTTTAGGGTCAGTGACTACTTAAAGTAACCATTTAATACGACAGGATAAGGTATTCTCAGCCCTATACTTATGCTCTTCACATGCATTCATTCAGGTTGTATTAAATGGCCTTCGCTACGTGTAGTCAGCAACGGAATTGTTTGCATATATTTCTATTCTATAACCGGGTGTGAGGATCGCCCTTCTCTTCCCGCTTTGAGGTTAGATGTGGTCCCATGACTTGCTTTTCAATTATGAGCAGAACTAACGTGTATCACTTTCTGGCAGAAACTTTAAGAAAGATGATTTACTGCATCATCTTTCCTCGCTTTGGTGATTATAAAAACGTATCAAGATACAGCCTCCATCACCCTGTGTCCCTATGTGGCTACAATGAGCAGGACACGCCTGCTGACTTGAGATGGATATGTACTGGGAATGACAAGTAGGCATTCACTATGTTGGGTCATTAAAATGACTGCTCATTATCTCCTCCCCATTTCGCAGTTGTGAGATTGCTTTAGAAATCACCACTTGTGCAAGTCGCTAAGGCTAGTGTGTATTGCATCTGAAATTAAAACTTAAACCTTATTTCCTGTGGCTCATTAAATCTCCCTTCCTCCCACAAAGGCCTTCACATGGGTCAGAGTTGCCAAAATCCTGTGAGTTTATGATGTCCGTGCCTCAAATCCATTAGCAAATTTAGATGGTAACTTATATTTGCTTCCATTATTAAAAATAAAAGTGAACCTCAAAAAATTATGGAATGAACTCCATATACAGCTGCCTAAACCTTTACCCTTTCACCAAACAGTCTTCAAAACCATGACCTCCTTACATTATGCCTTTAGTGAAAATTTCGTCCACATAGAACCACAGGTGACGTCTAAGCAATTATAAGCAAAAGTGCTTGTCTTTTCGATTTTCCCATTTTCAAGTTCTTTTCTCGTGTCAAAGCTGATTTTCTGTTTCTCTGTTCCTCCCACATCCCACTTTAGGAAGCTTTGTATTAAAGGCTGCTTTCCAAGCCATGGAAGAGGAAGCAGGACAGTTTCCATCCCTTTAGACACCTGGAAGAATCCTCTTGCACTTCACGCATCTTCAGAAAGGAGTCTTAAAAGTCCAAAAGAATAGTTTAAAAGCTTTGCCAATTGCTAGTGACCATGACTCTTTCCATCTAATTTATCTCAATCTGCAAGGCCTGCATTAGTCTCTATTTCTATAGCAAAGTAACAGACTGTCTTTAAGGCTTTCATTTCTTATTTTTATTTTATTTTCTCTCTCACAACACTTTTTTCATTTTCCCTAAACCTTTTCTCTGTACAGTTCTCCAACTTTACATTCATCTTGACAAGAAACAGGGAAGTAACTTGGAGGAAAGAGGGACAAGGAGAAAAAGGAAAAAGAGAAGAAGTGGTTACCTGCTTTCACCAAGAGAAGTAACAGCACATTCCCACCTGTGTTTGCCTGGGGGTGAAGACACTTATGAATCAATGACCGAAAGTGAGAGAAGTATTGCTAATAGGAATGAGAAGAACACAAAGAACAGGTAAACTCTAGATTCCTCTCGGTTATATTGAACTATATATAGTGTATATATTGTGTATCTATTGCTATACTGGGCCCACGGAATGGTTTGAGGTCAAATACGGTTTTTAACACAATCTTACACAATTCAGAAAAAAACACTTGGGCATTCTACTCCAACAAATTCTTTATATATACAATTCAATCTAGAAGAGGTGGGGTTTTTTTCATTGAAATATAGTTGGTTTATAGGATTGTGTTAGTTTCAGGTATAGAGCATAGTGATTCAGTATTTTTGCAGATTATGTTCCATTAGAGGTTATTGCAAGATAATGGGTATAATTCTCTGTACTATAAGTAAATCCTCGTTGCTTATCTATTTTAGATATAGTAGTTTATATACTTTAATCCCATAGTCCTAATTTATCCCTCCCCCCACCTCCCATTTGGTAACCACAAATTTATTTTCTATGTCTGTGAGTCTGTTTCTGTTTTACATATACATTCATTTGTATTGTGTTTTTAGATTCAGGTGGATTATTTTTACATCGTTTAGTTACTCACTGAGAAAACTGCCTAACAGTCTTATGACTGTATGTATCACAAAAGGTCATCAGACCCTGGAATTTACAAACCTGACTGTGCACGAGAGCCACCCGTGGAATTTTTTTAAATTTTGACTTCCAGATCCTTCCCTCTTTATTTTTAGCGAGTTCCATGTGTGATTCTGATGTACATCCAGCTTGAGAATCACTAGTTTGGTCTGTCTCTCTCCAAACTGTTCATCTTCAGTCTTGAAAAATTAAAATTCCCAAAGTGTGAATGCCTATAGTATGAGTCATCTTCTTACTCATCATATTAGTATTTCAGTTTAAGAACACAAAGGCTCTCCTTGATGACTGCAAGCTGTCTAGATCATTTTATGGGTGTAAAGTACTTTACTAGAGCAGCTGTTTATCATTCTTTTTAACATCTTCATTGGAGTATAATTGCTTTACATTGTTGTGTTAGTTTCTGATGTATAACAAAGTGAATCAGCCATATGTACACTTATAATGCCATATCTCCCCTCTCTTGAGTCTCCCTCCCACCCTCCCTATCCCAGCTGTCTAGGTAGTCTCAAAGCACTGAGCTGATCTCCCTGTGCCATGCAGCTGCTTCCCACTAGCTGTCTCTTTTACATTTGGTAGTGTATATATGTCAATGCCACTCTCTCACTTCATTCCAGCTTACCCTTCCCCCTCCCCGTGTCCTTAAGTCCATTCTCTACATCTGCGTCTTTATTCCTGTCCAGCCCCTAGGTTCTTCACAAACTTTTTTTTTTATTCCATATACATATGTTAGCATACGGTGTTTGTTTTTCTCTCTCTGACTTACTTCACTCTGCATGACAGACTCTAGATCCATCCACCTCACTACAAATAACTCAATTTCATTTCTTTTTATGGCTGAGTAATATTCCATTGTATATATGTGCCACATCTTCTTTATCCATTCATCTGTCAGTGGACACTTAGGTTGCTTCCATGTCCTGGCTGTTGTAAACAGTGCTGCAGTGAACATTGTGGTACATGACTCTTTTTGAAATTAGAACATTCCCTAACACCATATACAAAAATAAACTCAGAATGGGTTAAAGACCTAAATGTAAGGCCAGACACTATAAAACTCTTAGAGGAAAACATAGGCAGAACACTCTATGACTTAAATCTCAGCAAGATCCTTTTGGACCCACCTCCTAGAGAAATGGAAATAAAAACAAAAATAAACAAATGGGACCTAATGAAACTGAAAAGCTTTTGTGCAGCAATGGAAACCATAAACAAGATGAAAAGACAACCCTCAGAATGGGAGAAAATATTTGCAAATGAAGCAACTGACAAAGGATTAATCTCCAAAATATACAAGCAGCTCATGCAGCTCAATATAAAAAAAAAAACAACCCAATCCAAAAATGGGCAGGAGACCTAAGTAGACATTTCTCCAAAGAAGATATACAAATGGCCAACAAACACATGAAAGGATGCTCAACATCACTAATCATTAGGGAAATGCAAATCAAAACTACAATGAGGTATCACCTCACACAGGTCAGAATGGCCATCATCAAAAAATCTACAAACAATAAATGCTGGGCAGGGTGTGGAGAAAAGGGAACCCTCCTGCACTGTTGGTGGGAATGTAAATTGATACAGCCCCTATGGAGAGCAGTATGAAAGTTCCTTAAAAAAAAACTACAAATAGAACTACCATATGA